>NC_084892.1:9527500-10170000 GCF_958979055.1 Alnus glutinosa
GGGCATGCCATTTTGCAATTATATATTGTGTCTTTTGGGGAAGGAGGAGGTGATGAAGAGGATAGTCAAGATGATAATGAATATGGAGGTAGGGCTGATTTGGATGATCCTTGGTGGGATGATAAGCTTAGTGATACTGAAGACGTATTTGATGTTGGTGTTGATGTTGATAGTTCTGGACCCTCTAATGTACAACATGATAATCCTAGGGTTGAACAAGGTAATGTAGATGATAATGAAGGGGGTAATGATGAGAATAGTGAAGAGGGTGGTAATGATGAGAATAGTGATGAGGGTGAAGAGGGTGATGATGAGAATAGTGAAGAGGGTGGTAATGGTGATAATGAAGATGAAGTTGGTCATGATGACGATGACAATAACTCTGATATGGCTAGAAGTGACATACTTGTCTCACCAGTAGCTAGTGATGAAGAAGTTGAAAATTCTGAGTCAAGAGGGTCTGAGTTCCATGCAGTTGACCGAGAGGATCCACGTTTGGAAGTTAAGATGAGATTCCCAGATATACAGACATTTAGGGAGGCTGTTAGGGTGTTCAATCTTAAGAGGGGCAAGGACATTACCTTTAAAAAAAATGAGAGAAAAAAGTGTATTGTTGTATGTAAAGAACCAAAGTGTAATTATAGAGTGTATGCTAGACAGGTGGATGATGAAGCTACATTCCAGATAATCAGCCTTCAAGGTAGACATGTGTGTGGCAGGCAATTTAGGAACTCAATTGTAAACTCTACATGGATAGCCGATAAACTGATTGATAAGTTTAGAGTTCAGCCCGACATGCCATTACATGTGATACAGAATGAAGTGAAAGAAAGATGGAGGATAGATGTGAATCCGAGCATGATGTATAGGGCAAGAATCAAGGCTAATAAAAAAATATATGGCAACCATGGGGGTCAGTATGCGGCCTTGTGGGACTATTGTGAGACCTTGAGAGCAACCAACCCAGGAAGTTGTGTTGTGATGAAAGTGGATAGGACAGTACCCGAGGCGAATCCAAGGTTTCAAAGACTGTATTGTTCTTTGGCAGCCATGAAGAAGGGCTTTTTGGAAGGTTGCAGGCCTGTGATAGGGGTGGATGGGTGTTTCCTTAAAGGGCCATTTAAGGGGCAACTTCTAGCTGCAGTTGGACGCGATGGCAATGATAACATGTATCCGATTGCATATGCCGTAGTTGAAGCTGAGACTAAGGACAGCTGGATCTGGTTTTTGGAAACCCTAGTGTCTGATCTTGGGAACCATGAGCGGCATGGCAGGCCAACATTTATTTCGGATCGACAGAAGGTAAGTCATGGTTAGTGCCCCGTGTGATCTCATTTTATTTTCAAATGTCTAACATTCTTAATCTAATGTTGTGGTTTTTTGATCGTAGGGTCTAATGCCAGCCTTTGATTATGTCATGCCAACCGTCGATCACAGGATTTGTGTAAGGCATCTTTATGCGAACTATAGGGACATTGGGGGGCATAGAGGAATTGCCCTAAAGGAGAAGTTATGGGCTGCAGCTTCTGCATACACTGAAGGGGATTTTCTAAGGGTAATGGGTGAGCTGAAGAGAATGAAGAGTGATGCCCATGAGTACTTGGCCAAAATTGATCCTAGTACATGGTCAAGAGCATGGTTTGCTACGGATTCAAAGTGTGACCTTCTGCAGAATAATATATGTGAGTGTTTTAACTCATACATTCTAAAGGCTCGCAATAAGCCTATCTTGACCATGCTGGAGCAGATACGAAAAAAGTTGATGAGGAGATACCAGGCTAAGAGGGATGGCATTCAAACTTTGACAGGGAAGTTAACTCCTAAAATCCAAAATAAGTTGGATGCAATCCGGAATGAATCAATGGACTGTATTGCCCTATATGCTGGTGATGACATGTTTGAAGTGACTGGTCCAGATGGTAGACAATTTGTAGTCAACATGAGGAGAAAAAGTTGTGGTTGTAGAGTGTGGGAAATGTCTGGAATCCCCTGTGTGCATGCATGTGCTGCTATTCGACATAGTTGTAAGAATGCAGAGGATTATGTTGATGAGTACTTCACTGTGGAGATGTACAAGAAAGCATATGCGCCAGTTATATACCCAATGCCTAGTCAAGAGCAGTGGATACCAACCCAGCATGACAAGTTGGAACCCCCAGTATCAAGAGTGGCCCCGGGTAGACCAAAGAAGGTAAGAAAAAGGCAAGTTGATGAACGTAGAGATCCGAAAAATTCAAACAGAATGAGAAAATTTGGTGCTAGGATGAAATGCTCCATGTGTAAGGGTAGAGGGCACAATAAAAGGGCATGTCCAATGAGAAGTACCCAAGCAAGTGTTGTGCTGCCTACCCCACCTCCAGACAGTGTGCGTTTATTAATCTTTATTATCCTTTATTTTTTATTATGTACTATATGCATACTGATAGTCCCACACCTTATTTGACTCATTTGGAACAAACACAAAGTACCACCTCAAGAACTCCTACACAGGCTACAAGAACAAATCCAGTCCCACCACCTCCACTAGCAAGAACAAATCCAGTCCCACCACCTCCACTAGCAACAACAAATCCTGTCCCACCTCCTCCAAGGAGACGGAAGACACAAAGGGTCGCGGCTATTTTTGGGAAGTCCAAACCGGGTCCCACCACACCTATTGATCTAACTGAGGGTGATAGTGATGAACGAGGTGGCCCTGCAATCCGAGGTGGCCCTGCAATCCGAGGGGGCCATGCAATTCGAGGTGGCCCTGCAATCCGAGGGGGCCATGCAATTCGAGGTGGCAGTGCGGGAACCAGTGGGACAGCAACTAATCCGGCATCCAAAAGCAAGGGCAAACGTGTGGTGGCCACTGTTGAAAAGGCAATTGAGATTGCTGAAGCGAAGAGGAAGAGAATGAGGCCAGAATGGAAGCGTTAATTAAATATGTGCTTGTATTTAATGCACATGTGCATAATCTGTGTTTGACAATTGGTAGTTGTGCGTTTGACAGTTGGTAGTTGTGTGTTTGACAGTTGGTGGTTGTGTGTTTGATACAGTACATAAAATGCAGGATTGGTGGTTGTGTTTGATAGACAGTACTAGCAATGCAGAATTGCTTATTTTTGTGTAATGATTACAATGTGTTTTATGATGTTGGAATGCATTGCAGGTTTTGACATTTGTGTAGTTTTGGAATGCATTGCAGGTTTTGATATTTGTGTGGTTTTGGAATGCATTAACAATATGAACAGGTCAACACTGATTTTGGAGAAATAAATTTTGGGTGTGTCATGCGGTTGATATGGGACAGGGAGAATTATGTAATTACGCTACTTTGAAGAGAATGCTTTAAATTTATCTTTTGGACCCAATTGACAATTGTGTGCTTATATACTTCTGATTATTATATCTAATGTTAATTATGTGTATTGGGATCGGCTTAATTTGCTGACCAAATTGTAGCCAATTTATGAAACTAATGAGAAAGGGTTTCGAATGGGCTGTTTGGACAATGAGACTCCATTGAAATTAATCCTTCTTCATTAGCTGCCCAAATCGATTGCAATTCGGTTAGCTAAATTGCAATCATTAGCATTGAATATAATTTTACCTTTTGGGTCCAAATTGTGTGCTTATATACTTGTATTGTTATATCTAATCTGAATTATACGTATCCGGATTGATTACAATTAGTTAAAAATTGAAGACAGTTTAGGCAACTAACAAGAAAGGGACTCGGGGTTCATCGGCCCAAACAAATCGACCCCGTATTTTAAGATGCTCAAGCACATGAACTCCATCAATGATAGTGTGAAAAATATAATGGGATAAAATTCTGTTACTTTATAAATACAAGCAGCTCCAACTACAAACAATCCCACTTAAATACATGCAATAAGGCAACCAAAATACCACAACACAACTTAGTGCACAAAAAATGGTTCACTTCTAGCTTCTATGGCCCCATAGAAGTGCACAAAAAATGTCTAACAATACAACTCAAGGCAACCTCAAATAACCAACCCTATTGTCCTCCTGGTTTTTGGCTGCATGTCCGAAGAAGAAACACAATGCAAATAAAATCCACGAACACACAAGCATTGTGTGGTAATTCTTCTTCACTGCTTCAAATTTGATCCCCCAAATCTCAATTTCTTTACGGTATTGTGCAATTTCTGCGTTCCTCTCATTGTCAACTTCGGCCTTCACCTTCTCAATCTCTTTCTCCATTTCGGCCTTCACTTTCCCAACTTCTACTTCAACCATGGTTTCACATCGTTTAGTTTCTGCCACCAAACTTTCGTGCCACTCAACCAATCGACCAACAACCCTCTGACCATGTGCACACATTTTGGGATCAACCCACTCAAAGAAACCACAATCTCTGTGGATCTGCAAAACACAACAAATAATGAAAAAATTGCAACTTGTCCAACTTGTCTGGAATGCATTCCAGATTTTGCCACTTTTTAGCACCAACAATCCAACATCGAATGGTATATATGCAAAAAAGCCAGATTTCAAAAGCCGACTATAAAATTGCAAATTTGAACTCCCAAATACAAAATGAAACCCTAAAATCGATCAGAATAAGTACTACTTGCCTTCCAATTTTCACACCCCATAAACCTTCTTCCGAAATTTTTGCTCGTGTGCGCCGTTTTCACATTCATCGGCCGCTCGCAGTAGCATACTCGTTGCCGTGAAAAAGTGGCAACACTCTGTGGGGACTCCGACCTTGCTTCCATCCTCTCCTTCGAGTGCCCAATCGATTGCCCAGAACAGACGGGTATCTGGCCAGGGGTCGAGTCCTGTGTCGAGGCGTCCATCGTCTCCGTCAGCCTTCAAATTCGAAACCCTTGTTTTTCCTTAAACAATATTTGAACCAAATATACATGAAACAAAACGGGTGACTTAGAAAACAACGGCTCAATTTTTTGAGGGTATTTTCGTCCGGTTAAGAGCATATAAGTCACATGCCGCGCACGTGGGTCCATTTCCGTCTCATCAGACGGAGCAATTGGACGGAAGGGGGTGGATTGAAAATTTTTTCAACTTTCTTGGGTGCAATTGAAGCAATCTAAACATTGGTTCCAAAATTGAAAATTCGTGTAAACATCGGGGGGGTAAATTGTAGTTTTCCCTAATTTATATATATAGAATTAGGTGGTTGTGTAGGACTAAGTATCTTAATATCATCATGACCATTTTGAGGATTCGGCTCACCAGATGAGTCACATGACACATCTACGAGAGTCTCAAAATTAGGAGGAAAAACACCCGAAGAAGGGGTCCATGAATTTTCTCCGGTAGCCGCAGTATCTTTGAACATAATGTCTAATAAATGAAAATTCTCTAAACCTTTTTTCCGAAATTTTGAAGCATCGGAAACCTCCTACATAATTAAAATGGCTATATTAATAGCTAAAAATATGATATATTCCCTTTAAAAAAAATATATAAATTGGTTATGAAAAACACACCTTTAACTTCCTATCCCACCACTCATTTGTTGCAGCTATTGTTCCTTTGGCTACGTCCCATCCCAATCTAGTTTCACTTCCATTCAATTTGTTCCAAAGAATCCAATCTTTCTTCAATGTATCCCACTTATTCTTGAACTTACGATATTCCCATGACTTACCGGTCTTATTTTTAAATGCCGCTTCAATGTTCTTCCCCCCTATTTTTGTAAAGTGGGTATTTGGTCGATTACCCTTAAACACCTCATCCACACAGACTTCATAAAAGATTGTAGTAAATTGGACTGTCCAAAGAGCTCTACCATCTGAATTACTTCGTTTTGATTCAGAGTTGGAATTGGAATTCATATTTTTATTATCCATCTACAAAATTATAATTTTAATGTTAGATTGGAACACTAATCTACTAAAAAATCAGAATCTTGATCGATGAAAACAAAATTTAATCCGTGTTTACTGTTTAGAAAAAAAAAATAATACATGATGGATTAAATCAAAATTTAAACTGTGTTCACCGAACAGTATTCTATCTTAATAAAATCAACAAGTAACCATTAAAAAATCCACATTGACTAATCATTGTAATCTGTCAACATCAGACAATTTAATCAACAATAATTCATGTTCATCGAACAGTTCACGCAATCAAAATCAAAATCAACATCGAATAGTATTCTATCTATAAAACAACAATCAGTAATCCATTAAAAAAAATTAAACAAGTGATTAATCACTGTTCAAAAAAATCAAACTAATATTAAATAAAAAAATATAAACGTAATTGGAATGTTGAACAACTGCGCAGAGTAAACAGTAATTGGTGATCTGTCCAGAAAGCTATCAATAAAAAAAAAAAATAAATAAAATAAATAATTGTGCCTATTACTGTTTAGTGAACAGTAATCCATAAAAAATTAAAACATGTACAGTGATAACAGTATTTTTAAAAATGTTATTATAAAATTTATGTTTCGAATATTTATATTAAAAAAAAGAAGAAGTGGTCATTCATTGTCCTGCGCAGAATGAACAGTGATTGCACAGAAAGCCATCAGTTAGAAAAAGCACTGTATCAATCATTGTCAAATGAACAGTAACCATGTGAACTGTTCACTGAATAGTAATTTAATAAAAAAAAAATTAGGGTTAAATACATATTTGCCCCTATGCTTTACGACCTTTATTTTTTGCCTCCTCAGTTTCACTTTTTATCAATTTTGGTAACTGTGGTATATGAAAAGACAGAAATGGTACCTTCGTCTGATTTTCCGTCCAAAACTAACGTCCACCCACGGCATTTGCTGTCATGATGTTGTTGGATGTGTAAAGAATTGGGTTCTAGGCTTCAAATTTTTAGGTACCCAATGACGTGGGTAGACGCTAATTTTGGACGGAAAATCAGACAGAGGTACCATTTCCATCTTTTCATATACTACAGGTACCAAATTTGATAAAAAGTGGAACTAAGAGGGCAAAAAATAAAGGTCGTAAAGCACATTGGGCAAATATGTATTTAACCCAAAAAATTAATCAGACTCGTAATAAAAAAAATCTGCGTCACTACTGTTTACTGAACAGTAACATGTCATTGTTCACTGAACAGTAATTTAAAATGTTATTATAAAATTTATGTTTCGAATATATATATATATTAAAAAAAAAAACAGTGATCATTCACTGTCCTGCGCAGAGTGAACAGTGATTTATCACTGTTCACTCTGCGCATGAAGCCATCAGTTGGAAAGAGTACTGTATCAATTACTGTTCTGTGAACAGTAACCGTGTAAATTGTTCGCTGAACGGTGATTTAATAAAAAAATTAACCGGAATCATTAAAAAAAATCTGCGCCACTTATTGTTCAATGTACAGTATTTTAAAAAGGTTATTATAAAATTTATGTTTATATATATATATATATATATATATTAAAAAAAAGAAAAAATAAAAGTGATCATTCACTGTCCTGCGCAGAGTGAACGCAGGAGGCCATTAGTCGGGAAAAGTACTTATCAATCACTGTTCATTGAATAGTAACCTTTCTGCAGCGCTCGATTAAACAAAGGAAAAAAAAAAAAAATCAAACGTTCAGAAACCCCTCTCTTCAAGTCTAGACTTTTCCGGCATATTTAACAAAACATGTATTCAGGCCTTTCATTTTTCTTCTTAACATATATGCAGATGCGGCATATCAAAGCATAGACTACCCTTCTAACCTTATTTCTCAACAGAAATCTCTCAAAGTTTATCAAAGTCCTTTCATTTATTTAAACAAAACCACACAAACACGCAAGATTGTAAAATGCTTACCTGAGATTTGGAGACAAGATGCAGCGGAGAACGACAGTCTGGAGCCGGCCACCGCCTGTGAGGAAGAGAAGAGAGCCAGAGAAGAACGAGAAAGAGAAGAAAAAACAAGGGTTTTAACATATTTTAGGTGGATATTTTTGGAATTTTTTTTCTTCCCGCTCGAAAATTTCCGCCAAATATTTGCTATGTGAAATCGCAATTTTGGTTTAAATTCGCATTTTTTCAATTAAGCACCTCCTTAGCTGCTGCCAGAAATCGTGGTTTTTTCCGCGATTTTAGAAAATGCGATTTTAAATCGCAATCTCCAAACGTCCAACGATTTAAAATCGCAGATTATTTTGACAAATAAGCAACCCCAAACAGGCACTTAGAATGAAGCAAGCCTGTATTGTGTTCCCACAATAACTTTGTACAGCTACATCCAAAGAGATTGCATTCCTCAAGCTTTGGTTAATTTGCTACCCACACAAAATACTCTTTCTAAAGAAAACTAGGCATTTATTCCCCCACCTTTTTTTTTTTTTTTTTTTTTTTTTGCTTGAGTTGGAATTTGCTGTTGTTTGATGTCAATGATCCAGCTAATTCTCGCATGCTCAAAGGTGGTGGATCATTTTTTAGAATTTTTTATTTTTTTTTCATACATATATGCTGGCAAAAGTCTAAGGCTGAGAGACTATATACCTATATTTTCTTTTCTAATGTTTTCCTCTTGGGTCATTAATTTTAGTAGAAATTTCAGTTTAACTCCATTGAATTGTCGCTACTTTTGCATTTGCCCCGATAAACTTAAAGAACTCTTAATTTAGTGTATCTATATTTTAATTCTTTTCAATTTCACCAATCTGTTAGCATTTTCTGTTAAATCCTATCAAAATTTCTTAAAATAATGGTTTCTTTATAAAAAAAAAAATATAATTTTTTTTTTAAAGATTCAGGAGTGAGTAATTTTATAAATTTCGTTAAATTCTGACCGACGCTTAAATTCTTGCAACTTTTTTTTTTTTTTTTTTTTTAAAAAAAAGGAATATTTTAAGAATTTTGACATCGCTTCGTTCGGAAAGATAAAGTTAAAAATAATTGAAAAATGAATACGTTAAATTAAAAAAAAAATTAAAATTTAGGAGAATAATTATAAACATAATATAAAGTAAAAAAAAAAAATTAAGTGAAATTTCTTTAATTTTGACTTTTGAAATCTATGCTACACTCATTTACAATAGGAAAATGTTAGATTTACAACAGTAATACAACAACTGTACAACAATTCCTCACATGAGGGTGGGTCCTACATACTGGAGCCCACCCTCATGTGAAGGGTTGTTGTACAATTGTTGTATTGGTATTGTATAAGAATCAAATCCCTTTACAATAATGGATGGGTCAGGCCCAAATAAGTTTAAAAAGAAAGCAAGGTTGGGGTCATTATTATCTATTAATTGGTCACATCTTTGGTTGATACGGTGTTACATTTTTGTTAATATTCATTTATTGCATGTATAAGCAAGAGCTAAGAAGGGAGTATTCGTAAATAAATATCATTTTAAGTTTGGACTGCCAAAATGATCATCTGTCAGATGATTATATAGTGTGCTGGCTGATGAAAGTCTTTAGGTTGTGTTTGCGTCGATGTAAAATGTCTTCTAAAATACGTTTTTCGTATTTGGTGGGGATGAAAAATGCTTTATCAATGTAAATCATTTTTAGGGTTAAGAAAGAAGAACACCCCCTTAAGATGTCAATCGATGTAGAATGACTTGCCCTTCTCGAGAGATGCCCAAAAAGAAAATGAATCACATAATTTTGGAAAATTTTGGAATTTTTTTTCTCCTGTTAATAATTTTATAAGGGAAATGTATGAGTATTGAGTATCATCCGGTTTGAAAATAACACCGAGTACTTATAAGCGATGGAATTGTATTTTTTAAAAATTATGATTTTGAAGATGTTGATTTTTTCAATCACAGACAATGAATATTTTTTTGGAATGAATAATTGCGTTACTGATCTTTGGAGTTGACTTAAATTACAAATTATTTCCTGTAGTGCAAAAAGTTCATGGAGAGTTCCTATGATAAACTATAATTATGAATCACTCCCTGAATCTGTTTTCGTCCACCAAGTTAACAGATTCCGTTAGTTTGCCATGTCATACCCAATAAAAAATCGACATGTGTCCATTATAATAAAAAAATTATAAATAATTAAAACTTAAAAATTATTATTATTATTTTTTTAAAAAAATAGAAAATAGCAAAGAAGTAGTTGCCGGGGGTGGCCTGGCCACGTCTGGGGGGTGACGCACGGCCTCCCCTAGGCTTGGGCTGGCCACATGTCGATTTCCTATTAAGTATGACGTGAGAAATTAGCGGAATCTGTTAACTGCGGAATCTGTTAACTTACCACAGAGATCCTCCATGTACTTTTTGTACCATAAGGAATGATTTATAGTTTAGGTTAACCCCAAGGACCAATGGTGCAATTATCTATTTTTTAAAATTCAAAATTTTAAATGATAACTTGCTAGTTTAAAGATAAAACTGCAGTTTTGCCAAATGCTTAACTGTGTTTTTAAAAATTACTTTTTCAGATCGCACATTTTAATCATTATTTTTAAATCGTATTTTTTTTTTTTAAATCACAAAATCAAACGACCTTTAATTTGTTATCATTTAATATATATATATATTGCCACCCTATTACACAATTATTAATTTTTTTTATTCAATAAAAAATCGTAAGATCATGTAAATGAGTTAGGATATGATTTTGTGTATGTGTTTTTTCTTATAAAAAATAAAAATAAAAAAGTTAATAATTATATCAATGGTTTATGTCTTTTTGGGTGTAAAATATCATTTCTTATATACATATAAATAAATATATATGTTACGTCGAATTTTAAGTGACGTGACAAAAGTGGAATCAGAACTCTCCAGATTTCCAATATCAATTACCAACGTGTACTCTCTTTTCAGACTTGGAAAGAAATTGGCCATGGCGGTTCTTCGTAGAACGCCAATGACGTCGTTGACGACCATAACTACGATCCTGGCGGCGGCGATTGCGGTGCTCTCCGTGAGCGCGGGCGACAACAACGGGGTGTACTCGCCGTGCTTGGATACGACCGTGGCGCGGTCGGACGGGTTTACCTTCGCGATCGCGTTCGCTGCGCAGAACTCGTTCTTCTCCAACAACACGCTCCAGCTGTCCCCCTGCGATACCAGGCTCCACCTCTCCAACGCCAACTCTCAGATCGCGGTCTTCCGGCCCAAGGTCGACGAGATCTCCCTGCTCACCGTCAACTCCTCCTCCTTCTTTCCGGTCAGCTCTCTATCTCTCTCTAGGGTTTCCGTCCGGTTAGGATTTTCGGTTTCCGACTCCGATTCTTTAGGACTTGAAATCGCTTGTGTTGTTTACAATTGGACATTCAATTTCGAACTGATTTGGTAATTCTTAGGGTTTTGATATGCAGTATGCAAGTCATATGAGGGTTTTGTTATGTTCTCTCTTACAGCTGTAATTTTTATTGATTCTACTATTTTCTTAGTTATCTGCATATGCAAGAGAAGTTCTTTGCTCATTTGAAATCTGAGATTAGTTTAGTGTTATATTTGGTTATGATATTCATATCTCAACCTCTTCTCTCTTTATGAGGAAAATGGTATATGGTTTTCGCTGTTCTTTGTCTTTTCTAGCAACTTTGGTACCGGCCGGCAACCGTGCTGTTATAGTGAGTACATTTCTTGTCTATTTAGTATTCGGTCGTTTCCTTAGCCGTAGTCACTTGTGCAGCTACTCAGCTTGCGCGCTTTATAATTTCTATTTAATTTGATTTTCTTGATAAGCGTTAAATATTTTTGTTACTACTTTGGATCGGACTGATTTGCATCTCTGGTTGTGTTTGAGATATTACGTTACTGGTTCTAAGAGTGACTCCCAAATTTATGCTATTATTGGAAGTATTTTTGAGTTGTGATGGACTGATGGACAGTAATTCTATCGCTTGAATTCGGCTTATCTGCCATTAGTTTCTTCATTCTTCTTGTGTTGCTTCCCTCCTAAATCTGTCTCTCTATTGCATTGACTGAACAAAAGTTTTGCGTTCTCTCGAGCTCAAGTGCTCAAATGGGGGACATATGATTTTTTCACTCTTCCTCTTGATTGACTAATTTGAGTATTTTACTACAATTTAGTTAATAAAATCTTGTCCTTTGTTGTGGCCGAGTTCACCTGTATAAATGTAATGTCTTTATGTGACTCATAATGTTCTATATTTTTCTTCTGCCATTACCAGGACAATTATGGGTATATGGTTGCATTTTCCGGTCGGAAATATGCTTCGAGGTCCGCTCCTGCTTTTGTTGCAAATAGTTCATACACTGTAACCAGCTTTACTCTTGTAAGATCCTTTTTTCATTCATCATTTGTGAAATCATTTTTTCGTTCATAATCATCTCTGAAATACAAATACCAATAAAATTTTGTGATGCAGGTGCTTGAGTTTAAGAAGGGCAGGCTGCAAAACTCGTATTGGAAAAGGGGTGGTTGTGCTAAATGTTCTGGTAACTCTGGCTTTGTCTGCCTCAACGGTCAGGATTGTGCAATCAAAACTTCCAACTGCAAGACCAAAGGAGGCAAGGTAGATTGCAGTCTTGGGATACAATTGGCATTCTCTGGTACAGATAAGCACCTTTCAGCTCTCAACTCATGGTATGAAGTGTCAAAACTTCGTCAGTACTCGCTTTATGGCCTTTATTCAAATCTCAAGGATTCTCTCACTACCCAGTATAACAACTTCTTCTAACTGCAATTTAGCTGGTAGTTAGATTTTCCCTGCCAGTAAGTTGTAATTCATTTTGCTGTTTGATTTATAGATCAATGTTGACCCTTCTTTTACAGTGTGGATTTGTCCCCTCCCCCGATAAAGATCTTCAGAATTATTGTGTGTAAAGTTATAATACTTAAACATTGTTTGATTGTAAAAAGAGAGGTAATTACATATAAAACCTTCCTTGTTCAGGGTGCTGAAGTTTAGTCTGAATATTTGCTAGATGACTTGTTTTCTGCTTGTCTAGGATTTGACAGACTTGGCAGCCTGAACACACTTCATTTCTGAAATTCTATCCCCACCTTTCAAAGTTAATTTGGTGAACTGGTGATGAACTGGTGATCATCTAGTTGCAAATACATTTCCAGTTTCACATTGTGATCTCAAATTTTATTTAAGAAAAGTTTGTTTGATTAACACTTTTTCCTTCTCCCTTTTGTTTTCCCTTTTCAAAACAAAAACATTAACAAACAACTTAAAACACAAAACACTCGAAACTATTTTTATTTTTATGTCACATAAGAACACTTTTTCAAACAAACAGAAAGCATTCTAATAAACATTAACCTAAAATGCTCAGGTTCTTTTGGTATGCTGGATTAAAATACAAAAGGAATGAGTTGTTACCACTCAAAAAGTAATTAGTATTTTTTTTTTGTGATAAAATTGTCATTTGCTTGATTGCTGCATTCGAATAGAATCTAGAACTAATAAAATTTCATTACATTCTAAATGTGAAAATGAGAAGCGTTATGATGTACAATTGCTACTCTTAATACAATGGCACGAAAGACATGACAAATAAATTTGTAATAAGAGTCCAGTTATTTCAACACTATGTATGATTGCATCTCCCATACAGTAATTTAGGGGCTTTCATGTCTCAGGCTCGTTAGCACCTACTTTCTGATAAATCACGCACCTTTCACTCATTTGCACGAGAAAACTTGCTTCCTTTCTGGACAGAAATTAAGTGTTATACATAAGATAATTCTGCTGGTTGTTAGTTGCTAAAAATTTGAACCCTGTATCACCTATGATCTTCACAACAATGCGGCAACTCTTGTCTGAGAAAGAGCAGATAAATCTTGAAACCGTTAACATCCAGCATTTCTTACAGCTTTCAAAAACAACTCTGTGAATGGTCCTCCGATGAAGCCCTTTCCATATTCCCTCGTTTGGGGAGGGCAGAGGAGGGATGCATGGGTGAAACTTGAAAGCGATGGGAGGAGGGTAGTGCATCTAGCTTTCAAAACAAAGAGAAGAAAAGGAAAAGGTAAAAGGAAAATGATAATTGAGGAAGATGCGAGAAAGGCGGGTTGGGAAGTAGGGATGAGGCGAATCTCTCCCCTCCCTCTTCTAGGACTTGGCTTCGGCTCCGTCGGAGTCTGAAATAGACCTTTTGCTAAGCTTGTGCAATACACTTTAGATAAGCTCCTCCTCCCTCCCTCTTCATCTTTTGAGGAGGATGAGGAGCGTGTCGCCATCTTAGTGGTGCTGACATGGCACATGACGGAATTTGTCATAATTTTTAATGGAATTTAATTTTAGGGAGCGATTTGTAAATTAGGTCAATCACATGGATATCTAAATTAATTTTAATATGACATTAAATGATTTATAATTTAGGCCAATCACAGGGACTAATATTGCAAATTTTTTTACAATTAATAAAAAACGATTTTTAAAAATACTGTCAAGCGTTTTGTAAAATATTGCTTTGACCTTTAAATTCGTATGTTTTCAAATAAATACTCCCTTAAATCGTCATTTTTTTTTATTCATTTTTTAAATGCACTTAAAGACACTTTCTACGAACTCCAACGCGGGTTGAGTATGTAACAATAAAAACTCCAATAACAACATCAACAATAAGGATAATAAGATTTATGAAAAGTTCAGTGTTGGTAAGAAAAACTCAGACATAGAACCGAATCAATCTCAATACCCAAAAACCCAGTTCAATTGAGTCAACAGCTATCGTTGCAAATTCCGGCAAGCCCCTTAACCAAGAATGGACATTGTCATCAAGCTCAGCAAACTCACATCTTCAAGAAGTACTAGGTCTCCATGATCATCTTGTTTGATTGGAGACTTTCAGTCATAGTTGACACCAACGACTCATTCTTTGAGGAATATTATGGTCTCCAAAAAGAGCTCGAAACCCTAGCATAGTGAGAATGATGGTTGTCGATCGGGTCGGATTTGGTTGGATCTCAATATCCACTATGGAATCCTGAACCGACGGTCTTGATTTTCTGAACCCGCCGATCAAAATTCACCCGTCTATTGTAGTTAAGGATGGTTTGGTAGCCTTTATTATATGGCAGAAAAAACAATAATAAAATGATTAGATTCTAATTCGTACGTTTTTCCTCTTTGATTTCAAGTGAACTGGACACGTGGCAACCATTCAAGTTGAGATAGTTGTTTGGCCAGAAATTCGTTAGCAAGATATTATCTATATTTATTTCATGAAATAGAGAGAATTTTATTTTATTCCGGTGTTGTAAAGGGTGAGGCAAGATTACTTAGCGTTGTTAAACTCATTTTTGGTATAGAATAATAGACGGAATTATAACTCTTGTTCTGATTTTGTTCCCATGCATTAGGATGCTTCATTTCTTAGTTGTCTATATAACTACACCTGTAGGATATAAACCAAAAGGAGACATCATTGTTACTTAAAAAGAGACGGAGAAAAACATAGCATCACTGAATACAGACATGGATGAGACATGCATGATTCCATAAAAGGAAAACAACAACACTAGAGAAGATACAATATTGCAATCAAAGGAGAGAAAAAGTTTTAAGGCCATGGTTTGGTGGCATCATAAGGCAGCCTGCCGCCGGCATCACTTCCAGCACTGCTACCTCCAAAAAACCCTTGAGGCAGCCCCATGTCACTTCCAGTAGCACTGCTGCCGCCGCCAATGTTACCGCGAGGCATGCCGATCCCCATATCACTTCCACCAGGACTGACATTCATATTCCCATGATGAGGCAGCCCCAGCTCCACATCTCCTCCAAAACTCCCATGAGGCAGCAGCCCTATGTCAGTCACACCAATGTTGTTAAACTCAGAACTCCCATAGGGCAGGCCTCCCATCTCACTTCCTTTATAATTCCCATGAGGCAGCCCCATCTCAATCCCGCCTCTGCCGCCTCCAAGGTTCCCATATGGATCGCCAACATATGTATGTGGTGGTAGCCCCATGTAACTCCTGATGCTGCTGCTGCTGCTGCTACCAGCAGCGTTTTCATTTTGGCTCACCATGTCTATGAACCACTGATCCCACGTGAAAGACTCTGTGGGAGTCTTTCCCTCTGTGGCGGGCACTGCACTCTCGAGGGTAGGAAAAGAACCCAGGGCAAGAGGATTTTCCGGAAAGTATTCCATCCTTTTCCCACTCTCCTTCATCCTCTGCTCCAAAAACCAAGCCAAACCATTCATTTCACTCATTTCAAGTTCATCCAATTTCCTACCCTGTTGGATTTGTTGCATGAGATGCCCCATTTCCATCTCTTTGTTCTTCCTCTGCTGCTTCCTTAGCTGGTCTACCAATTTCGCTGCCCTCTCCCGGAGATAACTCTCTTGGTTCATCATTTTCCTGCACCGCTCCATTTCTGGCACGCTCTGGAACCTCGCCAGCAGTTGCTGTACCACCTGGCGGGACGGCCACACAGCTGCCTCCTCCTCGTCCGGACCATAGATGATGGCAAAAGCGCTTACACCGCATAAGGTGGTCAGCTCACTGACTTTTTTTAACAATCCTACCCTCCTCTTTTTGAGACTAGCTTTCCTTGCACTGTCATTCACAATCCACGCAAGTTTAACCTTCTTCCTTGTCATGGTTAGTGTTTGGTGGCCCCAACTCCCTGCTCTTTGATTCTACTTACTCCACCAACCAAGTATAGTATATATAGGGATCATGGACAAGAGTGAACCCTTAATATTTTAGGGTCAGAATTGGAAAATAAGAAAATGGGGAGAGTTCAAGGACGTTTTGAACATTAAAACTTGTCATTTGTATTGGTTAAAAAATCTCCCACTGAAGATTATGAGATTATGGTGTATGAGTAGGAGAATTTAGTTTTATTGCTGGCTGAGAGAGAAAAATTCATTATAATTTAATGCTAGGTGTTGAAAGTAGATCTGGACCCTTTCCAGGCATTTGGTTTTTTTAATGGTTTGAATTGGTATGAAGTCATACATAAGCTTCATTGACAGAGGTAAGATATATCTATATCAGTAAGTGAAAGGGACAGAAAACTAATTTAGTGATCATCATCACTTCCAACAAAAGAAAGAGCACCTGATGGGCTGAAATGTTTCAAGATCAAATTTGAAAAATAATCTTTACTGTCCATTTCTATTTATGGGTTATTATAGAAAAGTATATCGATCAATCGATCGGTCGGTTTCATGAAATTAGAGCGTGGCTTTCGGTCACGTTGCAGCCTTGCTCCATGTTTTCTTGCGAGATAAGACCATATTTATAATCTAAATCCAATACCATTATAAATGCTCAACTGAATTTGTTGTTTCTTAAATGTAAATAAATTCACTTGGATTTTTCTAATAAGAGCTTTGACTGTTTTCAACACAAAATATCAAAGGTAATCTAATGTGTTACCATTGGTTAATGCACATTAATTAACTCATGCATTTGAAATTTGAAATCTGTCTATTATCTATATATGTACAATAGCAAGTTTATTTAGACGCTTGTGTATCTTAAGGTTGCTTTCGCATTAATGGTGTATAATTTTTGGAGGGCATGAACATCAAGAGTGTAATATGATAGTATAATTGCATTTCTATTACATTCTTATAAATATAAATGGTGTTTATAACTGTGAAACACCTGAATCAACTGATTTGCAAACCTCTGTTATTCTTCATAACAGTGACAAATTCAGCATAAAAACTTGGAAATAAAGTTGGGCTTGGAAGGTTTTCTGTTGTTTAAGAGCTTCACAAAGCTTTGAAATCAAGAATGGAAATACAGTGCAATATAATTGAAAAACTCTTATGTCAATTCGAATGAATCATCCTTTCATGAATTTAGATACCATCTTCTTTTCTAGTTTTTATTCATATGCCATATTTTCCATTTATTGTGAGCTGAAGTGATCAAACATATCTGTATATACTCAGTAACTCAGCAATAGTACGCATATAATATACCTTAATGTATATGATGATTATGAGGGAGTTCTGTAATAGCTTTAATTTTTCAGCCATTGATTAAAAAATCTCAGTCAAAGAAAAAAATTTTCTTACATTTATTTTTCTCTTCTTGAAAAGTGCATCTCATTTGAATTTAAGGTCAATTAGCTATAAATTCACCATCAAGAACATTGAAGAAACAAGAAGTCATGTATAATAGAGTAATGCTATATACCATATTTTTATTGAATTTTGTTCCAACGGTGATTTTAAAAGCTACGTCAATTTTAGAAGGATAAAAATATAGTATACAGCATTACTATGTATAATAAGCATCAATAGTGATCGCAACTACTACAACTAAATTAAGCGAAAGTACGTAACATTAGTAATGCAAAAATCATGTACAAAACATACATATAGGTGGATTAATAAGTAGAAAAATAAAGAATAAGAACAAAGAAGGAGACGAAGAGAGAATCAGAGAATGATATTCTTATTCCCTTGATTATTTCCATACGATTTACATGGATTTAAATAGGCGAGCATACAGAGCTTAATATGGAAAGCAATTACACTCGGAATAAAACTATAATCAAAACAGGGAGAGATATCATGAGAGAATAATTTTTATCTTCAGCACTCCCCCTCAAGCTGAGGCATAGATGTCTCGCATGCCCATCTTACATAAGGCTGAATGAAAGACACTACTAGACACTCCATTTGCCAAGATATACGTAAGTTGTTCTCCTATCATCTTCACATATGATGCGGAGATAATACATTCTTGGAATGTTTCTTTAATAAAGTGTCAATCAATTTCAACATGTTTGGATCGATCATGTTTGTCTAGATTGTGAGCAATACTAATTGTTGTTTTGTTGTCACAATACAATCTCACATAGGGACAGAGTCAGACATTTTTATGGGAAGCGGCCAAATAAAAAATATATTAAAATAAGGGGGGGTGGGGGGTTGTCAAAGTATGAATAAAAAAAATTATGTTTGAAGATTAAATTGATATATAAAAAATAATGCATTTAGTGTTAACAAGAAAATAAACAAAAGAAAAGGCATAAAATAATCGTTCTTAATATATTTTTATTTTCAACTCAAACATCTATTAAAATGAAACCCAGCGTTTTTTTAGATCTCAAAAATCATCTATGATTGAATATGTCAAATTCTCTATTTGGTTGTTTAAACTTTTAATAACTAAGTGGTTGTCAAATCATCTATGATTTAATAGTGCCTACTTCCTTTTTTCTCATCTCTTCAATTAGTAACGTAGTTTCATCCACGCTGATAGTTCTTCCTCTACTATTGGCTATTTCAGCTTTTGGGTTTGTTATTTTTTAATGTTTTTGGTTAGTTTTTGTATTTTGGTATTTTGCAGATCATAGAGAGAAAACGGTAGTTTTAAAGTGAAAAAATGTAAATTTTGGAAGCCAAAATCAGATTGGATTAAATTTCAAGTTCTGCAGAAGTCATAGTATTTTGACCATAACTTTCAGCTCAAGTATCGGATTAAAGTGAAATAAGCGGCGTTGGAAGGCTAATTCAAAATGATACAAATCATTGTGAAATAGAATTTTCCTAATTCGAATTTCTGCTATGTCATAAGTGCCTCGCAATATAAGAACGCGAATTTTCTTGTTCCTTGCTGCTGCAGACACTTCAAACCCTATCATTCTTTTATCTTATTAGGGTTTTTTAGGGGTAGATGTGCCATTTTGAAAATATGGTCCTAAACCCTAGAGTTTTTTTTTTCTCCTATTAGGTTTTAGAGGGGTAGAGGTGTCATTTTGTAAAAGTTAGGTTTAACCTAATCTTCTGCTATAAATACCCCTGAGAGACACCACTTAGAAACATATCCCAACATTGTTCATAACAGCAGCTGGGTTCTTTGGCTTCTATTCTTTGTAAGTTTTTATTTTTATGTTCTTAATAAAATTTAGTATTTTCTTTTTAGTGATGAGTAGCTAATTTTTCAACTAAGGTTGAGGATGAAACCTCACATTTGATAATACTTTCATTCTTGTTATTTTATCTTATGCAACTCCGATATTTATCAAATTATTGTTCAAGTCCAATATTCAATTAATTGATTTATGTCTTTTGATTGAATGATTATTTATGAAAAAGTTGGATATTCAATGTGTTTCAACCGATGGATACATCGAATGATTTGGTTGAAAGAAGATATCCATTGTGATTTGTTTGTCAAAACAAATACATTAGATGATTTGATTTCAATTGGGTATTCATTGTGATTTGTTATAAAGTTGGATTCATTGAATGATTTAATATAATTCTTACGGAACCTTGAACAATGAATATGTCTTAATTGTTTATCGGGTGTATGAATAAAATACAAGAATGTGTTATTTGATATGGTGATGTAGATTCTAAAACCTTAGTGTTTTTTTTATTGATTGTTTTTAATTCAGTTTTATTTAGTTTATTATTTTACATTATAAAATCCCAAAATTTGGAACTAGGTTAAGATAAAATTAGTTTATATAAAAATTAATTTTTGTAACGCAATTCCTTGTGGATTCGACCTCGCACTTGCACATACATTATATTGCAAACGATTCGTGCGCTTGCGAGTATTAAAATTTGCACATCAAGTTTTTGGCGCCGTTGCCGGGGAGGTGCTGATTTGTAAGAAAGAAATCAAGTTTTGTTTATTTTAATTTTGTTTTTCTACTAGATTTTTTTTTAGGAATAAAAAAAACACAAAAGAAAATAGCAAGGGTTTCTATTCTGTGGTTGTTTCAGGTTGTGCGGAATTTTGCGAAGTCGATCGAGAGACCATCAAAGTCGATCGATCGAACCAACACAGGAGGCGTTACCTGGAGAAGTACAATAGCAGAAAATTTTTGCCAAAAAAAAAATATTTTTGGTCCAAACCTGTAAGTTTCAATTCTTGCCTTTTCAGTGTGTTTGTTTGGTTGTATGCATTTGTGTTAGTCTTGATTTTTTTTCTTATTTATTTTATTTGTGCTATTTTTCTTTAATCTTCAAAAAAAGAATAAAAAAGAATAAGAGAAAAGAGAAGACTTTGTAAGTGTGGGTCTACGGAACTATCTAAGGGGCAAAATCAAAGCAAAATCTGGCAAGGAAGGTCTTGGGATTTAAGTGTGTCCGGTGTGACCCCCCTCACCTTCCTGGGAACTAACCTAGATTGCACCTTGGAGAATTTTGTTCACCCTACTTGCAATTTCTTTTCTCTATCTTGTTTATTTTTTATTGTTATTTTTTTCCTTCTTTTTTTTTTTTTTTTTTTTTTTTTTTTTTTTTTTTTTTTTTTTTTTTTTTTTTTTTTCTATCTTGTTTGTTTTGTGGTTAAATTTTGTTTGGAATTTTGTGTATGCTTGGTCGGAGATCCTTGAACTTATAATTGTTACCTTTAGATCCCAATATAGATAGGGTGTTTAGGAAAAAGCGCAAAACACCTGTCCGAGCAAAAGTTGAGCAGAGAACAACTTCTGAGATGGGAGACAACATGGTAGGAAATCCCAATGTAAATGTGGAGCAGCCTGAGCAGCCCAGAGCAGAAAATGTGGACTACACTAGATCACTCAAGGATTTATTCGCACCCATTGCGACAAACTCTGCATCATGTATAGTTTTGCCACCCACTTCGATCTGAACCACATGTCATCCAACTCTTGCCCTCATTCCATGGCTTGGACCTCGAAAATCCTTACAACCATGTGAAAAAGTTCAAAGATATCTGTGCTACTTTCAAATTTCAAAACTTTTCTGAGGAGTCTGTGCATCTTATACTTTTTCCATTCTCACTTCACGATAGAGCCAAGGCATGGCTGGATTCAAACATGCCTGGGTCTATCACATCTTGGGATAACTTGCTCACCAAGTTTTACAACAAATTTTGCCCAATGTCCAAGGTGAAAGAATGTAGAAAGGAAATAAGCTCTTTTTCGCAGGAGGAGGATGAGAAATTTTTTGAAAGTTGGGAAAGATTTAAAGAAATGTTGATCAAATGCCCTCCACATGGATATGAGAAATGGAGACTCGTGCAGTTCTTTTACCAAGGATTGACTTAATCCAGCCGCAGCATGATTGAGTCAATGAATGGAGGTGCATTTCTGAATTTGACTGGAGAAGAAGCCTATCGGACGTTAGATCAATTGTTCGACAATTCCCAGTAGTAGGATTTCTCGAGTTGTCGGGACAAATCTGCTCGCATCCAAAAGAAGAGAGGCATCTACGAGGTGAAGGAAGATATGGAGCTAAAGATGAAGTTAGATGCCCTCACTAAGAAGGTCGATGCTCTCGTCATTGGGAAATCCATCAACACTGTGAACTCATTCCACGTGGATTGCTGTTCCATCTGTGCTAGCCCTATTCACTCAGCACAGACTTGCCCTTCTTTGCCAACCTTTGTCGAGTCATCAATGGAACATGTTAATGCTTTCAATGACTTTCGAAAGCAATCCAATGGACCCTTCTCTGATACTTACAATCCAGGGTGGCGAAACCATCATAATTTTTCGGTGAAGCAAAACCAACCAATGAGTCAAAGGGGAGCCTCTCATCAAGCCCATAATCAATACCCCCCCCCCCCCCCCCCCCCGCGGATTTCATCAACCTGTTCATCATCATAGTCGCCAAGCACCGCCAGCACTAGCATACCAACCCCCCACTCAAGCCCAAGCCTCTTCTTCACAATCCACGTTAGAGGATGCTCTCAAGGCCTTCATGCAGCTTACAGGCCAATCTATCAATGAAGTGAAGAATGCTACCATGGTGAACACCCAGGCTATTGCCAAGATGGAGACTCAGATTGGGCAGATTGCTAATCACCTGGGTGAGAGAGAAAAAGGAAAGCTTCCTAGCCAGCCTTTGCCAAATCCAAGGTTACAATTTCAAGGGGAAGTTCATCCAATGCTGTGCAGGGGCAAGAACATGTTCAAGCCATTGTCTCACTTAGGCCAGGAAGACAAGTGGACAACCAAGTGGTTCTTCTTGAAGAGAACCCTGTTGCACAGTAAGAGCAAGGAAGTGGCAGCACTAAGGAAAAAGATGCGGAGCCATCTACAGCCATTGTTGAGACCCCTCTTAGGTCGTTTATACCTAAGGCGCTCTACCCTGACAGATTACTTGCGCCCAATAAAGGAGGGAAGTTCGAGGACATTCTGGAGGTATTCAAGCAGGTGCAGATCAACATCCCATTTTTGGATGCCATCCAGCAGGTGCCATCTTATGCCAAGTTCTTGAAGGACTTGATTACTATTAAGAGGAAGACTAATGTCCCGAAGAAGGTATGTTTGACCGAGCATGTCAGTTCAATCCTGCAATGCAAGCTGCCCATCAAGCACAGGGACCTTGGATGTCCGACCATCTCTTGCATGATAAGAGTTAGCCGCATAGAGAAGGCTCTGCTAGATCTTGGAGCAAGTATCAACCTCCTGCCTTATTCGGTTTACCTGCAATTGGGGTTGGGAGAATTGAAGCCTACCTCTATGACGCTCCAATTGGCTGATTGGTCAGTGAAGGTACCACGGGGAATCATCGAGGATGTTTTGATTATGGTGAATAGATTACTTCCCCGTGGATTTCATAGTGCTAGATACAGAGCCAGTCCAGAATGTGGGGATTCAAATACCGGTGATTCTAGGGCGTCCTTTCTTATCCACGGCTAACGCTCTCATCAATTGTAGGACAGGGGTCATGAAGATCTCTTTTGGCAACATGACAGTGGAGCTGAACATCTTCAACATCAGCAAACAGCCATTAGAGACTACTGAGATTGGAAGTGCATGCTTGATTGAGGAGATCATCGAAGATACTATTGATGAAACAAGCATTGAGGACCCCTTGGAGGCATGCTTTGCTCAATTCGGAGAAGATTTGGATTTAGATAAGCTACTTGAGCAAGCAAATGCAATGTTAGAGTTTGCTCCTCTGGAGAACTGCAAGGAAGAGGAGATAGCAGTTCTCGAGCCTCCTAAGAAGGAACTTAAGCCATTACCTGACAGTCTTAAGTATAAGTTCCTAAGTCCAGCCGAATCTTTGTCAGTGATTATAGCCTCAGACTTAGTCGATACGCAAGAGAAGAAATTGTTGGATGTTGTAAGAGAGCACCAGGAGGCTATTGGTTGGACCATAGAAGATATCCAAGGAATTGGCCCTTCGGTAGTTATGCACAAGATACACTTGGAGGAGGATGCCAAACCATCGAGGGAGCCACAAAGAAGGCTCAACCCAGCTATGCAAGAAGTAGTAAGGGCTGAAGTGATCAAGTTATTGGATGCTTGTATCATACATCCAATCTCAGATATTAAGTGGGTGAGCCCAATTCATGTTGTGCCGAAGCGGACTGGATTGACGGTAGTGGAGAACCAAGATGGCAAGTTAGTACCAACTTGTGTTCAATCAGGATGGAGAGTGTGTATTGACTACCGCAAATTGAATGGCACCACCAGGAAGGATCGTTTTCCCCTTCCTTTCATCGATCAAATGGTGGAACGCTTGACGGGGCATGCCTATTACTGTTTCTTGGATGGATATTCTGGATACAACCAGGTACCTGTGGACCCCGAAGATCAGGAGAAGACGACTTTCACTTGCCTTTTTGGCACGTTCGCCTATCGTCGCATGCCCTTTGGGTTATGCAATGCACCCACTACTTTTCAGCGGTGCATGGTCAGCATCTTTTCCGATATGGTAGAACAATTTCTAGAAATCTTCATGGATGACTTCTCTGTCCACAGTTCATCTTTTGAGGAATGTTTGCATCGCCTCACGTTGGTCTTAGTACAGTGCAAAGAAAAGAACCTAGTGCTAAATTGGGAGAAATGTCATTTTATGGTAAAGCAAGGGATTGTGCTTGGACATGTCATTTCTCATCGTGGGATGAGGTGGACAAAGAAAAGATAGATCTGATCTCCAACCTTCCACCTCCACGAACGGTCAAAGAGGTTCGTTATTTCCTGGGCCATGCAGGATTCTATCGGCGATTCATCAAGGATTTCAACAAAATCGCCCGGCCCTTATGCAAATTGTTGGTAAAGGAGACCCCGTTTATATTTGATGAAGACTGCAAGAAGGCATTTGAGGCTCTAAAGAAGATTCTGACGTCCACACCTATCATCAAGCCACCCATTTGGGGTGCTCCATTTAAGATCATGTGCGACGCTTCAGACTATGCCGTGTGAGCTGTTTTGGGGCAACGTATAGACAAACTCCCCCATGTAATCTATTATGCGAGTCGGACTCTTAATGACGCTCAACTCAACTATTCGACCAAGGAGAAGGAGTTGTTGGCAGTTGTGTTTGCTTTGGATAAGTTTCGATCATACCTGCTGGGTTCGAAAGTCATTGCCTACTCGGATCATGCAACCTTGAAGTATCTTTTCTCCAAAAATGATGCCAAATCTCGTCTCATCCGGTGGATTCTACTATTGCAAGAGTTCGACATTGAAATTCGGGATAAGAAAGGTTCTGAAAATGTGGTAGCCGACCATCTCTCCAGATTGACTGTTGATTTTACTAAGGAGGCCACCCCCATCTCTGAGACCTTCCCTAATGAGCAATTGATGCACATTGCTC
The DNA here is from genome assembly GCF_958979055.1 of Alnus glutinosa. Lineage (NCBI taxonomy): Eukaryota > Viridiplantae > Streptophyta > Magnoliopsida > Fagales > Betulaceae > Alnus > Alnus glutinosa. The sequence continues at coordinate 9,552,862 of NC_084892.1, forward strand.
ATACTCCTTTATCATGGTTTGCCGATATAGTCAACTATCTTGTCACGGGCCATATGCCTTTACATTGGGGACGACAAGATAAGTCCAAGTTTATGGCCATAGTGAAATATTTTTTCTGGGATGATCCTTACCTTTTTAAGTATTGTCCTGATCAGATCATTAGGAGATGTATCCCTGACCATGACCAAGCTAATGTCATCTCCTTTTGCCATGATCATGCTTGTGGAGGCCACTTTAGTGCAAAGAAGACCGCTGCAAAGATTTTGCAATGTGGATTTTATTGGCCTACCTTGTTCCGTGACTCTTATACCTATTGTGCCTCTTGTGAGCGTTGCCAGAAACTAGGGACTATTTCTAGAAGGAATATGATGCCTCTCAACCCCATTCTGATTGTTGAGATTTTTTATGTGGGGCATCGATTTTTTGGGACTGTTCTCAAACTCCTTTGGCCATCTTTATATCCTTGTTGCTGTGGATTATGTGTCCAAATGGGTGGAGGCTATTACTTGCAAGAACAACGACCACAGAGTAGTGGTTCAGTTTTTGAAGTATAATATTTTTGCTCGTTTTGGTACTCCCTGAGCAATCATAAATGATGGTGGTAAGTATATCTGCAACAGGATCTTTGAGTAGTTGATGAAGAAATATTTCATCACACACAAGGTTGCAACCCCATATAACCCTCAGTCCAGTGGACAAGTGGAGGTATCTAATAGGGAGATCAAAAGAATTTTGGAGAAAACGGTAAATCCTTCACGAAAAGATTGGTCTTTGCGTTTGAATGATGCACTATGGGCATACCCCACAGCCTTCAAGACCCCGATTGGCATGTCCCCATATCGGCTTATCTATGGCAAGGCTTGTCATCTTCTGGTGGAGCTGGAGCATCGGGCTTATTGGGCCATCAAGCAATTGAACTTCGATCTCACAAAGGCTAGCTCACAGAGGAAGCTCCAAATCAATGAATTGGAGGAACTGAGGAATGTGCGAGGTCTTACAAGGAACGAACGAAGAGGGCCCACGACCAAAATATTCTGAGACGATCTTTTGAGCCCGCTCAGAAAGTCCTTCTCTACAATTCACGATTGCATCTCTTCCCAGGTAAACTCTGATCTCGATGGACGGGCCCATTTATTGTTCGCTCTGTTTCTTCTTATGGGGCCATTGAGATCGAGGATCCTACGAATGGTATGACTTTCAAGGTCAATGGGCAAAGGCTGAAACCATTCCTGGAGTTAAGAGTCCGGAGATTGAGACGACTCTTTTGGAGGACCCGAGCTATTCCGAGTAATTGTTGTCTCTAGAGGAAAGTCTGGCTGAAGACTTAAAACTTAGTGCTTGTGGGAGGCAACCCTCATTATTTTCCTTATCACTTGATTGTTTGTTTGTTTTTTTTTTATTATGTTTTTCAGGATAAGTGTCTGCCATTCAAGTTTGGGGGAGCATTGTTACACTCTACTTGCGTCACCCACATTGGTATTATATTTTTGGCCACATTGGGGACAATGTGTCATCTTAGTTTGGGGGTGAGGTAGACATTTCTGTCTCTTTCTGTTATTTTGTTCTTATTTGTTCTTATTGGAAAAATAAAAAATAAAAATTTGCTATGTTGTTGATTGAGTGTGATTACATCTTACTATGGTTTGCACATCATTGGTTTGCTTAACATTTTGAACGTTGCATATCATTAGAAATTTGAATCTGTTGACTCATCTGCTGGATTTGAGAGACCTCACTTGTTTTAATTAAAATTCACAAGCACATTTGCATTGGTTCTGTGGGGTATAAAATTTGAATTGGGGAATGTGTATCATAAGAATTGTAGGATGATTGGTTGATAAAACCTCGGCTGTTAAGAAAAAAAAAAAACACAAAAAAAATCATCAGTTTGAGTTGTAGTTGAGTAACCAGGCCTCTTGCTTCATTAGCATTGAGTGTTCGCGTAAAAAGATGAGGAATTTAAATTTGATTGATTGTATGACTAGTTTGGCTTTGTAGCCTTTTTGACTTGAGTAATTAAGTCCTTAGGGATGTTTCTACATCTAGTGCCTTAAAACCATCTGGTTTGGGAGTCATTAGCCCAACACTCGCTACATAGGTCAATTAGAAAGCTTACGAGAGTCAAGCATTGCACAACCTACAAAAAAAAAAAAAAAAAATCAGCCTTGGTTGTTTTCATCTAATAAAATTCCTATGAATTTTGGGTACATAAACTTTAAGAAAAATTGAAACCTCATGAGTCTATGTTAAATCACACTTTGCACTTATTGGAACATGTGTTTTCTTGATTTTCCAGCTATGAGTTAATTGATTTGTGATGTTTGATGTGATTGTAATGTTCGCCTTGTTAAGCCTACTCATGATATAAGAACCATATGTTTGTATGGAAGTTTTTGTTTTAACAACAACATAGTGCTTTAAAATGTTTGTGGGTATTTTTTCTGGCAAACCCTCATGAGACTTCACTCGTCCTCTAGGGAGTCCTAGGGGTTTAAAAGGCTTGTTGCATACACTAAATGCAATCGTCTCTCCCACGAAAGCGGATTTATGTTTCTTGCTTTGATCTTATTTTTCATTTTGTTTTGCTAAGGGACTAGCAAAATATAAGTTTGAAGGTATTTGATGAGTGCCAAATATTGTATATTTAGATTCCTTAATTCACATTTGTTAAACCTTTAGCTTTGTTATTTTTTAATGTTTTTCGTATTTTGCAGATAATGGAGAGAAAACGGTATTTTTAAAGTGAAAAATGCAAATTTTGGAAGTCAAAACTGGATTGGATTAAATTTCAGGTTATGCACAAGTCATTGTATTTTAATCATAACTTTCAACTCAAGTATCGGATTAAACTGAAATCAGTAGCGTTGGAAAGCTAATTCAAAAGAGATTTGATTGTTGCACTACACCACCCTCACGTGAGGGTTTGTTGTGCCCATGTTGTGGGCTTGTAGTGCAAGTAACATTTTCCAATTCAAAATTATACAAATCATTGTGAATTAGAATTTTCCTAATTCGAATGTCTGCCACGTCATAAGTTCCCCGCAATATAAGAAAGCGAATTTCCTTACTCCTGGCAGCTGCAGACACTCCAAACCCTAGCATTCTTTTCTCTTATTAGGGTTTTTGAGGGGTAGAGGTGTCATTTTGAGAATATGGCCCTAAACCCTAGCGTTCTTTTCTCCTATTAGGGTTTAGAGGGGTAGATGTGTCATTTTATAAAAATTAGGTTTAACCTAATTTTCTGTTATAAATACCCCATGCTAGGCACCACTTAGAGCATCGATTTTTCTCTTCAGAGAACTTGTCTTAGCTCTTTTCTTTTGTAAGTTGTTACTTCGTTCTTATTTTTTTTAATTTAAAGTTATTCGGTTTTCAATCCTTCTTTTTAGATTCATCGCTTTATTTTTATGTTATTTAATTTTTAGTTCTTTTCCTTGTCATTTTAATTCATTGCTTTCTTTTTATGTTCATCTTCTTCTTTTTTTCTTGTCATATTAATTTATCACTTTAAATTTATTTAAAGTTATTTTGTTTCTTCTTTTATTTTTCTCATCGTTATATTCCCTTTTATTATTATTATTATTATTATTATTATTATTATTATTATTATTATTATTATTATTATTATGTTTTCTATTCTTGTTATTCTTTTGTCTTTAACCATGAGATGGTTTCATCTTCAACTAAGGTTGAAGATGAAACCTCGTCCTTGATAAAGACGCATTCTTGTTGTTTTATTTATACGATCCCAAATTCTTTTTCGACTATATTGTTCAAAGTCCAAATTCAATTATTTGATTTTATGTCTTTTGATTGAAGTTAATTTATTAAAAGTTGGATATTTTATGTGTTTCAACCAAACGGATACATCGAATGATTCGATTAAAAAAGGATATCCATTATGATTTGTTCATTGAACGGATACATTGGGTGATTTAATTTTAATTGGATATTCGTTGTGATTTTTTATTGTGTTGGATTCATTGAATGATTGAACATAATTTTTATGGAACTTTGAACAGAGAATAAAACTTACTTGTTTATCGGGTGTATGAGTAAAATACAAGAATGTGTTTTTGATTTGGCGAGGTGGATTCTGAAACCTTAGTACTTTCATAAATTGTTCTTATTCAGTGTCATTTGAGTTTATTATTTTTTTTGACAAAAATTCCAAATCTTTGGCTCTAGGTTAAAACAAAGTTAATTTAAATAAAAATTAATTTTTCTTCTTTACATACACCTCCCTGCTGATGTGACCTCGCACATGTATGTACTATGCTACATACGATTCGCTTGCGAGTTAACGGCGCCAAAAACTTGGTGTGCAAATTCATTTACTCGCAAGCGCACGAATCATATGTGGCATAGTGTATGCAAGTGCGAGGTCAAATCTGCAGGAAAGTGTGTGTAAGAAAAGAAAAATCAATTTCTATTTAAATAAATTTTGTTTTAACCTAGAGCCAAAGATTTGGAATTTTTGTCAAATAAAATAATAAACTCAAATGACACTGAATAAGAACAATTTATGAAAGTACTAAGGTTTCAGAATCCACCTCGCCAAATCAAAAACACATTCTTGTATTTTACTCATACACCCGATAAACAAGTAAGTTTTATTCTCTGTTCAAAGTTCCATAAAAATTATGTTAAATCATTCAATGAATCTAACACAATAATAAATCACAACGAATATTCAATTAAAATTAAATCATCCAATGTATCCGTTCAATGAACAAATCACAATGGATATCATTTTTTAATCGAATCATTCGATGTATCCGTTTGGTTGAAACACATCAAATATTCAACTTTTAGGGGTAATTACATTTTTCCCCCATCAACTACCAGCCATTGTCAACATGCCCCCATGAACTGACACCTCGACCAAAAGAGAACATCCAACTACCAACTTTACACACTTTACCCCCTTCCGTCAAGGAATTTCATTAACTTGGACGGAATATTCCATTTTTGGGCGTTAATTTTGGTTTAAAGACCAAAATGCCCTCCAACAATAATTAATAAAAAAAATATTAAAATTAATGTTTAAAAAAGTTGAGGGCATTTAAGTCTTTTTACGAATTAAACTGACAGAAGGGGGCAAAGTGTGTGAAGTTGGTAGTTTGATGCTCTCTTTTGGTCGAGGTGTTAGTTCATGTGGCATGTTGACAATGTCTGGTAGTAAATGGGGGAAAAAGGTAATTACCCCCAACTTTTAATAAATTAACATTCAATCAAAAGACATAAATCAAATAATTGAATTTGGACTTTGAACAATATAGTCGAAAAAGAATTTAGGATCGTATAAATAAAACAACAAAAACGTGTATTTATCAATGACGAGGTTTCATCTTCAACCTTAGTTGAAGATTTACTATCTCATGGCTAAAGACAAAAGAATAACAAGAATAGAAAACATAATAATAATAATAATAATAATAATAATAATAATAATAATAAAAAAAAAAAAAAAAAAGGGAATAGAACGATGAGAAAAAGAAAAGAAGAAACAACATAACTTTAAATAAATTTAAAGCGATAAATTAATATGACAAGAAAAAAGAAAAAGAAAAAAAGATGAACATAAAAAGAAAGCAATGAATTAAAATGACAAGGAAAAGAAAGAAGAACTAAAAATTAAATAACATAAAAATAAAGCGATGAATCTAAAAAGAAGGATTGAAAACCGAATAACTTTAAATTAAAAGAAATAAGAACAAAGTAACAACTTACAAAAGAAAAGAGCTAAGACAAGTGCTCTGAAGAGAAAAATTGATGCTCTAAGTGATGCCTAGCATGTGGTATTTATAACAGAAAATTAGGTTAAACCTAATTTTTACAAAATGGTACCTCTACCCCTCTAAACCATAATAGGAGAAAAGAACGCTATGGTTTAGGGCCATATTTTCAAAATGGCACCTCTACCCCTCAAAAACCCTAATAATAGAAAAGAATGCTAGAGTTTGGAGTGTCTGTAGTTACCAAGAGCAAGGAAATTCGCGTTCTTATATTGCGGGGCACTTATGACGTGGCAGACATTCGAATTAGGGAAATTCTATTTCACAATGATTTGTATAATTTTGAATTATCTTTCCACCGACACTGATTTCACTTTAATTCAATACTTGAGCCGAAAGTTATGGTCAAAATATTATGACTTGTGCAGAACCTGAAATTTAATCCAATCCGATTTTGACTTCCAAAATTTGCATTTTTCACTTTAAAAATACCGTTTTCTCTCCATGATCTGCAGAATACCAAAATACAAAAACTAACCAAAAATGTTAAAAAATAACGAAGCTAAAGGTTTAACAAATGTGAATTAAGGGGTCTAAATATATAATATTTGGCACTCATCAGTGAACACCTACTTGCATCCAACAACTTCTTCTAGTTAGGTAATGTAACAAGATTCTTAATCTTGTTTTTGTGAAGAGCTTTCATCTCTTCTTACATTGTTGTCCTCCACTTTGGATCACTAATGGTCTGTTTGGATAGAGAGAAGAAATCTTATTCTTTTCGGGGTTTTTTTTTTTTTTTTTTTTTTTTTTTTTTTTTTTTTTTTTTCAAAACCCGAAAACCCGCATTCAACCGGCCCAAAACCCGAATTTTAACCCGATTTTCATTAATTAAGAGAGTCAGAAATCTCGCCCATGCCGCAGTACGATTGGAAAACCAATGTTCAGTTCTCGACTTCCCACGCCATAAATGCTACGAAAATCAAACATCATTTACGTCAAGTTTTCACCTTTTCCCACCTGCTGCATCAGAGGTAAAGATGCCACATGGATATACACGGTGTAAAACTTGTACACCATATTCTAGTTTCACTTAATTTGAGCCTTTGGATGCGTAAACTGTATACTATTTTTCATCTGATCCGTCCAATGAATTCAAACATCGTCCATGTGCCCACACCCTATAACTCTCCATTTCAAAATTATTAAAAATTAAATAAATATACTTATTTTTTTAAAAAAAATTTAAATTTAAATTTTAAAAAAAAAGGAAGAACAAAGCAAGGGGTGGCCCAGCCACTCCCAGCCTATGGGGGTGGCGCGCGGCCACCCCTGGACCTTCTAGGGGTGGCCCGATGGCCACTCCCAGCCTCTGGGGAGGTCGCGGCCCCCCCAGCCTCTGGGGAGGTCGTGGCCCCCCAGAGGAGGCCGGGGGTGGCGCGCGGCCACCCCCAGTGGCCGATTGGTCCAGGGGTGGCCGCCACCCCTTGCTTCTTTCCTTTTCTTTTTTGTTTTGTTTTGTTTTTTTGTTTAATTTTAATTTTTTTAAAAAAAATATGTATATTTATTTATTTTTGAATAAATTTATTTTTTATTAGAATTTACTTTTCAAACGGCCTTTACATCAAATGCTCTCCTTTTTCCACCTACTGCGTCAGACATCATTGTTGCCACTTTTTGTTTAAATTTTATAATTAATTTAAATTAAGTATGAAATTTTCCTTTTAAAAGTCATTTTTTAATTATTATATTTATTTCAATCATAATTCTACACTACTTCTCATAACACCAATCATTATACACAACTTTTCATACCTCCAATCATTTCTAATCATTTCCTACCATTAAAAAACAATACTTTTCAATCTCAAAAATTCAATACCCAAACACAATTTCAAAAAAAACTCTAAACTCTATTTGCCTAGAAATTTGTAAAGAGAATAAGAATTCAATTCTGATTCTAAAAATTCAATACTCAAACACACCATAAGTTTCTTATCTATATTTCTAGGGATAGACACATGATTAGGGATGTAAATAAACTAGTCCGTTCGACAACCCGCTCGATACATGCTCAATTTAGCGTGATTCAAACTCGAGCTCAATACTGTAGAAACTTGCTCGTTACTGTAGAAATCCTGCTCGATTAGTAAGCAATACATACCTGACCCGCTCGAAAAAGCTCGATTGAGGCTCGCGAGTTCAACTTGTTTAAAACTCGACTGAATCGCTCACCCGGGTCGCTAGTATATATAAATGGAACATTCACTTTTATCATCATTACGGGAGTTGTGAGAATTTAATGACTTATAATTATAATTTAGACACTCCGGCACAACCCTCTACTAAACAACATCAAAATTCATGTTTGATTTTCAATTTCCTCCCTTCAAATTTACCATCTGTCATGTTTCAAACTAAACGAGGATATATTATGCATTTATTGTTCCAATGGAGTCATTGGTTCATACTTCGGTAGGTACAAGGATCATTATCAACTTGCATCTCATATCACTTCTGCTTCTCTATCTTAAAGAGAAGCTTTGTCTCCCATTGAGACACCCCCCGCCCCCCTCCCCCGCCCACGACATGCCACATCTTCGTCATATTTGGCCTCTCCGCTTCTCAACGCCCCCTCCGTGCCTCCTTGTGACTTTCACATGCTAGCGTGTGGTCCCCATGCGCAGCTCTCTAGCTCTTCCACACTGCCGCCCTCCTCCGTCGATGTGGTTTTTTTTTTTGGTTTTATGTATTCTACTGTTATATTTTGTTTTCTTATGGGTTTTTGAGAGATTTAGTCTCCTGGTGTCTTTGTGTTTTGATCTTTGTTGGATTGGACCTTTGACCATCTCATCTGAAAACTAATTGGTGTTTAGTAAGGGAAGCCAACACTTTTTATCATATTCGAAATCGCACCCCACAATGTATATTCTAAGAGCTGTACATGTGAGTAGAGCGGCACTGTTGCACTTTAATAATTCCTTCCTCAACGTGACGTTCTTGAGACTCAAATCCATGACCCTGGCTCTGATACTATTTGTTGGATCAGGCCTTTGATCATCTCATCTGAAAAACAATTGGTGTCCAATGAGGGAAGCCAAAGTCTTTTATGGTATTCGAAATCGCAACCCGCAATGCGTGTTTTAAGAGCCATCCACATGAGCAGAGCAACACTGTTGCACCCCAACAATATGGTCTCCTTAGAAGTGTTGTAACCTCTTGAGATCAAGAAAAAGTGGTAGATCAAGTCCTCGTTGGGCGAATTTAGGAAAAACACATTTTAGCACAAAAATGTTCGTATAGTTTCGAAGACCATTCCAACGATCCCCGAGTAATGATCGAATGTTCTTAGGGCAGAATGCGTAGATTAGGGTTTTTAAGTGTAGATGAGGGTTTTGTGTAGGACCTTAGCTAATATTACATGTAATACAGAGTAAGGAGCTAATAGATTTGCAAGAAGCTCGTGTGTGAAGCTATAGCGCTCGACGTAAGTAATCACCCATGAAAATACCAAAATACTCTATCATCAAAGATGAATATTTTATCTATAACTGTGCATTCTTAATATCCATGTTTCTCTTGAAAATATGTAGTTAGCCCTAGTATTTGCCAAATGTTGATTTACAAATGCATTGATACACATGAATAAATTATGTTCTAAATTGAAAATTTGTTGTTGTGTGATTTCTCACCATTGGAAAAAATGGGTAAAGAATTTGGGATGCGTACACACTAGTATATATGTAATAACCCCGATTCTCTTTTGAGAATGGAATGGTAATTTACTATTAATTAAGACCCTAGATAATAGTAGGTTTGATTTAGCGATTGAGAATGGATCACTGAACATAAATATATAAATGATAATAATTTACATTTTACATACCAAATTTTAAACCGGTGGTTACAAGTATGTAATTATATATATATATATATATATATATATATATATATAACCTAAGCTCGTTTGCTGCCCTATATTTTCTTCTCATTTTCTTCTCTCCTCTACCCTATTTATTGGATGTTAGAGAAAACCTAAAGCCGTCAAACAACCGTTTTTCCCTCTGCCGTTCGTCCCCCTCTTGCAGATTCTAATTGCTCTCTCTCTCTCTCTCTCTCTCTCTCTCTCTCTCTCTCTCTCTCTCTCTCTCTCTCTCTCTCTCTCTCTCTCTCTCTCTCTCTCTCTCTCTGTGTGCATGTGCAAGGTATGCACAATTTTTTTTTTCTTTCACTTCCAACTGCCTCTCTTTCCGTGTATGTAATAGAAGTTAGTCATACTGTGTAGTAGTTGTTTTTGTTTTCTTTTTCTTTTTCTAACTGTAGCAGTCTTCACGTTTGCCTTTTTTTATTTTATTTATTTATTTATTTTCGGTTCTCTGATTTTAACCATAGCAGCCAATAGGTCTTTACACCCCATGGTTTGCTTCTTTTTCAAGGAGTTATTGTTCATAAAGAGATTTAAATGATTATATGGTTTTGTAAGAAAAATAAGTGGTCATAAACTATAGGTATATATATATACCGTAGTACAATTCTGCATTAAGTTCCAAACGTTTTGTAGTATAAGATTTCACAATTCCATACAAAATAATTTGGCTATCTGGAAAGAATTTTTAAAGGACCGAAATTTTATAAGTTAATAGCATGATAGACTAATTTCAATATCTCATGGGTCCATTCTCAATTGACTAGCATGCCTAACCTGTAGTTGTATTAGTATGCTTTCCTAATTGTGGGAGTGAGAGTAATAATTTGTTTAAGGGATTTCTAAAGTACTTTTGAAAAAGAAAGTTGCTTGTGGAAATTTTTTTCATTGAGAATAGTTATTTTCTTGAAAGTTTTTATCATGAAATAACTTCTAGATATACTCGACTTTTTTTATTTTTGGAAAGTTCCCAAATTGGGAAAGTGTTGTTTTTAGAAAGTAATAATTATGAGAATTATGGAGATGGAAAAACCCTCCTACACGTCGCCCTAAGGATATCTAGAGAAATAAAAGAAATGAAAAGGTTTATAAGATGAGGGCACGTATGGAGAAGATATTTTTTTTTTCCCAAGAGGATTAAATAAAAACACGGCTCAGTATCGACGATGGGATGGAAGCACAATCACTAAAGGAGGCTCTGCGAGAAGGTGTTATCCATCAATAGTCACACTAAGTGTAATTTGATTGATTAGCTAACGGGCAGGTATGTGGCCACGTCGCTGCCATGGTCAAATGGATCACGCAACCCTAGTACACTGGACGTAATAATATATACGAGCCCTATTATGAAAATGTTAGTTATAAATAAATATATTTATGTGTTCATAAGAAGAATAATAGTTTTATCGTAGCTTTATTGGAAATCTTTTCATTTCGAAATAATTTGTGTCTTTGTTTAAAAAGTGATGTGTTAAATATGCTTTGAAGTGTTATAGGAAATAAATCCTTTTAAGTAAAGGGTTTTAAAGAAAATGAATTTAGCCCAATTGTTTTCTGGTTGGAGATTTACTTACCAAACCTTTCAGCTTATGCAGTTACTTTTTGTTTTCAGGTGATTGACAGTTGGATTTAGGAGATCGGAATGGGGGCAGGATTAATTATTGAGTCCATCAGGGCTGCATATTATTTTTTTTAATAAGTGCATTGGCACGATTTCAGGATTTTGACTTATTTAATAAAGAATGATAATTATATTTTTTTTAAAAAAAAACTAACTTTTCCTCATTTTATGAAGTTTTAAATTTGATGTTTTTATTCTATCATGCATTTAGTATCACATGTAAAAGTTTCTCTGGTAAACCTTAGAAATCTTTGTGCCTCTTAGAGAGTAAATTGACAATCCTATTCCTTTACGGGCTGGGGATGTTACAATATAGACTTGATCATATAGCCTATGTTTACCATTAATGTTAATTGCCTTGTATCCAATAGTTGGAAGTGACTAGCACAACCATGTATGGATAATGGTCACGGCATACGGCATACGGCATATGACATAGCTAGTTGTGTGGATCACCCGAGGTTGGATTCGGTCAGACAATTAGAAGTGGTTGGCTATTGCCCCTTACTAGAAAGATTAAGCATGAATAGGCTTGCGAGCATTGGAGTGACTAAGGATGAAATCTAGACTTAAAGGCAAATTTTGGAAAACAAGAATGTCCCTTTCGATCGGTGCCACATGTTTCTCAGTGGCAAGCATGGCAAAATGGAAGGCTGAGATTTAAATCTCGAATGGGAGAGGAAAGCGTCGATCGAATCTTCAAATGAGATGGACGACCAAGATTTTTGTCATATGTAAAAGAGATTGATCGGAAGCACATTTTAATGTTGATCGTCAGGTCACACTCGAACGGGATAACGTGTCGTTCGAATGGAATGGTATCTTCCATGTGTCAAATTTTGTGTGGAGGCATATCTCGTTCGAATGCGGATGCACATTGTCAAAAAAAATTCGTTTTTGAGAGACAAGAGAGAGGGAGAGTTATGACTTTGAGTACTCTTAAGAGAAGAGAAGTCCTAGAGTGAGAGAGGGGGTTCTAGTAAGAGAAATGAAGAAAATCCCTAGCCCTGATTTAGAAGCTCAAGTCCTTTTTTCTTTCTTTGTAGTTAGTCTAAGGTTAACGTTAAGTGTCATTAGGGTTAAGGAATAAAGTTTTGATTAATTATCTCAATAAAACAAATACTCTAGTATGTTGAAAGTGACACTAGAATATCAATCATTTACAGGTAAACAGTAGTTATCAAAAGCTAAAAAAAGAAAAAAGAAAAAAAAAAAAAGACAGTAGTTATCAGAAGAGTCATGGGTCAAGCCTTAAGCATGCTGGTGCAACGAGTGGGTCACGACCAAACATATATATTTAAGCGTTTTCTGAAGGTTTCACGCTTCAACATTGCATAGATTCGCAGAAACAGGACAGGGATAAATATATTTTCTTATACAAAATCAATTCAAGAATGATTTAATTTAGCCCTTTTGACCCTAGCTAGCTCTAACAACAACTTGTTGGTTTTCAACTGCATATTGATTAATGTGCCTTCTCGTACTTTCTAGTTTTATATCAAGTTTGACCTTTTAGTTTTAATTATATATTGTAGTTAGTCCCTATCAGAACAAAAAACAAAAAACAAAAAAAAACATTCTAGCAATCGCATTTGCCTAATACACCAGAGTTGAGGGATTGTTTGAGGATTGGGGTCTGTTTGAGTTTAAGATTTCAAAAAGTGCAATTTAAAAATAACGATTTTAAAGTGTGTAATTTGAAAAAGTGATTTTTTTTAAAAATCTAGTTAAGCGTTTAGCAAAATCGTAGTTTAGCCTTTTAAATCACCGGTCAGACTTTAAAATTTTACGTTTTTAGAAAATCACCTCATTACCTGCGATTCGAAAAGGTAAATTTTTTGAGCTTTCAAATCGCAATTTTTTAAAATTACAATTCCCAAATTATTTATTTTCTGTGATCTGGTTTAAAATCGCATTTTTTAGCTACGAAATCGTAATCCCAAATGCACTCGCAGTTCTAGAGGTTCCAGAGGTTTTAGAAAATGTGAACTTTATCTTGTAGAGTAGATGAAATTTTTGGTTTAATTGATCCGAAGTGATTTTACTGTTGGGAAGTTCTTTAAAGAATTTCCATTTAGTGGCCAAATATATTTCAAGCTATACCATTAATGGCAAATCTTGAAATGGAATCAAATCCCAGTTTTTGAACTCCTGGTTAAAAACGAATAATTGGGCAGCTTGTTGATGACCCTAACTAGAACTTTCTCTCAAAGACAGCAGATCTGGACAGGCCAAAGAGCAGCAAGAGGAGGATGACGAAGCTTTTGTTTTGGATATTCTGCATGTTCCTTTGCCTTTTGTTTCTTCTTTACTTTTTGCCACTGTCATTGTTCTGAGACGATTATGTATTAGCTGCTTCTTTATAGATACACTCTATGATCACCCAAGCAAAGCACCATGGCTAGCTACCCTTCTTTTCATATTTGTTTGTGTGGAGATGAATCTATTGTTGTTGCTTACCTTTGGTTATGGAAAAAGAAAGATTATGAGGCTAACAATATTACTTTTCTGTGAGGGTAAATGAAAGCTAGGCTAAAACAAATTTCTTTCCACCATAGGAAGAAGAATGGTTTAACTTTGTGCCTTGATGAGGTTTTCGGATAGAATATTCAATCTTTGATATCTGGTGCATGGGTTGATCCAATAGTCAGTTAGTCCAAGAAGAAAAGGGTTATCTAACAGACTAAAAGGAAAGCTACTTAAAACACGTCACTTCAGCCGGTATGAAATGAGTCTAAATAATAGCATCACTATTGACGTTGTGGAAAAAAAAAAAGAGGGAAAATTTTAAAAACTATCTTTTCCTACTGAAATGAAGGAGGCAACCTTCTGTTGTGTGCTGTACTGCTGTGGCATATCATAATCAGAGACATGGTGATTCAAAGAGCTCTCAGCTCTCCCTATAACTTGGGTTTGTTTTCTAATTAATAGGGGGAAAAAAACATCACAAGTATGAATTCTTTCCATCTTTAGAAAGTATTCCTCAAAATTGAGATGAATAATAGGATAATGCATCGTGCTTCAAATACAAATGATAATACAAACACTAAGTTTTTGGATAATTCATAGCATAAAGTTTTAAGGTAGCAACACAAACATAAAAGTTGTACAGTACATCACTCCGAGAGTCAGGGATAGGCATATTAGATATTAAACTTCAACCACATCACACTTCAATATTCCTATGTCAAAAACTCATAACCAGATTTGACGCTCTTATTTAATTAGTGAAATAGGCTTGTTTCTCGCCTACTCCATTAATTTACACTAAACTAGCTACATTAAGGCTTCAGCATCTCTAACAACCTTAAGCCGAAGGGCTGCAAGGAATGGCAGAAGACAAACTTAATGCAGATGAGCCAAGAATAACTTGCTTACTTAGAGTCTATATATGAGCGAATCGATGAGCCAAGAATGATTTGCCTAGCAACCGCAATGGTTGCCGCAAGGGTAGGGATTGGTACAACTGTACAAGTAGCACAAATAGTCCAATCCCATTTGATCCCCTGCTATCAGACTTTGAGGTTGCAGCAGTTATCTCCTGCTGCTGCAACCCACTTACTGGGCATAACAAAGCCACGCCCACCGTCTATCATGTCTGATAGAGAGTGGCCACGTGGCATGAGATGATTAATTGGAAAGAGATCGAGATCTCCCCTACAGTACATACTAGTCACCTCTGACCCAGAAAAATTTGAACAATTGCCATTTGCATCCTTTGATGAGTTTAAAGTACCACCGCTATCAGACTGCAGGACTTCAGAACTCTGCGAACCAGTGCCAGGAGAGAGTTGTGCATTGCCAGCCTTATTCACTTCAGTTCCGCTTTTTCCTTTGTTCACAGTCTTTGTGTTCAAGAAACGACCACCACATCCTCGTGGTCTTCGCATAGCATGGAGATGGCGTGATTCATGCATATATGGCTGTAAAATAAACACAAAATCTAAGTATTACAACTTGACTATTCAAGGCGTATCTGCATTTTTATGTAAAGGAAGATTCATTTTCATCAGGGAAGGATGAGCATATTGGTCTCAATTAGTACTAAATCCCGAAACTCTGGAAAAACTATAAACATACTACAGTTGAACTTTCTTGAAAGCAGAACAGCTTAGATTTTAACACTTAATATATTCCATTTAAGATATTCTATGGGCCAATTAATTGAATTGCCAACAAATATAGATTTTCTTATAGATGGTCATAATAACTCCGATTTTCTGTCCATAGACAACTTGATAGCCTAGATGGCCAAGTTGTTACTTTTAAGGCTACAAACACCAATAGACATGCACAGTGGGCATGAAGCAAGAGCTAGAAAAATAATTCAAACCTACCACAACTTTTAACCTTCACAAAAATCACATCATATGAATAGTTCCTACAAATAAAAGTAAAAGATCATGATAGGAAATCAAGGTATCATACTTTACGAACTCTTGCCACTTTATTCTCCAGTACTGCCTTCGCACGGGACTGCCGACGCCTGATAATCCCATGGTACTGCTTAGCATTAACATATATAGGTCCATCATCGGTTGTGGTGCTCAACGGCAGCATAACACGGCCCTAATAAATGTGAATGAATAGGAATGTGAATCAGTAAATCTGCTACAATTGCAGTTGTACCAAAGCATCAATAATAAATATCATAATTTTGGCACATTTTTATTGATTTTTTACTTATCACGAAATATAAATTAATAGCACAAGCAAGATAATTTCCAAAATAATGTTGGAGACTAATACATGACTCTTTTGCAAAAAGTGTCCGGGTAAAGTGGGCGCTGGTACACAACACACTACCAAACGTACTTGAATTAAAATACAAAAATCTAATAATAAGGCAATAAGCTGCTTCTTTCCTTATTTCTTATCACTTTTCTCTCCTGCAGTTTTCAACTGAGTCATGAACCAAACCCTTAATGCAATCGTCTGGTTGGTTAGGTAAAGCTTTCATTCTTTTTTTCTCAGACATATTCCTTGCATGGGATTCAGTTGCCATTGGATCTGACATTCAAAAATATAGGCCCATGCTCCTGTGCCCCAACCCGAGTGTGTGGTGACACACACACAGAGACTAGTTCATAACCAAACCAGAGAGATAGAGCTCACCATGCCACTATTTATAGGAAGAGCAAGAACTAGAATTCCTCAAATAATCAGGCTTAAAAGCAAGAGAATTTTGGTTCACAAGAACAATTGAAGTCCAAGAATTGTAAATCTAAACAATTGGTTACTAGAAGAAATGAAGAGAGACAAACCGAAATTGGAGGTCCACAAGTTGGGAAGACTCCATAACATTGGTCCGCATAAGGATACTTCGCATAGATCTACAGTTTCAGCGCATACAAATTAGCAAAACGTTGCCACTCAATAGGAAATAATTGAATTAGAATATTTATGATAACCAAGTGTAGACAATAAGAAAATTTTACCATGGGCTGACCAAATCCTAGCTCAAAGCGACCTCGATATTCTGTTAGAGATGATTGGAGAGAAATGGCTGCCTGAGGCTTCTGCCCATCCCCTGAACTTCTGCAATTATCTGTATGAGAAATACTTGGCTGGTTAACAATACTAAAATTGCAGTACCTCATATACAAAAGAATTGCATACGAAGTCAAACTTCTGTTTCTATAAACTGGATATGAAAAATTGTTTGATGTGCTTTTCCGTTAATGATCAATAATCAAAGGTGGAAGGACACTGCAACCCCAAAACTTCCCTCCAATAATTGTTGGCATCATTGAAATTCACTTCAAAGAGTTCCCACATGAACAATATGCTATGGCAAATAGCAATTTATGAGACCAAATCATGCCCAAGTAGATTTTTTAAATTGACATAATTACATCTCAGCTAAGTTCAGAAAAAATTCGGTAGCAGACCAATAATAAGGTTTGGCAATCCATACCCACATCCAACATATACTTTACACCCAAGTAATATTGTTAGAGATTAGGATTTATGAGAGTTATGATCCATTTATGCTAATAAAAGTAATGATTATTTCACAAATACTTTTTTGTTTCCAATGTAACAGCTATTTTTAAAAGTTTTTGCACTATAGTATAGTAAAATTAGATAAGGGTAGTTCGATTTAGGCCAGCAAAAACCTCAATTCAATCCTTTTGTATCTTTCTTTTTCTATTACTATATAATCATGAAGGAGCAACGTTTCAATTGGGCCACAGATTCTCTTCACCATAAGGTTCAATAGCTTAGCTTACAATTGCGCAGC
This sequence comes from Alnus glutinosa, assembly GCF_958979055.1. Taxonomy (NCBI): domain Eukaryota; kingdom Viridiplantae; phylum Streptophyta; class Magnoliopsida; order Fagales; family Betulaceae; genus Alnus; species Alnus glutinosa. The sequence goes on from NC_084892.1 coordinate 9,570,390, forward strand.
GATCGTATTGTAAAGTGTCTAAATTCTTCAATTAGAATTTACAAAAACAGAAACCGTCCTATGGAGAACCAGTTCCATGAGCAGCCTAAAATATGCTGTGCTGATATTCTCACTACTCCCTTAGAGCATTCCTAGCAGCTTCCCTTTCCTTCCCCTTCATTTTCCTTAAATGTAAGAAATAAAACTACTTTTTGTTTCCTTATAAAATACACCCCACAGCAGCTTCCCTTCATTTTTCCCTATATCATTAAAATATTATTTTGTTACTTTTATTTTAATTAAAAGTAAAAAAAGAAATAGATAAAGTAAGAGAGAGATTATGTTTTTAGAATAAACAATTGAATGGGAGGTGAACAGTGCTTTCCAATGCATTGGGAAGTACTGTTCACTTCCTAGGGAACAGATAATTGTAGGGAAGCTGCTGTGGGATGGTTTTTTTTACTTTCTTAAAATTTTCCCTAAAATTTAGGGAACAGATCCCTTGTAGGGAAGTTGCTAGTAATGCTCTTTAAGGCTGGTAGCTACCAAAGCACTAGGGGTGGTAATTTGTATTTGCGTGTCGGGTTTGAATCATGTCGAGGCATCTTGGCGATAACAGTGATGCAGAAGATGATCATAGAACAAAATTGTATAGTTGTTAACTTGTATTATGATATCATTGATATGAATAAATGAACTCGAAAAGTCCAAGAAACCTGATACCACCAACATGGCAGAACCAAAAGCAAGAGATTACCCGGAAAGATATTGAACTGAGTTGTATTCCCTCTATCAGCTCCATGTTCCGTACCCCTCCCTGCTTGTTTGTTGGAAATTAGTTGGTCTCCACCACTGGGATGTTCCATGGTAAATGACTTCAATTGGACACAGGATTCGCCATAAACCGATTGAGAAGTGATGGGAGTAGTCCACCAAGAAGCTGACAACTGCCCCATAGGATTGTGGCCAATCCCTTCTTGTTCTTTGAAGTACACTGTTTGAGTAGCCATCTATTCCCAAATGGTCCGAACAAGGTGTCTGAGATTAACTGGACTCAGAAAGGTCACTATAGTTCCTGCAATTCAAAATTGTAACCAAAATTCTGAGCTAGCTTTGTGAAATACAAATTCAACATCATATGAAAACTATGAACAGAAAACTTATCCAATGTGCACACCAAAGATTTTCAAGAAATAAACTACAGCATAATGCAGTCTAACGAATTCCATTAATCTCGTACACAACTACAGGAACACCAAGTAAAGGGGGAATTAAAACAACAGAAGAAAAACTGAAAAAAAAAAAAAAAAAACATTTTTTTAGTAGTATTCATATATCAATTCAAACTTAAAAGAGCATGAAGATGATCCCTATTCAAAACCGGGAAAAAAAAAAAAAAGGAACAAACTTTCCAAAAACACCAATCAAATTTCAGCGAAAAATAAGGAAAAAAAACGAAAAAAAGAAAGAAAAAGAACCCAGTTAATACAGAGCGAAAACCAGATTAAGCACACAAGGATTATGTCAGCACAAACCAAACGTCAGTGAAACACAGAAGTGATAGAGAAAGCGGATATTCTGTAAAAGACCGAGAAACTCTGGAAAGGAAAGAAAACTGATGGAAAAAGAAGAAGAGAAGGAAGGGAGTGCTCACTCTCACTCACCTCTCCCAGTAGAAAGCAGCAGCTTTGAATTGCCCGCTCAAGCAAGGAAACCCCATTCGCTAGGAGCCATGTCTGTACAATTTCAAGCGAAGCTAAAAGAGACGGAGAGAGAGAGAGACAGAGAGGGACGATATATGCGTACAAGTGTAATGGAACAACACGCCCTCAGCCAATTAGCTTCGGCTTTCATGCAATGTCCTTTGTATCTTGTTCCATATATATAAAATACCCACAACTCTCTCTCTCCCCCCCTCCGTCACACAGGCACACGCACAGGCACACCTCACACCTGGGTTTTCTTAATCATTTACTTCTCTCTCTCTCTCTCCGGTGGTCCCTTTTCGGGGCTCAATTTTTCCCATATTATATTATATTCATCTGGGAATAGTGGCTCAACACTCAACAGCGCGGATTCTTTAACCGCCTGCCGTCTATATCTGGTAAGAACCGTTTAAGACTTCTTTTTGTTTTTTTACATCAAGTGGGTCACGAATTCAGAAATAATGACCGGAACCTTTTGATGATGTTCAGTGGTCCTTCCGAGTCCTACACCATTGTTCATCGTTTCTCGAGTTTGGCCCTTAACTCGTTGAATGGGTGGTGATGAGGTTATTTTCACCTTCTTTATTACTTCCCTTTCAAATCATTTTTTCGGTGCTCCGCTTCTGCACAACATTTTTAATACATTACAACTCTTGATGGATGCTTAAACCTTAATATTGAATGTTCTAAAGTTGACTTCAACTGAGGATTGATAACTCAAAATGGTAGTATATCTATATCCCCCATTTGGATTAGATGCCCGAATTAATTGCTCTAGTTTTTTAAACCGTTTAAATTTAATTCAAATTCTTTATATGAGAAAAAAAAAAAAAAAAAGAGAAAGAGTGAAGTTAAATCTAAATCATAACAAAAAACTATATCACATATACTATAATTTTTTTACGGCACTTAATTCAAGTCCTTGACTTAAGCCCAGGGGTGGAGCTAGGATTTAAGATTTGAGGGGGTCAAATTGAAAAAAAAAATATTGAGGGAGCCAAAACTGGAAAAAAAAAAATTAAGGAAAATTTATTTATTTATTTATTTTTATATTTTGGGAAAACCTCATGCCTTGGCCTAGGGTAGCTCCACCCCTGCGTAAGCCCAAGGAAAATTTATTAATTTGGGAGAATTATACTTATTCTTCGGAAACTATATCCTATTTACAATCACTTCATCAAACTCTAAAAAGCAATAATCAACCCTTTCAAATACCCAACACTTCTAATTTGCCCGCTAAAATGTAAATTTGGATGAAAAATGTGTCACATGACCCATACTTAATTGAAATTATCAAATTATGCCATTGCTTTAGATATTAATAAAAACGCCATGGCCAAACCCATGCCCAAGTCTCCATGGGGGGGGGGGGGAACTTTTATTTAAAAAGCATTGTTGTATTTTTTACACATTTGATAGGGGTACACATAATTGATAGATTCAGTCACGTGTAGGTCATGTGACGAGAGAACATACTAGAAGTATATTGTAGTTTAAAAAGCCGTTTTTTACTTTCTTTTTTTAAAGTTTGATAGGGAGATTACAAATTGGATATGAATTGCACATGATTAAATCTTAACCATTAAAAAAAATTACCGTACCGAGAAGAGGGTGGAGGAAGAACAATTCGGCAGGAATTAAAGAAATGTTAGTTTTACTTGACCAGCCATAGCTTTGAAATTAATAATCAAATTTGGTACTAACTGATTGCATGCTTTGATGGGTTAACCTAATGATTATTTGGTACTAACCCAAGCAGGCCAAATGAACAGTTGACCTTAAAAAGAGGTACTTTATAAAATTGGCAATAATAGTACGTACGTAGGAAAGTCAACGATTACCCCTTAGGAATTTAGAAATTAATTACAGTGCATGCCTCCCCGCGATAAGCTTGAGCCCCGTTGAAAGGCGGCCGTTTGATACTGTGGATCGAGAATATAAAGGTACGTGGCGTTCTTAGCCTTTGGAATTTTGTTATTCCAACTTTGTGCTTTTACAGCTTCCACGGAAGCTGGCCGTTTGCCGTGAATGTTAGAATCAATTGGTTACGAGGTGACATTTTTTTGACTTTATTAGCTGGAATACTTTTTTGATATGACCAATTTTTATTTTTTTTTTAATTTACATTTATTGATCATTTCCAAAAGGATAAAAAATAAATATAGGAATTGTGATTCCCAATTATAAAAAATAGTAAGAGATACCCGCTTAAGAAATAAAAATAGAAACTTATCACATGTGATTTGTAAACTTTACTTTTTGTCTTCGAGTTTTACTTTTTACCATAGGTGATACCTGTGGTATGTGAAAAGATGGAAATGGTACCTCCGTCTAATTTTTCATCCAAAACTAACGATCAGCCACGTCATCCTATAGGTATCGACGTGCATGCACGACACTTATCACCGTTATAGACTTCAGCGCTGACGTGACTATCATTTTTCTTTATTATTATTTAAATAATTTCTTTTATATATATATATTATTTTCAAGATTTTTTTTGGGTGGCTCGCCAAATGGGGGTGGTTTCGGCCGGTTCGGCCACCCCATGTGGCCCATAATTTATATATATATATAAAAGAAATCATTGAAATAATAATAAAGAAAAATGATAGCCACATTAGCGCTGAAGTGTATCACGGGGACAGGTGTCACGCATGCACGCCGACACCTGTAGGATGACATGGCTGGACGTTAGTTTTAGATGAAAAATTAGACGGAGGTACCATTTCCGTCTTTTCACATACCACAGGTACCACCTATGATAAAAAGTAAAACTCAATGGGCAAAAAATAAAGTTTGCAAACTACAAGGGGCAAGTTTCTATTTAACCCAAAATAAAAAAATAAACCGTGCTACTTATGAGGTGGACTCGATAAATTTTAAAGCCTACGGTAATAATAAGTAATTTTTCAAATATATATCTAAATATTATTTAAGTAATATCTGTTTTGATTTTGTGATATTTTTTATTTATTTAAATTACATTATGATTTGTTGTTCATATATATATATATTTTGTATGTCTTGGAAAGCAAAATAGCTAAATAAACATTAAAGGCCTTGTTTGGTTCCCGAAATATCATTACTTTATTTGGTAGGAGTCTATTTCTTGGAATAGTTATTCGGTTATTCTCATTATAATAACTATTCCCTTACAAAGAAGAATATATATTCCTTTAAAAAATGAGAGGAATAGACTATATTTTGTAGGAAAAAAAAAACACTCATTATTTTCTATTTTCTTTCATTTTTTTTTTTAAAATAAAACATTCATTTACAGTGACTGGTCGACCACCCAATGGGGTGGTTGGCCAACCACATTTGGAGCCGGGGGTGGTCGCACCACCCTCAGAGCATTTGGGGTGGCACAGGCCACCCCCAAGTGGGTGGTCGACCATCTCAATTAGTTTTTCAATTTTTTATTTTTATTTTATAATTTGAGTTTTTTTTTATACTCTTTTTTTTACAAAAAATAAAAAATAATGTAGGGTTTTTTAGTAATTTTGATTAGATTCCAATAAAAGTATATGAGTTGTTACCAAATTAAAGAGTAACCATTTCATTCTTCTTTATTTTATTCTCGATAATAATTATTCTATTTTCAAATAGAAAACTCATTTCCCAAACCAAATAGTACATAAAGTTATATTAAAGTATGGCTTTATGAAGTAATTAATGTTGTTTTTTATCATTAATTAAAACAAATGTTATTTTTAAGGGGTTTTTCAATAGTATTTTTTAAGAGCTTTATTTTCTAATTAAGGAGGCCTTATATTTTAGGGGCCTTAGGCAGCGGTCCTTGACTATGTCTCATTACTACCTTTAGAACCCATGAGTTCACACTTTATACAAGGTCATTTCCATTCTCATGTTTTTCCCCAAACCTTATAAGCTAAGCCAAATCTTGTACAAAATCATACCAAATTAATGACCCATGCATGATCTCATCTATCTTGAGAGTTTATTTATTTAATTAGCATCTCCATAATGTACTGTATATAGTTATATAATATGGGCATATATAACAAGAGGAACACAAATTAAGGTTTTCTTTTAGGCTTGATTAGTAGTCACCACTAATCTTTAATTCTCTAATCTGCAGTGCTACACGGTTTTGTGTACCTTAATTGGTTGGTCCTGGCTGAACAGATCTTTATGATGCTAATTAATTGTATACAACTCATCAGTCAAGTTTGGAATCATTGTCATTTAATCACATATTAATGTGAGATTAATAGAGCTAATCAACTTGCAGGATGAGATCTAGCCAAGAACAAATATTATTTATGCCGGCCAGTACTACTAATGCTATTTATAGTGCTTATCCGTCTCCTACTTTCCACACACGGATATATAATTAATAAATAATTCTAATAAAAGTTGCACCTCCTTCGTCTGCCCGACAGTCTTATTCTTATTCCTTCTGCAAAAAGAAAAAAAATATAAATAATTTTATGACCAGTTTAATTATCAGACGCGTATAAATGGCTAGGAATATTCTATTTTCCGTTATTTTTCATGATTGAACTTTCAAATATATAGGTGATTTTGCATTCCAAAGATGTTAGGTTTTTAGTTGATAATTAATTTCGGTGATAAATTAAATATCTTTGGAACTAAGTTTTAGGTTTAGGATTGAGTCAATACATTTTTCGAGATGAAAGAACGAAAAATCAAGAAGTCGAATATCTTTCGGTTTCTGTCTCGATCGCATCTCAGCCAAACGGAGAATCAAAATGAGTTCAAGAGAGTTTCGTTCAGTACCTTATTCAAATGAGTAGAGCATAATGATTCTCGTTCAAACTAAGCATATTCAAAATTATAAAACCCTAAATCTCGTTAAAAGCCAAATTTTTTGTTTGTAAACGCTTTTTTATTCCTTCTTTAGTTTTTTGTTCTTAAAAAAAAAAAAAAAAAGCATTAAACAAAGAACCGTATGAATAATATATGTATTCGTTTGGCCGAATTGTCCCTAATACTTTGTGAAAAGCAACAACCCTAGGCAATAGTGTAGAGATTAAAGAATATAATAGAATTACTTTTCTTTTTTTTGACATGAATATAATAGAATTACTTGCAAAAAGAAAAAGAAAAAGAAAAGAATAGAAATATTATAATCTAAAACCCTTGCCCGGCCCTTATAATTTTTTACTCTTGTCCTATTTGGGTAGGTAGCTGCAACGCTTTGGATTAAACCCCAGGGCATGAAGGATGAAACAAGGATCATTGTCCTATCCCAGTATCCCTTCTGGGAAACCAAGATTTGAAAAACCTTTAACATTTGTCTCCTACAAATTAAAATTGTTTTGTCTACTTGTGGTGTACATCGTACATAAGTATATATTTCAGGTCCACGTACGTACGAGACAATGGATAAGAAATTTGTCTCTTTTTTTTTTCTTTTTTTTTTTTCCATTTTTTTTTAAAGGGACCTCCTTTGGAAAGATGGTAACAAGGGAAAAATCTCTAAATAAATAAATAAATATATATAAAGCTTTTCTTATTAATTGTTTTGTTCTAGATAATAGCAGTATATGCATATGCCTGCCTCATTATGGTTTATAGCTAGCTGTCATTCAAGCATTAACGGCGAAATCGAATCTCTGTACCAAAAAGAAAAGAGATACGATACATTGTCACTTTAAGATATACTTCTTGATCACCTTTGTTCACGTGGCAACGTCAAAACTTACTTTGAGAATATCTTTTACTAGGTTGCTATAGTCTACACTGGGCGGCTCTACCTTATAAAAATGGACAGAAATTTCTTATAAACTAGTTTGTAGAAAATTTCATGCAAACTATATATAAGATTGACATGTGTTTCTTAGCAAGTGAGAAGAACATGTTATTTTAATAGCATGTGCTTCTCAAATGCTTTTTTAATAGCATTATATAAAAAAAAAAAAAAAATGTATTTTTCACATGCTTAAAGGACATATGTCACTTTCATATGTGAGTTGTATGAAATTTCCTACAAACCGGTTTGTAAGAAATTTTTGTCCATAAAAAATTGAGAAATGCTACGTATACTTAAACTTTTATAAAGGGAGCCTTACTAACTGAATTGGAGTTTATTCATTGGAGATGATCAAAACAATTAATAAAAAAAAAAATGCTACGGATATCAATGAATAAGCTTCACATCATCTTTAAGCTTCACATTATCTTAGTAAGGCTTTATTTGTAAAAGTTTAAGTACATATAGCATTTTTCAAGAAAATTCAGCAATTGCCTAAAGCTCCCAATTAATGAATATTAGGAAGGATTTGTTTTTATGAAAATATATATATAGTAAGAAGCAATTAAAAAGGCATTAATAACATTTAATTCTTCAACATTCCATTATTGAAATAAGTCTTAAAAAAAATTGATAGTATTAAATAAGAGAATCAAATAATATTAAAGACATTCTTAAATAAAACACATTTTCTAACTTTAAACGTTCTATTATTGGAAATAGCGGAGATAATGAAAATAGTAATAATATTTAATATGTTGTGAGTAGAGTTTTTTGAGCCTTCTGATAAGTATTGAACAACTAAAATTTCAATAAGAATTTAAAGGACAATATAAATTCTAATCTCAACTGCCAATTAGATCATTTGTAAAAGACATGGATTGCTTTAACATTCAATGCTAATAATATATAATTCATTCCAAACGTTAAAAAGATAGAGATTATACTACACAAGTACTCCAACATTCAAAATAAAAGGAGGAAAAAAAATGTTAAGAAGATAGAAAGTTTTCAAAATATTTTATTCAATTCAATTTTAAACTTCTATCTTTATAAGTTTTCATTGTTTTCTCTTTATTTCCCTATTCAAGTCTTATTCAAATTTGAATTATTATCTTCTTCTACACTTTTATTATTTTCTAACAACTCACTATTCAAGGCATTAAAATCATTCCATAGCTAATTAGTGACCAAAAAAAAAAAAAAGAAGGTTAGTTACCAAAAACTCAATCAATCATTTACATTAGTTACCGAAATGAAGTGTTAGAAAAATTTAATCCGTAATTTTGCATCCCAAAATGTGAGAAAAATAATTTTTAAATAAAAATATAATATTAATATTAAAATAAATATTATTTAAAAATAAATAAGATGATTCACTTAAACTTGTCACCTTAAACATCAAAATGTATCAAGTCAGACCTGAGTCTATGTATATAGTGGCATATCTATCATTACTAGTCTTTTAGTGTCATGCCTGCTGCCATTAGTATATATGTATAAATGTATACTGCTTCAAAAGTTGCATGTTGATGAACCAAAAAAAAAAAAAAAAAAAAAAAAAGTTGCATGTTGACCTGATTTGACTTTTTAGTGTATTAATCTTTTAATTCTTAACTGAGGAAGTAAAAATTATCAAAAGTACTCTCATTTTTTTTTCTTTCTTTTTTTAAAAATTAAAATGTAATTTGAGGATAATTTTGCAATTTCATAAAATTTACTGAGGCATAAGGGTCATTTCACCATTTGACGATCTAATTTAACCCCAAACCCCAACATAAAGGATAAGATTGCAAAATATTGAAAGTTTGATACACTAAATTGAAAATTTTTAAACTTTTTTTGAAAGGAAAGAGATTGCAAAAATAATGAAAATCCATGAGGGTTAAGTAAAGTTTCTCATAAAATTTACATATCTAAATAAATTTTAAACTGCCTAACAACTTATTTTATATGAATTTATCATATTACCTGTCACGTCCCCATTTTGGGATATAATGAGAAACGCGAACTTGAGTGCTAAAAACATTTAAATGGAAGCGTACATTTAAAACATATAGAATTTAAATTCCTTTTTTTTTTTATTATTATTAATATTGTGTCAATAACAATTAAAATCTGAGGCATTACATTACCTGTCCAAATTATTGATTTTATAAGGGATCAATTGCAGTCTTTCCATTATGCAGAGGTGTGTTATACGAATAGGAATGCAAACCAAGCTGCTCATGTGCTTGCTAAGTCTTCAATTCAGCTCAATCTTAATACTGTTTGGATGGGGGAAACTCCCTCTTATATCCAACATGTTGTAACGGCTGATTCTGACTTCTCTTTAGAGCAATATATGAGAATTTCTCTTAAAAAAAAAAGGGTAACATATAAAGAAGAGAGGAAAGCATGCCCAAAAATAAACACATGAGCATGCATGGCATTCTAGGAAACCCTTGAGCTTGAGAGAAAATGACTAAATTCATTCTAACTTTTGGCCAAACACACTATTCAAGTCCTCTTATGTCCATGCGTTCATAATTTTCCCAAAAGAGGCTATAAAGGTCTCTTCTCTCCTTGGTAATCAAAACTTTTGAGCACCTTTTTTGGATGGTAGCCGAGATTTAGTGGGGGCCTTTACTTTGCCTCTTATATCTACACTTAACTCTAAAAGTGTGTGACTTCAATTTTTTTTCTTTAATTAAAATTAGAAGTAAATTACATAAACAATGTATGGAGAATATTTAATTAAAATTAGAGATAAATTATGGTAGAAACAAGGTTCGAACTAGGAAACTTTTGCTCTGACAACATTTTAAATCGTCATTTATTCCAAAAGCTTAAACTGATAAAAAAATGATGAATTTAATCATTTAATTAATATTTTAACATTGCTTCCCGTATGAAAAGCATAAGGTTGAAGACTCGAGTGGTCCTAAAGCTAGTGACTCTTGAGGCTTATATTTTTTTTTTTAATACAAATTTTCGCTCTAAATTGATAGTTTATTAAACTAATTAACATTCAATATTATGAATACATATCAATTTAATAAATTAAATTAGATAAGACATAGTTTGAATGAAAACTTTTTTTTTTTTAAAAGAAAAAAATTAAATTATTTTTCTCCTCTTTGTGCTCTCTCTTTTGTTACGTAACTAAACTAGTGTATTGAAATAGTGAACAGTTTCCACCAATAATATATATATATATATATATATATATATATTTTTTTTTTAAAAAAAGTGAAAAGTTTCCACCACACTCATGTGCCACGTGTCGGTTGCGGATAGCGAAGAGTGGTTCCTGTTGGCACGCACCAGCGGCATACAAGTGGAAGTCTCTCTTAAGAGCACATCTGCTCCCATCTTTCCTCTTACATTTGCAATCCACGTCGGATGTTCCAACTTTTGCACTTCTTTAATGCTAGCAGACACCACCACTGCCCACTGCCCAACTTTTTTTTCTTTTCTTTTTTTTTCTTTTATATATATATATATATATTTTTTGTACGAGAGTGAAACGTGGCCTTCTAAAGGTTCCTTTTAGTGGATTAAGTGGACAAGTTGCTACTTTTTATATGGGCTGGAGTGTTCGTACATGCGTGAATTAAATATATTACATTTAACAATTTTATTTAAAAGAAAAAAAAAAACTCCATCTTGAAGCATAGATTTTACTGTTTTTGTATTAGGCTCTAATTTCGATTAAATTAAGGTCAAATCTGACCTTTAGAAGAAAAATAGAATATTAGAAATGGAATAGTTTGCTCAAATATTGCAGGATTTTTAAAGCTGCCCTATGAACTTCTTCAAGAGGGAAAGAAAACAATGGACGGTCCACTCGATATATATATATATATATCGTAACATTTTGTAAGTCTGCCTTACTATATTAATAAGTAAAATGTTGAGAAAATCCAAATTAATTATTAAATTGCCCCTTTGATGTTAACAACGTCGTCATAATTGGAGACTTCAATCAAATTCCAAATTTTGTTTTTTTTTTTGTTAAGGTTTCTTATAGAGTTACCAAGTGGCGGAATAAGGTAAGGGGAGAGAGGAGTCAATTCGGAATTCGATGTTGTTGGTTCTATAAGTAGAAGTAATTATTATGAAAGTAACCAACTTGGTAAAAAAAAGAAGTCCAGCTATAATTTATGAGTAATGCTAGGTGTTATAATTCTATTTAGCATTCAATTCAGTCAAACCTGACCTGTTTATTAAATAGATTATACGAGTCGAATCGAATCAACCCAACACGGCCTGTTTATTAAATATGTTAGCATGGTCGTATCAGAGTTGAGAAATTTGATTTGTTTAACTAAATGTATTGGGTCCGGATTGACCTCTGAGTCGACTCGACACGAACCTCACACGCCAACACAAATTGCCAACTTTCGTAAAGGTGGTGGTGACGACACAAGCTAGTGATTGTGCCTATGGGTGTCCAAACTCCAAAGGATTGAAAATTAGATTATACATGAAGAATATGTGGATAACCAGTTTCTTGACCTTTTCCTTTAATGAAAACAGAAAATTGATGAAAAAGTTGAGATGGATGAGTGCAGATAAGATGACGAACAATGAATTTAAAAGTTTGTTCTCTTGTAAGAGGAAAAATAGATGTTGCTAGTAATTATTTCTTCAAAATATTAGTATTTATTAATTTTATCTTATTAATAATAGTTACGGGTAATGACTCACTAACGATAGAGAGTTTTTTTTACTTTGCTCTAATTGAGCAACATTCACTCAATTAATTAATTTATATCTTTAATTATTTGAAAGTTTATTTTTTAAAAACAAAAAGTATCTCAACAGTGGTCAGTGGGCGGCTTGAAGAGAAGATCAATCTCCCACATTATAAAATTAAAAGACACATCATTAAGTGGTGGAACCTTAACCACATTATATAGATTACATAATTAAAAATTCACTAGATTAACCAAATTATACGGATTAAATAGTTAAAAATTAGTGAAGGTCAAAAGTTTGAATCTTTGTGAATATTCATTGCAGCACTATCGTATGTGTGGTTTTCATTATTTTATCACTAGTATTTTAGCCATTAATTTGGCTATGCTTGTTAATGCATTTTAGAAAGTGCTTTTTGTGTTTCGTTTAGAAAATTGTTAATATAATATAAATGTGAAAATTATTTTTGTATTTTTAAGATTTTTGTGTTTGAGTTGTTTATTAATATTTTTATTTTGAGAAAAAAATAATAATTAAAAAAAAAAACAGAAAAAAGTTTTAAAAAACGAAAATTTCCTGCCCCAAGAAAACGGGTTTAGTAATGGACCTTGACCTAATAATATAGATTAAATTAATATATACATAATTTTTTTTTTTTTACTGAAGTAGAGGTCAAAAGTTGGAAACTTCGAGAATATTTATTACATCACTTGGGTAGTACTCCATCAAATACTTGGTTATGCATTATTTTGATTATTTTATCAAACAACCTGGATACAAATTAATGGATTTTGTTTTCAAATTAATTTGGAGTTATAATTCAGAAATATATATATATATATACTACAAATACTTCTTCTTCTTCTTTTTTTATTGTATACGCAAGCAAAGTAAAATTAAGATGAAACATGTATATATATATATATATGACTCTACAAAAAGGGTATCGAATTATACACTGTTTTGAGATAAGGGTATTGAATTATCAAACGTCTCAAATTAGGGTATCCACGTTTTTTTAAACGTCTCACTTAAAGGTACCCCGTTAGGATTTGCTGTTAAATCCTGCCAAAATTTTTAAAATACCCTTGTTTTTTTTTTTTTTTTAAATATATATATATATAAAAATTTTTAAAGATTCAAGTATGAATATTTTTGTAAATTCTGTTAAATTCTGACTAACGCTTAAATCCTAATATCTTTCTTCCTAAAAAAAATATGAGTATTTTGGGTACTCCGTTAAGATTTAACTGTAAATCATAACGGATTACCCTTAAGTGAGACGTTTAGAAACGTGGATATATACCTCAGTTTTAGATGTTTGTTAGTTCAATACCCGTATCTCAGAACAGCGTATAATTTAATACTCTTTTGTGAAATTATATATATAGCTTTGTTCCTTTGTTTTTGATTATTTTTTATAGAGCTAGCCCTAGATCTTTAGACATAAAAAAACAATGTGTTGTCGTCACTTAAAAGAAACGATTTCTCAGAAAGTAAAATACGCGTGGATGAAATGGAATTGCCACTAAGCCAGTAAATAAATATATGTTTCCTACTATATTTTTGTCTTTTCCAAAGTGGGATTAGATCTCGTACACCATTAGCTTGATTTAAATTATAAAATAGGTCCATTAGATTCTTCTTCAAATTTTAAAATATGGTAAAAAAAATCTGTCTTGAATTCTTCCCCGGCCAACAGTTGGAGATTCTTTCCTGTGATGGAGGGAGGGGACCAACAAAGCCAGTACGTGGGTGAGTTTAGCTTGGCTTCTAATTGTTTTATTAATTAAACTACATTAATTATTGATAGAATTTTAATGCAAATCATTAAGCTAGGTTAGACAACTAGCTCTCTTATGTCTCTCATTGGTGGATAACATTTTCATCAGCGACTAACAATATGATAATCTTGTGTGTTAGTGCCCATCCAGCAACCAAATGAAAATGGGGAAGATAAAGGTTAAAGTTAAGACTGGCTTTAGCTAGTGATGGAGATAGCATGAACTTAGGGTTCTTTTTTTTCTTTTCTTTTTGACATGATGAACTTAGGATTCAGCATGCCTACATGCTTGCTTCATCTATATATATATATATATATATATATATCTTCTTTGTTTATTTGTTAAGTACACTGACTGTACGTAACAAAACCTTTTTTTCTTTTTCTTTCTCTTTTTCTTTTTTGGCTGGAATCAACCTATACACATGGCTACATATATACTTGAGCTACTTAATTCATTTGGAGGGGCATATATATCCTTGTTATAAATTTATTCCATCACAAAACTTTTACCCGTTGGCTTTTGTTCTTTGTTTTCTTTCCGAGTGATGATCAAAGGATGCTTGATGTGAAGGGAGAATGCTTGGCGTTTTTCTTTCCCCCACCTTCTCTTTTTTGGTGATTGAGAGGATTAATTAATCTTGAATCTCAGGCATAAACAAGCAAGAAGATCATTAGAACTTACAATATGTGTCTACTTTTGCTTATTCTAAGTAGGAGTTTTTTTTTTTTTTTAATTGAATAAGAAAAATGTTACAAGGGTGGATCATTCCCATTCCTGATCCGTAAGGAAGAAAAAATAGGAGATTCAATGAAAATGTTATCCAACATAAGATGGGTAGCAGCTCATTTAGCTAAGCACGGGCTTTCGTCCATTTACATGCCAAGCCCGCCCAACTTACTAGCCCTAATAAGTAACACCTTGTAACTTGTAAATAAAAGCATTTACAAAATACTATTACATTCAGCTCAGTGTTTTAGCTATACACTTTTACTACTTCGAAGGAATAGAGAGAACCATTTTTTTTTCTTCATTAATTTAACTAATCATTGTTGAGCTATAGTGTCCAGCAAATCAGTTAATTTTTTTAGCTCAGTAAGTACTAAAATACTTAGTAATACCCGCTTAACGCTTGAAAAGACTCCCAACTCAAGCTTTGCATTGGCCACAACTAGTCAAAATGGTTAGCAGAATGTAAGTTTTTTTTATTTTTTTGTTACAGGTTATAGGGTATTTTGTTTAGCTCAATGTGAGTGCTCTAAATTGTGGTGTATAGTGCTGACTATTCAAAATCTATATATATGTGCTTAAATTTTTAGATTCTAGTGATGTCTCAACAGCATATCAAAGCTTCGATTCATTTTAGAGCTTCCCTAAAGTTGTGTAACATTTGGACTTTTGGACTGAAACCTTGGTGCCAAAAGCCCGGCCAGATGGCTTTTACCAAGGTGCTTCAAGAGGCATTAACTGGGCCTTTTGATTATCATCTATGTTACAAGCTTGTGACTGTGAGCGCACAAGCTAGGGTTGAAATAAACTTGCATGGTGATAATGAGATAACAATTACAATAAAATACTAATCCTAAGATAACTTTGATAACCAAGCTTATCTTAAATTTAATGACAATTAAGATAAGTCCAATTAACTAATCTTCCCACTCGTATTCGACTTGCCATAAAAGAATGAAGAATTCTAACTAGTACGTCTATTCTTCCTTTAGCCATGCATGCATGCAATCCCTATAATACTCCTCCCCTGTCTGGTGTGCCCTTGCCCTCAAGAGAAAAAAAGTAAAAGTAAAATCCATATTTTCACCATCCCTGTCATCTTCTACTTCTTCTTTGGGGTATAAGCCTTCCATGAGAAATAGTTTCTTATATCGAGGGCCGAGTATGAAGCTAGCACTCATCACAATTAAAACAGATGCCTCCTTCTTGCCAATCTTGCAACTCCGCTAGACTAACATGGTGAACAATTGGTATATTGGCCCCACACAATGTGGGTGACGCCGTGAAGGTAGAGGCAGAAGTTGGGATAGAGGAGGTTTGCGCTCTATGTTAGGAGCCACGGTTCATTGGGAAAGCCAAATCTCGTGAGTCATGTAGACGAGCAAGACCAAATTGTTGGCCGTGTCGGCTGCACATCAATGTGTATGTGGTCAATGAGGTCGCTAACAAATCAACCAATTTGGTAAGCTGGTGAGAGCACCTCGTTCGACTAAGTTGGCGCTCAATTTTTGGCTTTGATGGTCGCAGACCGTTCCAAAGTACTCCGATTTATATTCCGTTTGTTTTGGAGTACAATGTTTTTTAAAAAAATGTTTTTGGCATTTTTCGGTGTTTGGTGGAGAAAAAATAATGGTTAACAAAAATTATTTTCAGTTTGACCGTAAAAGGCTCTTTAATTTTTAGAAAACGATTTAGGATTGAAAACCGTAAATCGTTTTCTGGATTTAAACTCTTCATTCTAGCACGCACGTTTGTGAGAATCCACTACCACCGGGCACTGGAGTTTGTTGATAACCCGACTCTACTGCCGAAAATCCTTAATTTTAGTATCCAATTGCCGGAATCTGGCCGGATTCCAAAGATAGTTGATCTAGTAATCACCACCAGAATCAGGAAATTTCTACAGGAATCTGGTAGACAAGATTCCAGCCAAATTGACCGGAATCTGACAATTACGGCCGGATTCCGGCCAGATTGGCCAAAATCGAGTCCGCCGAAATCCAGCGACGGCTGTCGGATTTCAATTTACGCCATTGATGATTTTTTCGTACGAACCAAATGCCGAAAAATATTTACATGAAATCATTTTTTCTGAAAAATAATTTTGTTAAAAATATTTTACGTCGAAACAAACGGAGCATTAGTCAATTAAATCTCCAAAATGGTCCTCAAACTAAGTTGGACCATATCCACAATGTAAGCTGCCTTCAATGCCTCGTACGAGATGCCCTCATTATTTTCTTTGAACATTTGGTAAAATATTTTCCTTATAATTGGTGGGAAGCACGAAACTAGCAATTTTTCGTCTTCCTCTATTGGGGGTAAATGTCAATAACAAAAACACAGCGAAAATTATTTACCATTCTTTATGCAAATTAAATAGTCAATTTAGCACCAAAATATCAACTCACTAAAAAACAATGCAGAAAAATAAATCAAACAACTCACAAGCAAGACACCAAGATTTATACATGAAAAACCCTCCGGTGTGAAGGGAAAAATCACGGGACCTAGTCTAGTTAAAACTTTCACTATCAACAATAATGGGTTTATAAATGTCTTCTCTAGAACAATATCTAGAGGTTATCACCACATCAAGAATACATACTGATGTGCAAATTTTAATACTCGCAAGCGCACGAATCGTTTGCAATATAGTGTATGTGCAAGTGCGAGATCGTATCCACAGGGAATTGTGTTGCAAGAATTAATTTCTATTTAAACTAATTCTATTTTAACCTAGTTCCGAATTTTGGGGTTTTGTGAATAAAAGAAAAATAAAATAAAAGAAAACAAAAGAAAATGTACTAAGGTTTTAGAATCCACACCCATCAAATCACAGCAACATATTCCCATGTTTGTTAATACATATCCGAAGTTCTCACCGTACAAATCCTATGTATGTTCTATTATGCTTCAAAAATTAATTAAATCATTCAATGAATCCGTTCTTTGCACAAATCACAAAAGATATCCGGTTTAAACCAAATCATCAAATGTATCCGTAGAACGAAACGCAATGAATATCCAATGTTTTGATAAATGAAAAATCCAAGCAATCAATTAAATAAGACTATCTCAAATCATCACATGTATCCGGAAATCATAATAGATATCCAAGAAATCATCTCAATAATTGAAAAGTAGTAAAACATTGAAAATATTAAACCAAATAAAATCGGATAATATAAACTTTCATGAAAATATTGTTGCTCTTCAAAGGTGAGATTTCATCATCAACCTTAGTTGAAAAAAATTAGCTACTCATCACTAAGAAGAAAATACTAAATTTTATTAAGAACATAAAAATAAAAACTTACAAAGAATAGAAGCCAAAGAAACCAGCTGCTACTATGTACAATGTTGTGATATCTTTTAAGTGATGCCTAGCAGGGAGTATTTATAGCAGAAGATTATGTCAAACCTAACTTTTACAAAATGGCATCTCTACCCTTCTAAACCCTAATAGGAGAAAAGAATGCTAGGGTTTAGGCAAACTTTTACAAAATAACGCATTTATCCCTAGAAAACCTTAATAGGCTTGTCAGCAGTCATCAGAGCATTGGAATTCGCACACTTATATTGCGGGGCACTTATGACGTAGCAGACATTCAAATTAGGAAAATTCTATTTCAAAATGATTTATAAAATTTTGAATTAGCTTTCCAACGCCGCTGATTTCACTTTAATCCGATACTTTAACTGAAAGTTATGGTCAAAATACTATGACTTGTGCAAAGCTTGAAATTTAATCCAATTCGATTTTGACTTCCAAAATTTGCATTTTTTCACTTCAAAACTACCGTTTTCTCTCCATGATTTGCAAAATACCAAAATGCAAAAACTAACCAAAAACATCAAAAAATAACAAAGCTAAAGGTCTAACTAATGCAAATTAAGGAGTCCAAATATACAATATTTGGCACTCATCACATACATTCTTTGATTAAAACATAAATTCATCACTTCAATAGTAGATTCCAACAAGAACAAAGAAAAGTCTTGCCAAGTGGGATGAACAACCAAGCAACTGAAGAGGAAGTCCAACGATCGACACTAGTCAATACATAGGTTTCGTCGTCAGGAACAACATGCTGAAATTTCATCAAGATCGGACCATAAATGACCCTCCAATCTTTGACGGAAATGGCTAGGTAGAAAACTCTATTTTTCTCCTCCTTCTCTCAAACTAATTTTTTTTTTTTCCTCTATGTCTCTGGCTTGAAAATCTGCAAGCCCTTCTTTTATTTTTCTTGGTCGCAAGGCAAGAGAGTCACACACTATGCATGACTTCTCTTTGCTGCAAAATAGAGGGCAGTTGCCCTCTATTTATCAGCACATGGGTTGGTCCCCACATAGGAGGGACCACCCAACAAATCTCTCCCTCTCGACTAGGTGGGGGGTTCCACTAAGCCCGCTTTCCTTTTGCAAGTTTCAAGCTTTTGCACAGGTAACGTTTTTGTCATCATATCTGAACCATTATCATCAGTATGGATTTTCTCAATTTGCAACAATTTATCATCGAATGCATCATGAATCCAATGATACCTGACATCAATATGTTTGGATCTTGAGTGAAAAGTTGAGTTCTTACTGAGATGGATGTCACTCTAACTATCATGGTAAAGCAAATACCTCTCTTGCTGTAGACCCAGTTATTGTAAGAACTTTTTCATCCATAATAATTCTCTGGTAGCTTCTGTGATAGCAATGTACTCAGCCTCTGTAGTAGACAAAGCAACACATTTCTGCAATCTGGATTGCCATGACACTGCTGCCCCTGAATAAGTAATCAGATATCCTGAAGTAGAGTTTCTAGAATCAATATCACCGGCCATATTTGCATCTGTAACCCATCAAACACCTGCTTATCGTTACCGAAGCACAAACGTACTTGAGGGTATGTTTATCGTATTTGAAAAAAGCATGACTTGCAAAGAATAGGAGTATAGAGTTTGAATTGTAAAGCATAAAGCATGAACATAAAAATGAAAGGGAGGGTAAGCTTCACAAAGAATGAAAAGACAATCATGAGCATGCATATCATTGTTTAAATTATGTAATGTTTGCATGATATAGAATATTGTGATCTTTATGCTAGACGTATTTGTATGCCTAAGAGTTTTACTGGCAAAGAACTTATGTATACTTCTATCGTCTAGTTGCATGATTTAAGAGCATTGAGCTTGGAGGTGCAAGGGTATTGTCATTGTTCGGTATGAGTAATACAGTGTCCTAGGAGTAGGTAGATGGATTGTCATGGTACATCAGTAAGAAGTGCCTGGATATCATAGTTTTACTCTTGTAACCGTATAGACAACTATGTGTCATAAACATGAAGTTGTAATGCCCTAGGATTTGGTGTTAACCATATTCGGAAAATGATAGTAAGCTCGTACTAAAGAGCGAGATGACATGTTTTAAGCTTGGTGTACTTGGATGTGACGCTATTGGCTGGGATATCACTGTGATTTGGGAGTAGGTAGATGGATTATCGTGGTACATCAATAAGAAGTGCTTGGATATCAGAGTTTTACTCTAGTAACCACATGGACAACTATGTGCCATAGACATGAAGTTGTAATGCCTTAAGGCATGGTGATATCATAGTTAATAACGTTAGATCTCTGTGCAATTGAGCTACCAACATAAAAGTATTATTGTAGATGGGTGTGTACGTAATTGTTTCCAAGCCAATGGAACTTCTACGTATGGGTCCAACTACATAGTATGTTTTAAATGTTTTCTGATAGTCGGTGTTCGCTATATCAATTATGGGGGTTTTTAAACAAAATTTTATAAATTGATAGCTGTTATAGTGTGCACGAGACTAAAAAGGAAAAAGTTGGTTCATTGCGAAAACTCATTTAGTTTAATATCACTGAGGTCTCGGTATGTTTTGTACGGAGACGGTGGGCTCATAATTCCACATGTGCGGATGCGGCAACCCCCGCAACCGTGCAGATTCTGATGTTGGCTGCAGGTACTCCAGTCGTAGTTGATGGTCTCATAAGATGTGTTTTGAGATATTATGACCGAAGCTCGACGCGACGGTTGTGGTGTGATAGACCGCGGGATGTCCATTCTTTTAGGTAATTTGTTTATGGCTTGTGACGCTTGTGTCACCTAATCTTTGTCAAGCCATTTCTGTTATGTAATTATTATATTGAGGAAAGACTTAAACAAATAGATGTTAAATGGCTCTTGTTGTAATTAATTTATGATAGATGATTAGGATGTGATTTTCGCTATTAGGTTTATGTTTTCCGCTGAATAGTAGATAGATGTTATACACTGATTTACTAGGTACATATTATAGGGTATGTACCATATGTTGGCTTTGTGACATATCGTCTTGCCACTGTAACGATCCATTTGTATTTTAAGAGGTTAGTGTTTATGAAACGTTTTGTATAAAAAAAAAAAAGAAGGTTGTCACAGGGGGCGTTGAGAAGAGGAGAGGCCAATATGACGAAGGTGTGGCAAGTCGTGGCCGAGGGTGAGGGTGGGGGGGGGGAAGAGAGTGACGAAAGATGACAGATTTGGCGAGGTTGTGTAGGAAGCCGGAGGAAGATAAGCGGCGGGTTTACGTAGGCGGTGGGGTTGATGCAGTGTTTTTGAGGTTAAAGAGAACAAAAAAAAAAAAAAAAAAAAAAAAAAAAAAAAAAAAAAAAAAAAAAAAGGAGAAAAAATTGAGGAGGAAGGAGGAAAAGGAAGAAGGATGGAGGCCATACCTCCTCCTCTGGAAATACTCACAAGGAGCCGCGGGGCGCGGGGGGTGTCTCAAAGAGAGACAGAGCTTCTCTCTTGATTTAAGATAGAAAAACAGAAGTGAAATGAGATGCAAGTTGATAAATATCCTCACTTAGTTTGAAACATGACTGATAGTAAATTTGAAGGGAGGAAATTGAAAATCAGACATGAATTTTAATGTTGTGTAGCATAGGGTTTTGCCGGAAGTGTCTAAATTATAATTAGAAGTCGTTAAATTCTCACAACTCCAATAATAATGATAAAAGTGAATGTTTCGTATGTATATATAATTTGAAAAATCAATTAAAATGTAATTAAATACAATTAAATATTTAATAAAATTATAATTTAACCTTTAAAGTCGTGGTCATTTAAAATGTTTTCTTACTTTCAATCTCAAAATTTGAATTTTTTTCACATTTTACGACAGCAAAATTTTTAGAAAGTACTTTCAAACCGGACATAAATCCTATTCCTAGCCAAAAGGAAAAGTAGTAAAAGATTTGTTCTCTCTCTTTCGTTTTAAAGTAAATGTAAAAGCAAACAAATCTTATCCATATGGTGCAACCATAATTTCTTCTCCTTCAGACTTGACATATTATTTCACCATTTTTCCTTTGACAATGTCAGCCTCATCGCTCTCCATGGCTGCCACAGCCACAGCTTCCTCCTCACTCTGCTGCAACAAGCTCTCCAATCTCTCATTCACCAACTCTGCCGTCCCCATACCTACCCACTTCCCATCGAAGCCCAAACCCCCAAAACCCCTCAAACTCAAAGCCCACCTCCACAACTTCTCTCCTTTCCCTCTCATCTCTCTCCCACCCTTCCCCCGCGCTTCGGCCGCATTCGACGGCTTGGAGACCGAGAAAGATAGCCAAAGCACAGAACAAGAAGACCCAGAAACAGAATCGAGTGAAAATCAAGCAGAAGAAGAGGAAGAGGAAGAGGAAGAGGATGAGCCAAAGGCATTGAGGCCTAGTCAAGAAGGGAGGCTCTATATTGGTAATTTGCCATATTCCATGACTTCTGCCCAGTTGGTTGAAGTGTTTGAGGAGGCTGGCCGTGTGCTTTCTGTGGAGGTCTGTCATCTGTGGCTTTCCTTAATTCTTGTTCCACTTTTGAGTATATATTCGGGTATTACTGTTGTTCTCTTCCGTGTGATTGTCTAATGTTTGGTGGCTCTGTTGGGTTTCCTTTAGGTTGTTTATGATAGACTTACGGATAGGAGCAGAGGGTTTGCGTTTGTTTCCATGGGGAGTGTTGAGGAAGCTAAAGAAGCAATTCGGATGTTTAATGGCTCTGTAAGTAAAATTTCTTTGACACCATTCATAAAGTTGCTAAGTTAATATTGCATTTTTTTTTGTGCGGTTGTTTGCAATTTAACTATCAAATTGATGGCTTTATGTTGAAGCCTTGAATGCTCGATTCTTGTTAATTGCTTGCTTTATAGTCATGCTGTTAAGTTTCTGAATGTAATATGATTTTCCCATGAAGTTGGGTTATAATTATGTTCCGTTATAGGGGTTTTATGTGTTTCCATTAGCTGTTTTATTGAAGTTATGGAAAATTAGCTACTACATGCTCATTCCTCTGCATTGCTCATAGAGGCATGCAGGGTTGGATAGAGTTCTACCTTAGTCGTAAAATTATTGGTTCAAGATAGGATTTGGTGCTTTTTCTCAAAAAATTTCCCAATCCAACTTCAAAAAGACAAGTGAGAACTTAGAGATGTGCTGCAGCTGGGGATTACCAGATAAAATACTCTCAAAATAGGAGAATTAGAGTTGGTTTGTTTGCTGGAATTGTGTTTTGTCTAATGTATAGGTAGGTGTGGTGTGTTCTGTAAGATGATGTTGAGTAGCATGTGTACCAGCGGATAAGCTGGAGTGTTTGTACTGTGTTTTCTCTTTAGTAAAAATTTCTCATTCATCCAAAAAAAATAAAAATCCAACCATGCTTGTGATGGATTACAGCTTAGAATAAGTTATTATTGAGATAAGAGTTATAAGAACTCAAGAGATAAGGTCACAAGAGTTACAAACACTCAAGAGACATGAATTACAAGCACTCAAGAGACATGAGTTACAAATTGATAAATTAGATTTATTGTTGTTAATGTAGAACTAGAAAAGACTTGTAACGTTTAGACTATTTCTCTATAAAGAGAGTCTTGTCTACAATCAAATGAATAAAGGAAAGATGTAGCCAACAAAAGACTTTGACGTGTAGATGTAGGCTATAGGCCGAACTACCTAAAAACTGTGTTTCTTTTATTTCCTTTATCTCTCTTTAAATTATTATTAGTTCTGACATGGTATCAGAGTTATAGGCTAATGCCAATATATGATCATGTGCCAAAAAAAAATTTGTTCACTCTTGCATCTTCAATCATAACCAAAATCAAAAGCCCACGAATTTTCATCGTGTGCATTTTTTTTCTTGGTTTTTCTCATCCTTCCACATTTTCTTATATTGTGTTCGAGAAATACCCACGTGAGTCTCTCTCTTTGTCAAGATGACATGCCACACTACCATGGTTTCCTCTACCACCAAATACCACCCACCCAATTCTCTATTGTTGAAAAAAAAAAAAGCCCAAAGAGGTTTTGTGCTTATAGGTGACCCAATTTCGGCCATAGTAGGCGCTTCCAACCAAAGTTGCCAATGTATGTCCAAATTCCGACTATAGTAACCGATGACGGCCAAAGCCACCGATGTCCAAGTCCTGGTCATAGTCGCTGATACCGGCCAAAGTCGCCAAGTCCAAGTTTCGGTTATAGAAACCAATGTTCCAATTCAGGCCTTAGTAGCCATTTTTTTTTTCTAACCCTTTGATGTTCAAGATCAAACATCAACGTCTGTGATCTACCGTTGGGTTTATGGGGGCGTATTGAGACAAGAGTTACAAGAACTCAAGAAACAATGTCACAAGACTTACAAAAACTCAAGAGACATGAGTTACAAACACTCAAGAGACAAGAGTTACAAATTAATAAATTAAATTTATTGTTGTTAATAGAACTAGAAAAGACTTGTAACGTTTAGACTAGTTCTCTATAAAGTGAGTTTTTTCTATAATCAAATGAATAAAGGAAAGATGTAGCCAACAAAAGGCTTTGACGTCTGGATGTAGGCTATAGGCCGAACCACCTAAAATTTGTGTTTCCTCTATTTCCTTTATCTCTCTTTAAATTATTATTAGTTCTATCATGGTATCAGAGTTATAGGCTAACGCCAATATATGATCCTGTGCCAATTTTTTTTTTGTTCACTCTTGCATCTTCAATCATAACCAAAATCAAAAGCCCACAAATATTCATCGTGTGCATTTTTTTTTTCTTGGGTTTTCTCATCCTTCCACATTTTCTCATATTGTGTTCGAGTTATTTCTCTTCCCACACCCACGCGAGTCTCTCTCTTCGTCAAGATGACATGCCACACTACCATGGTTTCCTCTACCAGCAAATACCACCCACCCAATTCTCTATTGTTGAAAAAAAAAAAAAAAAAAAAAAGCCTAAAGAGGTTTTGTGCTTATAGGTGACCCAATTTTGGCCATAGTATAGGCGCTTCCGACCAAAGTTGCCGATGCATGTCCAAATTCCGGCTATAGTAACCGATGCCGGCCAAAGTCACAGATGTCCAAGTCCTGGCCATAGTCGCTGATATTGGCCAGAGTCGCCAAGTCCAAGTTTCGGTTATAGAAACTAATGTTCCAATTCAGGCAATAGTAGCCTTTTTTTTTCTTTTTTTTTTTTCTAACCTTTTAATGTTCAAGATCAAACCTCAACGTCTGTGATCTACCGTTAGGTTTGTGGGGGCGTTTTGAGACAAGAGTTACAATAACTCAAGAAACAAGGTTACAAGAGTTACAAGAGACAAGTTACAAGTATTCAAGAGACAAGAGTTACAAATTGATAAATTAGATTTATTGTTGTTAATTTAAAATTAGAAAAGACTTGTAATGTTTAAACTATTTATCTATAAAGAGAGTCTTGTCTACAATCAAATAAATAAAGGAAAGATGTAGCCAACAAAAGGCTTTGTCGTGTGGATGTAGGCTATAGGCCGAACCACCTAAAATCTGTGTTTTCTCTATTTCCTTTATCTCCCTTTAAATTATTATTAGTTCTGACAGTTATCACTTAATGAAACCCGAATTGGATGGTTCTGTTTGAAAAAACAATTTTCTTTACTTCAAAGTACTTTATGGAAGTCTTATCTTAAGATGGCAACCTTATTACAACCATGCTTGTGATGGACTACAGCTTAGAATAAGTTATCACTTAAAGAAACCCGAATTGGATGGTTCTGTTTGAAAAAACAACTTTCTTTACTTCAAAGTACTTTATGGAAGTCTTATCTTAAGATTGCAACCATATTACATAAACAGAGATTTGATGTAAACTGTAGCTTTAAGTTCTTTATGTGGTTAACTTTTGGGTTTTACTGGCACTAAAAAAATGGTTACGATGCTTTTACAGCAAGTAGGAGGCCGAACTGTTAAGGTGAACTTCCCAGAAGTGCCAAGAGGAGGTGAAAGGGAAGTTATGGGCCCAAAGGTAAGGAGCAGCAACAGGGGCTATATAGACAGCCCTCACAAGCTCTATGCTGGAAACCTTGGTTGGGGCCTCACTTCCGAGGGCCTTAGAGATGCCTTTGCAGATCAGCAAGGGCTATTGAGTGCCAAAGTCATCTATGAGAGAGACTCAGGGAGATCTCGTGGTTTTGGATTCGTCTCTTTTGAGACCGCCGAGTATGCAGAATCTGCTTTGAGTGCCATGAATGGAGTGGTAATAACTACTTGGTGATTGAATTTTTACACCAACATGAATCTTTCATATGATATCCTGATACATAATAACCTTTCTTTGTGTTAATATGCTATTAGGAGGTTGAAGGGCGGCCTTTACGACTAAATTTGGCCGCTGAAAGGGCTTCTTCCACTTCTCCTCCAGCAGAGAAAATAAATGCAGATAACATCCTTGACAGCAGTGAATTACTTTCTAGCATCAGCATCTGATGGAAATATGTTTCTGTTTACTCCTTGTAGTCCTTTTATTTTTCTCCTAGTCTACAACCGTGTACAGGCTCCATATTGTTCCTGTCGCTGAGTTATACACAATGTACTTATAGCGGAATTGCCTTAACTGCACCTTATGTTAAAAGGGAAATTGTCGAATAATCCATTGATGAATATGATTGTGAAAAAGCTTGTAAAACAACTAATCTCTCGTGATTCTGGAATCTGGAATACGGTTTCGTGATGTGACTATATATATATAATAGATTGAAAGCTTTGCAATTTCCATTTCCAAAAC
Organism: Alnus glutinosa; assembly: GCF_958979055.1. Classification (NCBI taxonomy): domain Eukaryota; kingdom Viridiplantae; phylum Streptophyta; class Magnoliopsida; order Fagales; family Betulaceae; genus Alnus; species Alnus glutinosa. The sequence goes on from NC_084892.1 coordinate 9,597,091, forward strand.
TGGATGTACCTGGCAAATAAAATACAAATGTAGAGGGCTCCCAGTCCAATAAATTCCTTTTTTATGCCGAATGTCACTCACAGAAGAGTAACCGAGACTCGTCGCTTTCTCAATAGAGTGGAGGAATAGAGGACCTGAAAAGTCTTTGTAATGAACGAATATGATTTTAGTTGGCTCGCTTAAGAGTCGTGACCATCAGCAAGGAGAGCATCTGCCGCAGAATCCAAGTCATGAGGAAAGAAAACCCTGCACAACAAGATAGTCTTATAGAGCAAAACAATGCACGTCTGTGATGGTGAATGAAATAAACCACCATACTGATAAAGCAATTCTGGTGGCAAACAGAAAATATCATGCTCAGGTTACTCTGACATGAGTTGCTCTACAATTGGGATGAAAAAAAAATTTGAGTACAGAGAATTAATGATCAACGTTACAATCTGATATTCCTAGAAAAGGGAATCATAAATCGGCTATAACACTAAAATTGGCAGAACATTCACTTGTAAGCAGTAAGCAGTCCATCACTCTATAAGAGTAGATCTATATCGACAAAATTACCTGCATGTGTTGTGGTACAAGGTCCTGCTCAGCTGATCTAGATCATTAATGCATTTACAACCAGCCACCACCTCCAGAACTTGCCTACAAAACATGACCATATTGTCACAAGAAAAAAGTAAAAAGTTAAGAGCTGATTTGAAACCAGTTGGAGATGTAAAAATGTGCACTTATTGACAGTTTAAAAATTGTCATAATTAATGGTCGACAAATTGAAACCACTTGTCTAAGTTTCAAGTTTTAGCAGATTAAACAAGTAAAACAGTAGAGGATCACGAGAGTTTCCCAAGTGCCAAGAAGAAGGTTGTCTCAACGAGGACATTCACATATGCACCATAGAACAACATACTCATCATGTTTTATCTCAAGGATGGTCATCTCTGAATGACAATCTTTATATTGCAATAAAAGGAGATGTATACCCAGATGTAATTCATTTGACATCGTTAGTAGCTTCCAATACTAAATCCCAAACAAACATTCCATCCTGAAAACGCTCTCCCACATATATAATTGTCTTTATTAAAACTAAGGAAAAATAAAAAATTTATCCCTGACTTTTAATGCTAAAAAATTACTACCTAGGTTTTAATCACTTTAAAAATCACTCCCTCCACCAGCTTTTTGTTCAAATTACTGACAGAATTTCTGCCACGTCAACTAGTCGCCAAGAACATCTTATTTAAAAGAACATGTTATACACACAAGCTGTGTGAAATTCCAATTGTATCCAGCAAAAAACAATGAAACAAAACAAAACAAAAAAGAGCAACCTGCACGCCCCCCACAAAGGAGGTGGGTGGAGGCGGTCAAACCCCTCTACCTTTCTTCTTCTTCTTTTTTGGTTTTTTGCTTGATACAATTGAAATTTAACACAGGTTGTGGGTATAACGTGTCCTTCCAAATACATAGTTATGGGTGATTGGCTGATGTGGCAAAAATTCTTTCAACAGTTTGGATGGAAAAACTGACAAAAGGAATGATTTTTAAAGTAATTAAAACCTACGTAATGATTTTTTTAAGTAATTTTAAATGCATTAAAACCCAAGGACTAGTTTTTTATTTCCCCTAAAACAAAATGCATGGCATGCATACCTAACCTTGTTCCATTCTCCCTTGTAGAGGGTAGTCACTTATTGCAGTTACTGAGGTGACTACCCTCAGAAACACTTGGACGAGTTTGCATTAGTTGAAGTTACTATCATCACTTCTCTTTCTCTATAGGAACAAAGCATTAATGGTCATTTATTATTATTTTTTCTTCAAACAAATGTCATTTAGTAACACTATATGACATCTATCCATTAAAAATTTTCAACCACTAATATAAAATTTCATCTAAAAAGGAATGACATTAAAAAGATTAGAAACACAGTACTTCAACAAAAAAAATACTGACCGAACTAAACATGGTTCATTGCGGCCTTTAACAATGCAGTCCTGATCGTACTTCTCTTTTTTCTTAGAGGGCCAGACGGATTTCACAAAATTAATCCCAGCATGAGTGTTCTTTATTTCACAATATGGAGAATCTGTCTCGATCATCATTCTCTCCACAGGAATGGCCCTCACGACATCAAGATTATCAGTTGTCTTCAGAGAGCATCCATTTACTCCTGTTTAGTACCAAAAAGTGTGTAATAGTCATGAAATTGACCAGGATATGTAACTAGTGATATCTTCAAAACCAAATCCAGGATGTGAAACTAGAGGGGAAAAATATTCAAAAGTTTCCGAAAGCATGAGAATAAATTTGAGGTTTAGAGGTTGGTTTTCAGACATAAGGCACAACAAGCAGATTTTAGCTCCATCGACTATTGTGTAAGTGTTAGAAAACTGATAACCCCTCTCTAAATCAGCAAAACACTAAAGTTGATTCAAAATCAAAATCCCCTAAACATTATCAATTTTTGGTCTTAAAAGTCATTATTGTCACAAGTAGATTCCTTGATAATAGCATGATGCACTTTGGTTAGACTAAAAAGCTGTTTGGTAAGTAATTGTGAATTGGTATATTTATTTGAATAGTAGTAAGGAATGATTGATGTGATATAAAATTTGAGAATGTTCTATAGAAAAGTGAAAAAGTTTTGTTTTGTAGTGGGTTTTTTTATTTGAATAGTATTATTTATGTGATGTAAAAAGTGTAAAAAAGTTAGAATGTTTTTTATTTGATTTTTTTGGGAGAAGTGAAATGGGAATTGAAAATTTTAGGCTTGGTTACCAAACAACTTCTAAATTTTGCAATTATTGTCACCCCTTCAAGACATCTCAAGTTATCATATCGAGTAGATGGATTTTGATGGGTCAGGCCTGCCCAGAAATTCAGATGCCAACCCCTTCCCCAAACGCTTATGAAACGTGCCCTTACCGTGGTTTTCAGAGAAGACAAAGCCTTTAGATGAGATCTATCCAGTACCATATTTAACCTCAAATTATTATATTATGTATCATGTAATTGTGTTCAATAAACAGCATAAAAAGGAAACAGATATCATAAAGCCAGCAAACAGATAAACTTTCACCTATATACATATTACTGAATGAAAGAAGCTTATCACAATCTTCTGCACAACCAGTAAATGAATGGGCGACTCCAGCACTGAACCTGTGAAACAAGCAGAAAAAAAAGAATGCAATCAAAGCTATGCACACCGGCATGGCAAAATGACGTCAGAAAAATGCAACTAAAAAACTTGAACGTTTATGTACTTATAATGTGAAAAACGGATTGTATAACAAGCTTAAACTAGTAACAACCTTAAACCAGTACATTTTGATTCTGCAAATTATGGGGTTCAGAAATTGTACCTGTCCTTATTTCTCTCTACAATTTCACAGAAATCTTCAGTAGCTGCACGCATATGAAGAAACATGGGCAGCTTTGTTGCATATGCCAACTCGAACTGCTTCTCAAAATACCTAGCTTTCATAACGCAGACAAATGACATAACATACAAAAACATTCGATTGAAATAAAGAGAGGAGCGGTAAAAAAATAAGCACAGAATACAATGGATGTGCAGCAAAAAACTATTTTACTGAGAAACCACTTACTTCTTTTGAATCTCTGCCGGGCAAAAGTGAAGCCTGTCATAGTCCAAACCACATTCACCAATTGCGACTACCTGATGTAAAACATTAGAGTACCATATAAAGAATAATTTTTTGAAACTAAGAGATGTGACCAGATTGTTCATCTACCTAACAGTATCAGGATAAGAAGAATTTTGCTATAGCATGTTGGCATTGTTAAGAAAAATATATAAATTACAAAAACAACATAACAACTAGAGTAATGCTATATGCTACGTACGCCTATATCCCACTGGGTTAATATGATAGTGCCCATCAGCCATTGTTAGCTGATGGGCACTACCACATCAGCCTAGTGGGATGAGAGTGAGATGAGGGTGTAGTATTTAGCATTTCTCAAACAACTATCATCAATATTCTCCACACTTCATATTGCAAAATTCTGCATCTATATAAGCTGCATGCAAATACCAATCCAATGTAAGACAGAAAAAGGTCATTTTTTTAAGATTCCATTAGCTGCCCAAAGAGCCATGCCCCCTGTACAACTAACACCTAAACTTTGAACTCCTCTGCATATCCGATTTGCAACTGTTTGCATCTACATTAGCTGCAACTAAAGTACAATTTGCACTATTATATCCATCTCTCATTAAAACATGTTCATCGAAGTGCTTCATAAAGAAGATACAACCAGTAAATAAGACCCATTTAAACAAACATCTTTTGCAGATGGTCTATACTTGAAATGCCTGATCCAGACAATACGACATACCTTTCCCTTCTCAATTCCCTCTCTGGCCAACGACAAAAGAGCCTGAAAATGATTTTCTGGATCCCCACTCTCTTCAAACTCCTAAACAAAACACAAGATCCCACAATCACAAACATTTACAACAAAATTACACCATTAAACTCACAAATAACATGTATACGAAAAAATAATGAAGCATAAATCTAAGGAACAATAAGCAACCTTGCATCGTGTTGGGTGCACACCAACTGTACAGAAAAGCCTTCCTGTAACAAACGATGAATCATCAAATTGGTGAAAACCCTTATGTAGAAACATATACAGAATGTTCATGACGAAGAACACGAGAATGTGAGGCATGTATTGGTTAACAAACCATCCGTTTCTGCAATTGCAAGAGCATCTTTTGACTCTTCAAGTGACCCACCAGTCACCTGCACCACAAACCAAATGAGAAGAACCACGGAGCTACAGCACAACCAAATTGAACACTATAATGAATGTAATGGTTCTATAATCTACTGAAACTCAACTAATCTTTCTGAATTTGCTACTTCTCTGTATAATTTTCCTCGTTCACTAACTGAGGAAAAAAAAAATCTTGAACGAGAAAAAAAAAAAAAATTATAACTCCGTGTCTATGTTCCAATGGTTTCCTCAACTTCACTAAGCCCATGAATAGTACTAGAGTAATCTAACAAGTCAAAATTCAATCTTTTTGATTCTTAGGAACCAAATTATTGACAAAATTGAAGCAAAACCATACGTTAAACAATCTGAAACCGTGTCGCATAAGACTTACAATGATTCGGTCCACGCCGGCAGTCCAAGCCCTACTCAAAACCGCGGCTATATCCGAAACGTGGCATTGCTTGCCATTGTAGATCCCTTTGAACATGCCATCTGTTTTGCGAAATGTGGCATTCAAAATTTGAGTGCTAAAGAAAGAGGAAGTTTGAAAAATGTGGACGAGATATGTTTGATGAAATGCTTGACTGACCTGTGAAGTTGACGGCTATATCTGTTTTTGAGAGGAGCGAGACGGAAAATAAAAGCACAATCAGAGATAAAAAGAGTAATGGTTAGTTGGGGCTAAATCATATAATGATTTATCGTACTACAAACAAAAACAAAAGGGTTGTGGGGGATTGTTGTTGAAGAGTTGCTTGCCTATCATGCGCACTGTCGCCATTGTGAGCTCGCAACGTACGTGAGAGAGGGACAGAGGAGTAATGGTTGGTTAGCTTTGTCCAAGGTGTCCGGCAATCGTCTTCCTCGTAGAGTCAGCGATCCCTGGATCTGGCCCGAAATTAGTCCACCACCTGCTAGTATGTGGGGGCCCACTTATCTAGTGATGGGCTTCAGGATATGGATCGGTCTGCCAGGCCCATGTCCTAACAGGGTTATAGATACACTTACTTAACATGAGAGATAATTTATTTTCCCAACTCTTTCATTCAACTCAACAATAAATTTCCTAAAAAGAGATAAACAGAAGCCAAAACTTTGAATTAAGGAATGATTTGCAACATTAAAGTGTCGTGATCAATTTTAGATCACGATTGAGCTTGTGTTAGCAAACTTAAAATGTATGTTTAGTACCTAAAAAGTTGGTATGTTTGGTAAAAAATTGTAAAAGTTTTTTTTTTTTACTCTAAATATGGCCAATACACACTTTTGAAAAAACTTAAAAATTAAGCTTTTTCCAAAATTTTTTATTTTATTTTAAAGGCTTTATTTCCTACCATAATTCAAACAGGATCTAAGAATATATAGGATGATAGTTTGAGAATAAAAATGTAGTTTAGCCTTTTCTTAACCAGAATTTATGGGTCGAAAGCTCAACATGCAGTTCGTTGAAGGCTTAAATGCAGGACTGCATGTATATGCTATATTTCAATTAGGCTCGGGGTTGGCCTATCCTTGGACAGCTCCTGCCCTTAGTTGTTTTCCCTTGGCTTTTTGCCTTTCTACCTCCGATTTCGGCGGCTTTTTGCTTTGCGAGACGTACTCGGAGAAACAAAAGGAGGGTGGTGGCGCGTGGCATACACGCGTTGTAAAAAAAGAACATCGGTGGAAGGTGAGGTAGTCAGAGATGATGGAGAAAGGGCATGTGGCTAGTGTGGGCGAAGAGTTAAATGAGCCGAGCTCACATACTCTAAATACAAGTTAGTTTAATATATTGGAATGAAAAAAAAAAAAGCTTTGTCAAATTGTTTTGTTCATTTCCGAGTGATTTGTTACTAGAAAGTACGTACGTGTTGATAGACTACCTCAATCTATTATAGAATGCAACTTCTCCCACAATTAGATCGGGCCACAAGAAAACATAAAGCAAAGAAGAACAGGGAAAGGAAAGCATTGAGCTCATTTGAGTTCGGTACGTTGTACTACTTTCATCTGCTGGAATGAATGAAATAAACTATTTTTTTTTTTTTTTTCATAAAAAAAAAAAAAACACGATAATTTAAGTACAATACTCTCGTAGGTAGCTGAATATCAATGGCTCTATTATATGACATTAAAGATCTTAAGGAGCACCAACAGAAACACGATGATGACCAACAAAAGTAAAATGCCACAACAGCTCCATTTCCGGGTGTTTTTCTGGTACGCCCTGGCACCCTGCAACTCACGGGCCGCATCTTTAACGTACGAATGAGCCCTCTCCACGTGGAGGGCGATGTCGTCTAATTGCTCGCCTTGGGCCTGGACCAGGACGGCCATGTCAAGGAACACCTGGTGTAGCTCTTTCAGATTCTTCTCCATCTCCTTCACCGCATCGTGCCTCTCTTGAATCTCTTGTATGGTGTCCAAAACTCTGCCCCTGCCTTGCTCTTGAATCGCTCTTTGCAAGAATGTCTCACTCTCACCTGTATATGTATATATATATATTAATTAATTTGTCACATTTTTCATGTATAAAAATAAAAATAGAAGCGAGAAATCGAAAAGATCGATCATTAAGCTGAAGCTCGATCATGATAAAAAATGAATTAAGCTCAATCTCTCACCTGTGGAGATGAGAAGGTCAACGGTCTTGTCATCAGGATTTTCACCGGTGACTGTGAAGTACCTCCGTTGTACAGTCTCCCGGTACTCTGAGGAAATCTGCTGCCTCAGGCCATTGAAGCTGTCCATGGAGTCCTTGAGCTTCTTCCGGAGCCCGTTCACGACGGAGGTCCGGGTCCGGTCCGACGAAGAACCCGGTCCGCAGCCAGGGAGGCTGCAGTGGTCGGCGTTGGAGCGGTCAAGGGCCTCGAGCTTGGCCTTGACGAGCTTCGCCTTCAAGAGAGCGAGCGCCACGTCGGCGTCCATGCGGGAGCGGAGGTCCTTGACGGCCCTGGCGTTGTGGAGGGTCTGGCTCTGCTCGTGCGCGCTACGGAGAGCGTGGTTGAGGCGGTCCAGCTCCTTGAGCTCGTCCTTCACGGAATCGGCGTCCTCGAAGAACTTGTCGAGGTGGACGACCGTGGAGGACATCTCGATGACGTGATGGTCGGAGGAGACCTGCTGGCCTCGGAACCCAGAGAAGGAGCCGGAAGAGAAGAGGTCGTTCATCTTAATTGCTTCTTCTTCTTCGCTGGTACATACACACAGAAAATAAGACTGGGAATATAAGCGAAATTAGAGAAAAAGAGAGTATATATTTAAGAGGTGGGGAGTGGAGGGAGTCTGGGTCAACTACGACTACTCTGCTAGAAGCCTTGAAGGAGTTTTGAGAGGGAGAGAGAGAGAGAGAGAGAAATAGGGTTTTTTGAATGTTTCAGTTTCTTCTTGGAGAAGAGGAAACATCAGAGAAAGAGAGGGAGGGAGGGAAAGGGTCTGGGCCGGCCGGGTCAGGTTTGAATACGGAAATGGAAGGTTCGAAACTCGTTTTGCCGTGTAGGAAACGAAAAAGCGTTGGGGGGGGGGGGGGGAGACTGCCCTGCGGAAGGAGCAATTGGTACTTTTCTTTTCTTTTGATATTATTATATTGCCTTTTGTAGAAATGGAAATATGTTTAAAATAATTAAAATGTAAATAAAGACGAGACTTGGTCGCCTTGACTTGGCTTTTGAATGTCGTACTCAAAAGGCCATCCGTCTCTCAACCAATGTAAATATAAAAGTGAGACATTTTTATTATATTTAGATATTTATTTAATAATTTTTATTTTAGCTTCACTTATATGTTCAACTTTTTCTAATATATTATTTTTAATCGGTAATACAGCTAGTTAACTTTATTCTTTTTTTTTGCTGTGACATTGTCAATTTTAAGTAGAATTTTATCAATTTTAAATTTGAAAAACTTCTTTATGCAGAAACAATTGTAACAAATATTGTTAATAAAATTTTGTAAATGATACATGCATTTGAAAAAGAATTTAGAGTTATTTATATAATCTAGTATGTCAATTAAAGTACTTTCTTCTATTCTTCTATTTATAAAACTTCTTTTAAATATTTGTTTCTTAAAATAAATCCAAACAATCAAATAGATATCATATTTGAGAAAACTTTCAAGATTATGAATTTTTTTTTTCAAGCTATCATCATCTAATGATTTTAATTCTTGAAATTAAATAATTTTAGCATAATTGGGTCCTTAATTAGATATCAATGACAAAAAATTTTGGGTTAATTATAAAAAATTCTTTGAAAATACTAGCCGTTTTTAAAGTAGCTCCATGAACTATCAATGATACTAATATCCCCAAACTATAAAAAGTGCCAAAAAAAGACCCGTTTTATCGAAATATGCATATAATACTCTTGTTACGTATCATATATTCAACTAAAAAAAAAAAACAATTTAAAAATTAAATTTAAAAGTCAAAGAAAAATTAAAAATAGATAATAAAAAAACAAATGGAGGGATTGCTCGAGCCATCCCTTTGGACCAAAATTTGGCTAATGGGAGTGGCCAGCCACCCCCATTTTTGCTAATAAGGGTTGTCGGCCACCCTCAAATGGCAAAATAGGGATGCAAATGGTATTATATTAATTTTTTGACAAAATTTGCCTTTTTGGCACTCATTGGTAGTTTGGAAGTCATATTAGTACACTTGATAGTTTATGGTGCTACTTTAAAAATGGTTAGTATTTTGGGAAGGTTTTTTAGAATTAACCCAAAAACTTTCTATAGTTTGCGCCCTACTCTTTTTTTGTGATATTTCATTTTTCTCTATCTTTCTGTCTTTAAAGTTTTAATATATTGTGCATTATATTTTTTCTGTCATTTGAAATTATAACCATTACTTCTTCTTTTTTTATCATAATTAGGGCCTTAATTAGAAATCGTTGACTAACATTTTCAGCATAAGTAAGGGCTTTTTCTCTATGTGACTTTCGATCTTTCTCTCTTCCTCCCTCTAAACTCTCAATATTTTGCACATTAAATTCTTTCTATATTTCAATTAGCAATTTTTTGGAAATATATATATATATATCAAGGAAAAGATACTAAAAAAATACAAAATACAAAATTTGAATGGGTGGCTGGCCACCCCAATTTTGGCCAATGCGGGTGGCCAACCACCCCTATTTTGGTCAATGGGAGCGGCTAAACCACTCTAGAACCGATCGGGGTGGCCGAACCACCCCCAAGGCCCTTAGGGGTGGTTCGGCCACCCCCATTAGCCCAAAAAGGTTGTTGGAGTCACCTCTTCAGATTTTTTTTTTCTTTGATTTTTAAATTTTTTATTTTTATTATTTTTTTAATGAAATATTTGACACGTAGCAATGATATTATAGGAATATACTAAAAAAGTGGCCATTATTTACAGGCAATTTGATAGATCACTTTAGTACACTTGAAAATTTATGGAGCTATTTTAAAATCAACCGTTAGTTCAGGAGGCTTTTTTATATTTTTACCTAATTTTTTTTTTTTTTTATCATAATTGAGACCTTAATTAGAGAATATTGGCTTCTTCTTTTTTTTTTTCTTTTTTTTTTTTTCTTCTTCTTTTTGAAACAAGTTTTAATTGTAAAGCTATTGTTTGGAGGCCTTCTCCCACTAGGGCCTTATGCGACCTAATAGAAAAGCCGGCCATGAAGCTCGTCCTCATCCTTATCACCACCGCCATGATCTTTTTCCTCCTCATCTATCTATCTATTCCCATGCACGCATCACCATCATCATTATAGCCAACTTCATCTCCTCCATTCCCATTCACCTCGGCAATATCATACTGATCAACATCACCTTCATCTTAGGACATACAATAACACACATCAACATACTCATTATTGCCATGATCAACATCACCCCCTGGCCCTCATTTCTCTCCATCATGGTTACTTTCCACCATGCATCATCCTTCAATTCTTTTCTGTTAACATATGTGATGTAGCTGAAGCTAAAAAACATAGATGAATGTTGTTTAGCTTCAGCTACATCACATATGTTAACATTCATAATTAACAAAGGTTCATTGATAATTAACAAAGCCATACCCAATACCAAAGTCTTAACCATATATAGAGCAGTCAATTTTTTCCAAGGAAAAAGAGTAATAGAAACTCTTAAACTCCACTTGCATTGCACTAAAATGATAAGAAATACAAGCACAATTGTCCAAAAGTACAATTTTTTTTTTTTTTCAAATGTCATTTAAAGGTATGTATTTTTTTTTTTTTTTTTTTTTTTTTTTGCTAAGTGACAGAAAAATCCTTAACCCCACTCATCTCTCCCGCCAGTATAGGTTGAAAAAAGAGAAATAGTCCTTCAGGTTTCGACCCACAGAGTATTAATATTAAAAATTAATTAATTAATACAAAAAAGTGGCAAATGGGCAAAATTTGGTAAAAAATCACTTGCATCCGGCTATAGCCATTTTAGCAGCAGTAACAGCAACAATAACAACAACAAAATGGGCTAATTGTCATTGTGCTCAATAAATTTGTTAGGGAAATGATTAAAAAAAAAAAAAAAAAACACTCTCAGTGCACAACATGTGCACTCTCACAAAACATATTGGGGTGGGACCTAGTGTGTGGACTCCACCTCAATGTATCTTGTGAGAGTGTCCATGTTGTGAATAGGGAGTGCAAGAATCACCCCCCAAGTTGTTGACCACTGTAGTACTCAACAATGCTGAACAACTCATTAATTTGTTTATTCTATCAATTCTCTCTCTTAATTTTTTATTGCATTATCTCTTTCCTATTCTCATCTCCTCTCTCTTTCGTTCTATACTCTGAGAAACATATCTCTCTTCCTAATCCCTATCAGTATCTTCAACCAAAATATAAAGGTGTTGGGACACTTAGCTGACAACCTAACTGACGAGGCTCTCAAGTAGGTTTATGGAATGCATTGTGTCATGATGCCTTGCTGACGCCCTAGTTGACGAGGCTCTCAATGGCTTCGCTAGAGATCAACCACGTCAAGATGGCTTGTTGATGTTGTTGTTGATGTGGTGTTAATTTTACAATTTTAACTTTGAAACTCAAGCACCAAAACAACTAAGTGTTCCATGTTTTGATCACTGAAATAAGACAATACTAAAAACCTAACAAACTTCTCCTTTTGCCCTTCAGTAACAAAAACCATAAACCAACAACAAAAATTACAAGTAATGAATTTTTTACAAACCCTACCTAAGCCTATCAAACCACTAAGAAGACTAAAATTGGATTAAATTGAATTTTTTCTTGTGCCTATCTTTTGAGACCACATTGAAGCTGACTATGCGCATTGTGATTTTGGAAATATTAAAACAACATTGAACCCAACTCAAAGTGAAATCAATTGCATAAAATTTCTCCCTCTCTTTGTCACAAGGGACAAAGGGATCAATGACTCAAGACACAAGAAACATGATGCCAAAGTGCAAGATGCAAAATGCAAAAATGCAAAAATATGGAATGATTAATGCACCTAAAATGAAATGAGTGGAATGCTGTTATGACATCATGTGGAAGGGCATTACATGTAAAGTAGTAATAGTATTTCAATTGTTGTTGGTTAATTAGTTAGATGAAGCACTACGATGATTAGTTGCAGTATTTCATTTAATGTTTGTCATTTCATTTGATTAAGGATAAATGTGCATAGTGGTACTCATTCAGTTGATGGTGTCATTTAAATAATTGAGTAGGAGAAGGGTTTCATGGATCAATATCTAGCCAAGTATGTATAGGACTTATCTCCAAAGTTTTGTAGTTCTTGTAGGAGAGGTTATCATCGAATCTGTTAGTTATCTTCTCCAAGTCATGTAGTACTCTTTATGTAAAGAGTTCAATGTGATAACAAAAGGCATGCAAATTAATTTAATCTCCAAACCTTGTGTTTAAAAAGGTTTAGGTTCCCTCAGAATCTAGAAGGTCTAAGTTTCCTTAGAATCTAATGTCTAGATTCTCTAAGAAAATAACTATCTATTAAAATAGGTAGAAAGGAGAATTTCGATCCAGCTTCTTTTTTGGTTGAAAGGCGCGTTATAAGATCTGTTACGTATTCACATAACAATTTGGTAACAGAGCCAAGTTCTTGATCCATGCCTGATCCACGTGTGGATCTACTAGAACAAGAAATTGCAAGCATCAAAACAATGTTTGAAGGGCTGATAAAACAAATGGCAGAAAATAGCAAAGCCTTGGCCGAATTATCCAAAGGTGCAAAGAATTTGAGAGGAAAACTCGACATCCAAAACTCACAAAAAGCAGTCTCACGGGTCCTTCAACTTGGCAATTCCAAAATTAGCCAAACTGGATTTTCGAATGTACAACGGAGTAGACTATCCCACAAGCTAGATTTGCAGGGTGGAATAATTCTTTGAATTTCAACAAACGGAGGAAGAGGAAAAATAACTCATTGCTGCCTATCACCTCGAAGGAGAGACAGAAATATGGTATCAATTATTTAAAGAAAGTGAGAAATTCCTAACTTGGGACTCCTTGAAAACCGTCTTCCACATCTGTTATTGTCCAACAATGTTTGAAGATCATTTCGGAGTTCTTACGAAGCTGCAACAAACCAAATTAGTTAAGGAGTACCAACTCCAATTTGAGCAACTTCTCAATTACGTTGGGAAGTTATTAGTCCCACATCAACTGTGGTGTTTTATGAGTGGGCTAAAGGTGAACCTGAGAAATGAGGTACAAGAGGCGAGACCTGCAATGGAAGTAATTGGGCTAGCACGGTTGTATGAAGCTTGCCATCAAGGGACTCAAAATATTTTTGGCATGAATACCAAAGAACCTGAACCACCACCTCTATCGTATTCTTCACTGACCCGTGCACAAGAACCAGTGGTGAAGTGCCTCAGTCCTACGGAGTTGCAAGCAAGATATGACTGCGGCCTATGTTTTATTGCGATGAATGTTTCATGCTTGGACACCATTGCAAGAAGCTATTCCTTCTTGAAGGGATCTATCCGAAGGAAGATGACCCAAGTGACGATGTTCTTGTAATTTTCTAATGTTTGAAAACTGTCTCTTCTCCACTAAGAGACTCCGATCCAAATGAGCACGTGGGAAGGTGCGAATGATATGAAGTTCAGCTTTCCTTATTTGCCCTTGAAGACAAGGCCAATCCAAGAGGGGTGGGATGTTATAAGATCACTTGGAAGGGCATTGCATGCAGAGTAGTAATAGTATTTCAATTGTTGTTGGTCAGTTAGTTAGATGAAGCACTCCAATGACGTTTCTTCTAATCAATCAAGTGCCCCTCCTTGGGATGGTGGGAATAAGTAGTATGGATTTTCTTTCATTGAAAAATAAATGTTTTGGAATAGTGATAGTGTTTAAGCTGCGTTTACTACAAATGGGCTGAGCCCGGATCTCATTAGCTTGGCCCAACCGGGGGGACTGGAAGGGGGAAATAGCCAGGCGCCGGAGAGCCAAGCTCGCTCTCACTACTTATGGATAGACATAGGTAAACTTACTTGTATGTGTTGTTCAAAGAAATGCATGCACTTATAGCCAATAGCATACGAAAATAAAGATAATTATGAAAGCAACCCAAGTTTAATTAGGGCTTAGGTCTCTCTCTCTCTCTCTCTCCAATTGGTTAAGCATAAAATATTTTCTGCAGAAAACATTTTCTGACGTTTGGCACATACAGAAAATCACAAAATATTTTTTATATTTTCATTCAATAATTTTAACCTATAAAAATCAATTTTTTTTCAAAACATAAAATATTAATATAAAATAATTGCTTGTGGTGGCCCTAGGATAGTCCAAAGGTGTCTCAGTGGTGGTTCGGAGTGGTCCGATAGTGAGGTGGTGGTTCGGGGTAGCTCAGTGGAGGTCCGGTAGTAGTTTGGGGGGCTCAATGGTGGTTTAGGGGTGGCTCAGTAGTGGTACGGGGGTAGCTCGATGATGGTTTAAAGTGACTCAGTGGTGGTCTAGGGGTGGCTCGGTGATGGGCCAAGGTTACTCGGTGGTGGTCCAAGGGTGGCTCGAGGTGCTCCGAGGGTGGCTCGATGGTGGTTCGGAGGTGGCTCGGTGATGGTCTAGGGTGGCTCGGAGGATACTCGGGGGTGGCTCGGTGGTGGTTCAGGGTGGCTCAATGGTGTTCGGGGGTGGCTTAGTAATGGTCTAGGGTGGTTTGGTGGTGACCTGGCGGTGGCCCTATTTTGGCTTGGTGGTGGTCCAACGATGGTTCAGCAATTTGAAAATTAGAAACTTAAACTCAAAAGATAATTTACGGAATTTAAAAATGTAAATCATTTTTCGAAACAAAAGATTTTTTTTTTGGTGGTTTGGGGTGGCTTGGTGGAAGTCCAAGGGCGGTTCAGGGTGGCTTGGTGGTGTTTGGGGGTAGCTCAGTGATGGACCAGGGTGGTTTGGTGGTGACTCGGCGTTGGCCTTGTTCTGGCTTGGTGGTCATCTAATGATTATCCAACGGTTTGAAAATGAGAAACTTAAACTCGAAAAATGATTTTGGTCGAACTAAACACTAAAAAATATTTTTCAAAAGAAATTTAACACTGAAACAAACGAAGTATTAGTTTAACAAGAAAACAAACTGAGCAGTAGTTTAAGCAACCTTATTTATCTTCACTTAATCATTGACTTGGCCACTAATAAAGGGGAAGTTTTTGGATCGTGTGCTCACAAGGCCTCAAGTCTCTCTCTTTCTGTTTTTAATGCTCCGTTTGTTTTGATGTAAAATATTTTCTAGAAAATGATTTTGACATTTTCTAATGTTTGGTGGGGGCAAAAATAATAGTCAACGGAAATCATTTTCAATTTAACCATAAAAGCTTCTTTAATTTTTGGAAAACGATTTACAATTTTGAAAACCTTAAATCGTTTTCCGGATTTAAAATCTTCATTATTGCACACACGTTTGTGGGAATCTGCCGCCGTCGAGCATTCGAATTTGTTGGTAGCTCATATCTACAGCCGAAGGTCCCGAATTTTGGTATTTGATAGCTGGATCCGACAGTACTCACCGGATTCTGGCAATGGTCGGCCATCAGAATTCGGCAACGTCCGGAGGTCGTCATCGAATTCCGGCAGGCCAAAATCTGGCCAAACTGGCCGATGTCCGGTGGGCTCTGGCTACATTCCGGCCGAATCTAATCGGATTGCAGCCGGATCTGGCCAAACAAATTGGATTCCGTTTGGATCTGGCCGGAATGTAGCCAAACTGGCTCGGATTCCTACATTAAAGCCCAAGTTCGGCTAGTACAGTTGGAATATGGCTTGCCGAAATCTGATGACGGCGACCGGACGTTGCCGGATTCCGGCTACTGTCGTTGAATTCTTTTTTCGCCGTTGGGATTTTTCCGTTCGCGTCAAACGCAGAAAAATATTTTCAAGAAAATCATTTTTCCTGAAAAAATGATTTCCTTGAAAATATTTTACTACAAAAATCATTTTACGTCGAAATAAACGGATTATAAGGGTAACTAAATCAACTTAATTACAATGGACTTACTAGTGGAGTGGCTTCATATAGCAAGAATGTCACAAATGTATTTATTTTTTATTTTTTATTTTTTACTGTCTCTATCTTTACTTGCTCTCTTTTAGACCGGAATCCAATAAAGGGAGATGTATAAGGGAGATATATGGACTAATTCATTAGTTGTAACATTATGTATTCGACTCTCATTTTACTAAGTTGATCACTCACTACAAAAATTTAAGTGAATAGTGACTAATGTTTAGTGGCCTTTCAGGCACCCTGAAAGGCCACTAAACATTAGTGACATAGGGTTAGTGGCGTTTTTAGAAGGCCACAAATGAGTCAGTCAGTATTTTTGACTTTGTGGCGTGTTAGCCAATGACACGCCACAAATTAGTGGCGTGTCCACCTGACACGCCACAAATTAGTGGCGTGTCCACCTGACACGCCACTAATTGTGGTATTTTTTTTAAAAAAAAACCTAAAATCCTGCAATCCCACCTATATAAAAAAAAAAATCCTGTAATCCTGTAATCCGAAATTTGGTATTGGCTTACAACAATTCCATCAATCCATAATCAACACAATTGCAACAATTTGAACTCATATCAACAATCACAACTAAAAAAAAAATTATTCCAAAAATTTCACTAAACATATATACATAACATAGATTCATAATACTCAAACTAAAACTTACAACAAACAAAATATACAATATTATCAATCTTTGTCCTAAATTAATCCCAAAGAGTCATTCCAAAGGTTTCAATAAACAAAATATATAATCAATCTTTGTCATAGATTGATAACAAAACTGGAGCAAAAAAAGGCAAGTACATATTTGCCAACCAAAATAAACCTAAATGTTACCCAATATCAATCGTCAGTAAGATTTTCATGATCGGGTAACTGCATAGCATTTTCCGTAGGATCTGTGAATGATAAAACAAATATAGTATGTTAGCAAACAATATGATCAAATTATATAAAGTCCTAAGCAGTTAACAAAGTGTGAATTTAAACAGAAGTAATCATACCAAGGAAAAAAAAACTCATTAATTATTACCTGATCTGCTATCAACTGATGACACATTCATATGATGTGCAGAATTCTTGTCTGGCACTATATTATCATGAGAGACTCCAGGCACGGATACTGATTGGCGCCACAATGACTCCATTTGGCTAAAACGGGACATAATCTGAGATTGTGCTGTCAACACCTCATCCATTTGTAACTTGTGTCGTGCCCGCTCACCCTCAAGTACTCTCTCGATCTCAGAAGCTTGTCTTGCCCGCTCAGCCTCGAGTGCTCTCTCCATCTCAGAACTGTGTCGTGCCCTCTCAACCTCGAGTGCTCTCTCCATCTCAGAAACAAACATTTCTTGCGAAAAGACGGCGTGCCCTTGATTTTGAGAATGCGGCTGTGATGGTGTATGGTAAGAGCGTATGGACCCTCGCATAGGCCAAATATTTGGTCCAACCTGCCTAACTCTGCCGGCGTACTCCGGCTTGTTGCCAAGCGTCTGGGCATACGCATCGTCATGTCTCCAACGTACCGTTCCTTGTGTTACGCTTGACGATGCGGCAGAGTCGGTTGGCATTAGCATCGCCATCCTTTCCTGCATGTAGTATTAAATGTTGGTTCGTCAAACTAATGTGCATCGTAAATAAATAATTACACATATAAGTAAAACAATATATGAAAGATGAATAACATACACATCTCTCTTTTACTATATCATTTGGATAGCTTCCATCCTTCTTCTTGTGAGTTTTTATGTACGCTTGTGCTCGCGTAGGAGGAGTGCCATCCTTGACAGTCTGCCAAAAGAATAAATCATTATAACACATGTTTACATATATAAAATGTTTACATTTATATGTATGGAATAAATTGGTGCACATACTTCTTCGTGTGACAACCTCGCATAGCTTTTGGTCCCCGTGCAATGAGGAGTATTTTGCAATGCTCGTAATTGCTTTATATGGTCAGCATACTCCTACACAATTAACATTCTTATTATGTAAACACTAACACAACTAAATGAAATTAATGAAACTACACCAAATAGTAATATAATTCATGACTAACCTGATACTCTTCGTCACACCATTTATTCAACAACGCATCCACGTCCTCAGGGCGGTAGTTGGAGAGTCTTCTTGCCCCTACTCTTGCTCGTACCGTCTCAGGAGTATCTCCCCGTTGAATGCCTAAATTAACTTTTGTGCTGTGTCTCCAATTCTTGAGCTTTACACCCATATCCCGAAACGCATCTCGTTTTACTTTTTGTAAATCATAATTTGGTGGGATGTAAAAGTCCACCTACACAAGTTGGAAGATGTTAAATAAAAAAATTTTTAAAAAAAAGTTTGACGGTACGTAAAAGTCTACTTACCATCAGGGCTTCCCATATATCCTCCTTTGTACGAGCCGGTACATGCGCCCAATCGTCAGATAAATGTACATAGTTTCCGCTCCTTATTAGCTTCCCGGTTTGCCGTCTAAATTTATTGGCGCTAAATCCTACGGGTTGCCAGCCTGGATTATAATCCATCACGACCCTCTTTCCCGCGGGGATCTCCCATGCCTTGTGCGGGTCCATAATGGTCATAACTTCAAAACAAGTGCTGCCATCCGGATTAGTACCTATAACATTAATAGATATTGATGTTAATTATTTCGAAACGAATATAAAATGCAAAACAATAAATACGTATATATCCTTTAAATTTATAAAAATATGTACTTACTTATCGTCCGGACCTGATTCACGTTCAGCACTTGTGTAGCAAGCTCATCCTCAGGCTGTGCATCATGTAGGCCCTCCGCGGACTGTGCATCATGTAGGCCCTCCGGAGCTTGTGTCTCATTATAGTCTGAAAGATGTGTCTCAGTATCATGAGAACCCGACATGCTGTAGTCGAACAGCCGCGCCACGTGACCAGGGGAACACGCCTCTAATTGGCTCACTGTCTGCTGCATTTGAGGTAGATGACCAAATGTATTATCTTCGATGTTGTATTGGTATCCTGAGTGATCATCTGCGAATACTGGTCTATACCCTGCCTCTGTATGCGTAGGGTCGCTCTCTGTGTGCGTAGGCTCGCTAGATCTCGATCCTTGGCCCTTATTCCGCTTCATAACATTTGGGATTCTATAACTCATTGTACTCTGCAAAATAAATCACGTATTTATACAAATATATATCAACTATATGCACCACAGTATTTAAATGAGTCACATATTTAACAATCAATCAATGTAGAAATAAATATTTTAAAATATCAAATAGATTTTTTTTTTTTTACACATACACTAGGACCGGATCTAAGTCAGGTCGGATGTGATCGAAGTCATCTCGTAGATCATGATCATTATTACTGGTCAATAGGAGCGGCTCGCACTCGTGGTAGTTAGCACATGCATCATCATGCCCTTCATCACCAACATCGTATACGTTCCTAGGTTTAGTTCTTACAGCGCAAGCCCAACCTGGGTCCCGTTCATCTTCAACGTAAAAAACTTGGTCAACTTGTGTGGTTAGCACGTACGGCTCATCGGTGATCAACTTTCCCGTGTGTACAAGTTTTTTGAAATTGACAAGCACTAGCCCATACTCATTCACCTTGTACCCTATGTCCCTCATGGTGTCCGCCCAATCACATTTGAACAAAACGTACTTGGTCCTATCGTAGTACTCGACCTCAATTATTTCTGTTAACTTCCCGTAGTACATTTCGCCATCAACGGTCGGCACACACACACACCGCTATTCTGAGTCCTCTTTCCCGCATCATGTGCTCGAGTGCGAAACAGTTTGCCATTTACAACATATCTATTATATCTTATAGCTGTCTCTTTCGGCCCTCTACAATGCATCACCAATTTGTCACCTATTTCCTTCCTACCTCGATCGTCCAATCGATCGACCTACGAGTATATTACGTACAATGTAAGACGCACAAAGTTAGTTTGGTTAGTTTATATGATGTATAAGTTCAACATTTAATAATTAAACATGATGATAATTCGTACATATTCACGGTACCAATCGCAGAACTGTTCATGATGTTGAGCTTCTAATTGATCATCCGTAGTTCGCCCCCTATTATGTAATCGCCTAAGCGTATCCATGTGCATCCTACAATTGGAAATTAGTCGCATTATTATTCATCCCAAGGCTATAACATGATTAAACATACATATTGATGTAACACAACTTACGCTCGAAGCTGAAGGAACTCGTCAGAGTTCTTCGTAATATATCGATGAATCTGTGTCAATGTGATACGGTCGAGTATGACTCGTGTTCCCGCCCCCTTTGAACCATCAGGATTTCTTTGGATTTTGTTGTGAAATGTTGGTACGTTATCTAGATACCTCGAGCAAAACGTCATCAACTCGGTCGCTATATAGCCTTCCGCAATGCAGCCCTCAGGAGCTGCTTTATTGCGTACACTAGATTTAAACCCCCCAAGGCTCCTACATAGGAACACCATTCAAGTAGTGCTAGTTAGCAATTGTATTCTAATATCGTAAAAATTAAAATAATTATTAAGCATGCACAAATATTACCTCTCTGCTGGATACATCCACCTATACTGTACAGGCCCCCCAAGTCGACATTCACGGACAAGATGCACGACCACATGAACCATGCTAGTAAAAAAACCGGGGGGGAATATCTGTTCCAGCTTGCACAAAGTGACACAGACGTCACCCTTTAGTCGGTCCATATCCTCTTGTGTTAAGTTTGTAGAGCATATCCCCCTGAAGAATGCAGACATCTCAACAAGAGGTCTAACTACGTTATTTGGCAGTGATCCGCGTAATGCAATAGGGAGAAGTTGTTGCATCAATATATGGCTGTCATGACTCTTTAAGCCCGATATTGTACATTCTTTAAGTTTTACACAACGAGAAACGTTAGAAGCATATCCGTCGGGCACCCTCACATTTCGAATCACTTTCAAAAAATGAGTTTTATCATCTCTGGACATCGTGTGGCATGCTGCGGGCATATAGGTTCTACCATTATCGGCCGTGAACGGATGAAGTTTATGTCTCAAACCCATTTCCATCAAGTCTGTGCGGGCTGCGAGGTCATCCTTTGTCTTACCTGGGATGTCAAGAATTGTGCCAAGTATATTGTCCATCACATTTTTCTCTATGTGCATAACATCAAGGTTGTGCCGCAATAAATTATCTTTCCAGTACGGCAACCTAAAAAAAAAACTTTTCTTCTTCCAAATTACATTTTCAGTCGATGTTTCTCCCTTCTTCCGCTTATTCCTTTTTTTCTTTTTATCCTTGTTTGCCATGCCCGCGCTCTCATCCCCAAATACCATACCCTCTAATTGTCCCAGAATTTCTTCTCCACTTTGCACATGGGGGGCACATTCTAATTCTTGGGTTCCATCAAATGTTTTTTTGTTTCGCCTCCACGGATGATCCATGGGCAAGTATCGTCTATGTCCCAAATAACAATGTTTTTTACCGTGTTTTAACCGTTTAGACCGTATTGAATGCATACAGCAAGGACATGCAAACTCACCCTTGTTAGGCCATCCGGACAAATCTGCGTACGCCGGGAAGTCATTTATTGTCCACATCAACTGCGCTCGCATCACAAAATTATTTTTCTTCGAGACATCAAATGTGCGTACCCCTACATTCCAGAGTTCTTGTAACTCCTCAATCAATGGCTGAAGGTAAACATCTATATCCATTCCAGGTGAACTTGGGCCCGGGATAATCAGAGATAATATGAATGATGTTTGTTTCATGCACATCCAAGGAGGCAAGTTGTATGGAACAAGCAGTACTGGCCAAGTGCTATGGGAAGTGCTCATGTTCCCAAATGGATTAAATCCATCTGAGGTTAGACCAAGTCTGATGTTCCTGCTATCGGCCGAAAATTCTGGATGTAAGAGATCGAATGATTTCCATGCTTCACCGTCAGCCGGATGCCTCAGCACGCCATCTTTAGTGCGGCCTTCTACATGCCATCTCATGTGGGGCGCTGTATGTTCCGACATAAAAAGCCGTTGTAGCCGGGGGATGAGTGGAAACCACCGCAATACTTTCACCGAACGTTTCTTTCTCGACGATATGGGTTGACCATCCTCGTCCAAATGAATTTCATCCTTCCACTTAGATTCTCCACAAACGATGCATGATTCTAATTCTTGATTGTTCTTCCAGAATAACATACAATCATTACGACATGCAGGAATCTTCTCATAACCAAGCCCTATGTCACTAAGAAATTTTTTCGCCTCATATGTATTAGCTGGCAAAGTGTCATCACATGCAGACAGCAACTGGATGATGAACTCAAGGAAATCTGAGAAAATCTTGTTGCTAAGTCCACCAACGCATTTCAAGTTGTACAAATGTACAGTAGCACTCAGCTTGCTATGTTTAGTACCCCCATGAAGTGGTTTCTCTGACTTTTTGAGCATGTCGTAGTACTTCTGAGCGTTTCCTTCAGCTGATTCTCCATTCCACCTAATTTCTTCACCTCCCTGAGCCACGACCTCAGGCTCACAATTTTCTTCTCTAACTTCGTGCATGCCGAATGCATCACGCAACATTGAGTGCATGTCGCCACCTTGTTCTGTGCTTCCACTAGCCACATCTGCGACTGGGCGATTCAAGTAAGAACCTGCAACAGGACCCCGAACATGCTTCTCACCGTGCCAAAACCATGTAGTGTATGTAGTCATTATTCCCTTACCCCCTGTCAAGTGGGCAAGTACGACATCGGGCTGGTGACACTGGTTATTTCGACACGACTTACAAGGGCAGTGTATATTTCCACTGGGGATTCTACAGTTACTAACTGCGAAGTTAACAAACAATCTACACCCATCTCTATATTCCCTCGTACCCCTATACTTTGTCATCCAAGTCTTGTCCATCTTCTTCTCTACGTACAATACAAAATAGTAACAAAATAAAGTAAACAACATATAAATTTTCAAATGGTAATTTTGAAGATTATAATTAACTTTTCTAAAATTTTACATATAAATTTTGATAAAAATAAAAATTTCAACAAAAAAGCTATTTAATATTTTAAAATATTTATAGAAGTTATTAAAATATTTAATAAAATAAAAATAAGTTGTATGGACACCATGCGCATGGGTGTTATTCTAAAGGTTTGATTCTTTATTGAGTTGGTAGGCAATAGGCATATGCATGCGGCTTTACAATCTTAGATCATAAACTAACACACCACAAAAATTCACAGATCGTATAAAAAATTAACACTAGCTTTCTAATTTAGTGTTGAATTCACAGATCGTATAAAAAATTAACGGTCCTAACTATTCCTAAATATTAGTTTACATCCAATATGTTTATATATTCTTGATCTTTATCACTTCTAATTCTTTTAATTATTCTATTTCAAAAAAATTTCAAAAGCACCACTTTTTTATTTTTATTTTCTAATAGATAAGCATAAGTGTATTTAAAAAATCATCCATAAAACCTGATAAAATAACTATTTCCTCCACATGTTCAATTTCTTTCAAATTCACAAAGATCAGTGTTGTGTAATAATTTGGTATTTACTTCAATACTTTCATAGAAAGCTAGTGTTAATTTCTTTCAACACTAAACTTTTCTTTTTTTAAAAAAAACAAAAAACTAACACACCACAAAAATTCAACAAAATTTCTTTCGTTCTCTTTTCTCATTTTCCCGGCAACCAAACAAATAGCAAAACCCAGTTACCCAACAACTAAGAACAAGCATAGCATCAACCACAACAAAATTTGTTTAAACCCATAAACAAGCTGCATAAGAAAAAATAACATAAACACACACATATATATACCTATATATCACTGAAATTATACAACTACAGTCCAAACAAAATATCTAATTCAGTTTGTTACGTATCTAATCCTAGGGTCTATAACAAATTTTGACAAAAAGAAAAATAAAAATAAAAAAAAAAAAAAAAAAAAAAAAAAAAAAAAAAGGAAAATCATATTTACCTTACACGGCTTCGGAGGTCGGGGGCGGCTGGGTCGTTGCTGGTGGCCGGCGTCGGAGGTCGGGGGCGGCAGGGACTGCTGGTGGCCGGAGAGCTACAGATGAGAGAGAGAGCTTGAGAGAGAGCTAGAGAGAGAGAGAGCTAAAGAGAGAGAGAGCAAAAGAGAGAGCTATAGAGAGAGAGAAGGAGATACATACCGGTCGGAGCTGAAGTGGCCGGCGTCCGGCGATAGAGAGACGGAGACACAGAGAGAGAGAGAGAGTAGAGTGAGAGAGGGACACAGGAGAGAGAGAGTACAGTGAGAGAGGGAAGAAACAAAAGGAGAGGGGGAAGAACCGCGCAGTGCCGCGCGGTTCTAGGAAATGGTGTGGCGTGTCTCACAGACACGCCACAATTTTACTGGCGTGCTAAATCAAACACGCCACTAATAATTTTAGTGAGGTGTTTTAATTCAACACGCCACTAATTAGTGAGGTGTCAAAAAATAATTTACTGCAGACACGCCATTAAATGTCCCATTTTTTGTAGTGACTACAGAAAAATTTGGAATTCAAACTGTCCAGAAATTGCAAAAAACCATCTGGAAAAAAGTCCAGACGGTTTTTTCTGAACGGTTTGAAATTGTCTAGTAAAAAGTTCAAACGATTGTTTCTGTACGGTTTGAAACCGTCCAAAAAAATGCGTCACTAATTCGAGTTCTAGATGATTTGGGGCAAACCATCTACAACTCCAGAAGGTTTGGTACAAACCGTCCAATACCAATTCTAGACTGTTTTTTTAAACAATCCGGAATTGGTTGTGGAGGGGCCCAAACCGTCCAGAAAAATGGATTTTTTTTTTTAATATATTAACCTCATTGGCACCCAAAAATCCTTAATACAAAATTCATTTATTTTAACCTGCAAAAATCCAAATCCAAATCCATTTGCAAATCCAAATTCAAATGCATAATTACAAAATTCAAATGCGTGTATTACAGAATTCAAATCCAAATACATAATTAAGACTCAAAAAATTTGAAACCTATAATCCATGCCCCATAATCATCAATGCAAGCCCAAAGAGAATATGATTTACAGCCTTGTGTGCATTGCTTTCTTCAGCCTTAATGTGCTCAGCTACATCAAATTACCTATGAAAACACAACTAAGTTTTCCCATGAGACAATTTGCATCATTTGAAATGGGTTCGAATTAATTGTAGAATTGAGGCCTTTTGGTGGAAGCTAGGAAACTAGACATTTTTTGTTTTTGGCTTCAAGATAGAATTAGCAAAAACAAGGTTGCTAATCTCCATCTTCTAGTTAGACACTTATTTTAAATATTGAGGCATCAAGACAGTCATGAGCTCAAATGTAGGGGGATATATGTAGAACTCGTACTTGAAGAAGGAAAATATATACAATAAAGAAAAGGCAAGGCGATTACTTTGACAACCGGAAGTGATCACATGGAAATTCCTTTTAATGTGGTTCAATTGAAGGGGTTCCAAGAGGTTAATTATACCATTTGGTGTGTTCATTTTGCGTAGGGAAAGATTGTTTATTCTGCTCTGTTGTAAGGTTGGAATTTTCCTGACACAATCTTTTTATACATTTTGTCAATATGTTTTGTTTCCTGACACAATCCACACCAAAGCGACATTAGACATAGGTTCACACACTTTTCCACCAACATTGCAAATTCCTTCCCTATCGGTATTCTTCAACACGAATACCCAAACGCAGGAAGAAAAAAAAATTAAAAAAAAAAAATCTAGCATCCAATGTTAACACGTCCTTGAATTAGTGATAAACCTCATATGTCCCTTGACACTTGTAAGCTTAAAAATAAAATGTTGTTGTTTCATTAGGCTTTTATTGTTTCATTAAAATTGATATTCTTCCAAAACCAAAATAAGCTAGTATTCTTATCCAGGTGGGTCTTGATAAGAGATATATCCTCATCCATTAGAAAATATATAATGGATAAATCTAACTCTTAACTCTTGGAGATACTTAGCAAACAAGTTCTAACTGATGTCAATGGAAAAAATCCATAATCATGACCAACTTTCACTCACATCTTATAGGCACATATATAAGCAAAATCACAAGTATTTGTTTTTTTTTTTTTTATGAATAGCACAAGTGGGTTTTGCTAAAAGCTGAGGCACGGATTAAACTCAAGAATCCAAATACAAACAAATTCAAAACCCAAACATTACAAATCCAAATATAAATCCAAAACATTACAAATCCAAAACAATGGAACATAATGAGCATAGATGGGATTGTTTTATAGAACATACTCGTAGCCAACAAGCACTATCCCTTTTATTCATCACTTTGTCATGTCTCATCATTATCATCGGCTTCCTCTACAATATTTGTACATACACAAAGTTTTAGGTTTCCCTTCAAATCTCTTAAAAGAGTAGAACAATGAAATTTTATGCTTCTTTGTCACTTAATGACTAATTAATGAAAAACTAAGACTAAACCAAAACATCACCTTCTTGATTGTTTCCCATTTTTGGTTGTTTCCCAGCCATAATCATGGATACCATACGTTTGACAGTTGCCAGTTCTTCCTGTTGCACTGCATACTTGTTGATTTGCTCTTGAAGTTGGGCGTTTTGCTCTTTAAGTTGGACGATTTGCCTTTGAAGTTGGACGTTTTGCGCTTTGTACAAAGTCTTCAAATGTTCCATCTCAACAGCCATCTCCAGTTCCCTGGGAGTAGGCGCACTAAAGATCAATCCTTGTCTGGAGGTATAAGAGGTGGATTTACCAGGAGTCTGCCCTAGCCCCACCTTGCGTACCCGATTGGAATGCTCTCGTCCTAGCACTTGTGCGCACGCATCGTTATGTGACCAATAGATCAAACCCTATGAACACACTCATTTTGCATGTGATTGATTATCAATAATTTTTCTCATCTTCGCCTGCACAAAACATACAAATGAAAACTTGAACCTACAAATAATATTACGTATTTAGCATTTACCATAGCTTCCCCAGCCGTTGCATTTACTAGGTTCCCATCTTTCTTGGTATGCAAGACAATGAACATATCGTCTCGGTTCGGGGTTTCTCCTGTGTCTTCCACCTGCAATATCATTAACATTATCAATTATAAGTTTATTATCTTACTATAGTACATACGAGTCGTGAACGTTTTTCTATTATACATACCATTTCTCGTGCAACCGGTGCAATGCTCTTCGATCCCAGAGTGTGAAGAAATGCGTTGAAGCCATAGCTTGTCTTGGCCTTCAATGCTATCTCCTATAAACTTCGTAATGTTAATACGGAAATTTCTTCAACAAAATAAATAAAAATACATTATCAACCGAAGACAACTACCTATCAACTTGCATTTCGAAGTTGGCGTTGTCTCTAACCTACTGACCACAGATTCTATAGTATCATCTTCTTTCAAATTTAAACCCTTCTTGACCTCGTACCTTAACTGCCTTCTTTTCTTTGTGAGGTCCATCAACATTAGCCTTTTTATGTTCGCGAGGTCGTGAACAAGCTCCACATAGAATTTTTTCTAAACCCAAAATGAAATCTCATAGCTTAATTGGAAATGTAAGGCTACAAAACAATAAATAAGAAGTGATTGACATGCCAAGAAAAAGTTTCATACCATTAGAGTGTGCCACATATCTTCCTTCCTTTTCGTTGGTAACTTCCGCCAATTACCAAGCAACTGTTCAAATTGACCATTTCTTACGATCTTCCCACAAATCCTTCTGAATTTCTCGCTACCCGGGCCGATTAGCTGGTAGGAGGGGTTGAATTGGATCACTACCCTTTCCCCTTCAGGTATGTACCATATGTCCTTAGGACTACCAACAGCCCTAACATTCCTTCTACCTTAATCATCTACAACTCATAAAAAAAAAAAAAAAAAAAAAAATGGGTATTTACATTTTCCCTCTATCAACTACCAATCATTGTCAACATGCCCCCATGAACTGACACCTAGACCAAAAGAGAGTATACAACTACCAACTTTACATACTTTGCTCCATTCCGTCAAGGAATCCCGTTAACTTGGACGGAATATGTCATTTTTGGGCGTTAATTTTGGTTTAAAGACCAAAATGCCCTCCAACAGTAATTAATAAAAAAATTAATATATTTAAAAAAGTTGAGAGCATTTATGTCATTTTTGAATTTGAGTTAGGATATTTAAGTCTTTTCGCGAATTAAACTGACGGAATGGGGCAAAGTGTGTAAAGTTGGTAGTTGGATACTTTCTTTTGGTCAATGTGTCATTTTATAGGGGCATGTTAACAATGACTGGTAGTTGATGAAGGAAAAGGTAATTACCCCTAAAAAAAATTACGTGATACTTGATTGTTACTAAATTAGTAGAAGATTATCAAAGTAACTGACTATCATCAAATATAAAATAATTCATACCTATTGTGTGAACTTTCCCATTTCGTAATATATGCGGCACCCGGGTAAATCCTGATTGTGTTGATGATCCAAACTCCATATCAGGGCCTACACATTGCTGAGAATCTACACCCCCTTGTGTCTCGTTAGGGTCCTGTGCAATATCGTCTGACCCTACAACCGGTCACCCATGTATTACATATTAAGAATCTATGCCCTCTTGTGTCTCGTTAGGGTCCTGTGTCGTATCGTCTAACCCTACAACCGGTATCTCAACTGGTGTGCGGTCTATAAGTGTCCAAAAATTTGTTCTCGGTTGCGGCGTCCTTTGTTTAGGGGCCATGTCTACCTAGAAACACATTAAAATGAGTCAGATCTAATTGTAAATAAAATATACAATATACAATATACAGCAACATAAACAACATGCTTAAAAAATAAAAGTGGGACGACTATAAGTAAATCATTTTAAACACCATATATTTGGATTATCTTTAATAGTTTAACCATATTTCCACATACAATTATTATGTTGCTTCGGTGGCTAGTACATTAGTACATGTACAATCAATGTCATCAAAACAAACGTCTCTCGTAATGTTGACGTTGAAAGGCTCGTGCTCATGATAACTATCAGCCTTGGCATAATCCTCACTTTCACCACTGCCAACATCATACACGTTTCTTGGTTTTGTCCTTACAACAACAGCTCAATTTGGATTTTTGGAATCCTGGACATAATACACCTGCGATACTT
Source organism: Alnus glutinosa (assembly GCF_958979055.1). NCBI lineage: Eukaryota > Viridiplantae > Streptophyta > Magnoliopsida > Fagales > Betulaceae > Alnus > Alnus glutinosa. The sequence goes on from NC_084892.1 coordinate 9,626,460, forward strand.
GATTTGGTAATACAAATGGATCATCGGTGATTTGCACACCCATGTATATTAGGTTCTTGAAATTTAGAAGATCGAATCCATATTCGTCCTTTTTGTATCCTTTATTCGGTTGAATTTCGGCTCAATCGCACTTGAAGAGCACATACCACATCAAGTTGTAGTATGTAACCTCGATTATTCGAGTTAGCTTACCGTAATAGGTGGGACCATCTTCAGTGGTGACACACACCCCACTGTTTTGACTTTTTTTTTTTCTTCGTCGACATCCAGGGTGCGGTACAACACGCCATTAACCACATACCACTTATATTATATAGCATTGAGCATTGGGCATTTGGCATGACTTACAAGTTTCTCTTCCAATTTCATTCTGCCTGCCTTGGCAAACTTATCAACCTGTGATTTGGATACCTTATTCAAAAAATGATTTCATGATACTTTTATAGGCACTTAATTATTCAAACCAACATTATTCTTACGTGTGACTTGTACCAGCTACAAAATTGGTCCCTGTGTTGCTTCATCAACTGTTGATGCGATGTACATTCCCTATTGTTTGGTTTCATTAGCGACTCCATGTGCATCCTATATGTCAACAAAATATGTATTCGGTTATTTTCCATTGTATTTAGAGGCGTACAATACGTAATTAATAATGCAACTCACTTGCGAAATTGGAGGAAACCGTCAGAGTTGAATAAAATATATCGGTGTGCTTGCTCAAACACGATCATATCAAGTTTTGTCAACTTGCTCACCCCTCTCGACTCAGCTTGGTGTCTTGGGGCCTTATTGTGGACCGTTGGCACGTTGACTAAATAGCGCGAGCAAAACTTCAACCATTCGTCCATAATGTAACCCTCTGCAATAGACCCTTCCGGTGCAACCTTATTACAAACAATACATTTATATCTACCAAGGCACCAACATTAAAGCTATACCATGAGACCGTAACATAAAAAAGATATATAGTAATAGGTCATTCACTTGAACAATAAGTGAACATAATTTTAATATTACCTCTCAACTGGATACATCCCCCTATAGTGTACCGATCCACCCAGTTTACATTCACGTACTACATGTATGATTACGTGCACCATAGATGTAAAAAAATCCGGAGGAAATATTCGTTCCAATTTGCACAAGATTATGGGTATCTGATTCTCTAGACGATCCAGATCTTCCACCCGCAATGTTTTTTAACAAATGTCTTTAAAAACCCATATTGTTTGATTAAAAGCCTCACAACATAATTCGATAAGGTCCCTCGAGGTGCAATTGGTAGGAGTTGTTGCATGATTATGTGATTGTCATGACTTCTCAAACCCCCAACAGTACATTCCTTGAGCTTGACACAACGTGACACATTTGAGGAATATCCATCTGGCACTCTAACATCATGTAACACCTGGAAGAAGTCAATCTTCTCTTTTGTTGTCATTGTGAAACAAGCTGCAGGCAAAAGTGTTTTGCCGTTTGCCGCTGTAAATGGATGAAGTTGTGGTCTCAAATTCATCTTACGCAAGTCTTGACCTGCTTCGAGGTTGTCTTTGGTTTTCCCATGTTCAATAGCATGCCAAGTATGTTATCAATGACATTTTTTTCTGTGTGCATCACATAAATGTTATGGCGTAGCAACTTATCTTTCCAATAAGGCAAATCGTATAATACACTTCGCCTCTTCCAATCAACTTTCCTAATGGGCAGCTTCTGTCTGGTCCTTGCTTAACTGACAACACATTCTAATTGTCTCATGATCTCATCACCATCCGGCACTTCGGGAGGACTATCCATTTCCTGTGCACCGTTTAATCGTCTCTTGTTTCTTCTCCATGGATGATCTAGAGGCAACCATCGCCTATGCCCCATAAAGCACCATTTTTTACCATAAGTTAGACATTGATTACATTTCATGCCTACAACAAGGACATGCTTTTCATGCATGTGTACTCTAGCCTAAGAAATTACCAAAAGCCGGGAAGTCATTTATCGTCCACATTAAGGCAGAATGCATTGTGAAATATTTTTTCAAGGTTACATCAAAAGTTTGTATCCCTACTTCCCATAGTTCCTTCAACTCGCTTACAAAGAGCGCTAGGTACACATCTATATTCAGTCTTGGTGCACTCGGACCAAGGATAATCAAGTTTAACATAAAATATGGTTGTTTCATACACATCTAGGGAGGCAAATTGTAAGGTATTAACATTACTGGCCAAGTAATGTGACTCGAAGACATGTTCCCAAAATGATTGAAGTCATCTGACACTAAACCTAGCCTCACATTTCACAGGTCTGATGCGAGGTCTAGGTAAAGTGAATCGAATGCCTTCCATGCTTCTCCATCAGCCGGATGTCTCAACACACCGTCTTTTGTACGGCCTTGAGCGTGCCACTTCATATGTGACGATGTATGATGTGACATAAACAACTTTTGCAGCCTTGGTATCAGAGGAAACCAATGCAACACTTTGACCAACTTTTTTTTCGAACTTTTTGTCAACCCATCTTCATTAGTTACGTCATCTTTCCACCTAGACTTATTGCACGATGTACATTTGTCCAACTTTTCATTTTCCTCCAAAATAGCATACAACCTTTACGACAAGTCGATATCTTCTCGTACTTAAGTCCCAAATCCCTCATGTACTTTTTCGCCTCGTATGTGTCTTTAGGCAAACTTACATCTGAATGCATCAGCTCGTTGATGAATTCGAGCAACATGGAGAATGATGTATTGCTCCAACCGCCCATACACTTAATACTATATAGACACACAATAGCTCCCAATTTGCTATGTTTTATATTTTCATGGAGTGGTGTATCGGCTTCCTTTAGCAAATCATCTAACTTCTTCGTCCCCTTGTTAGAGTTTTCAATTTCAGCATCCACAAATTCGGCTTCGGCTTCGGCTTCGGCTTCAACTCCCACTTGAGACCCACTAGCTTCTACACAAACATTGTGCATCGCAAAAACGTCATTAAGTATGTCTTGCATCCCACTGGACCCCCATGTAGTGGAATGCTATCCACTTGAACCGTCCCGAGAGCTTTAGATATTGCCTCGTTATCTGTGGAAGGGACAAGTGGTTCCCCGTGCATTATCTACTCGGTGTAACCCTCAATAATCCCGGCACCTGACGTTAAATGGCCAAATACAACTTCACTAAACCATAATTTGTCCAACGAACACTTCTTACAGGGGCACACAATGACCCATTTCTCTTCGAATGTTCACGTGCAAATTTCACAAACGCCATAACCCTGCGAATATACTCTCGCGAACTTTTCGGCTTTCTCATCCAACTCTTGTTCATCTTTTTCACTACATCACAAAATAGTGCAAATATTTCAAGATAAAATATTTCAAGAGTACTTATTAACTCCTAATAATAAACATAGAGCCCTATTTGTAAAAAAATTAAAACTTAACATTTTTTTAAAAAAAGTTAGTCTACATGACTATCCCTCCTCTCGTTAGGTCACCTTTATTTTTAGACTTGTTTGTTTGTTGGTGGGTTATGGCTTTCGAAGCCAAGCCTAAAAGTATCGCTAAAAATATCTCTTAGATATTTTGCTTGAGTTTTTTTTTTTTTTTTTTTTTTGAAGAATTAATTTATTGAAGAAACTCAACAAAAAGAAAGGAAAAAAATCCATAAGGAAAAAAATCATAATCAAACCCTTAAAAACACAAGCAAGGGCCTATAAGATGGCTTGTGAGAAATTATTAAAGAAAGCTTTTATATATATATATATATATATATATCCATCTTATGAGAAATTATTAAAGAAAGCTTTTATATATATATATATATATGTATATATATATATACATATATATACATATATACATACATATATACATACATATACATACATATATACATATATGTATGTATGTATGTATGTATGCATGCATGTATGTATGTATGCATGCATGTATGCATGTATGTATGTATGTATTCTAAAGATAGGTCCAGCTTCATGCATGCTACACTTGCTATATATTTTTTTTAATGAGTCAAATTGTATGCTAGTTTTCTCTGTTTTATGCTTCACTTGACCAATTACAAAATACTCATACCTGAATCTTAGAATTTATATATATTAAAAAAAAAATAGGGATATTTTTTGGAGGTTGTAGAGGTGATATTAAAATCATGTGCTCTGTTTTAACGATTTTAACAAAGCTCTGTTTTCATTTGGTCTTGTTAATCATGAGCTCTGTTTTAGGTTAGAAAATAGAAGAGAGGGAGTGATATTAAAATCATGTGAGTGTTTGGGGTCACAGAGTATCTTGGGATGAGCTTGATGCTAAAGCCATTGATGCCAATGAGAAGTGGATGATAAGGGTTAGCAAAGAGAGGCTTCTCAAAGCCATTGCCTTGCTCTTAGTTGATCAATGTGTGTTGTGGGAGCGGAGCAACCAAAGCTATAGAACAGTGGTGTTAATTAATTTATTCTTACATTTCACTGGTATTAATTCATTAGTCATCATCAGTTAAGGTAAGTAGGTTTTAGTGTTGTAACAAATTGCTTTTATGATTAGTGCATAAAAATTTAAGGGAAAAATCATATTTAGTCCTTTACATAGATGTGCACTCAAATTAAACTTAATTCAGTACGTATCTAAGTATGATATATATGCAGGTGTTTTTCCTCTTTTAATCATTTTTTTTTTTATGAATTTTGTTGTTTTTCTTTGTTTTCTAATAGACCCATCTTGTGTCTAGATAAATTTCTTGCTTTTTGCTTGTGGTAATTGACTTTGTATATCTGGTGTATGATATTTCTTTTGGTTCCTCCTTTGTTGTTGGCTTTAAAGTTGGTCTTATTGGAAATTTTGTTTGCTTGATCTGTCTTTATAATTACCCATATTCTGTTTGCAGAAGGTGCAAGGGCTGTTATTTATTGGTATGTTTAGTCTGTAAACCCTATTGTTGAAAGGCTGGATCCCAAGCATTGCATAGATGTCCCTATTTATATATATTAACAAAATTTTCCTCATGACTTTCATCAACCGTGGTCTAAATACCAACTATTTGCCAAAAAAAATTAAAAAAAGGAAAAAATATACACACAAATACCCACATCATAGAAACTAGAAGTAAGAAGAAGAAATTAAAGTCCATAATATGCAAATCATCATCAAAAAAAAAAAAAAAAAGTGAGAAAAAATTACCTTTACTGGGCGTCGGCAGGCATACGTTGGGGAGTCGGGGGGGAGGGGGCTCTTGGGCTGAGAGGAGTCGGGGAGTCGCCGGAGAAGGTGAGGAAGGGCCGAGATCGATCTGAGAGAGAGAGAGAGAGAGAGAGAGAGTGCCAAACTGAGTGAGAGAGAGCGCTGGAGATGGGGAGGAAGAGGGCTGGCCGGGTGAGAGAGAGAGCATGAATGTTCTGGATATATGTCGATACCTTTTTAGAAATAAGGTTCTAGATGATTTTAAACAAGCTGTCCGGAAATAGTAATTTTCAAACAGTTTGTTTAAAACCATCTACATATTTATAGATGGTTTACTAAAACTGTCCATAATTATCTTTTTATGAATGATTTTTTAAAAACTATTTGTAAAAGTTTAATTTTAGACGATTTCTAAAATCGTCTAGAAAAAACCCATCTATAATTAGCGAATTTTTTGTAGTGGATGTGACAATGTCAAATGAGATGTGACAATGCTTATTAATTATTAGATTAATTTTTACTATTAAAAAAAAATTCAAAGACTAATATTAATATCTGATAGGCACTATCACATCAATCTAATAAAATAAAAGTTAAATATTTAAAATTACTTTCGAATAAAACAGTGATATCAACCCAATAAAATAAGAGTTAAAAATATTTAAAATTACTCTTGAATAAGTGCTGATAAGAAAGGCGTATGTGTAGAAAATGTTTGTTTAGCAAAAGAGCGGGAATGAAAAAGTCCAAACTACCCTTTTATAATCGTAATTTCACTTCCCCACTGTCCATACTACCCTTTTATCCTTGTAGATTGAATCATTATACAATACCAAACATGTTTTCAGAGAGAGACAGCAAGGTATCATGAAGAAAGAAAGATTGAAAGCCAATATAAATTTAGTTAGGTTTTTTTTTAAAAAAAAAAAAAAAAAAAAAAAAAAAAAAAAGGGTAGTTTGGACTTTTTCAGTCAATGTATATATATATATCCTTGAACAGTCAATGTAGAATTACTATGAATTATCATTAAATTAAATTCTGCATACACAATTTCAATTCACCTACATTTCGCTCTAATACTAATTAACATTCACAAACACCATTAATTCAAGAAATTTCTACCTTGGCTCCCCGGCCAATATGCTTGCTGCCGGAGTAGGGAGGAGTAGTAGTATTGTTGTTGTTATTTTTGTTTGTCATTAATTCACTCACGGCCTGATTGTAAAAAGCACCACAAACAATACGATCGCCAGCAAAACTATGGTAGCAAAACAGAGCCATTTCCGGCTGTTCTTCTGGAGTACCCTGGCAGTCTGCAACTGCTGGGTTCCGCCCCTCACGAACGAATGAGCCCTCTCCACGTGGAGGGCGATGTCGTCTAATTGCTCGCCTTGAGCCTGGACCAGGACGGCCATGTCAAGGAACACCTGGTGTAGCTCTTTCAGATTCTTCTCCATCTCCTTCACAGCGTCGTGCCTCTCTTGAATCTCATGTATGGTCTCCAAAACTCTACCCCTTCCTTGCTCCTGAATGGCCTTTCGCAAGAATGTCTCACTCTCACCTGTGTATGTATATATATTAATTAATTTGTCACATTTTTCATGTATAAAAATAAAAATACAAGAGAGAAATCGAAAAGATCATGCATTAAGCTGAAGCTCGATCATGATTCATGAAGCTCTCAATCTCTCACCTGTGGACATGAGAAGGTCAACGGTCTTGTCATCAGGATTTTCACCGGTGACTGTGAAGTACCTCCGTTGTACGGTCTCCCGGTACTCTGAGGAAATCTGCTGCCTCAGGCCATTGAAGCTGTCCATGGAGTCCTTGAGCTTCTTCCGGAGCCCGTTCACAATGGAGGTCCGGGTCCGGTCCGAAGAAGAACCGGGTCCGCAGCCGGGGAGGCTCCGGTTGGCGGCGTTGGAGCGGTCAAGGGCCTCGAGCTTGACCTTGACGAGCTTGGCCTTCTTGAGGGCGAGGGCGACGTCGGCGTCCATGCGGGAGCGGAGGTCCTTGACGGCCTTGGCGTTGTGTTGGGTGAGGCTCTGCCCGTGGGCGCTCCGGAGGGCCTCGTAGAGGCTCTCCAGCTCCTTGAGCTTGTCCTTGACGGCCTCCACGTCCTCGAAGAACTTGTCGAGGTTGACGCCGGTGGAGGACATCTCGATGACATGGTGGTCCCGGTAGTCTTGCTCGCCTCGGAAGCGAGAGAAGCCAGGGTAGGAGCCGGCAGAGAAGAGGTCGTTCATCTTTCTTCTTCTTCTTCTTCTTCGCTGGTACCTGGAAAAAGTGTTGGTAATGGGATGAGTACTGGAACACCTCTTATAATCGTGGAGTCGTCGTCTTCATCGATGGCCTTGCACTCAAGTCATCGCGTTAATATTCTCTCTGTCGACATTTCAACGCATAATACACAAGAGGAAAGGGGAAAGGAAATAGGCCGGAGGAGAGTCAATTTACGGCGCCTGAAATTCCAGGACAAAACTTCAATATGAAACATTCTGGGCCACGAGTCTTATTCAGCTTCCTTTAATTAAACTCTTAAAAAACTCTTTTAAATCAATTTTTTTTTCTACCTTAAATTAAGGAAACAAAAAAAAAAAAAAAAAAAACTAAAAGTTGTACTTTATATCTAAGAAAGCAAAAATCTCTTAACATTTAATAGGAATAATTGCACCACTAGTCTCTGGAGTTAGCCTAAATTACGAATCACTGATTGTGATACCATAATTACAAATCACTCTCTAAACACGTTTTCAATCCTCCAAGTAAACAAAGTCCGTTAATAGATTACAATACAAATGATATTCCCCTAAAAAAAAAATACAAATGATATTTAGAAGTTGTTTCACTATTTATATGACGTGGCATACTAACGAATTATGTTAACTTGGTAGACGAAAAACAGGTTTATGGAGTAATTCGTAATTACAGTTTACCACAAGGACCCTCCATGAACTTTTTGAATCATAGGGAGTGATTCGTAATTTTGGCCAACTTTAGGGACCAGTGGTGCAATTATCCCTTGTTTTAATATAAAGGAAAAATTGCACCATTAGTTTATGTGGTTGACTTAAATTACAAATCGCGCACTCCCTCTGGTATCAAAATAAATTCAAAAATCTCTATGGTTGGCTTAATTTACAGATCGCTCCTTATAGTCAAATTTCATTAAAAAAAATTTGACAAATTTCGTTAAGTATCACGTCAGCACCAATAAAATAATAATACATGTCGATCATAATAAAAAAAAAAATACAAATAAATAAAGCTTAATTTTTTTAAAAAAAAAATATTAAAAAGAAAAAAATTGGTGGCTGCCAGTTGGGCAACCACCCCCAGCCAATGGGGGTAGCGCGTGGCCTCCCCCAAGGGCTGTGAGTGGCCCGAAGGCCACCCCTAGATGCATTTCAGGGTGGCCGCGTGCCACCCCTTGCCCATTGGCTGAGGCTGGCCAAGCCACCCCCAACTTTTCTATTTTCAATTTTTTATTTATATTTTTTTTATTATAATCGACATGTGTCGTCATCTTATTAACACTGACGTGGCGCATAACAGAAGTTGTCAAAAATTTTAACGGAATTTTACTCCAATGAGTGATTTGTAAATTAAGTTAACTATAAGAATCTCTAAATTTATTTTGATACTAGATGGAACGATTTGTAATTTAAGCCATCTACAAAGACCAATGATGCAATTTTTCTTAATATAAAAAAAAATTATTTCCTCTCTTATTTTTCATTTTCTAGCATTTACTTGAAACAATATTTAAATAATTTTTGTTTTCTCTCTATTTTTCCTATCATTTTATTTAAAGAATATTTAAATGGTATAGAGAAATATAAAGGAAGCTATTGTAGAGTGCATTTAAATAAATATATATATATATATATTTTAAGGAACAAACTTATTCATAAAAATGTGAATGGACAAATTTACCCCTCAAAATGCATTAAGTTTATTTAAACTAAAGAGGATTACTTCTCAGTTACCGTCAAGCAAGGAGGTCTTTTGGGTGCATATATATAAATAACTGAGAACCATTTTTTGTAAAGTTGTGGAAGGCTCTGCAATGTGGGACTACCAAGTACCAAGGAACGTGTTGTAATTGAAGATTTGAGACCCAGATTAATTATAGAGAATTGATGATGGTAAGAACTTAGAAGGGGTGACATTGGAGGAAACATTTGTAATATTCTTGACTATTTGTAATACCCCACGTGAGAAAATAAGAAAAGAAAAGTAAAAATTTAGAATAAAATAATGACAAGAGAGAAAGATGTTGCCTCTCGTTATTGTGTAAATAGATGAAACGCAATGGGGTCGTAGGGTCACTGGTTCACTTTCTCTTGACCATTCCGTCTCTGGTTCACTTTCTCAAAACCATGCACCTTCAATGGCAGCCAATTTTCTTGGCGTTTGTATCAAGAGTATATAAACTAAATGACATAATTCCCGTTTTTAATCTTTGGAATTGAAGTTTAACAGAGCATTATATAATTAGTTCGGTTCACTTCGTGATTGAAAACCGAAAGTGATTAAAAATTAGGAAAAATGCAATGTTTGTCAACGTGCTTTCACCAATTTGCAATTAATTAGATCCTGTGACTGATCACTTTGTAATTGAAAACTCCCTAGGATAAGCAAAAACACATATAGATTATTAGGAGTGAGCAAAAACCCGCAAACCCGCCCCAATCCGCACTCCCCGCCCCGCCCCAAATATAGCGGTTTTGGAGGGTTTTTATGCGGGTACGGGTTGGATTTTGTCCAACCCGTGCGGGGCGGGGCGGGTTACAGCTTGGGGTTTTAAAAAACCCCGGAGACCCGCCCCTCCCCGCTAAAAGAAAAAAAAAAAAAAAAAAAAAAAAAAAAAAAAAAAAAAAACCCCTAACCCTGTAACCCTAGGTACACGCCGCACACCTCTTCATTTTTTTTCTTTACTCTTCAGCGCCGCACGCCTCTTCAGCTCTTCTTCCCCAAAATCATCGCCAACTGTGCAGACTCAAGCAGAGGAGGATATGCATATTTGGGTAGATTTGCGATATTTGGCTCCCCCACTCATCAATCTTAGCAAGCCTTTTTCATAGATTTTTTTATGGTGGAGAGAAGGTTCATGAATGATGTATGTGTTTTCATATTTTTTTTTTTCTGGATTCGTCATTTCTGTGAATTGGGTACCCATAGTTTTGATTCTTTTGAAGCTAGTGTCAGTAAGAGATAAGAGGATGTGAAGAAACAGAGGAAAGAGCAAAAAGAAATAGAGGCAAAACAGAGTATGGTGTTGAATCTCATTGGTTCTCTTCACTCCGTCTCTCCCAGCCATGAAGAGCTCTCCTTCTACCGACGACAACCGGCTGAACTTCAAACCCGCACCCCCGCCCCGCTGAACCGCACCCCCGCCCCACGTCACCCCCTCCCCGCACGAACCCGCCCCATACGGGTTCCCCTAAAATTATGCGGATTGCGGGTTGGAAATTGCCAACCCACAGGGGTGCGGGGCGGGGGCGGGGGCGAAAAAGGCAGAAATCCGCACCCCCCCCCCCGCGCCCCATGCTCACCCCTATAGATTACTTGATGCATCTTCCGTTAGAAAAATTGATTGAATTTGTTATTGTGCTACCTATTTTAGGTGGCCAAATCACCCAAAATGATCATGAGGTGGTTTAACCACCCCCTTTGAACAAATTTTGGGTGGCTGAGCCCCACCTCATTGGCCAAATCCACCACTAGCCATTTAATTTTTGCTCAGTCTATTCTCTAAGGCAAATATTAAATATTGTTAACATAGCAAGATCCGTTGCTATTCATGATGGTAAATCTCCTCCTCAGATCATGCCACCTCCTCAAAAGATATTTCCTTACATATCTCCTCCAATCAAGCCCTCACAGATATGATTGCAAACTACATTGGGAAAGTTACCACACCTTGCAGTATATACACTCACATCAAAAAAGGAAAGTTACCAGTTACCACACCTTGTATAGCAAAAGTCTAACTAGTTTTGACACCTATCACCTTGTATTTCTTTTTACTTCCTTCTTGACTTACACACACACGTACGTAGTTGTATATAATACTGTATGTACTCTTTGTAAAAGCAAGTGAAACATTTTTACTTCCATACAATATATTCATTCTCCTTTCTTTCATGGTATCAAAGCTAGCTCTTCTAGAAGCCTCAACTTAATTTCGTTCCGTGGCATCTTCAAGTGCTTCAGCTACCACTTGGTCTCTACCAGCTTTTCCTCATCCTAGCTACTATTTACAAGCTTGAGGGTGGGAACAACTACCTTACATGATTGTCCCAATTTCTGCCATTTTTGCACAATCATGAGCTATTGGGTATCATTGACAGTACTGACCCGAGCTCACAGCAATTTCTTATCAATGATAAAGATGAGAAAACTCTTAATCCAACTTATGTAACCTGGACTATGAAATATCAGTAGTTATTTCGATGGATCAATTTGTCTCTCAATGAGAAGGTCCTCTCCACTTTGTATGGTCTACACACATCAAGACAAGTCTGGTCTGCTTTAGCCAGTCGATTGACATCTCACTCTCGTTCCCAAATTCCCAATCTGAAAAGCCAGTTGTAGAATATCACACAGGGATCCAAAACATGCACCGAATATCTACAAAGTGCAAAAATTTTGGCTAATTAACTAGCGGTAGTAGGTAAAGCTATGGAGCATGAAGATCTTATCTCCTTCATTAATGTCAGTGGCTTAAACCCCACTTTCAATAATTTCGTTACCAATTTTTCTTTTACTACTAGCGAGCATGGTATTTCTTTTGATGATTTTAAAGAAGAATTGTTGAATCATGAGATTATATTAAATAAAGAATGAGAAATTACACTTTACCCCCTGAAGTTGACACCAATTCGCAATTCTGGTACCAATGTTTTAATTGCGTCAATTGCAGCCCATAAAGTTCAAGAAATTTGCAATCCACTTCCTTCCGTCCAATTGCTGCACCCACATGCGCATCACGTGAGTTTTTTACGCCAAAAAGATGGAAATGCCCTCGTCAAAACGCTGCGTTTTTATGAGTCTCCTTCTCAGCAAATTTTCTCAAAATTGACAAGAACAAAAAAAGCGTTGGTCACTGGTGGGGAAAAGGCGTTGGTCGCCGTTTGGGGGGAAGAGGCAGAGCTAGGTTGGGACAAGAGAGAGAGAGACCTTCTCTTCTCCGATTCTTCTCCCATTCTCTTCCCCGATTCTTCTTTCCTTTTCTTTGCTCTTCATATTCTCCTTTCACAGAGAACAAAAAGACCGAGAGAAATTGAGAGAGAGGGAGAGTCAGATTGAGAGAGAGAATCTGAGATGGAAAGGGAGTGACCCAAGAGAGAGACCTAAGGTGAGTTCTGGTAGGATCTCCCTACAACCCGAAAACCCGACGAACTCAAACAAGTAGAAACTGTAAGAGAGGCCTAATCCTTCAATTGATCGGCCGGTGGGTGGTGCTGGACAACGCTGACAAAACCAAATGAGCTGGTTCTCCGACAGTTCATGGTGGGTCGACGATGGCAGAACCTAGCTCTACCTCTTTCCCCCCAAACGGCGAACAACGCCTCTTCCCCACCGGCAACCAAGGCCTTTCTTTTTTTTTTTCTTTTTTCTTTTTTTTTTTTTTCTATTTTTCAATTTCGAGAAAATTTGCTAAGAAGGAGACTCATCAAAACGCAATATTTTGATGAGGGCATTTCCATTTTGGCCCAAAAAACTCATGTGCCGCGCATGTAGGTTCATTTTCATTTCATTAGAGGGAGCAATTGAACGGAAGGGGGTGAATTGTAAATTTCTTGAACTTTATGTGCTGCAATTGACGCAATTGAAATATTAGTGTCAGAATTGCGAATTGGTGTCAACTTCAAGGGTAGGGGTGTAATCGAGCCAATCTTGAGCGGGTATCCCCTATTCGAGCTTGGCTTGATTTTCTTTTTGTTTGGCTCGAGCTCAAGCTCGTGATGAGCCCTATTTCTATGCTTAAGCTCGACTTGCCCAAAGGTGAACCATGTGCGAGCTCGAGCTCGAGTTCGATCATGTTGGCTAAGCTCGAGCTCGAGTACACGACTCAAGATTGGTTTGAGTAAGATGAAAAAGGCTGAGCATTGCCCCTTCAACGCTTGAAATCTCTCTCCATCATGTTACACCCGATGCTGGAACATCCCAAAGCAGAAGACAACGGCCCACAGAACAACTGAGACCGTGCATCATATGAAGAAGAAGAAAATTATTTAGAAACGGCACCTTTGAATGACTAAGAAAAGAAAATTAAAAATAAAAATGCCTTAGGTGAGAAAATAAAAATGAAGTGAAGAAGAATAAGAAAATGGCCAACAGATCGGAAGAAAAAGAGAAGATGAGAAGCATTGAAGAAAGTTATTGAATTGGGAAATTGAAGAATTAGGCGTGCATGAGAAGACTAAGCGCGTTGTCCAAGGCCACGTGTAAGACAATGAAAGGCCAGATAAAATGGTGAAATGCAAGCTGGATGCAGCCGTCATCCATTATAAAAGAAATGTGCGTTTAATGTTTTGGAAGCATGCGTTTTGGTAAGCTTTTATACAGCCTATACATTAAAGATGACTCTTTTTTTTTTTTTTTTGTCACGTTAAAGATAAGTTAGATAACCAATTCCAAGTGACTTCAAAAACAATTTCGTCTTGCACCAGGGTATCCCTTCAATTCAGTACCTAATCAACTTAAGATTGGACTTGGCACATCACCTGCCAACCGTCCTCTTGCTTCACTAGCAAATTTTAACAATAATCTCCGACCAACATGTCAAATATGTGGGAAGTCTAGTCACCAAGCCTTGGATTGTTTTCATCGTATGAACTATTCCTACCAAGGCCGACATCCTCCACCACAACTTGCAGCCATGGTGACTTAATCCAATGTATTTGCTTGATGATCAATGGTATGCTAATGGTGGAGCCAACACCCATATTACCAATGATCTTGAGAATTTGTCCATTCAGCAACCCTTCCATCAAGAGGACATAATAGCAATGGGCAATGGTGCTGGGCTAACAATTGAGAATACTGGTTCAAGCACTCTTCACTCTTCTTTGTCTAAATTCCATCTTAAATAGATTTTGAATTGTCCTAATGCTTATGCTAACCTTTTGTCCATTCAACGTTTTTGTCAAGATAACTCATGTTATTTTATTTTGACTTCATCTTTTTTTCTTTTTTTTTTGGACATCTGGACTCGTGCAATACTCTTGGAGGAAAAAAGTGAGAATAGGCTTTATCTCCTTTGGCTACAATGAAATTTTCTCAAACAACCATATCTCTTTCCTGTTTTTCTAGGAATAAAAACCTCCTCTTTGAGATGTTGTTTCTCGTGTCTTAAATAAATTTCAGTTGCATGTATCCTCCAATGGTTTTAATAAAAGTGTGGTTTGTGTTTCATGTCAATTAGGCAAAGGCAAAAAACTTATGTTCTCTTCTTCTAGTTGTATGTCTACTGCACCTTTGCAATTAATTCACAGTGATATTTGGACTTCACCAGTACTACCTGTCACTGGCTATAAATTCTATGTGATATTGGTGGATGATTACTCACGCTTTGTGTGGTTATATCCCTTACATTAAAAATCAGAAGTGTTTACTACAAAAAAAACAAATGTTTTGGGCCGTTTTTTTTTAGCCCTTTTTTTTTAAACCATTTTCAAAACGGCTCTACATATCAAGTATTAAAATCTCAATTTGAGTCGTTTTGGACAAAAACGGCTCTAATTTGAGCCATTTTAATTAAAACGGCTCAAAACGTTTGGAGCCGTTTTAACCAAAACGACTCAAAATGTTTGGAGCTATTTTAGACTAAAACGACTCCAACTAGTTGGAGTCGTTTTAAGGATCCAAAACGGCTTTAAATAAATAAATTAAAAATTAAAAACAAAAAACAAAAATTAGATTCGTTTTATGGTCCCTAAAAAGACTCTAAATTAAAATATATATATATATATATATATAGTCGTTTTTGAAACCCCTAAAATGACTCTAAATTGAAAAAAAAATAAAAAAAAAAAATTAGAAGAACTAATCCACAATAGTTCTTGATGAAGAAGTCCACAAACAACCCAATTCAATATCTTGAGCAATCCTTCAAAACTTTGATCCAAAAGCCTCAATGCCAGTTCCATTTAGAGTTACCACAACCAAAGGGAAGAAAAAAAATATGGAAAGAAGAAGAAGAAGAAATGAAACCAGTAAAGCTTAAAGTTACAAAGCATAAAAAAAATACATGAATTAAACTCGAAGTATTCTTGTAAACTTCCCTCAGAACCTCCTGCTTCTATGATATCACTGTCAACACTTACGCAATCGACAGCCTCACCACCTTTCTGTATTACCCAGGAAATCCCCCAAAAAATACCAACAGCAATATCATAAACAAAGACTTTGCTTTTCGAAAATAAAACCAGAGAGAGAAAGAGAATACATCTTGAAGAGCTTGTTGGGTGCACCACCGGTGACCTTGGTGACGCGGAGGAGGGCAGATCCGCCTTGAGATCCTTGAGCTGGTTCAGCAGCTTGGCCTTCGATTTCTGACACAACTCATGGACCTTGATTCTCACTGTGACATTTTCACAAACAAAAACGCGACAACATGGAAATCATGGACCTTGAAAAACGTGATTTTCAAAAACATAGAAACCCATAGTCAGAAATAATATGATTTTTTGGAAGCATAGGAAGCAGGAAAAAAAAAAACCCTGCTCTTCACCTGGGCAGATGAACGAGGGCTCTCAAGCTCTGCCAAGAGACCCACGGCTGAGTCTCAAAAGACCCGGATGCACCTTCATGGAGCTGAAGCCGGTCCCGTCCATGAGCGGAATTGATGAACACGCCGAAGAAGATGGACTTGGGCTGGGCAAACCTGGCGGATTGGTGGATCTTCTCTCGAGCCCTACCAAGAGACCCACGGCCGGGGTCTCAAGAGACGGTGGTCGTGGGTCTCTTGAGACCCATGACGGTGGTCATCGAGAGAGAGAGAGAGGAGGAAGGGAGAAGAACTCTGAACAAGAAAGAAGAAAGAAATGGAGAAAGGAAGAGAGACAAAGAGAAATGAGAGTGAATTAGATATTTTATGTGAGTCTGAAAGGGAGGAAAAAAAAAAATTAAAAACTTGAATGTGTTTTTTTGGCCATGCGCGCATGGGACACTCCAAAATTTAGGGTCGTTTTTGGAAGAAAACGACTCCAAAATTAGAGTCCTTTTCTTCCAAAAACGGCTACAACCGGAGTTTTTTTATCATTTTTTTTTTGTAAGTAACAGGAGCCTTTTTATTTTTCAATCACTTATTTTTATGTTTAATTAATTTTTTTGTTAACTAAACATATAGTATACTAGCTAATTAAAATAGTATTACATATTAATTATAGGGAAAAGTATACATAAAAAATATTTTTTTAAAAAAAATTAAAAAAAATTTTTAAAAAAAAAACAAAAACAAAAACAAATTTTTGTTTAAAAAAGAACTGAAAATTATATATAAAAAAAATAAACAAACATACAAAAATTAAAACTAGTTTTTATTTATTTATTTTTCTATAATTTTTTGTTATTTTATATATATTTTTTTAATAATTTTATGAATGGTATTTTTGTCATAAGGGGAAACATTGACATTTTTTGATAGCTTGATGGGGGACATTGACACAATTGGTAGATTGGGGGGATATATAGATCGCACCACGATCGATCACATTGATTGTACCACGATCCATCACATGATCATGTGTGATCAATCGTGGTATGATCTATGTAATGGATCGTGGTACGATTTATGTGATGGATCATGATACGATCATGTGTGATCGATTGTGCTACTCTCTATGTGATCGATTGTGGTACGATTAATGTGATCGATCTTGGTACAATCTAAGTGTGATCGATCGTGGTACGATCAATGTGATAGATCGTAATACGATCTAAGTGCGATAAATTGTGGTACGATCTAAATGTGATTGATCGTGGTATGATCTAAGTGTGATTGATCGTGGTACAATCAATGTGATAGATCGTGGTACGATAATGTGTGATCGATTATGGTACGATCATGTGTAATCAATCGTGGTACAATCTGTGTAATTGATCTTGAGACGATCATGTGTGTTCGATCATGGTATGATCTACGTGGTACAATCTGTGTGATGGATCGTGGTACGATCATATGTGATGGATCGTGGTACGATATGTGTGATGGATTGTGGTACGATCATGTGTGATCGATTATGGTACGATCATGTGTGATGGATTGTGGTACGATTTGTGTGATCGATCGTGGTACGATCATGTGTGATTAATTAAAATATTAAAAAAAAAAAAAAAAAAAAAAAAAAAAAAAAAAAAGGAAGAAGAAGGGGGGTGGCTGAGTGGAAGAGAAACATTGGAGCCTCAATGGTCAATTTTTAATATATTATTCTTCTGTTGTCAAAATGTTACAAGAATATATCTATTTACGTAATGCATCTATCTATTTCACTCCCTCTTTTATTTTATTTTATTTTATTTACACAAAAAGCCCAATTTTCAATCACTCAATATGAGATTAAGAAGCACCACCAGAAAGACGATGATCGCCAGAAAAAGTAAAATGCCATAACACGTCCGTTTCCGGGTGTTCTTCCGGACGTATACCCTGGCAGTCGGAAATAGCTCTGGCGAAGTAGAGCTCAGTGTGCAACATTTACCTCTGGCGAGGCTGTCCATTATTATTCGCTCCCTTTGGGCCTGGACCAAGACGGCCATGTCCAGGAACACCTGGTGTAGCTCTTCCAGATTCTTCTCCATCTCCTTCGCACCATCGTGCCTCTCTTGAATCTCATGTATGCTGTCCAAAACTCTACTCCTGCCTTGCTCTTGAATGTCTCTTTGCAAGAATGTCTCACTCTCACCTGCATCTTTTAATTTGTCACATTTTTTTCTTTAATGTTATATATATTCTTGAATTTTGCTAGACCCATTTAATTAAAAAAAATATAAAATCGAAAAGATTAATCCCAAGCTCTCTGACCTGTAGAGATAAGAAGGTCAACGGTCTTGTCATCGGGATTTTCACCGGTGACGGTGAAGCACCTCCATTGTACGGTCTCCCGGTACTCGGACAAGATATGCTGCCTCAGGCCATTGAAGTTGTCCATGGAGTCCTTGAGCTTCTTACTCAGCCCGTTCACGACGGAGGTCCGGGCCCGGTCCGACGACGAGCCGGGTCCGCAGCCGGAGCTGTCGAGGGCCTCGAGCTTGGCCTTGACAAGGTTGGCTTTCTTGAGGGCGAGGGCGAAGTCGGCATCCACGCGGGAGCGGAGGTCCTTGACGGCCTTGGCGTTGTGGAGGGTTACGCTCTGCCCGTTGTAGCTCCGGAGGGCCTCGTTGAGGCGGTCCAGCTCCTTGAGCTCGTCTTTGACGGCCTCCACGTCGTCAAAGAACTTGTCGAGGTTGTCGCCGGTGGAACCGGACGCGGTGGAGGACATCCCGACGAGGTGGTAGTCCGGGGAGGCTTGCTCGCCTCGGAAGCGAGAGAAGCCAGGGAAGGAGCCGGCAGAGAAGGAATCGTTCATCTTTCTTCTTCGCTGGTACAAAGAGGAAATAAGCCTCGGAATATAAGCGAAATTTGAGAAAATGGAGTATTTATTTAAGAAGTGGGGAGTAGAGGGGGTCTGGGCCGGGTCAACGACGACTACTTTGGTTGAAGCTTTGAAGGAGTTTTCAGAGACAGAGAAATGGAGTTTTGGAATGTTTCACTTCTTGGAGAAGAGGAAGAAACGTCAGAGAGAGAGAGAGGGCAGGGAAACGGTCTCGGCCGAGTCGGCCGAGTCGGGTTTGAAATGGGGGAAGGTTCGAAACTCGTTTTTGCGTTCTGGGGTGAGATTCGTCATTCGTGGGTAGGAATGGTAATAATATAATAAAATCGTGGTGGGGTGGGGGACTGGGGAAGGGGGAATTGGTACTTTTTCTTTTCTTTTGATATTCAATTGTCGTTTGCAGAAGAAATGGAAATATGTTTATTAAAAGAATTTGAAAATAACAAGTGTAAAACTGTAAATAAAGATGAAATTTGGAAAATTAATTGGGATGCTGCCATTTCAAAGGAGTTGGAGAAAATTGGGGTCGGTGTGTTGATCCAGGATGTAGATGCAGGGCCGGCTCAATACATTTTGGGGCCTTAGGCGAAAAGTTTAAATGAGACATTTTTAAAAAAAAAAAATTTGAATATTAATTAATTTAAAAAATAGAATGGTAAAACTTGATTTGTCAAAGGAAAGACAAATTAGTGTTAGAATGTTTCCTAAAACCGAATAAAAAAAATTAATGCAATTGATTAATTTAGTTTTGGTAATTAATTTTATTTTAATCACTAATCAGATATGGATTAATTTTACGGACTTGAATAATAAGCTATTGGGAAATAATGAAAATTGAGAAGAGAGAAATTCAAATTCAAATAAGACTTGAATAGGAAAATTGAGATAAAAAAAATAAAAACTTATAAAGAATAGGATTTAAAATGGAAACTTAGAGATTTTTCATCTTCTTAGCATTCATTTTTTATTTTTTCATTTTATTTTGATTCTTGAACGTTGGACTTAACACCTTCAATTTTTTGAACACTGAACATAAAGCCTTCAATTTTTAATGTGAGTAATTAAGACCTTTAATTTAGAAGCTTTCATATCTCATTAATTCTATTTTGAACGTCAACGTTCATAGAAATTGAATGCCTTTAATGCAGAGATTTTTCATATCTCATAAGTCACAAGTCGTTGGTAATTAGATGTACAAAAAATTAAAGGCCTTTAATTTAGACTTTTCATATCTCACAAGTCGTTGGTAATTAATTAAGGCCTGAATTTTTATTTTTATTTTTTTTAACCTACAGTTTTTTGATGGGAGAAGGCCCCTAGGCAGCATATTTTAAGGCATTGACTGGGGGCATTACCGAAAACAATGCTTTGATGATTCGTCTTTTTGTACGCACTTTTTTTCTTAAAATAAATCTCCATTAATTGGGGCCTTATAAAATTGGGCCCTGCATTATATTATTGCCTTTTTTAATTTTATTTTTACCAAGATTTGTGGCCTTATTTAAGTGTATTGATCGTATTTAAGGCTTTAATTTTTATTTTTTTTAGAAATAAATCTCTATTAATATTTTTAAATTAGGGGCCTTATTAAATTGGGGGTCTTAGGCGGTCGCCTAATCCGCCTAAGGCTCCAGCCGGCCCTGTGTAGATGGAAGGGTGGTGGCAGCACGTACGGTTGAAGGTTGTCTCCTATATCACTGATCTTGTTGCAGCTGAATCAATCGCAGCCTGGTATGCAGTAGTTCTTGGCAGAGAAATGGGGGGTACTCGGATTATTTTGGAGGGTGATTCCATAGGTGGTGGTCTCGGCTCTGTCATGCAATCGACCTTATGGTCAAGGGCTGGATGATATCAAAGCTAGTTTCCCCCACTTCTCTTCGGCGGACGTCTTGCATGCTCATAGAGATGCGAATCGGGCGGCTCATGTGTTGGCTAAGTTTGCACTTTTTCAACTGTTGGACAACACTTGGATAACAGAGGGCCCCTCTTTTATCTAACATGTTGTAGCAGCAAATTGTGACTATATCTGATTGAGCATTTATAGTAGTTCTTATTTTCAAAAAAAAAAAAAAAAAAAAAAAAAAAAAAAAGATGAAATTTGGTCGCCTTGACTTGGGTTTCACCCTAATTGCTCGAAATAATGTTTATAGCTCTAATATTTATTCTATTTATTTTGATTAATCAATAGCTTCTATGACTTTTTTATATCCATAGTGAAACTAAGTAAAAAAAAATAAAAATTATTGCCATTTTATTTCACTCTCTTAATCCTTGAATTCCCAATTTAATTTTTTTTTACTATTCTCATAATCTTAAAATCATATTTCATTGAGTACATTTAATTTTTTGTGACTTCTTACTAAAATACTCATGCGCAAGATTTAGAATAATCAATTCTCATTAAATTTATCTCAATGAAATGAGTTCAAATAATTCATTCGACAATAGCTTATAGAATAACAAATCACGTAGTCCAGTTCAATGTATTTTAATTACCCCAACATATGAATCAAAAGTCTTTCCTTCCAATTCAGTCTCGCTTTTATTAAAAACAGATATAAGCATCAACTTCTTAAGTCACGTCTCGTTTTATTTTTCGAACTTTGCCCTCTTTACCAATCAAATTTGAATGCCACATCGGAAAACATATTGCTTGTTAAAAGGGATCTATAATGGCAAACAATGTCCCACATCGGATGTACCCTAGCTTAACACTACAGAATGAAGAAAATCTTGGAACAACGATCAGCTGATTGTATAATAGACACATACCTGCCCCAGGAAGTCTCGGAAGATACTTTGGAATGATTTCTGGAATATGAAGGAAAATTCAGAGGAGTCGGCCTAGAGAAATTAATCAACAAAACCACTTAGCTATCCAGAGTTCCCTAGACCAAAAGGATTAAAAATTTCTATGGGAACTCAAGATCCACAAGGAACTCAAAATTCAAGCACAATGAAATGCAATTCTTATCGCTTGAAACATCACCCATCCTATAAAATACAGTCACATCCAAGGAAATGTATCCAGGAACAGAAGCTCCAAGTCGAAGAGGCCACAATAAATGTGTCTATTTGCCATCGTGATTTCAAACAGACTCTTAGTGTGCCAAAAGGGAGAGAAATGTGTTCTGTAAGACAAAAGTAGCCTACTACTAATTCATCATAAACTGCAAAAGACAATTTGAATGGAAACATTCGTCATTTTGAGACGATTTTTAGAACTAGCATGTACAAGACTTTTCTCAGAATTCTCTTTTTTTCTAAGCAAGATGATACTCTGTTTTCAAATATTCCTGATTCCCAAAGTTTTATGGAATCTAGGATGGCTAATCTTCATTTTCAGATTCCGCCAAAAGATAAAAAAAAATGATTAAGCATGGTGCAGCCAGATCAGTTGGCCCCAGACTGAGACATAGGCAAGCTTACTTGTATATCTGTTGTTCAAAGAAATGCATGCACTTGTAGCCAAAGTGAGCCTATGCAAATGTATAAGACAGCAATGGAACTTTGAATGCACAAATCAATGGCTGCAACAAGGACAAACAGATATATATTTCCTTGAACAGTCGAGCAATTACTATGAATTAGACACAATTATCATACCTGCACAGTAAACTTTGCCCTAATACTAATTAACTTTCACAAAGACCAGTAATGCAAGAAATTTCAACCTTGTCTCACCAATATTTGTAGTTTTGAGTAGTAGAGAATATTCAACTAACTGGGTACCGTTAGAAACTGGGAAAAAGGAAGGGTGGAACACTTCCTTGTCAAAAAATAAATAAAATAGATGCATATAGAAAGGGAGAGGATCCCATAAAGAATACACATGGCAACCAAGCAACAAGATACAACTAAGCCACCGAAAAAACCTAATTACAGGAAAATGAATGTATCATCAAAGGGGTGAGACAACCTCAATGAGACCTAGCCACATTTCATTCTTTTGTGCCACGAACAAGATTGGCCCTGCCTACCATCAAATAGACAATGTACAATGCTCTCCTAGGTAGCTTCATATCAATAGCTCTAAATGATACAATGAACTAGGCCTATCGAACCTCAACCCCAACAAATTCAAAATCTTATAAATAAATTTAAAAAAAAAAAAAAAAAAAACGAGGAGGTCAAGTCTCATACTACAATAAAGCATGAACTATAATGTGTTGAAGCGCAGCGCGCTATCCTCCAGCAGGAGGAGGGGGAGGAGTAGTAGGAGTAGTATTGTTGCTGCCACCGCCACCGCCACCGCCGCTGCTGTTGTTCTGCCACGGCTTGACTGTAAAAAGCACCACAAACAATATGATCACCAGCAAAAGTATGATAGCATAACAGGTCCATTTCCGGGTGTTCTTCTGGTGTACCCTGGCAGTCTGCAACTGCTGGGTTCCGCCCCTCACGAACGAATTAGCTCTGCCCACATGGCTCTCGATGTCGTCTAATTGCTCGCCTTGGGCCTCGACCAAGACGGCCATGTCCAGGAACACCTGGTGTAGCTCTTTCAGATTCTTCTCTATCTCCTTCACGGCATCGTGCCTCTCTTGAATCTCTTGTATGGTGTCCAAAACTCTACCCCTGCCTTGCTCTTGAATGGCTCTTTGCAAGAATGTCTCACTCTCACCTGTATGAATATATTAACTTGTCACATATTTTTCTTTAATTTCATATTATCTAATGTTGCTAATATGCCTCAAATCTATGGAGACAACACTTGATTTATTGATTAAACTATTAAAATTAATATATTTTTTACATACTTAAGGTTCAGGATAATTGATAATTTATATAGTATCAGAGAGCGATCCTGAAATATAAACATTATAGGAACTAATTTTCGTGAATTATGTAAAACACAAAATTATCCCAAATGTCTTCAAAACCTCTGAAAATGAATATTAAACATAATTCAATATTTATTTCCAAATTACCAAATTAACTAGTAAGTATAATCTTAAAATACTGAATTAAAAAAACGAAAAGATAAAGCAGAAGCTGAAAGCTCTCTCACCTGTAGAGATGAGAAGGTCAACGGTCTTTTCATCGGGATTTTCACCGGTGACGGTGAAGTACCTCCGCTGTACGGTCTCCCGGTACTCGGACGAGATCTGCTGCCTCAGGCTATTGAAGCTGTCCATGGAGTCCTTGAGCTTCTTCCTGAGCCCGTTCACGACGGAGGTGCGGGTCCGGTCCGACGAGGAACCGGGTCCGCATCCGGGGAGGCTCCGGTTGGCGGCGTTGGAGCGGTCGAGGGCCTCGAGCTTGACCTTGACGAGCTTGGCCTTCTTGAGGGCGAGGGAGACGTCGGCATCCATGCGGGAGCGGTGGTCCTTGACGGCCTTGGCGTTGTGGAGGGTGAGGCTCTGCTCGTGGGCGCTCCGGAGGGCCTGGTTGAGGCGTTCCAGCTCCTTGAGCTCGTCCTTGACGGCCTCCACGTCCTCGAAGAACTTGTTGAGATTGACGCCGGTGGAGCCGGGCGCGGTGGAGGACATCTCGATGACATGGTGGTCCGGGGATGGTTGCTCGCCTCGGAAGCGAGAGAAGGAGCCGGAAAAAAGATCGTTCATCTTCTTCTTCTTCCTCTTAGATGTTAAAAGACAAAATTAAGTCTCTGAATATTAAGCCAAATTTTAGAAGAGAAAGAGCTAGAGCTTAGATTTAGGACTAGGTGGGTTAGGAACTTGGCGGGGGGGTCTGGTCAAATGGGGTCTGCCGTCTGCCCGTTCAACTACCACAACTCTGGGTCAAACAGTATTGGAGAGGAAGAGAGAGAGAGAGAGAGAGAGAAGTCAAATGGGGTGGGAATGGACGTGGATTTATGGATTTTTTTTTTTCCCTTTTTTTTTTTTTTTTTTTTTGGGGTTTTTGGAAAGGGAAGGAGAGGAGGAAACATCAGGGCCGAGTGGGGTTGGTTGAATATTGGAATGGAAGGTTCGTTTATTGCGTTCTGGGATGAGAGATTTGTGTGGGAAGAAATGTAAAATGTAGCTGGAAAACGCGTTCGCGGGAGGCGACGGGTTCTTTACTTTTCTTTCTTTTTCAATGATTGATCTTATTCTTGTGGGAAACGGAGCTTGTTTAAAAGATGTAAATAAAGGTGAGACTTGGTCGCATTGCTTTTGGGTGGATTTCTCCTATCTTCGTCATACTGAACAGGATAGATTAATCTATATTAAAAAAAAAAAATAAATAAATAAAAAGGATAGACCGATTAGTTCACAGATTCAAAGCAGAGAAAACAAACAAAAAGGGAACAATTATACCAAGTGGATATTTCAAAGTATCCTAATCAAGTTGTGGGCTGAGGTTGGAAATTTTACTTCTCACCATTAGCCAAATCTTCTATTTTTTAACAACTTTTGATACGTACGCGTGCTTGGGAAGTTTGTTAGAGATGTAAAAAAAATTTCAATTTTTGACAGGTGTCAATCCGTACATGAAAGCAGAAACATCAAAAATTTTAAAATTTTTATAAAATAGTAGTACGTGTATTAGTCTCCTCTTTCTCGTTTTTCTGAGCTAATATTCTCTTTCTTGTAAGAAATTTATGTTCTTTGCTACAAAACTGATTCCAATGAAACCCATGAGCAAGTTTGATAAATTTCCAAGGAAAAAGATCAAAATTGCACAAAGAATGATTAATACAACAAAAATAATTCAAATTTCTCTATTAAAAAATGGTCAGTCCTTGTACATCATTCGGCAATAAATTGAATTCATTTTTTTAACCACTCTTATTATTCCAAGAACAAAAAAAAAAAAAAAAAATTAATTTCCTTTCCTACCTTCACTAGCCTTATAACAATTCCTATTGCTGTGAAAAATATATTAAAACACTATACACTGCCAAAAGTTACAATACCAGTACACGCTAAAATTTCAAGCTGATTGGAGCACACTAAGATAATATGGATACCCCTGGCATGTTCCTGAAGACTGGCTCGCTCCCTCCTGATTTCCTGGGTCATCAGAGGATACAACTTTCCAATGCAAAACATAGTTTGACAGATCATATATCCCGGGAGAGAATACACAAATCTGAAGAGGAATTTCAGATGTGGACATAGGCTCAAGTTGGATTCTGGTAGAGCTCGTCCCTGACCAAATGAATGGGGGGACACTCTCCAGTGACAATGACTTTCGGACTCGGGATCCAACGACATCAGATGTAACTTTAATGTCATTCACAACTGAAGCGTCGCGCCACCCTGCTTGGTCTCCAGAAGGATCGGTAGATAGAGCGGTAGTTCCTTCGCTTAAATGGCCACTAGAATTGATGGAATCAGAGGTGTTAATGCGTACCGATGCAACAGCATCAGCTGAGTTGTAAATAATCATCCTTAAATTAATTTCGCAAAAGGAAGCAGAGAAGTCATGATATAGTGTATGATGCCCATCCACTTGCCACGATATTGGGCTTTTGCTTGAAGTACTATACATCAGGAAAAAAAAAAGTTACTATAATAAATCTCAAAAAAGGAAATGATAGTAAAATAGAATAAGAATTAGTATTCATTGTAGATTTCTAATTAAAATCCCTAGTTTTGGTCTGGAACTTGCCTGCAGTAACATGCATGATGAGAAAAAAGATGCGGTGGATTGGAAACCCCAGGAGTGATGTTATCCTTCAGGGGCCGAGAGATCAATATGAAGTCAACTGTGTTTGGGTCTCCCTGATCAATGCAAAAACAAAATTTTTAGATAGTAAATAAACAAACCGGCAAACAAAAGTGCGCAAGCTTCTAAACTTGGATCAGAAACACTTAATCGCTAATGAAGAGAAACCTGAGGTTAGCTTTCAATCTGCAATTTTGTCATCTAGATTACATAAGACCTTTGAGTCTTAAGAGTTGCACTGAGACCCTGAGGCTATTGAAGCAAATTTACAGAGTTATAAAAAGGGTGCTCAACTTGCCACACAAGATTCTCTCTCTCTCACACACACGCATACGTGTGTTTGAAAATATAGAATATGCTAATCCCAGGTTGGTTGAAATGAATCTCCCTCTACTTCAAAGCATGCAGGTCCATTTTTTGTTTTTTTTTTTTTTTTTTTTTTTTAGTTTTAAATGTTATTAAGAGATATTTGGCAGTTAAGCAATAGTGAACCAGGTAATTTTTTTTCTGTCATCTTTTATTACAGTTTTTATTTTTTATTATTTTATCCTTGCAACAAGAATCACATGTGAACACTGTTGCTAGAACAACTATAATGCAACCAAGATATGGCAGGTCTATACTTCAACTAACGGATAATATAACCCTGATTACTAATCATGAAATGATTCAGCTACCAATTGCAAGAGAACTACAGTGGTAGTGGCCTTAATGATACCGAAACAATCTCAACAAGTGCAAGTTGCACTGAAACAAATAAGGCAGTATATAGCAAGACAGTAATCAAGTGCACTTGGACATCAAAATAAGACATTATATTGCAAGAAAGTAATCAACCTGATGCGACATTCCCTGGTGCAATCTTTCACAATGGTGGAAATCAGCAAGAGGTGAGCTACAAATGTCAAAAAGTGGTTCACTACTACCCTCAGGACCCAATCTTACATCACTTCCAAGGAGTGGGGAAAGGGTAGATATCTTGTCTTGGGATGTTAATGACTTCCTACAACTCTGGTGCCAAAAGATAATTTAATCAGCGATAATAATTAGTGGAAACAGTATTTTTAGTTAAAGAACAAAGCAATGGGATATGGCAAAACCAATTCTTACAAATTTATGCATGACAAAAAAAAATGCTGCCAAATGGGAGAAAGGGGCAATGTATGTAGCCTGAAACCAGGAAGCTTAAGCATCCCATGATATGAGGTCTACAATATTAACATGTGTCTCATACAATAGCTCATATAGGAGTACTGAGCTATTTAAAATACAAAACCCAGAATATCTCATTTAGACCTTGCTAACTAGATTATGATTAGTGCAAGGTAAATTTCAGCTAGACTCAAGTCATATGAGATAATTAGCCGTGTTCTATGTGATAATAATTAGATGAGTAAAACCAAATCCCCTCCCCAACACACACAAAAAGAAAAAAGAAAATAGAAATCATTCCACAAGAAAGTGAAGCGAAAGGTTCTCTTGTACCAACCTTAAGCATGAAGAAACAAGACAGCGCTTGACCAGCCATTAAAGATTGTGAAGGGAAGATGGTGTCATGCTCAAGCAGTGAAATTTCCCACTGGTGCCCGACAGATGATAACTGATGAACCTGGAAACTCTCTGAGCTAGTACAGTTGACAACATCCATGC
Source organism: Alnus glutinosa (assembly GCF_958979055.1). Classification (NCBI taxonomy): domain Eukaryota; kingdom Viridiplantae; phylum Streptophyta; class Magnoliopsida; order Fagales; family Betulaceae; genus Alnus; species Alnus glutinosa. Next base: position 9,654,516 of record NC_084892.1, read on the forward strand.
GCACAAGGAACTCTTGCAATCTTGATGGACAAGGACTGATTTGGAATGATACGTCCAATGATGGTAATACCTGTTAAGGATTGAGTTAGAAATTCTCAGCTTTACAGGCAGTGTGTTTTTTTTTTTCAAAGTAAAAACAAATTTATTAGAAAAAAAGGAGAACCTAAAGCACACATGTTGTATGCTATAGGCCCACCTCAAAAATTACACTCTAAAATATAGAAAATCGCTAAGACCCCCCAAAAAGGAATAGGACACTTAAGGCAGCTACCCAGTTATATAAAGATCTCAGAAATATAGATTTCAATGAAGAAAGCTCAACCCCATTGAAAGTCTGATACTCCCATTACTCCTCTCTCTAAATAGTCCACTTCAGACAGCAGCACGGCATCCCAAATAACTGTAGCCTAAACTTTCCTTAACAACTCAACAACATTCAGCAACTTTTTAGGCATCATCCAATGAACTCCGACTAAAGAAGAAAACCAATAACCACAACGCTCCCATAAACAAGCAATAAAGTGACAAATGATCAACTGATTTGCCACTCTGTTAGCATAGACAGCACCAATCCACCAACAAAATTTCTTTATACATGGCAAATATGAAAATAGTACTTATCAAAGAGATTTTATTAACAAAGGATTACATATAATGCCAACACATCATACCACTAAGATCTTCACAAGTAAATAAAAATAATCCGAATCATCCACGAATGAACCTGAGTAAATTAACTTAAGACTATAACTCAATGTTATCCAGGGAACTTGGTAATTATCAACCTCAGTAACTATCAGTCCCAAAACTTACTTTCCTAATTCAAGCTACCCTACTCTAAAAAACAAGAAAGTAAATCAAATCAATGCATTCCATCTTTCAGAGAGCACACACCTGCAAATCATAATGCATGCGCAAAGTGCGGTATTTAATGATGCTTGATATATCTTCCACCTCATAATATACAGTTATGTACAAGGAAATGTATCCAGGAACAGCAGCCCTAAGCCAAAGAGGCCACAATGAGGGTGTTTTCCCTCGAATTGAAGTGTCCTGCAAGACAGACAAATGTGATCCATAAAACCAAAGTTGTCTCCAAATGTGGTCTATTACCAATTCAAAATATTTCCAAATACAACGCATAACGGAAACATTCCTCACTGACCTTGGGAAACAAAAACACAGTCTGAGACAAATTATTAGAACTACCATGTACACCACTTTGCTCAGAATCTGTCTTCTTTTCTAAGCAAGAAGGAAACTCTGTTTTCAAATTTTCCTGATCCCCAATGTTTAGGAATCTAGGATGACTAATCTTCATTTTCAGATTCTGCCAAAATATAAAATGAGTAAGCATAATATACAAACGAAAACATGCCGCCAGATCAGTTAGCCCCAGCCTGAGACATAGGCAAGCATAGCTACATTTATTGTTCAAAGAAATGCATGACCTTGTAGCCAAATTAAGCTTATGGAAAAGTGTAATACAACAATAAAAAATTGAATGCACATATGAATGGCCACAACAATGAACAGATATATTTCCTTGAACACTCAAGGTAAGCTATACAAGATACATATTATGGTAAGGACCACTGAATTGCAATGATCATACCTGCACAGTAAATTCTGATTGGTTCCTCAACTCTAAAACAAGATGCCGTATATCTCCTGCATAAGCCTTTTCAGGTAGCGAATGAATGAAGCCCTCAAGCTTGGGTAGACTCTGGACATTAATGAAAATAGAGAAAAAAAAGAAGTTGCTCTTACTTAGTCTAGATTGCAAGTACTGGGGGATTGGGGGGAGGGGGGGAAAGGGAGGACTGAAGAGCGTGCACCTTGATCACTATAAACTTCAGGTTGTCACAGGGAGAATGCTTAGCTTTCCTTCTTCCCTTTGTATTTTTTTTCTTCATATGGTTAGAGTCAAAGTTGTGAAGACCAACTACTGAACCAGACAATTTCCACCTAACACCAACAATTTGTAGGATGCCTTCGACTTTTGGAGTTACTGTTAGTTGTACCTGACAAAAAATAGACACTTGACATATTGTTCAAACAAGTATAACTAGTTTCAATTCAAAATATGTTTTAAGTAGTTCATTGCCCACCCAAAAAAAATGTAAGATTCCTTGATCAATCCCATAAGGCTGAGTTTGAGCAACTCCATATTTCAAGAAGTGTATTGAAGTTTCGGGAAAAAAAAAAATCAGAACTAATTTGAAAATTTATTTTGTAAATCATTAAAGCTTTGCAATTGTTAAAGCCCTTCAAAATAAGTTTTCGGTAAGAATCAGAACTATTTTTATCTAGGACATGCTTATTTTTTACTTATTTTACAAAGAGCTGTAAAGCCAGCTGTAGAGTACAATTCTTGATTGATCGATGCACCCTGTTATCACAATTTCTTCATATTTGTCTGTTTTAGTTTGGAATGTGTTGAAGTTACACTCCCACTGTTTGTACTAGCTCAAATGGTAAAACCCAGTCGATTACAAGATTCATCACTTCTGATCCCAAATCTGCATGTATTTTTTTATTTAAGGGAAGTGACACGTCAATCTGGCAATAGAGCAAATTTAAGTTAAGATGAAGATACAAACAATCTGTCATGCACAATTGCATGGTTTCAATTCAAAAGAGCAGACTCTTCAAGCAAAGTGATGAAGGTATGCACTTAGAACACTAGTAGCGGATGCCCTATAAGTAGTTCTCTTCCCTAAAATAGGGAAAATTTGAAAAAAGTCACAAAAAATCAAGCCATAGCAGTTACCCTATTTTAGAGGATCATCCTTGGGAAGCTACAATGCTACCCAATGTACCCAACAGGTTATTTTAATAATAATAAAAAAAAAGTTTATCTCTCTCCTCTCTCCTTCACGCATCCTCAACCTCAAAAAACAGTTCTCTCTCTTCTCTCTCATTCAGTCGTCCTCAACCTCTCTACTTGCGGGCCTTGCCGCCGCCACCCACCTCAACTCCCACAACATCCCTTTCCTCCTTGAAACTTCTGATGCCGTCGGCAAAGATGGACAGAGATGGACAACGACGCTCTTCCCTTCACGCCTCTGTCTCTCTCATGTTCTCTGTCCTCTCTCATTCTCAATCAACAGATGAGTGAACAAAAGAAAAAACGAAGAACAAAGAATAGGGGAGCGATTGGGTAAAAAAGAAGATGCAGACAATAGAGAGAAAGAAGATGGAGAGAGAGAGAGAGAGGAGTTGATGGAAGAAAGAAAAAAAATAGATAGGCGAAATAGAAAGAAGATAGAGACGAGAGAGAGAGAGAGAGAGAGAGAGAGAGAGAGAGAGAAGAAAAGATTTTATGGGAAAAAAAAAAAGAGAGAGATAGACGAGAGGGAGAAGAAGACGAGGTGAAAGAGCTGGAAGAAAAAAAGACAAAGGAAAAGAAAAGAAATGGCGTCAATGGCTTCAAAGAGGAAGAGGTAAAAAGATAAAGAAGCTTCTAGAATAAAGTAAAAACAAACAAAAACAAAAACAAAAAAAAAAAAGGAAAAAAAAAAAAAAAGAAGGAAAAAAGTAAAAGGTCAAAAATATTATTTTAATAATATAAGGAAAGATAAAGAGAAACTGTTGTGAGGTGTTCTTGTATAGAGAAAAAAAAATATGGTTTGATTCCCTAAATTCTCCCTAAATTAGGAATCAAGGTTGGGAATCTGTTGTTATTGCTCTTAGAGCACTAGCAGCAGCTTCCCTTAAATTTTTCCTCAATTTAGGGAATTAAACCACTTTTTGCTTCCCTATTTAAATGCACTCTACAATAGCTTTCCTTATCATTTCTCTATATCATTTAAATATTATTTAAATTAAATGCTAAAAGAAAGAGAGATAAAAGAGAAATCATTTAAATATTGTTTCAAATAAATGCTAAAAGAATGAGAAAGGAAACAAAGTTTTTTTATAATAAAATAATGTCAAGTGAACCACTTTTGTTTCCATAGATGTAGGGTACAACTTTTGATTCCCTTGGTGTTTCCTTAGTTTTGGGAACAAGAAGAAAATCTGATTCAAGTGATTTTTTTAGAATTTTCTCTACATGTAGGGAAGGGAATAAGATTTAGGAAAGCTGCTGCTAGTGCTCATATAGTACCCAAATAACTCCCTATCCCAAGCCACCACTTTGGTGGGGCCAAAAATGGGCAATGCCTTTCTATAGTAGCAAGATTAAAATAAATATAAATATTTGAACAGAAAAGAGATTTTCATGCATTTATTCAATTGTTCCCATTAACCACTCACCACAGTTGTTTCTCCCCCTCCTAAGGAAAAGTCAACTTCAGACGAAGTAAATGAAGAATTTTCAGAGCTCATATCCCTGAAATTATCAACCAGAGATCCACCTTAGTAGTTGCAGACACAATGAGGTATGAGAAAAACACCACAGAAATATGCAGTGACATACCTATTGGTGGTCAAATTTGTAAAGTCGTCATCATTTTGAAGCTCTGCAGTTTTGCTACTCGCATCTGCACCAACAATGAGAAAACTATTGGCTCCGTTTGTTAATGCTTTTTAGAGGGTGCTTTTTTTTTATATATAGTTCTATCAAAGGAAGCCATAGCTTTTCTAACAAATAAAGAAGATACTTCGGACAACTAAAAAACATAAATGATATATCTAAATAAGAACTGATAGTACTAACCAGATTCCATTTCATCAGATCTTACAGAAAGTTCACATATCAGGGAAACACCAGAGATGGAAATAGGGATTTGCAGTGGGTTTTTGAATTCGATATCCACCTTCACTGCTTCTGCAAATGGTTGAATATCAATGTATCAAAAACCAAAAATAAAATGTAAAAATAAAAAATAAAATAAAAAGAGGGTCTGCCAGAGGCTGGCCTTTACGGGTGGCAGCCACACTATCAGATAGATCTGACGGCCATATGGTGGCTGCCGCTAGAAAGTTCCAATGATCACGCAGTGGCCGCCACCATACTGTTCCAGCGACCACACACGACACATATATGACACTGGTCCTGATTTATTTATTTTTTATACTAGTTACCAAATTTGTTTTCAAGAAAATAATCAACAAAAACCTTTTTATGTTTTTCATTTTGTGTTTTGAAAAGTGTTTTCGAATACGAAAAAATGAAAACTATTTTTTGTGAGGTTACATTTTAAAACTTGTTTGGATAATAAATTTTGAAAGGTGTTTTCTGTTTTCAAGAGAAAATCGTTTTGAAAACAGTTGCCAAATGGTTAGCCATTTTCCAAAAGTAATGCACGCCATTATATAACTACCCTTGTTTCAAGTAGAATAGAATGAAAAATAAATAAAGGACCCATAGTGTAAGTAAAGTATGGACTTTTTATTTGGAGTGGAAGTAATAATTGATGTTCCCCCAAGAAGTTAGATTTACAAAGATGGACAAACAAAATGGGACAAAGGGAGTACATATCCATGTTTTATGGTCCCTCTCTACCATCTGATCTATATAGCCCAGGGGCACAAAATTGGTAGTTTGCCCTTAAACGTTGCACAACAATAATTAAAAAGTAAGATGATGCTACTTCATTTATTAAGTAATATGATGTGACATTATTTGATAATGCAACTTCATATAAAATTTTATCACATTCATACCTCCTGCCATACAAACATTTGATTCTCTGTACTTTTTGGGGATAATCTTTGATTGCAAGTCCAACCAGTTAGTCTTGGCAGTAGACAACGATGGAATCATGTCCTCCTCTAAAGAGTGCCACAAACTTTCTTCAACAGTAGCCTGGAATGTTTAAAATCAACAATGACATCAACTACTAGCCACCCATCAACTAAGGTCAAAAACCACTTTAAAAATGCTATATTTAAATAAACCAGTGGACCAAGAAGTGAGACTTCTCATACAGAAGATCATTATGTAAGTATTAATAACTTTCTTTTCTTTGATAAGTAAACGAGATTTTATTAAAAATGCGCAAAGACGCAACTCAGGTACACAGAAAGTATACAAAAGTAACATTTAGCCAGGACAAGAAAGAAAAACAACAAAATCAAGAAAATTAGGCACATTAATATAGTCTAAAGCAGTTGTTCAGTGGCAAAGAGTATTGAAGAAAAAAGACTTTAGTTCCGCCACCGTCCTCTCACGGTCATCAAAATTTCTATTATTTTTCTCCCTCTAAAGACATCACATTAGGCAAGACAGAACCATCTTCCACACTGCCACACTCTGAAGACTGCCACCCATCCCTCTCCAACAAGCAAAAAGGTCTACTACTCTTTTTGGCATAACCCAAGCTAACCCAACCCGGCTGAAAAAGGCATTCCATACAGTCAGAGCCATCTCACAATGTAAAAGAAGATGATCCACAAACGCCCCACTCCTCTTACACATACAGCACAAACTAACCACTAAGACACACCATTTCCTAAGGTTATCTATTGTGAGAATTTTCCGCAACTCTCGTGGGGACCTAATTCCGCCAAATACTCTTCCAAAGGAAATGATTGCTCTCATGGGGAACAAGGACAATGTAGAATGATCTAACGTCAAACACTCTCTTGAAAGGGGCCCAACAAAGTTTATTTTCACCTCCATGTCTCGAATCTGACAGAGTATAACAAATTGAATAACAAAATAAAGACATCCATCTCCCAATCGTGAGCCGCTCTGATGAGAATCATTAAAAAACTCAAGTGATCCACCATGGAAGCATCCTTAATGCAAGCAATATTGAACAAATCCGGAAAAACTTCTTTAAAAGTCTGATTCTCACACCACATGTCATGTCAGAATCTAATATTGGAGCCATCACCCACTACAAATCTGGCATGACTAGTGAACACCCCCCCTCCCCTGGCGCACGCGCGCGGGGCCCCTCCTAATATTTTTCCATAATCCCACACTATGCAATCCATGGACCTCATTAGAACACCACTCACCCCAAGGCCTTCTCGCTCATCTAAATAGCACCACAACCACTTTTTCAAAAGAGCACGAATGAACAAAAGCAAGTTTCAGACCACTAACCCTCTCTCAAAGATCAGGGAACAAACATTTGACCAACTTAACAGGTGAAATTTGAACTCTTCACCAAGCCCACCCTATAAGAAATCCCGTTGTAACTTCTCTATATGATTAACACCACCAAGAGGGAGGGAAAAGAGAGACATGAATTACATAGTCAAATTGGAAAGGGGTGGGGGGGGAGCACTTTCCAAAAACCATAAATGATAAATCTACATGTCAACATTACTAGTAAACATAATTCAACTTACAGCTGCAGGTGATGCATAAGTTCGATGATCTTCAAAAACAACCTTCAATGAAGAGATGTTGACCTTGGGTAACTGAAGTTTCAATACCTCAAACGTTTTACCTGTTTTCTACATTACCCAAGAAAAGAAAAAAAATGTCAAAATTCAGCAAAGCTCACAAAGATCTGAAAAGGAAAAGGTTAAATGTTGAAATGGCTGATAGTCAGTTCAATGAAATGCATAGAGTGCTAAACTTTAAACTCATTAAATAAATAAAATAATTTTTTTATACAATTTTTTGGATAAGCAAATACAACTCACATATCCATTTGGGATTGAACCTGTGACCTAACCTTCCAACTTTAATTGAATGAGGGGAGCAAATACCATTTTGTGCAAGCACCATTGGTTTCTTTTTTCTTGTTTTAAAACAAAGCAGAAATAGTAGTAGATGCTTTAGCCTAGAAGACTTTTGTTTATTTCTGATCAGGATCTTAATGGATATTTTTTTCCTATTTCCTATTTCCTAAATAGACGCATTTTCCAATAAGCATTTCCAGTTTCCTATTTATCAAGCTTCTCAAACGTCTTCAATGGGGTCGAGGATCAAGCTCAAATCCAGTTGAACCAGGCAGGTTTGCAAAATACAGGAAACTTTGTCAACTCCAAGAACCTTGTAACTCTGTATATGCCTATGGGCTTAACACAAATAGCACTTCCTCTCCCATAAGAATGGGTTGGCGGCTGAAGTTATTTGGTCACCTACTGGATGCGCATAACATACCAGGAAAAATAAATAAATAAATAAATAATCATAAAGAATGATAACTAGAATACGACTCACCTGAACAATTTGAAGAAAGTCCCTCAAGAAAAACTCCTGTGTTATCTTGGACTGATGACTACAGGCTAGGACTTCCAACATATGTTTGACAGCCAGATCATACATCCCAAGAATAGCATACCACCTAGACCAAACAAGTTTTATAAAGAAAGAGCTTATACCGCAACTCATGAAGATTATGAATGCACCAAGTCCGTGGAGCTTACTGTCCAATATGGAAATGAACATGATCTTTGATATGGCCCCATGTAATTCCTTCAAAAACAGAAAAAGCACTTCTGTATGTGCGAATTGCATGTTTAATCTGGAAAACACAAGGTCAAATCATTTTCAAGGAGATCAAACATTTAGTAAGCTAAGCTACCGTTTCCCATATCTTCGTAAGATAGATACCTGATCACATTTTTTGTAGCGATCACCAGAAAGAACAAGATGAAACCCAAATTTGCGTAACATAGGAGGTTTCGACAACAAATAGCAATAAGATGCTTGCTCAAGCATTACGGCTGAATGCAAAGGCTCCTAAGAAAAGAAAGTTATGAAAGTTATTACAAGCAGAAAATAAATTTCTCATTCAATTTTATTTTGAATAAGACTGCACATTATTACCTCACCACAAATACGAAAGTAGACACTGGCGGCATCTGTATACTGATCTCTTGTCTTTAACATTTCTACCCACCAAAGACCACACCTTGTTGCATTTTGCTGACCAGATGGTCCAACTTTCTGCAATGAATATCAATTTAACGTCATTGAACATCCATCAAGGCCCAAACAAGAAGAGAAAAACTTGCAACATGAATATACAAAAGCAGCCTCATAGAATGGTAGTCAAACAAAAACTCTACCGGGGTGATGCCAAGTTTGCAACATAACCATCCACACTACTAGAAAATAGAGTGGCTTGACAAAGGATCAACCTAAGTTACAACAGACCAGGTGGTAACCAAACGTACAAGTTCACTGGTTGCCTACTTTCAGGATAGTCTGATTGAACACAACATTATCATTTCCATTAACTTGTGCCTCATCTAACTTGGTAGGAAACAAAGGAATTAAGAAGCAAGTTTTTTTGATAAGTAATAAACTTGTCTTATTAAAAGCGTAAAGCGCTCCTAAGTACACCGGAAGTATACAAGAAAAAGCACCTAACTAAAAAGCGAAAAACAAACAAGAAAATTGCAAAAACTAAGCGACAAAGGGGACACAAAAGCCACCGTTCAAAAATACAAAGTATGAAAAAAAAAAAAAAAAAAAAAAAAAAGGAGAGAGAGAGAGAAGGAAGAAAGAAGAAGAAGAAGCTAAAATATCCTCCAAATCCTCGAAACACCAATTATTTCTTTCCTTCCAAACACACCAAAGAAGGCATGTCGGCACCATCTTCCAAATTAAGAAGCAAGTTGAGCAATGCAACACTTGAGATCCCTTTTTTTTAATAAGCAATTCAATCTCATTAGGAGCTTATGTCCTTATTTTTTAATACTATGTATACTTGGACAGCTGCATTTTTAGCTCCCTTTGTACTTAGCTTTCATGATTTCTTTGTTCTCTTTTCTTCTTTTACTTGGGTGTTTCTCTTGTATAATTCTTGTGTACTTGGATTGTCTTTCGCTTTTCAATGATATTTTGATTACTTATCCAAAAAAAAAAAAAAAAAGCGCAAAGAGGTGCAACTCAAATATGCAAAAAGTATACAAGAGAGACCCCCTACTAGGGAGAAAAAAGAACAAAAATTCAAAAAAAAAAAAAAAAAAACTAGAAAAGTGCGTACTATTATATTCCGCTATCCAAGTATATAGGGATTTGAACAAAGCAGTCTTAAGCTCTACTACCAAAATCTCACAATCTTCAAAGCTCCCTTATGTTTCGCTCTCTATCCAAATGCTCCACAATAAACACAAAGGTACCATCCTCCAGACTTGTAAAATGTTTCGGCGTCCCGCCTGACCTCTCCAACTAGCCAACAACTCTATCACCTTTCAAGGCATGACCCAGTATACACCAAAAAGACAAAAAATCGAAACCCATAAATCTCTCGCCACTTCACAGTGAAAGCAAAGGATGATCTATGGACCCTCACTCCTCTTGCATATACAACACCAATCCACCACAATAACGTTCCTCTTCCTCAGATTATCCAAATTCAAGACCTTACCTAGTGCCGCCATCCACACACAAAAAAAAAAAAGTGCCTCTCGAAGGAGCCTTAACTCTCCAATGCTCTTCCAAAGAAATAGGGAACTAGCAAGAAAAGACAACACACTATAAAAGGACCTTACTACAAACTTCCCCCTCTTAGAAGGGATCCAACATATTTTATCCTCACCATCTTGTCTCAATCTAATAGAGTACAAAAGATCAAAGAAAGAAGTAACCAAATCCACCTCTGAATCATGCATTGGTCTAGGGAATGATATATTTCACTAAAGATTTCCATTAAAAACTACATATGATCCACCACCCACGCCTCCTTGCATCGCGTAATACTAAACAATTCCGGAAAAGTTTCCTTCAGGGGCTAGTCTCCACACCACAAATTGTATCAAAACCTAATCTTAGACCCATCTCCTACCTCATATCTCATAAAACTCAAGAAAACTCCCCACCCCCACTTAATATGTTTCCACACTCCCACTCCAAAAGGCCCCACTATCTCCTTGGAACACCAATCACCCCTCATGTTATCAAATTTGGTTTCCACCACCAATCTCCACAAAGTCTCCCTCTCCATAGCATAGCGTCATAACCATTTTTCCAAGATAGCTTAGTTAAACTGAATCAAATTTCTTACCCCCAAACCACCCAAACACAACGGAGAACAAATCTCCAACCGATTGACTAAATGGAACTTAAACTTGTCACCAATTCCAGCCACAAAAATCCCTCTGAAGTTTTTTAATCCTTTTAGCCACACCTACTAGAATGGGGAAAATGGACAAATAATAAATGGGCAAATTGGAAAGAGTGCTTTTAATCAGAGTCAACCTCCCTCCCTTAGACAAATAAAGCCTCTTTCAACCAGCCAAACGATGTTCCATTTTTTCAAAAATACTGTTCCATATAGACTTAGTCTTATACGAAGCTCCCAAAGGAAGACCCAAATACTTCATCAGCAAAGAGACTACCTTACATCCAAAAATACAAGCCAAACCTTCTACATCACCCACATCTCCAACAGGAACTATCTCTGATTTAGATAAGTTAATCTTCAACCCCGAAACCACTCCAAAACATAGAAATAGACAACGCAAATGACGTAACTATTCACAATTTACCTCACAAAAAATTAAGATATCATTTGCAAACAAAAGATGAGGCACAAGAAGATCTTCATTTTTTTTTTTTTTTTGATAAGTAAGAATTTCATTAAAAAAGCATAAGGCGCCCCTAAGTACACAGGATGTATACACAGAAGCAACTCAGCTAGCCCACATAAAAAACCCAATAAAACCACAAGGAACGCACAAGAAAACCCCTAACAAGCATAATAGAAACCTTCACAAAACAAAAGAACCCCCAATAGTAACACCCAAATACAAAAAAAAAAAACCCTAAAAGCACCCAAACCAACCCCAAAAACCCCCCAACAAAACCCCCTAAACCCAAAAGAAAAAAAACCCTAGAACCTGAGAAAAACCCAAGAGAAACACCCCTCCAAATAATCTAAGCAAAAACCGAACCCGATGAATGGGCCACAAACCCACCCAAGCACAAAAAGGCACACAACTCTACAACATAAGGCCCTTTCCTTTCCTACGCCTAGCGAAAGATTTAGCGTCGCCATAGTTGATAGAGCTATGCAGGTTTAGAAGCTCCCTCTTGCTTTTGGACTTTTGGCGCGATATCATCTTGTCACGCTGAAATTCTTCTTCCATGGCATCTCGAATGGCCAACGCCTCGTCCCCAAAAGCACCCTCTAACGCCCAATCCAAAGGCGATACATCCCAAAGATCAATGTCCTCCTTCCAAACCACAATCTCCCCGTTATAATCACAACCAATCGGCCAATTCCGAGATTGGGAGAAACTATTACCCTCAACAGGTGAAGAAATGGAACAACCTCTAGGAGGGGAGGAAGGCCCAACCATCCCAACATCGAAGACCTTCCGAGGCGAAGCGGGAGTAGCTGGCATCTTTGGGCGAGGGTTAAGAAACCCCTTTCTAAGAATGCCCGTCTTCACTGGAGAGTCTGCAACCTTCTTCGTTGGAGGCTCTGCAACCACAACCACAACCTTATTAACAGCTAAGTCGGCAACCAACTTCGAGGCTTTCAGGGAATCTGATAGAAGCACATCGTTCCACTTCAACGAAACCCCTTCCCTAAGTATCCTCGCCTTCTTGATATAACTTTGAAATGGCTTCGAGACCACGGGGAAAGAAGAGCGCAACTTCTCTCCCAACTCAGTGGCTCCAATGGAAGGAGGGGTCGTGAGTTGAGAGACCGTCCGAGAAGCACCATCAAGATTGCACCGCAGAGGAGGGGACACCTGAGCCGGCAGAGAAACAACTTGGACCACCGGAGGAAGGGACACCTGAGCCGGCGAGGGGGGAAACCCGAAAAGCTTAGGGGCAGTAACCCGGCTAGGAACTACCTTCAAACAGCTAGACCCTCCCCCCAATAAGGAAAACGGCACCGGAAAAACCCCTGGAACAGCCGGCACCGGAAGAGCAGGAGACACCCCTAGAGCTGCAAAATCCTCCCCCGAAGAAGGAATCTCCAAACCCCCAGGAGGATGACGATCCAAAGAGAACCCAGGAGAAGACGTCCGAACCGGAGAAGCCCCTGGAACAGCCAGCGACGAAGGCTTCGGCCGAAGAAGAGCAAGAGACGGCGCCGGAAAAGGAGACGCCCCTGGAGCTACTAGACCCTCCCCCGACGAAGGAACCACCAAACCCCCAGGAGGAGGCCGAATGAGAGACAACCCAGAAAAAGACTCTGGCGTCAACTCCGGCAAGATTCTCGACGAACGAGATTTAGGTTTCGGCAAGAATCGGGCCAAACGAAAACCAGAACGTTTTCGACCTAGGCCAAACCCGACAAACCGGCCCAAAAAATTCTTAATAGCCCGACCCAAGACCACTTTCAAATCGTTGACCAGCTTGCTCCACGTGCGCAACATCGAAAATTCGAATTTGAACTTGGAGACGGCTTTTTACCCAGCGATTCAAACGAGCGGTCTTTAACCAACGGGTCAGAAGGACGAGACTCCAAGGCGAAACAACCCACCGCCGAGCTCAGGACTTGCTCAGCATGACTCGTCGCCGGGAGGGGAACAAGAGCATCTGGCTCCTCCGACGAAGCCCTCAACTCGGAACGATGATCCCCCACGGAGGGCAACTTTTTCACAGCAGTGGACGGAACCGAGCACAACACCTCCGCAAAGGATGGTCCCGTCCACTTTGAAACCAAACCCAAACTCGACCCTAAAACCTTCGCATCTTTCTTGGTCAACGAAGACGAGGAACCTAGCCCTGTACCCACCGTAGCAGAGAGGAAATCGACAGCCTTACTCAACTCTCCGGAGAATTTCTGCCATCCCCTCCTTCCACGACCCTCAGGGATGAAGATGAACCCTTTCCGACCGCCCAGCCCAAAGGTTGTTGCCTCTAAGAAGCACCCAGCTCTGTTCCCACCCGTCCGAGCAATCAGAACTTTCGAGCCTTCTCGGAATGACTTGATAAAATCTTGTTCTTCCGGTATACCCAACAGCATCTCCAACGTCGCCGCTAGCCATTTTGAGCACTGATTACTCAAGACAACTTCGCCCAAAAAGCTTTTTCTTTTCTCCACCACCCTCAGCACCGACGCCCCATCCAAAACCGCGAAAGCAAAAGACTTCGCCTCCACAGTAAAACTCTTCTCCATCTCACTACATCAGACCGTTGGTTGGAAGAACGGGATTTCAAAGAAACCAGATAAGAGCCCCTAGCCAATGTCACAAACACCATCCTATTCAAAGCCTCCATAACAACCACAAATAATAGAGGTAATAATGGATCCCTTTGTCTCAAGTCACAAGAACTACTAAAAAATCCAAAAGGAGAACCATTAATAAGAAAGGCCACATCTCTTCAACAAATATAGCAAAAAAATCATAATTTACATGGTGTATGACCTTCTCAAAGTCCAGTTTACACATCACACCAGGTTTCCCATATCTAATTCGACTATCAAGACATTCATTAGCTATTAGAACTTAATCCAAAATCTGTCTCCCCCTGATGAATGCATTCTAAGAACTAGAAATAACCTTCTCCAACACCATTTTCAGCCGATTCGCTTAAGACCTTAGAGATGATTTTATAAACACCACAAACAAGACTACTATGACAAAAGTCCTTAACTTCCACAGCATCAGCTTTTTTTGGGGATAAGAAAAATAAAGGTTGCATTGATACTCCTCTCACTTCCCTCAAAGATGAAACTCTTGAACACATCCATGATATCCTCTTTAATGACATTTCGAGATGTTCATGATTGGGAAATTGCATCTCTAGATTCTTTTCTCACTCTTTTATACTCTATGAACCCACTTCCAGGAGTTATGGATAGCATGGTGTGGACTCCTTCGAGTCGCCATGGTTTTGCAATGAAGAGCTACTATACCATGTTAACTTCCACTGGTAGTGAAGAGCTTGATCCATTCCCCTGGAAAAGCATTTGGAAGGTGAAGGCCCCTCCAGGCATTGCTTTCTTCTTATAGGCTACGGCCAGTGGACAATTTTAGAAGGTGGGGGTTTCAACTAATTAACCAATGTTGCATTTGTAAGAAGGATGAGGAAACTATTAATAATCTTCTCCTTCATTGTGAGTTTACCATTGACATCTGGCACTTAGTTCTTAACAACTTTGGGGTCTCTTGGGTCACGCCTGGTAATGCTCTTCAGCTTCTCCATTGTTGGAAATTTCTTAGGCACAGACATCCTAGAGAAGCTATCTGGAAAGTTATTCCCGCCCTCTTAATGTGGAGCATTTGGAGAGAGGAATCGTCAGCTCTTTAAGGATAGTGAGACCAATGTGCTTTTTCTTAAATCCTCTTTCCTGAGATCTCTTCTGGATTGGGCCATTGCTCATGTTCCCAACTTTCCTTCAGGGAATTTGGTAGATCTGATTTGTTTTCTAGATTGTAATAGCAGCTAGTTCTTTGGTACTATTGATTCTCTTGTATACTCTTCGTGTACAAGGAATTTACTTTTTTAATAAAATTGTTATTATACATCCCAAAAAAAAAAAAAACCCTCTTTAATGACATCCCAACTAGAAAAATGCCATGGAGAAACCATCAGGGCCCGGAGCCTTATCACTATTCAGAGTTCTCACCACCTCAAACACCTCACTTTCCTTAAACGCTCTTTCCAACCAAGAAGCCATGTCAACCCCAATGGAATTGAAAGAAAGGCCATCCAATTTTGGACGCAAACTAAATTGTTCTAAATAAAGTTGATTATAAAATTGCACAATATGCACACTGATTTCCCCGGAGAATCTGAAGACATTGAACCATTTACAACTAAATAATCCACAGTATTGTTCTACTATACGAATTTGCCATTCTGTGAAAAAAGTTAATGTTCTTATCTCCCTCTCTCAACCAAAGAGCCCTTGACTTCTTCCTCCAGCTCACTTCTTCTAGAAGAATAAACCTCTCTAATTCCTTAGATTTCTTCATTTCTCAACCTTTCATCATCAGGTAAAGGTAAAGGCCTTCCCTCTGGAATGGTATCAAGCTCACATATTCCATCCAATCGATCCTTATTTCTAATTCCCAACATTGCCAAAAACCTCGTCATTCTATTTTTTTCAGATCCATTTCAAATGCTCTCAACTTGCGCACCATAATAAAATTAGGAGAGCCCTAAAAAATTATAGGACATCCACCACGTTTTCACTTATTCCACAAAGCTCTCTATCTTCAGACATATATTCTCAAACTTAAAATACAGACTACTCTTAACAGCAACATTGCAATCAAGCAACAAAGGAAAATGATCTGACAAGAGTCTAGGCAGTCCCCTCAAAGAGACATCGTGAAACTGCTCTCCCCAATCAGGAGAGAGAAACATATCAATTCTGGACCAAGACTAAGAATCTCGATTATTGGACCACGTGAAATTCCCGCCAACGAGGGATGTCCATGAGACCTTGATCAAAAATGAATTCTAAAAATTCCAACATAGCCGGTGACTGTTGAACATCGCCTGATCTCTCACACGGATATTGGATAACATTAAAATCACCCCTAATACACCATGGCATTTCCCACCAGCTCATAATCCCAACCAATCCTACGGTAAAAGGAAACAAACAAAAACTTTTGATCTGAAGGACATATGGGTAGAACGAATTCTGGACTTAGTGGTAGGAAACAAAAGACTTTTGACCTAATGACCTTCAATTTTTAAATTCACGGTGAAGGTAAAAAGCATCCTCTAATCGATATTCTTTAGAGCATGCTTGCGACAAAAAGAATTGTTGTGATGGAGGAGGGATAAGCAAAAAAACAAAAACAAAACAAACAAACAAACATACAATTATTGATGCACTCCAATTCCAAGTAGGATAAAGCAATAACAAACTAAACATACTAAATAGGAACTAAATGCATTTTCCATGCAATACTCTGCTTCCTTTCTTGACTGATCCAACATGAAGAATGTAAGACCCATCATTTCCTGCAAGAACATTATAGAAATCAAGAATGTTAAATGGGGATATCTTTAAAACGAGATTATACAATCAGTGACAGAATCAAAGAAACAATCAAACAGAACTTCTGGCAGATAGGCAAAACCAGAAAATAAGTAAAATAACCGCACAGGCTGCAAAAGCATGCCCCGAGGATATGAAAACCCATCTTTTCCAATCAAAACACCAAAAGAGGTTCAAAAATATGGCTAATCTGATATATTTTAAGTATATTTGATCATTAGGCTTCTCATACAGAGTTTTTTTTGGGAGAAGAACAAAATAAGAGAAATCTTCGTGAAATATAAATCAATCTAGAGTAACACAACTAACATATCCTCAAGTTGCCAATGCCCATATCCAAACCAACACCACATGAAGCTAGCCAAAAATCTTGTAAATGTAGTTGCACACTCATTGGTGCAGCCATGAAGACAATCATTATGGTTAGGTTAACTTAATCAAATTAGAAAAGGGAGAAACAAATAAAGAGATATTGTGTGCTCTAATCCACAATACTTGGATTTGTAAAAAAAAAAACAACAAAAATAAGAAAGGATTTTATTTCTCCTACATGTGGAGCGTCAAATGCTACAAGAAAGGATTTGATGAGTCTATCCAAATTTCAAAAATTATAGAGTAATAGATTTTTCAATTTTTTTATGGGTTTTAGTTGGCAAGGTTCTCTTAGGATTAGTATGTAGTCAACTTTGTTAAGCAAAATAGAGAAACTAGTTTTGCTTCAAATTTTTTTTTCCCTCTTCCTCAGCCCAATTTGATGGACCCATCTTCCACGTGGAAGTGAAGGATTATAAAAAAAAATGAATGATCATTGGTGCCCACAAGATCCGGACCTAAGTTTACAAGCCAAGGAGATGATTGCAAGGGTTTAAAGTGTGAGGAAAGGAACCCAACATAACACGGAAGAAATGCAAAAATTGCTGATTGATATAAAAGTAAACCATTACTCAAATCTTCTTTGTAAAGCTCAATACGGAAAACCATTTCAAGATAAATACAATCCAATGTGATAACCCTTGCATCTTTTTACACAAAAGGCCACGTAAGTGGTATGCAAACAATCACCTTACGCAAACAGAACCATTTCTGTTTATAAAATCAAGGCTTTTGAAAGAACACACCAAACCTGCCCCCAGGCTAGCCCCCAAGAATGACAACACCCAGAAAGTCACTTATGGAACCCTACAAAACGATCATTGAAATGACTAAAATACACAGCAATGATAAATCAAAGATTTAAAACTACCTGCACACCAGCATAGCGCTTCCAGGCTTTGTCAAGCTTGTAATCTGTGGAAATTAGACGATAATTCGACAACGCAAGCTCATAATCCCGTAACATGAAGGCATAGTCACCCAAAACCCTAATTTGAGACTCAATGGAGCTAAACGTATACCTTAAACAGTAAATGTAAAAACAAAATTAGAAAAACACAGCAGGAGAAATGAGAAGCAAGCAAAGGCAGGTGATTAGAATATTTGTACAGCATACATAGGGCCATCAGGGGAATCTGCTACATCGTCTTTCCCTTTTCTCCACCATAAGTTTTTTATTTGGTTTCTAAGACCTTTTCTCGTAGCAGAAACCTAATCACAATAGAATATGAAGCAAAGAAGAAGAACAATAACAAACTTTAGAGCAATCATGCATGGGAAAGTACAAGATTTCCATCACGTATGAACTCAAGAACTCAATATACAATACCTGTTGATTCAGCACACGTATTTTTTGCTCCATATAAGGAATGATGTGTTTAGATGATAAATCTTGCATAAGATCTTTTATCTGTTCCCAAGTTTGTTCAAATAGGTTCCACAGTCAATCTTTCTGACGTAAGCAAATATTTGAATAATCAACTTAAATAACTTTTTTGAAAAATCTGCTATGATGATGAGAAGTGGTTTACCTCATTAAAGTCATCAATGTTAAGGAAGCAACCAAGACACTGACTAGGTGAAGGATCAGATTTCTGTCACAGAAGTACATGAGACTATGGCCTTAACATTACTGACTTCATACAAGAATGAAAAACCACAGAATATCATCTCCTAAATAAGAGGAGGTGAAGACAAAACAAATTACTTCAGTAAATTAACTTACATAAGGAGCCCAAGGGTTCTCTGGACGTTCAACCAGCCCATGGGGAGAAGAATTAATGCAAAGTAATTGACAGTCATTTGGACCAAATGTACTCCTCATTTCTGTTAAAATCTTAGCTGCTCTGTTGGTGTGGGGGGGGGGGGGGGGGGGGGGGGGGGGGGGGAGAGGAATAATAAAGCTCAAATAAGTGGCGTAATACAGATAAGCAGCATAGGTTTATCTCAAAAAGGGAGTTAT
Source organism: Alnus glutinosa (assembly GCF_958979055.1). NCBI lineage: Eukaryota > Viridiplantae > Streptophyta > Magnoliopsida > Fagales > Betulaceae > Alnus > Alnus glutinosa. The sequence continues at coordinate 9,673,638 of NC_084892.1, forward strand.
ACTTCCAATATTATATACTGTAATTAATAGCTAAACCAATGGGTATATGGGATGTAGTAGACACAACAGCATTATCAACAGTTTGAAAAGCAGCCACAACTTGCAATAGTAGAAAAATCTATACTAAAACCACCTAAATTAGGTCTTCTCATTAAGACATTTTTTTTTATAAGTAATAAACTGGTCTTATTAAGACATTGAGTCAAGTCTGAGTGTGAAAGTGAGAAATTTAACTTCCTATCAAGATGCATAACAAAATAGGTGACTGTGTGTCTCAAGTCAAGAGTCAAACGTCTTCATACAGTGATACAATAGATAAACTCAAAGACACCTTAGAAAAAACTATTTCAAATGATCCAATTTCCTAAATGAGCTCTATTTCAACATTGTAATACTTGTATGCCCAAAAAAACAAATATATATATATATATATATAAGTAATTCAATCTTATAAAAAGTGCAGAGGGGCAAAACATAAATTACTAGCTTAACTAAATTCAGGCTTTGGTTGGAAGTTCACCTCATTTCGAATCCTTTTTTTTTATTTGATAAACATTTCGAAATCGTGTTATACAGAACACAATACTAGTCAATTAGGTATTTTTTTTCACCTGAATTACTAAGTTCTGCATAGGCATACATAAGTTATGTGATTTCCATATTTTAGCTAGTACAAATCACTAGTATAATCTCACAAAATCATTGCCTAATACTTTCTAACATAAAATAAAGGAGAGAACCACTATACTTCTCTTGAGTGCTATCTTGATTATCGTGCACCAATAAATAATGCTTCAAGATCTTAGGGTCCATTGCACCATCATTAAGAAGAGAAGGCAATTTGTTGGTGTTAAAGAGGTCAACAAATCTGTTAATAGGCTGTTCATCCTTCGAAGAAACAACTAAAAGGCCTGCAATTTGGACAATGAAGTTTTATATGTACCAAATAATAAAACATAAGGAATATAGAAAGTTTTGAAAAACTGTTCCATTTTTTTTTTTCTATAAGTACTGTCATCCGATTCATAGAAAGGAATAAGACTGTTAAGCCTTAGAAGTAGATAGGAGAAAAGGAACAAAATGTTATAACACATTTAAAGCACTTACATGCCACAGGATGGTCAAAAGCTTCATGGTCCGAAAAAGACATGGTCCTTCCGAGCTCTTTATTGAAATATTCAAACCATGAGGGTTGAATCTCAGATTCAGAGCCTGCAAAGGGAAGCCATCATTTATAAAAATCTAACACAACAACGGATGTTCACCAAAACTGCTATCCTGAAAAACTACTTCAGTTCATCCATATACTAATTAGAAGTACTATAATCTAAGTATTGACTAAAGACACCATAACCTGTACTGAATAATTTTCAACAACAATAGAAAGAAACGAGCCACAAGACAGCTGCTAAAAGCAAAAGGCCCAAAAGAAATCAGCCACAGTAAAATTGCCATGCAGGAGCTTACAAATTGACTATGTCCATTCACATGATTCTTCTAATCGGAAGCTGCTACTGGGATTCTCTAATATGAGTATACTTACTGGCGAGTAGATTACTAATGTGAGGGGGATCCGAACACAAGTCATCTTTCTCCCCAGCCTGAGTAATAACCTCTTTCAATCGCTCTTTTGCTACCTAGTTGTACAAATACACAATTTCAGACAGGGACAACTCAATATACTGATAAAGAGAATATTATCATGTTTTTGCAATTAAATATGCAAAATGTTGCTACATCTGGAAGACCAATGTCCGCCTGAACTAAAACATGATACTTCCATTATCTTCCTGCATTTGTTTCATGGTTGCACATAGAAATTTTGCGACACAGTAACCAACAACTAGCATATTACACGTCTCAATCCAGGATTTTTTTTTCAAGCGGATATCCAAATTCTTCATGTTTCTCCTCCCGGCACCTCCTATTTCACAATAATATGCTCATAACTCCAAAATCAACGCTTTACGAGCTATCAACTACTAAATTCCAAAATGTTTGGTTGCCAAGAAAATTTAAAGCAACTAAACCATAATGATGAGTCTCTCATTGTACATTATGCTAGTCTCTGACTAAGCTAAACAGCTCTGTGAAGCTCAGTTCTGCGGAGGTTTAAGGATTTTCGGATTTACAATTCTCTTACATTTCCTACATATTTTCAGAAACCAAACGGTACTTTTAACAATTACCTCCAAGTTCGGTTGCCGAATATCCGATTCATAAAACAACCGCAACTTGAACTTCTGAAGCCTGTAGGGTTGATCACTCGCTGTCCGTACAGGTACTGCAACAAATGGAAACGATCCAAACACACAGGCAACCATCAAAATTCTTCTCAAATCTCACCCTCAAAAAACCCTAACATACACACAGACATACATACGCACATAAATATGCATAGAGAGAGAGAAAATGAGAGAGTGAGAGGGGTAGGGGTTACCGTCGATGTTGTTGAAGGAGCAGAAGGGGCTGAGCATCTCGACGAAGGAGAGGCTGTTCTTGAGGCAAGATTCTTCGACGAGAGGGGTGCAGAGCACCATGACAACCGGAGTGATCTCCTCCACTAGCATTTTGCCAAGCGGCGTCTTCGCGGGATCCATTGTCTTCTTCTCCGGTTGCCCAGTGAGCTTCTGCGCTAGACTCCAAAGGCCGCACTAAGTCGCTTGCTGGATTTATGACTCGGCTCGTTGGAACGATTCGCTGAGGATTCTGGCTTGCTCAGATCTCTTGAGACAATGGAGGATTAGATTCAAGAGCCAAAGCTCGTCGTAAATGTAAAAAATTCCCTCTTTTTTTTTCTTTTTCTCTTTGGAAGTTTTGTATGGCAGACCAGCGGTGAACGGGACCCGTTATGTTGGGCTGTTGAAGAATCGGACTATCCACAGGCCCAGTTGGATTCTCTTTTCAAACCCACAACTATTTATTAATCTTTAAAAAATCTTCATTTATAATTCTTGAGCTTTCATCATGTTTATAATTAGGGTATTCATCTTTAAAAAATGTCAATTTAAAGTATCTATTTTTCAGTTTCAACACTATGTTACAATTTTTCGTTAAATTCTGTCAAAATTTTTAAAATACCCCTCATTTTTTAGGGAAAAAAAATTTCAAGGATTTAGTTATGGGTCAAAATTTAATAGAATTTACAAAAATACACATGCCTAAATATTTGAAAATTTTATAATTCTTTCAAAAAAAAAAAAACACAGGGATATTTTAGAATTTTGATAGAATTTAATGAAAAATTCTTACAAATAGTTGAAATTGAAAACAATTGAAAGATAGATATCCTAGATTAACATTTTTTAAATATGGATACTCTAAGGCCTTGTTTGGTTTGCGGAATAGACCCCTGAAATGAAATAGGAATAGTCATTGCTTTGTTTGATATGAGTCTATTCCTTTTAATAGTTATTTCCATTGGAATAACTATTTCCATGCAAAGATGAATACATGTTGCTCTACAAAATTAGAGGAATAGCTCTTCCTAAAATAACATATTACATTTTTCAGGAAAAAAAAAAATAAAATCACTCATTATTTTATATTTTCTCTCAATTTCTTTTTAAAAAGGAAAAAAGAATAAAAACAAAAAAAAAAGGAAAAAGGAAAAAACAAAAAAAAAATCCACATTTACCGTGGCTGGTCGACCACCCAATACTGTATGAAGCCGATGGTGGTGTGACCACCCCCGGAGCATTTGGAGGTGGCCTGTGCCACCCCCAAAGTTCCTCGGGGGTGCGGCCACCCACCAAATGGCTAGGGTAGTCAACCACTCCAAGGGTGGTTGCAGCCACCCCCGGCTTTTTTGGTAGTTTTTCATATTTTTTTTTTATATAATTTGAGTTTTTTTTTTTTTACTTTTTTTTCAAAATAATAATAATAATAATAATGTGGGGTTTTTTTTAGTATTTTTGATTTTTTTTTGTTTTTATTTTTAAATTTAATTTTTATTTTGTAATTGAAAAATGACACGTGTCAGTGGTATTATAGGCATATTTCGACAAAATTGGCCTTTTTGAAACGTTTTGGTAGTTTGGGGGGCCAAAGTCCAAGCGTTGGTAGTTCGTGAGGCTATTTCCAAAACGACTGGCAGTTGAGGAACTAAATTGTAATTTTTTCCTAATTGTAAAAGTGATAAAAAAATCTTGGGTTGTAAGTTAAGTTTGTTGGGAATAATCCGACTTAGGTCGGCCCGACCCACACCGGGGGCTACAAACCCACCTTAGTCCATGGGTCATCTAAATGTGAATCATCCCTTAAAGACCCATTCCTAAAGGTTTTTGGCCCCAAGGCTCGAACCGGCCAGTAGAAGAATCATAGGCCACAAGCTGGAAACTTCCAAATAGGCCCAAGCCCAAGAACACACAACAACAGGCGACCCATCCTGGGCCTGGGTGTGAGTTGCGGCACTAAAAGCACAAAGTGACAGTGGCAGTGCAAAAGGAATACTAGCACCGAACACTAGCACCTAGATGCTCCCTATAGTATAGGGGCGCCGAAATATCCCTACCACCGGGATACCCATGTTGGTGCAAGGGAGTGAAAATAGACAACGCCAAAATATCCCTACAGGAGCAGAAGAATGATGGCAGGCAAATGTACCTTTCTTAATGAGGAAGAAAGACAGGAAACACAAAGCCAGTCCCGAGCGAAGATCCGAAAGGATTTCTTGCTCCCCACTACAGACTCAAATAAAGGACTATAAATACCACTCACTCCAGGTACGATATATACTCTCTCTGGATCACCGAAAATTACTCTCAATCCCACTATCTGACTTAAGTATTGGAGGGAGGAATTCTGGTCAACCCCCGATGTATTATCTTAAACTTTTGAGGTATTGAAGTGCCATGACGATAAAACAATCAACGAGAAGTGAGCTGTCACGGACTTACTGGAAACTGAACCAACAAAGTTCTCCCTTAATATTTTATTTGGTAGTCTAAACTCGAAATAGAATGACGGTTTATAGTCCAATTTAGGGCTTGATATTGGTTAAATCGGTGATAGTATAAATATTTGTGTCCATCAAACCGATAAAGTCAGTTAATTACAAGGTTAATTACAGCCAGTTAATTAACTGGCTTTATACAACCCGTTATAATTTTTGAATTTTGCGATCAAATGCTAAGGTAGTTAATTGTTGGTCAGTTAACCGTGAAATTAGTCAATTAATTTTTAGTCGGTCGGTTAAATTGGTTAACTGCTTAGACAATTAAATGTAATGGGCCAAATTGTTTTTTTGGGGCTAAAGTTTGAATTAGACAATAAATTAGCTAAAATTGGTTGTTTTGGGGGCCAAATGACTTTTTTTATTATTATTCATGAAAATTTAATTTGACAGTAAATTAGCCCAAATGAGTTGTTTTAGTGGCCCCAATTTGAATTTGATAGTAAATTACTTAAAGTTCTACTCAGTTGCCCTCCACATATAACAAATTCCAATAAATTAAATGGTGCAACATTTAAGCTTTATATAAAATGCAGTAAATTATAAAATTTCATAATGCATGAAATACATAAGAATATGGAGGGAGAACATGCAATAAAAAGCAAGATGGAGATATCTGCGCGTGTACAAGCAACCTCTCCATGGACTCCCATGGTGCACTACAAGCAAACATTAATGCACCAGTACACATGAAAATAGAGGAAATGGGCTCAACTTTATTAACCAATAAGACAAAACATATATAAAGATAAAATCTTGGACAATAAATGTAGCAATAACGTTTCAGGAAGCTAACCCCGCGAATAACACATAGAGTAGGTGGATCACCTTCTTCAGAGAAAGAAATATCATTTCAAGTGTTTAATAGTTACAACCAATTCATCTTAGGGCAAGATAAAATGCACTTTCAGTATATTTCACCTAACACATCACTTATTCATTACAACACCTCTATCTGAAACAAAATCAAAACACAACAAGTAGGCAACAACTATTTCAAATTTTCACGAGTCACCTCCAACATGGGATCACCTTCAATTCCTTCGATTTGCTTTATTCAATAATAAAACAAATCAAAACATAAACATAGATATTAATAAAAAATAAAAAATAAAATACCACAAACAAGTAAATACCAAGTAAGAAAGCAATAAGATGCAAAAAACTTACCAGATACTTTCAATGAGACACCACTCAACAAAGTTCATCCCTCAAGCCTTAACCCGTGTCAAATATGATGAAATTATACATAATTTCTACCACAACAACATTTTTACAGAATTAGTAAAAATCAATTCAACAAAATAATTGGAACAATGAAGAAATATGAAATTAATAGATATTACATGAGTCAAGCACGTAGCTCTCTTTATGCTCCCTAATAGGAGAAGATCTCAACCACTTTTGAGTACATAAAAGAGCCTTAATTGTTTTCGAAGCCAACAAACTTCAAAAATGATCTATGATGCGACATTCAGTGCTAGATGCGACATTCAGTGCTAAATGCTTACTCATAAAGCAACGATGGTAATTGGAATCGCCAAGACATCTAGCGCTACCTCATAAATAACCGAAAACTTTGCCGAATTTACCTTTCACCGCATTAAAATATAAAAAGGTTTTACTTTGTGTCTCAACATCCTTCACAAAATACTGTTATATCTCTGTCTGACATTGCATCAAATTTGTGGGCCCCTTAAATGAATGGAAGTCCCTTAAAGCATATTTCATATTTTGATTAGCAGTACCCACACCCATTAAGGTTGAACTTGTGCAATTCTGCTATTCATTTGACAGCCTGGCCCCACTTCCTCACACATTCTTAGCATAGTGATTATATAATCGATCCAAAACATTATTTAATTTGGAAACAATATTTTTTGCTTTCTCTACCTTTACATTACTCATTAACCAAAATTTTAATACATCCATTTTGTAACGTGGATCAAGCAAAGAAACGACAAACAACAAACGGCTAATTTTCTCAAAATCTCCCTGGCCAATACTTATCATATTTCATTTTTATTTTGATTGCTATGATATTCAACAAAATATTATCATTTTCACAATGCTTTGTTAAACAATTATAAACTTTTTAGAGTACATTAAAATACAAGTTGGAAATAGAATACAATGAACCTGATATATGAATTGTCACATCATAAAACATTTGCAGAAATTTAGTAAAGTGTTGAACATTATACTAATCATATTCAATCGGAAGCCCTAAGCCTGGCCCCACTTCCTCACACATTCTTAGCATAGTGATTATATAATTGATCCAAAACATTATTTAATTTGGAAACAATCTTTTTTGCTTTCTCTACCTTTACATTACTCATTAACCAAATTTTTAATACATCCATTTTGTAATGTGGATCAAGCAAAGAAGCGACAAACAACAAACGGCTAATTTTCTCAAAATCTCCCTGGCCAATACTTATCATATTTCATTTTTATTTCGATTGCCATGATACTCAACAAAATATCATCATTTTCACAATGCTCTGTCAAACAATTATAAACCTTTGGGAGTACATTAAAATACAAGTTGGAAATTGAATACAAGGAACCTGATATATGAATTGTCACATCATAAAACATTTGCATAAATTTAGTAAAGTGTCGAACATTATACCAATCATCTTCAATCGGAAGCCTCAACCCCTTTCTCCACGCACCATCCTCACACAAATAGTTTTCAAAATTCATATATTCATCTAACATTATTTCAAAGGCCCTTTGATACCTCTATGCTACCTCCAAATGGCATAAGTAGAGTTTCATCTAGTAGTAACATCAAGAGTAAATGAATCATTAGACCCAATTTTATTCATTACCGCACAAGACTTAATGATGGCCAATTTGATCACTTCGCATATTTCACCATATTTCGGATCCTCGTGATTGAATTATCTATATATATCCTTCAAATCCTCATGCACAAATTGGATTGAGAACATGCGTACAACACATTACCTTACATGAATAAACTTATGGCAACAAACAACTTTGTTATTGGTAACAATTAATTTTTTAAACCACTCAACTGCACTATCATTAACAGTTGCAATGTCAACTGATATTGTCAGCACCCTTGCAATCCCCTATTCCACCAAACATTGCTCTAATTCTCTAGCAATCGTTTGCCTCCTATGATTCGACACTTGACGAAATGCCAGTATTCTTTTATGATATTTCTAAGTAGGATCAATGAAATGTCCAATGACATGCATGTCATTTATATTATGACTCGAAGTCAACGCGTTAGGGGTCAAACAAAAAATTGCAACAAAAAAAAAAGGCCTCGTAGATTTTTTATAAGCATGATATATAAAACAATCCCATCAGTGGATCATAAGTAGAATAGTAATCCGATCACATTCAATATCTTCCACCCATTTGTCCAAACTCCAATGTTATTTTAATAGTGTATAAGTGATGAATGTGCATAATTAAAGATTTAATGCATACCACTTGATTGGCTTCTATGAAGAAAGTCTAGTAGTTAATGTAATGCTCGCATGGTTTGTTAAGGATAATGAACCCGCATAGTGTCACTATAACACATCTGAACTTATTTAATAAGTAAATAAATCGAAGAATTACATTGATCCCTTAATGAGAAATTTATATAGCTGAAGGTACAACTATTTTTTTTCTTCTTCAATCAACAAGATAACCACAAAACTAAGTCACATTTTAAATAACAAGAGCTCTGCCAACAATAAGATAACTTAAAGCATCATAACATAACTTTAGTGTAATTCAACACAAAAGTCTTAGTTATAGATCAGATATCAAATATAGGCCTCCAAAATATTACACATCAAAGTCTATAAGTGAGGGCAAACACCAAATACAAAAAGATATAACTTAATTAGTTCCAAAAAAGTAATCCTTAATGGTCCCAATGATAGATTATATACAACCAGCATACAAGCATTTGGAAAGAAAAGCCCTATAAGTAGGTCTAGATCAATAACTAATTTTTAAAAAGTAGAATAAAAGAATATAAAATGGCATTTTGCAATAAAATATGACGCAAGAGATTTTCAAAAAATTCCCAGTCTAAGTCAGTTAACTGTGTCTGAAATCTTTTGGCTCCTATCTAGCAAATTGGAGGCTTTTTTTCTCGAACCCGCACCAACTAAAAAGAACACGAACAAATAAAGCTCCGCACTCGCTTCCACGGTGCGGTCCACGTGTTTGTTATAAATGTCTCTGCGCTTATTCGGCGCAAACTGCTGCATCTACTACTACTACCTCTCTAAACATCTTTTCCTCGCGCGGCGACTCTCTGCTTCTTCTCGGCGTCGAATCTCAATCTGTGCCATGTCTCAACGGCCCAACTTTCAAGGCGGTCGCCGGGGCGGCCCCAACGCCGGAGGACGCGGTGGTGGCCGCCGAGGCGGCGGTGGCGGTGGAGGCCGCGGTGGGGGACGCGGCGAGCAACGGTGGTGGGACCCGGTCTGGCGAGCGGAGCGACTGAGACAGAAACAATCAGAGGTGCGTTATTGAATCGTGTTTGTTAGCCCTTTTTTGGATGCTGAGGAACCGAGAAATGAAAAGGAATGGAAGTATTAACCTTACGTATTATGTTTTGGTTTCCAAAGTAGGAAAGGAACCGTTAATTGAGCTGAACAATTGTGAGGTTTTCATGGAATTCTTTATTATTGTCTTTCTGATTAACTGGTAATTTTTATCAAAGAAATGCGGTCTTATGTATGATTGAACGAACAAAAGCGAAGAATCAATATATTTTGCTAGAAAAGGCTGATGGATCGCAATATTGTATAGTTTTAAGTGCTCTCTTTCTCTCTCCACGAGACAATGCACTGAAACATATTGAAGTTAGTTTTACTTGGTGTAGATTAGAAAGTATTTTGTTTCTTGGGATTGAAAATGGTTTTGATATGCAGATGGAAGTTCTTGACGATAACGAGTGGTGGAGTAAGATGGAGCAGATGAAAAGGGGAGGGGAACAGGAGATGGTAATTAAGCGTAATTACAGTCGTGCGGACCAGCAAACCCTATCTGATATGGCTTATCAGCTGGGGCTTTACTTGTAAGTGCCTATAAATACATGGTGCAAAAATGGCTCAAGACTATATTCTAGTGGCGGCATTAACATGTTTGTGGCATTTTTCATGTGCGTGTCTGCTAATTGTGCATTAGGCTTTGAAATGTGTAGTTTGACTGGAAGTGCAGAATTAATTTCTGTGAACTATGTGATATGTGATCAGCAGATGGTTCACTTTGATGTTATAGCCACTTAAATCACTCTGTTATTTGACGTGAGAATTGTTCACTATTGTGTCATAGCCATGTAAATCTAGTTAGAGGAAGACTTGGGCAGCATTCTGTAACTTATAGTCTTGCTATTTGTTAATTAGTAGATCAAAGACTTGACTTCACTATTTAATAGGTCTTATTTAGTATCTTCAATGTGGAAAAGTGGAAAAGTTTAGTTAGAGCAGATAATCCTACTATGTAATTGACCAACATATATTATACTTACGATGGTTGGAAACTAAACAGAATTTTGGGATAAAAATGAGAGTCTTGATAAAATATTAGGACTCATCAATATGAGTATATATTTTATATTGGATGAGACTTCAACTTGATTATTTTTTGATTTGGCATCAATAATTTGACTTTTGAAGCTTCATTTTTCATTTTTTTTCTTGTTCTTGAATTTGTACTTGTGGAAGGGAAGCCATGCATACGATAAAGGGAAGGCTCTTGTTGTCAGCAAGGTTCCATTGCCAGATTACCGGGCAGATCTTGATGAACGCCATGGATCCACACAGAATGAGGTACAAATTATCTACAATATATATATAGATTATATTAGTCTTCGTATATTGGTATAGTACTATAGTAGTCTTTGTATATTGGTTTGAAAAATCTTATGATTTTTTAACCTTTCTTCAGATTCGAATGTCCTCAGATATTGAGCGGAGAGTTGGTAGTCTTTTGAATAGCTCAGAGTCACAGGGGGCAGTGCCTGTCAATGATTCTTCTATCACACCTATTCAGAGAGGCAAAAAATCAACAGCTGGTAGTAATATAAGAAAACCTGATTCCTTGTTGGACATTGATTCTGCTAAGGAGAAACTTAGTCTTGAACTTAAGCAAAGGCAGGAAAACATGAAGGTAAATATGCCAATTTGCTCCAGTTATGACATTATTCTTTGTTATTGTCGTGTGCAGAAATACTCAAATTGCTCCAGTATTTTCTTCAATTTTTAAGTGTACTTCAAAGTCCAAATATTGTTTTTGTCGTGTATTTACTACATGCAGGCAAGTGATTCTTTAAGGGCAATACAGTCATTCAGGGAAAAGCTTCCTGCATTCAAAGTGAGATCTGAGTTTCTGAAAGCTGTTGCAGAAAACCAGGTCTGATTTTCTTTCTGTTTCTGGCTATTTAAATGTTTAACTCATTTTTGGTGAATCATTAGGAGTTAGTTCCAACAGTATCTTCGAATCTTTTTTTTTTTTGAGAGAGAGTCTCTTGATCTGCCTTATGCTCTAGGTGGAATATCAAGTAGCATTTCGATTCAAAGTGTGCTTCATGCTACATATGCACGTTAAGAATACATGCTTCATTTTGCCACGTATCAGCCCAATATGTTACAACTTTGAAGCCAACAATTCCACTTTAGGTACAGATAATATTTATAATTCATACCTGAAATTTAGCATATGACATGTACCCTTGAGATTTCATTTTTTCTTCATAAGTATGACATTTTTGTATACGTTTCAAAAGTATTTAGTGTATTCTAAGAAGAAAAAAGGAAGAAGGAAGGAGAAGATGCCAAAGAAAAGATATTTTGTGAATAGGGTCTTGAATAACTTTGACTGAATGTTCGTTCATGTGAAGTTTAGTATAATATGAGTCTCGTAGTTGGTCCGCTTAATCTTATTTGATCAGATTCAACATTTAAATGGACTTGTCAAGTATTCGGTGCTGTTTTTTATTGCCATCTTTTGTATTTTTTAAGAAAATGTCTTGAGAAATCCTTTGATTCCCTTGAATATTGAAGTAATACCCAGCCTTCAATTTCTTTCCTTAGTTTTGGTTCTCTGGTGTTACTTCTAGTATTTACAAGGTTTCACTGATTCTTTTTAGTTTTGTTTGCAATATAGGTATTGGTAGTTTCGGGGGAGACAGGTTGTGGCAAAACAACTCAGCTCCCTCTGTTTATTCTAGAAGACGAAATATCCTCTCTGCGCGGTGCTGATTGCTGCATAATGTGCACTCAACCCCGCCGAATATCAGCTATATCTGTTGCTGCTCGTATTGCTTCTGAAAAGGGGGAGAGTCTCGGCGAAACTGTTGGTTATCAGATCCGCCTGGAAGCAAAGCGCTCTGCTCAAACACGGTTGCTATTTTGTACCACTGGAGTATTACTCCGACAGTTGGTAATATGATATTTCTCGACAGCTTCTAACTGCTTTTTGAACCTTGCAGTTTGCTTGGTCCTACCTAGGATTATTTTTCTTTTAACTTGTGTATCTATATCTTGCTTTTTATAATTCTGGACTATGAAATTGCTTAAAGAGTAGCTTGATTAAATAATTATTTTCATCTCAGATATCAAGCTCTGAGAATAGCAAAGTGCAGGGTTTTCTGAATGTTCACTGGTGAAACATTACCTAGGTATTGCACTAAATCCAGATAGAGCTACATCTTTAGTGGACAACATAAAGTTCCATCCTACCAAAAAACAAAATGAAAAAGGAGAATGTTAATACTAGGATCTCTCATGTTTGTAGTAGCCTATGGGGAAGCCATTGATTCTCGTCTTCTACGTCGTTGTCATTCTCCTTTCCTGAATCCTGTATTTGATGGTGGACTTCAGGTTCAGGACCCAGAGTTAACAGGGGTGAGCCATCTGCTAGTGGATGAAATCCATGAAAGAGGCATGAATGAAGACTTTTTACTAATAATTCTGCGTGATCTTCTTCCTCGCCGTCCAGATTTACGTCTTATTCTAATGAGTGCTACCATCAATGCTGACTTGTTCTCCAAATATTTTGGAAATGCCCCAACTATACATATACCGGTATTTATTATTATTTTAATCTCATACTGTTTAAACATGAATCTCATTAAGGTTGTCGAATGCATATATTGTAGTCACACATAATTTTTCTTTGTCAAAATGGCAGGGATTGACTTTCCCTGTTGCTGAGTTTTTTCTAGAGGACGTGCTGGAGAAAACTCGTTATAATATCAAGTCGGAGTTTGACAATTTTGAGGGGAATTCAAGGAGAAGAAGGAGACAACAAGACTCTAAGAAAGATCTTTTAACGGAATTATTTGAGGCATGTTTACATTCTCTACCTCCCTTTTTTTTGTTTATTAAAAATTTACTTTTGTAATTGCCAATGAGCTCTAATTCAAGTGGCACTGCCTCTGCTTGTGATACGAAGTTGGAGGGTGAAATCATAGATTTAAGACCCACCAGATGTGTGTGCAACTAACCAATAAAAAAAATCACCATTTCATTCTCTGCTCGGGTTATTCAATACCATTGGTTTAATGTATTTGTTTATAATCTGTAATGTAAATATATTCTATCGACAGACTGGATTGCTTTTCATCTGTTACGTTGGTTAGGTGATCTATAGCTTTGTAAATTTCTCTTTTCCTCAAATCTCATATTGGTGCTATATTAGGTATATTTGATTTGCACAGTCGTGTATTTATGAGTATGATATCCTTTATGCCAATAGTGTGTTTGAACGGTGGGGCAGACCATATCCTGCCCGGTGTTTACTATTCATTATTTTCATTTTCATTCAAGGAACTCTGTAAAAGTGTTTATATAGCGTTATCTTATGTAAAAGTACATAATGTTCAGGACTAATATATGAAAAAGGGGAAATAGTGCTTATTTTGCATATACAGAACCTTGAAGTCCATGCTTGTGAGCAAGGCCAAGTGAAGTTGGTCAGCAGCTAGAACTTTTATGTTGCATGTTACTGTTACGAGTCTACACCATGACTAAGAAGGAGAGAAGTGTGCTGCCGAATACCATGCCTCTCCCAAGGAAAGTCTTGAGCTGCACAACATGGCTAACAAGGAAAGTCTTGGGTATGCCTAGTAGAGTTATCGACTTATTTGCCTGTTGGTGGAAGGCTGGAAGGCCAAGTAGTGCTGTGGTTTGGAAGATGGTGCCCATTTGTATTTTTTGGTGTGTTTGGAAGGAGAGAAACCTTAGATGTTTCGAAGATATGGAGAATTCCTTGGAGGATATTGTTGCCTTGTTCTTTCGTATGCTATATCTTTAGACGGTGGCCTTTTTGTCACCTTTGTCGATTAGTTTTTCTGATTTTCTTGTTTGTTTTTCTCTGCCTTCTTAGGCGTTTCCTTGTGCATACTTCCAGTGTACTGAGGGGTGCCTTACGCTTTCAATAAAGCTTTATTTACTTATCAAAAAAAAAAGAAAAGGAAAGAATACTGCGTGGAGAAGAAAGTGGCTGATTAAGGCAAGAGGACCTATTGTAAACGTAGGATACATGCTCATAAAGCAAGAATCTTGCTAGGAGAATAAATGCAGGATTTTAAGGAGAGAAATAAGGGACTTATTTCCCATTAGAGTAAGCAGGATTTTAAGGAGAGAAATAAGGGACTTGTTGCCCATTAGAGTAAGCAGGATTTTAGGGAGAGAAATAAGGGATTTGTTTCCCATTAGGGTTAGAAGTAATATTTACGTATTATATTTCCTCTTATGTAATCATCTCTATATAAACCTAATAGAGTGATCAATAAAAAGATGAAGAAGAAAGATTATATTCAACTCTTGTAGTTGTTTTGGAGTTTTTTAGGGTTCCTCGAATAATCCTAACATTAGGAGGCCTAGGGTACCTCGAATACCCTACTATCACACCATTCGCACGCACCTACTATTCAATTTACCATTGTTAATCCTTTGTTACGGAGGTCCATAACAGTTACAGTCACATAATCTGCCACAATTCTGAAATATTACCATAAATAAGATTTACATTAGATGTTGTTTTGTGTCTCTGAGTTTAGCATCTGATTGCTTCATGGTCCTTGAAACTGCAAGTTTGCAACAGGTAGAGACACATTGAATGTAACACTCTATGTCCTTGTCAATGTATCTTTCTTCAATAGTAAAATTCACGGAAAAGAAAATTTTATGGTGCCCGCATAAGTCAAGATATCACGAAGACAAGCTAAGACTTAGGGATGCTAATTTTCTTTTGATAAGTAAACAAACTTCATTAAAATGCAGAAGGGTGTACCCATGTACACATGAAGTATACAAGAGAAACACCTAACTAGAAAAAGGAAAAAAAAAAAAAAGATAAAAAAAAGTCATGAAAACACTTATAGGCAGCCATCCATTGGTATAGGGTATTGAAAAAAAATGGCCTTTAATTCCACCACTGTCCTCTCGCTACTAATTTTTTGGGAACTCTTTCTTTTTAGTTTTGATCCTTCCAGGAAACACTATTTCTTTTTCTTTTCTTCTTCTTCTTTTTTTTATTTTATTTTATTTTATTTTTTTTAAGTAACCACATTTTAAGGAAACACTGAATACCATAAATTGTACTGTAAACAATATGCATGGTATCTAAAACTGCAGATATACTTAATACATATGATTAGCAAAGGAGGAGTGTTTTTACAGCATTGCCAACTGTTAATGTCTGTATTCTGCATACAATAGGGCTATTGGTTTCCTTCCTGATTTTCTGTTACATTTTCTTCTGCGTTCTTTGAATGATGCATTTCCCAATGAACTTTTTCTGGCTATTTTATGTAGAGTTACTCATTACATTTTTCCAAATGTGTCATTCAGGAATTTCTGTTATGATTCCATAATATACTTACTGCTTTATTGCTTTGTTTTATTCAGGATGTTGATATTGATTCTCACTACAAAAATTATAGTATATCTACAAGAAAGTCTCTTGAAGCTTGGTCTGGTTCACAACTTGATTTGGGCCTGGTACGTACTTTGAGTATCTATTTACCAATGAAAATAACTTTCTTTATCAGTAGCTTGAACTTTCCTTGCTTGATAGAAAAATATATAGTGGATCTGATTTTATGCTTAGCATTTTGACAGATGTTTGTGTGGTCAAGTGTGTAGCTTTTTCCATTGATAATTTTGAAAGACAGTTCTTATAATTTGTAAGGAGATTAATGGGAAACTTAAAACATCCATCATGAGAAGTGTTATAGTCTTAGCAAAAATAAAAAAATAAAAAGGAAAAGAAAAAAAGAAAGATGTTTAAGAATTTTTTTTTTTTTGATAAGTAATGATAGTTTTATTGAAAGCGTAAGGCGCCCCTACGTACACTAGAAGTATACAACAGGAAACACCTAACTAGAAAGCGAAAAAGAAACAAGAAATTCAGCAAAGCTGATAGATAAAGGGTACAGAAAAGCCATCGACCAGACATACAAGGTATGGAGAAATAACTCTAGCACCTCCTCTAGGGAGCTCTCTAGGTTCTCAAAATGCCTAAGGTTTCTCTCTCTCCAGATACACCAAAAAAGGCAAATAGGCACCATCTTCCATGTAGTAGCGCTCCCAGATCTCCCAGACTTCCACCAACAAGCAACTAAGTCAAGCACACTCCTAGGCATGACCCACGAAATACCAAAGCGGGAGAAAATGTTGTTCCAAAGAGAAGAGGCTAGATCGCAATGCAGGAGGATATGGTCCACTGATTCCCCATCCCTCTTGCAAAGACAGCATCTATCCACAATAATAATGTGCCTCTTCCTAAGATTGTCCAAGGTAAGAATTCTGCCTAAAGCTGCAGACCAAGTGAAGAAGGCTGCCCTCGGGGGAGCCTGAGACCGCCACACACACTTCCATGGGAACCACGATCCTCCAGAACCCATCATAGAACCAAAAGATGACTTCACCCCGAACACACCTTTCTTGGACGGGACCCATTTGAGACAATCAGCCCTCTCAAAGTTCACCTTGGAAGCGCCCAGTACCTGGAAGAAAGAGGCAAAAACATCGACTTCCCAATCATGAGCCTCTCTAACAAAGCTCACATTCCAATGAATGGACCCACCCAAACTCTCCAAATTATCAGCCACTGACGCATCCTTCACCCGAGCAATGCCAAAGAGATCAGGAAACACTTCTTTCAGAATCGAATCTCCACACCACAAGTCATGCCAAAATCTAATCCTGCTCCCATCCCCCACCTCGAATCTAAGGAATTTGGAGAAATTCTCCCATCCTTTCCTTATAAACTTCCACAACCCTACTCCAAACGCCCCAGTCACCTCTCGGGAGCACCACCCACCCCACAAACTTCCATATTTGGAATCCACCGCGACTCTCCACCAAGCATCTCTATCCATGCCATAGCGCCATAACCATTTACCTAGCAATGCTCGATTGAACTGAACCAACTTCCTAATGTCCAGTCCCCCCTTCGAAATAGGAGTACAAACCTTCTCCCAACTCACCAAATGGTATTTAAAATCATCACCCATTCCACCCCAAAGAAAATCGCATTGCAACTTCTCAATGCGAGAAGCAACACTCACCGGTAAAGGGAACAAAGACATGTAGTACGTAGGCAGGTTAGAGAGCGTACTCTTGATAAGGGTCACTCTCCCTCCCTTAGAGAGGTATAACCTTTTCCAACTAGCCAACCGTTTTTCAACCTTCTCAATAACTCCATCCCAGATACGAATAGACTTGTAGGGAGCCCCCAATGGAAGACCCAGATACATCACAGGCAAATGAGCAACTTCACACTCTAAAATCTCGGCTAACCTTCCCACGTGAGCGACATTCCCCACTGGAATAATGCTGGATTTGGCCAAGTTAACCTTAAGACCCGATACAGCCTCAAATAAGAGCAAGGGAGCTCGCAAAGACCGAATCTTTGAGGAGCTTGCATCACAGAAAATCAATGTATCATCAGCGAACAAAAGGTGGGAAAAAGAAGCTTCGCCCACTCTGAAGCCATCCAACACACCCCCACTCACTGCCGCAGTAATCATCCGACTCAGCGCCTCCATAACAAACACAAACAACAGTGGGGACAAAGGGTCTCCTTGCCTAAGGCCTCGCGAGCTGCTGAAAAAGCCATATGGTGAACCATTAACTAGCACCGAAAACTTTGCAGAAGAAATGCACCGAGCTATCCACGAACACCACTTACCCCCAAAGCCGCATCTCCTCAACATATACAACAGAAAGTCCCAATTGACGTGATCATAAGCTTTTTCTAAATCCATTTTGCAGATGACTCCCGGCTCCCTTGATTTAATACGACTATCAAGGCATTCATTCGCAATAAGGATTGGATCAAGAATCTGCCTCCCTTTGATGAAAGCACTCTGGGATTTGGAGATAACCTTGTCCATAACCGTCTTCAATCTGTTGGCCAAGACTTTAGCAATAATCTTGTAGATACCTCCTACAAGGCTTATAGGCCGGAAATCTTTGAGAGACAAGGCTCCTGGAGTCTTAGGAATAAGAGAGATAAAAGAAGCATTCAAACTCTTCTCAAAAACCTCTCTAGCATGAAACTCAGAAAAAACCTCCATAATGTCCAGTCGCACCACCTCCCAACAAGCTTGGAAAAAAGCCATAGTGAAGCCATCCGGACCCGGCGCTTTGTCGCCATTCAAAGCAAACACTACCTTTCTAACTTCCTCCTCCTCAAAGTCTCTCTCCAACCACCTAGCTTCTGACTCTAAAATGGCATCAAAGGAAAGATCATCCAACCGAGGCCTCCAAGATGTTTAAGAATTGTTCAGCTATTGTCCCTCTTTCTTGTGTGGCACATGTTAGATGTAACTTAATGCACCAAAATGTGATAGGAACATGTATTAATATGAAAAGCTTATTATTAGAAATATTTTTATTATGATAGAAGGAAGTGAATAATTACATATCAGCATCAGGATCATACTTGTGCCACTTGGGTTTTGGCTCAAGTGAACAGTTGGGGAGGGGTTGGTAGATCTTGGTTCAGAAAAACCTTGAGGATCATACTAGCTGCTAATATTGTCTTATCCCAGCAAACAATACAAAAAAGAAGAAGCAACATTCTGTTTTGTTCACAAATTTTACAATTATATGCAAAGGCTATTTTTTCCTTAAAGCATTGTAATGCGTTTTATTTAGTAATTGTGTTTTTAGATGTTTATTCTACCGTTATAGGTGAATAATCTTTTTTCAATGTTGATGATCATGACATGCCAAATGGAAACAGATATTTGGTAGATAACTTAACGCTAAACACAGAAATATGGCCCAATGGCGTAGGTATTGTTTGGATTGTTACTAATTGAAATGCAAAAGTTTTCATCAGGTTGTGGTAACCATGGTCTTTTTTGGCCCAGAAACTTGACATCGTTCATTTCAATTACAACTGTTAGAGTCAGACTGCCGATTGATGTATCTTCATGATTCATATGTTTTGAGGGGCCTCACATTGTCAATTTGATTTGGAAAACTGCTAGAGTTGAGAGATTTATAGTTAGATTGAGGAAAACTTTGAGTAGGAAGTTATTATACTAGCCATTGTTGCCCCTGGCTTGTATTAGGCTTCTACCTGCCAGCTTTACAATTATGTAGAATTATTTAATTAATGACTGATTTAATGTAATAGTGCCATATAAAACCTGTTATATACAAAATTTATATCGGGTTGCAGCCAAGGAAATCTGTATCCTTCTCTGAGTAGGCCTACTTCATTATTCTCCTAATGGTGAATCTTACGGCTGATATTATTATAATCTCTATTACTGTCATTGAGACAATCCCCAGTCCAGCTGCAAAGTTCTGAGTAGAAAATAATAATAGAAAAAAACTAAGTTACTACATATAAATTATTTGGGACTGCAAATCAAATTTTAGAAAGTTTGATCTTGTGAATTGGTTTAGAAGCTTCTAGTGTCTTCATTAAGTAAGATCTTAACACATTCTTTTCTATAAATTCAAGAGGTTTATTGAAAACAACAACAAGGTGCAGACAATTTTAAACAGATGTGGTTATTACAACCCACCTGTAAGAGAAGTGTCACAAAAAAAGTGAAAAAGATATGATTATAACAGTCAACCCATGAGTGATGCTGATAGCTCTAAAACTAAAATGATTTCAATTTTGGTGTTGATGATGCCTTATTACCTGAATTAGATATATACTTGGCACACGCAGCTTTTGGGAGATATCTACACCCAGCTTTTTTCAATTGGTTCTTGTTTGTCTAGAGGTTTATAAGTTAAGCACAGCTGCTCCTGTTGCCCACTTATGCAATTCAGTGGGCAATTCAGATGGCACTCTCCTTTTTGCAATTCGGTCTCATAATTTGTCAATAGGAGATTGCTGGATGTGCTCGTTATATATTGCTTGGGTGGGGAACTGGGATGACAGTTTTGTTATATGTATTTTTCCCCTCCATTCCAAAGATGAGATATTTCTATCACCGCTTTCCTCTATTCAATATCATTTATTATTAATATCTATTTTCTTACTCCAATTTAAATTAGAATTTTTCTTGTAGTCATATCAATGGTGTTGAATTGTAGGTGGAGGCGAAAATTGAATATATATGTCGCCATGAAGGTGATGGAGCTATTCTTGTATTCCTTACGGGCTGGGATGAGATTTCTAAGCTACTTGACAAACTTAAAGGAAACAACTTCCTTGGCGATCCCAGCAAGTTTCTGGTCCTTCCCCTACATGGTTCAATGCCCACCATCAATCAACGTGAGATATTTGATCGCCCTCCCCCTAACAAGAGGCAAGCTTACTTTTACTAATTTTATCTTTTTAATGTTAAGATCATTATTACTTCTTTTATTGTTTAGTTCTTTTCCTTTGCTATGGAAATATTTGTGAGTATTTCTTTGTTGTCCATCAGCATGATAGTGCATATATGGATACGGAACTCAATTATGTATTTCACTGTGCATAGTTTTCTTACATTTAGAGGACCAAGGCACAAAGGAATGGCAATGCAGTCTTGTGCATGAATCTCATTTAGTTATAGTGTCTTTTCATTTCATTTGATTCCCAGACTAATGAGCATACATATCAATAATTTTCTGTTTATTTGGAGCCTTGTATGATTGTTAAAGGTGAGAGTGATGAGCCTCTGTGGTACTATTAGTGTTAGAGTTTGTTGACCATAGTACTCAGTTTCTCCCTGTATTTAACTGTTGAATGTCAATTGGACACTGCTAAACCCCTCACAATTTCACGTCACAAAAATATTTAAACTTCTTTCCTTTTTGTTTTCTAAATTCTAAATATGCTTCATCTATTATTGTAGGAAAATTGTGCTGGCAACAAATATTGCAGAGAGTAGTATCACTATAGATGATGTTGTGTATGTCATAGACAGTGGAAAGGCAAAGGAAACTAGTTATGATGCCCTGAACAAACTGGCTTGTCTATTACCATCGTGGATTTCTAAGGCTTCCGCACATCAGGTATACAGTTAGTGCCATAAAGGTGTAATAGCAAATGAGAGGTTCTTCTTTTTGAAACATGTTTCTCCAACTTATTTAGCTAAATTGATATGTTGCTTAATTGGATGTCCCTTCTTTTTCTTTTTTATTCTCCCTCTTTCTTTTCTGTTGATTATGGTCAAACAATTTCAGAGACGAGGTCGTGCTGGCCGTGTGCAACCTGGAATTTGTTATAGACTGTATCCAAAAATGATCCACGATGCAATGCTTCAGTATCAGTTACCTGAGATTCTAAGAACACCTTTGCAAGAGCTATGCCTGCATATCAAAAGTTTGCAGCTTGGAACTGTTGGATCATTTTTGGCCAAAGCACTTCAGCCACCAGATGCTCTTGCCGTTCAAAATGCGATTGAACTTCTTAAAACAATTGGAGCTTTAGATGAGATGGAGGAGCTTACTCCACTTGGTGCGTAACATTGAATACTAGTTGTCTCCATTGGATTATTACCTTTAGGATGATATATGATTGTAATCTGAATAATTTTGTGTAAAGGTCGCCATCTTTGCACTCTACCATTGGACCCAAATATTGGGAAGATGCTTCTTATGGGGTCTATCTTTCAATGCCTCAATCCTGCCTTAACAATTGCCACAGCTCTTGCGCATCGTGACCCTTTTGTCCTACCAATAAATAGGAAAGAGGAAGCTGATGCAGCAAAAAGATCCTTTGCTGGTGATTCTTGCAGGTTGGTCATTAAGCTGAGCCATTCTGCTGCACCTTTGCATCTGGAGAGTTTTTCAAAAATATCCTTGATTCTGTCGCTAATTCCAAAATTTTGAACACATTTTTCATGCAGTGACCACATAGCACTTCTTAAAGCCTTTGAAGGATGGAAAGATGCAAAACGAAATGGAAGGGAAAGAGCATTCTGTTGGGATAGCTTTTTATCCCCAGTAACCTTGCAGATGATGGACGATATGAGAATGCAGTTTCTAGATCTATTATCAGACATTGGCTTTGTAGACAAATCAAGGGGTGCTAATGTAAGCTTTTATGATTTTCAATTTTTGCTGTTTAAAGTGAAGTATTCCTTTCCCCCTCCCCACATTTTTTTGTTTATTTATTTTTCAGTATTTGACCATTTTTCCCCTATATCAATTAGTTATGATGATTTTCATGTTCATTTTTCTCTTTCTAATTAGGTGTTTCTTTTGTATACTCCCGGTGTACTTAGGGGCGCCTTACGCTTTTAATAAGATTGGTTTATTACTTATAAAAAAAAAACCATTTCAACCCATGGCCGGTGAACTATGGCACTCTATTTCCTTCTCATATAACCATATGAAAATTGTTGTTTGTATCTATGCGAAGAAGAAGGATTTGCAGGATTTACTAGACGTGAAATGTTTGTGCAGGCTTACAACCAGTACAGCCATGATTTGGAGATGGTCTGTGCAATCCTTTGTGCTGGACTATACCCAAATGTTGTGCAGTGCAAAAGAAGAGGAAAGCGATCAGCATTCTACACTAAAGAAGTTGGGAAAGTTGACATCCATCCTGCTTCTGTCAATGCAGGGGTTCATCTCTTCCCTCTGCCTTACATGGTTTACAGTGAAAAGGTGAAAACAACTGGCATCTACATCCGAGACTCTACAAATATATCAGACTTTGCTCTACTTCTATTTGGTGGTAATCTCACCCCTAGCAAATCCGGGGAGGGCATTGAGATGCTTGGTGGTTACCTTCATTTCTCTGCATCAAAGAGCGTTTTAGAGCTAATACGGGTATTGTCCTCAACATTTTTTGTTGAATTTTATGACTCCTCAAATGATGTTTCCTTTTCTTTTTCCTTCTCCCTTTCTTTATACATAACTTTTGGGTTTTTGCAGAAATTGCGTGGGGAACTTGATAAGCTTTTAAATAGGAAGATTGAGGAACCGGGGTTGGACATTTCTATGGAGGGAAAAGGAGTGGTTGCTGCTGTGGTTGAGTTATTGCACAGCCATAATTTACGTTACTAAACAGCAGTGCTGCCATTCCTTTTCTTTTCTTTTTCGTTCTTCCTAGTAAGCAACATGAGAACCATAGAATTCTGCCACCAACATTTTTGGGCATTTGGATGTATGTAATTTAGTTGGGTGGCTATAATACTGATTTTATGATTTTTTTTTTTTTTTATGTACGCAAAAATAACATGGAGGATGTTTTAGCGATCTCAATTTGTATTTAGCTATAAAATCTATAAAGGTCGAATTTTTTTCAATGCTCTTGTTTCGTGGTTACAGGATTTTTTTTTTTTTTTTTTTTCTCAACTAAAACTCGTGATATTATTAAATTATAAAGGACCGTTTCTCATCAAAACTTGTTCCAATGATTGATTAATGGCTACCTTTGGTCAAATGATGAGTAACACAATTAGCTTCCTTTTTGATGTGTCTCACAAATCATGACTGAAAACTATTTAAAACAAGGGAAAACTGCAATCTATCCCCCCTGATGTTTACACGAATTTGCAATTTTGGTCCCAATGTTTAGATTGCTTCAATTGCACCCAATAAAGCTGCAAAAATTTTCAATCCGTCCCCTTCCGTCCAATTGCTCCGTCTGATGAGACGGAAATGGACCCACGTGCGCGGCATGTGAAATATATGCAGATAACCGGACGAAAATAACCTAAAAAATGCCCTTATTTAAATGGCAGCGTATAGTGTAAAACACCATAAAAATGAAACTCGTCCATGCATGTCCACGTCATCGTCGTCTTCTTCGTCTCTGAAACTAACCATTGCATGCCCTTATTCAACGGTTGCTGGTCGGGTTCCACCACAATCCTCTCCACCGGCGAACCAGTCATTCTCTACACCGAAAATTGACCCACAGAACCAGCAAGTCCAAAACTTGCACTGTGCCCAAAAACCTCTCCGACCCATACGTCAGGGAATGGAGTAAGTCACCCAAAAATCCGTTAATGGCACCCACTGCATCTAACCAAATCAATGCAAGCTCGTTTAGAGACCTGACCACTGCTTGGTTAGGCCCTGACCAGAGATGGAGAGTGATCCTGACTGGTCTAACTTTTCTGCCATGCCATTGTGAACAAACCTCTGTGCTGGCTTATTATGGAAACAAACGTGTTTTCAGACTCTTGCTTAATTCCTTTTTTAATGCACTGCCAAATCATGAGAAAAAAATCATGTCTTTACAGCTTGCGGTGCAAGAAGTCTCCAGGTCAAGACATGCATGTGCTCCACTTTCCTACTTCGGCACTGCCCACACATGCTCTTCACTGTATCTTTCTCTCTCCCTCTCTCCCCTCCTCTTTTTTATTATAGCTCTTATAAAAAAACGACATTTAGCTTGTTATTCCTCTCTCAATCTCTCTGTGCTTTTTGCTTCAAGCTCTACTTCTCTGGATTCATTTGCTGTAAGTGTTAGTTTTTTATAGTAGCTTGAAGCATGAAAGTCATGCTCGTGTTGTGGCCTTTGTTTTTGTTTGTTAAAACAGAGGAGAACATAGCCTCTATTATGGAACCGGACATGCACGTGAAAGGGACCGAGATACAGCTGTGCCTTTTCCTTTAGGAGTCTGCAGCAAAAGCTCACACGATTTTCTTGAAGAAAGGGCACCAAACCGAGATACATGGGATTGTGAGATTTTCACAATGACTTGGGTAGCCGACGTGTTTTCGCATTTAGTTTTATTTTTGTTCTTTTCTCTTGAAAGTGAAGAGAGGCTGGACGTGAAAGGAGGGTAGAGTAGTCATTTTGGCTTCTTCAAGCACGTGGAGCCCGTAATCTTCACCCCTAGAAGGTTGGTGTTAAGAAGGTGCTGGTGTTTTACGGCGGGAAGCCTCCTAAAGGGATCAAAACCAATTGGATCATGCACGAGTACCGCATTGTCGACAATAACAATAGTAGAAGATGGACTTATTCCCGGCACAACCAGATTTGTCGCTGCAAATCAGCTTTCCAAACAGCAAACCCACAACAGGCTGGAGGAGAGGAGAAGACGTGGATTTCAGGATTTGGGATTCTGGAAGAGAGCTTTGGACTCCAGAACAGACTCGTCCGAAAGCAGCATAGACTCATCGGAAAGCACAGAACCATACTCGGCCGACAACACCAATGGCACCAGATCAAGAAGATGCTCTCCGAACCAAACATGCAGAACCGCCGAACACCATCGATCACCGACAGACCACCATCATACGGCTCTGAGGAGGGACACGTGTCCCAGGTTCATATCCTACAGTTTGGGAAGACCTAAAGTGTTTTGATGATTTTTTTTGGGGTTTTTTGGACAAAACGGTGTCGTTTAAATGAGGGCATTTTTGTCGACATTTGTCTAAAAAAGGCATGTGCGCAGCACGTGGGGTCACTTCTGTCTCTTCAGACGGCACAATTGGACGGAAGGGGGTGGATTGCAAATTTCTTGAACTTTATGAGGTGCAATTGACGCAATCGAAACATTGGTATCAGGATTGCAAATTCGAATCAACTTCAGGGGGGAAAATTGTAGTTTTCTCTTAAAACAATCTTTGTATCATCAATAAGTTGTCCATACCGACTTCAGCATTGTTCTTCATTTCATAATGCTTGCATTATTTTCAAAGCATCTTCTTTTAGAATAATATTTTGAAACCCTAATGTTCGTTTGGCAACCATGATTTTAAAAATAAATATGATTTTGTTTTTACTTTTTTAAAAACAATTCATATTTTATTCAATTGTTTCTAAACAAATCATATTTTATTCAACTTTTTTTAATTTTATCTCACAAAGTCAAATCTCAAAATTCGCGCACTAAATAATAATTTAATTCTAATTTCAAAAATTGAAACTTTTCAAGTTGCAAAAGCTTAGGTATTGTTGGGTCAGAAATGTAAGGCTTTGAGGAACTCATAGATGCCAGCACATTCCCTTCGTGGTCTTTGGCAATTTCACCCACCCCTGTTTTCTTTTTTGATTTGTCTATCATTGCATCCCAATTTATCTAAATCAAATCGGCTAGCGGTCCTCTCCACTTTAGGGTCTCTACTTTGGTTTTGCTCATTTTGGTTCTTCATACTAAATACAGCTTTGCGAAGTTCCTCCGCAACCTCCTTTGCACTTCTAACTAACAAGGATGAGGAAGTTCACTTCCAAAAACTATTGTGTTTCTTCGCATCTAGATTCTTCTTGCTGTGGTTGCCATTAATTCAAAATCCTCCTCTTCTAGTCTCTCCATTAGCCTTTCTAAAATGCTTAAGAATCAACTTCTCTATTTGAGTACTTTTGGAAGAAAAAAAAAATTTGTTGCATTCCGTCTAGGGATATGTGGAAGATGGACAACGCCATAGAATATGGTTTGTGGTCTCCACCTCCAAGCCACAAATAGGATAAAGTGGATCAATTATTATCCTTCTTTTAAAGAGATTTTCCTTTGTTGGTAGTAAGTTATTTCATGCCTTCCATAGAAACGTCTTTACGACCCCTGGAACATTAATCATCCTGATCCCCTTCCACATATTTCTATTTGTTTGAGCACTTGAGCTACCTCCTTTATTTAGTAAGGCTCTTTCCTTCTCAAGATGATTAGCACTCTTGACCTAGAATTCTCCATTTGACATACCCACCCAAACTAATTTGTCTTGTTGTCGAATGAGATTTATTGTCAAATTGCAAATGCTCATGACTTCCTCTTCGTTAAAAATCTCTTGTATAAGAGGAGCATATTACCACTTTGTATCTTCTTCAATTAGCCATTCATGCTCGCCTCCCTATCAAGAATCATTACTAGTGGCTGGATAACATAAGTAGTGGGAATCAGCAGCCATTTGTCCCCAAATTTTTATGGAAAATCCATCTCCTACTCTCCACGCTAGTCTTGTTTTTAGAAGGTCTTTGGCGTTCCATATCTTCTCTAAGCATAAGATGGGCAATAACCCAACTTAGACTCCATAAAAGTACCCTGGATATAGTATTTCTCTTTAAAGATTCACGCCACCAAAGTATCAGGATTTTGAACTAGTCTCCACTATCCATCCTTGTTTTGCTAGTAATGCCAAATTAAAACATTCTAGATCTCGAAAACCCAATCTGGTCCTAACCTTCGACTGTCCCATTTTAGACCAACTCTGTTAAAGATACAACTCACACATGTAATGACAAGCATCACAATGACGACACTGAAGATGCATTCATAATTGAAGGCAATAATAATGAGATAGTTGAAGAGATCTCACAATACATTGAATATAAAACGTTAGAAGATGTATAATGAGATATGGGGTGAATAGTTGTAACCATTCATAATTGTAGTAGAAGTTAAATGGTTGAATAGTTGTTATAAATATCAATACAATTATATCCCATAATATTCATGAGGAGAAATATGTAGTTCTAAAATCTTACATGGTATTAGAGCCTTCTAAGGCACCACTGTCGTTTTTCTTCGATTCTTTATTTTGTTTTCTTTTCAATGTCTATCCCATCATCTTCTAGAATTATCTCCTCTTCGTCAACCATTGACATGTCCACATAGTCAAATTCTTCCTCTATAGTTTCTGCTCATTAATAACCATTTCTTCTCTACTATCCCTATCATCAGTAGAATGACACACCATTGATGAGGTGTTCTTCACCATCCTCAATGCCCGTTTTAAATTAATGTATGTTGATTCCATATTAGCCATCAAAACATCAATTCCTCTTATGCCTTCAACAAGGTTCAATATCAAATCTTTTTTCTCACCAAATCTTCTACGCGACTTTATATTGCCTTGTTTCTCTTATGGTTACCCTCTTAGTTTCGTAAATCAAAGCCCCTTCTATCCCATTCCTCGAGTGTAACAAGGCCAAACTTCACTGTCTCCCTTGTCTCTCTTCCAAATATGCAACACTATTTTCAGCATAAATTAACTTGCAACAACTATTTACTGTTGCGTGATCAATTTCTTCCCTACCTCAAAGCTCAACATCTCATTGGTTATGTTGATGGCACTCTCCTATGTCCTGAACCCATGTCTTTGGATGATTTATATGCCTATTTATTAATGCATGAAATGTGTTTGGAGCACCTTTCTACTTCTCTAGATCTCTCAGGCTCCTCTGCCAATGCAACCTTTCTTGCTCTCTGTTTCTCTCACTGATTATGTAAACCACCTCTCAAATCTCAAAGGGTTTTTCTTTTCTTAGCTCACTTTACCCAACCTCTAAATTAGGTCAATGGCTCTGTTTGGGGTCTCTCAGTTTTTTTTTTTTTCCTTAGGTCCACACTGTTATGTTTCCATGCCTCAGTTTTTCCGTTTCTACATCTTTTTTTCATCTTCTTGTCTCTTACATAACAGCCTCCCCTCTAGGTGTTCCTCAGCATATCTCCTAATGATCTGGCTTGGAATTCAAATGCAATGTAATTCAGGCAAGACGGTCTTCTTGGCACAAATTGTCCAATTCATCCGAAAAAAGGAATTGGACTTATTTTTCAACTCATTGATCAATTGGTCATTCATTATTTATTAATAATTGGGATATAATCACAATTCCTTTAGCAAAGCCATATGGCATCCCTCCAGCAAATATCAAATAGAATATTTGTTAAATATCAAACTCTTCTTTCTACTCGGTTTATCACTCTTCGCTCTAAACTCAACGTTCGTCCCTTACTGTTGAGTTTGCATGGGCGTGTTAAGGATACAACTCACACAAGTAATGACAAGCATCTCAATGAAGACACTGAAGATGCATTCATAATTGAAGACAATAATAATGAGATAGTTGAAGAGGTATCACAATACATTGAATATAAAACATTAGAAAATGTATAGTGAGACATGAGGTGAATAGTTGTAACATTCATAATTGTAATAGAAGTTGAATGGTTGTGTAGTTGTTATAAATATCAATACAATTATCTCATAATATTCATGGGGAGAAATATAATCATACAAACTCATCCATGGAACCTTGGATTCATTTTCTTGATGGCCCTACTAAAATTTAAGCATAATGGAATTTATTTCCTTGCAGAGAGACTTTGGCATTTGAAATACACTCATATCGTATGTGGGTATGGCTTGAATGGCTGGTTTTAGAAGACTCTCATTCCCTACTTAAGAGATAAATTCTTTCTTCAATCCGTTAAGCCTACTTCATATCTTATTCTTTATGTTCTTAAAAGTTATAGTTTTTGACATTCCTACTAAAGCAAGCAACCCCAAATACTTTTCATAATATTGAGTCAACTACACCCATTTCATAGAGAGAATGTGGTTCCGTATCTCCCTTTTTGTATTTTTGCTTAAAAAAATTGAAGTCTTCTCCTTGTTAATTTTTTGTCATGAAGCTTTTTTATAGACATCGAGTAATTATTGTATTCTATCCCCATTCTAACGCATATATATATATATATATATATATATATATGAGAAAACTTTAATTTACCCTCATGAAGTTGTCACCGATTTGCAATTCTAACATCTTTTTTGTCCAATTTGACAGAAATACTAACAGATGATGTTAACCACAATAGGGTGGTAGTTAAAATGGGTTGCTTTTTGAAGTTTAGTGATATAAATGCTAGAGATGTGCAAGTTTGAGAGGTTAAATGTATTTTTTTCCTTTATTTATAAGTTCGATTTCGTGTTTTGACAACGACTTGATTCGCCTTAGGAAGCCTATGGATGATCTCTCAAAGTTTAAAAGTTTGCAATGTAGGTATTCGATATATTATCTCCTTGAATCCTAACAAAGAGTAAAAAAATGACTAAAATACTCTCTTTTATAAAATGAAAATAAAAAATAAAAAATAAAAAAAGGTAAGTCGTGGGTCTGTACTGACCTAGCTTACCCAGGTCCTCCACCAGATCAAGAAAGGTAAGAGAGGTCAAGTTACAGACCAAAGAAGAAGGATAAGAGAGCAACTTGGGTGAGAGGATCTCAAGGTGCAATTGTTAGAGAAAAACATGAATCAAGTACCATTGGTGCTAATTCCAACGCTTCAAATTCAAAATCAAACCAAGCAAGTACATCCAAAGAAGCCTCACATAATGTAGTTGCAGAGCAACCCAAGCCTTCATAATTACGTATGATATCTTATTAGCATGATTTATGCATTAAAATAATATATGAATTGTCCCTGAAATTATGCAAGTCTTAATTTCTAAACAAAAACACTTTATGATAGCATACTAAGAGAGGCAATACTTACTAATTTTGCAAAACTTATAACATTCTCAATTACCAAAGTCAAAGTAGTATATTTGTTGTTAGTTTGTAATTGGCCACATTCTGTTGTACAAAATCACTTATTTGTAAAGATGCTTTTTAATAGGGATTCCGCTATTTAGAAATGCTTCCAGAAGATTCTGCACAATTTGCAAGTTAGAAAATTCGGTTCCTTGCCAGCCGCCCAGACGACGTGTCATACCGTCCGGACGCCCAGCTATCCAAAGCACCAGCCGTCCGGACGACGTGTCATACCGTCCGGACGCACATCAGTCCGGACGATGAGAACTTTCCGTCCAAACCTTCCCCTGTGTCGAGAAGTTTCGAACTGTTCCAGCTTGCATCCATCCGGACGTTTCAACAGCACGTCCGGACGACTCTCATTGTTCGACCAAGCTTCAGGATTTCCTTCCAAAACACAGATATGGGAAGATTGCTGCAACCGTCCAGACGACGTGGATTCCCATCCGGACGCGCCCATCCATAAGGCAAGTATCGTAATTCAAATCCTGACGTCCGGACGCGCATGCATCAGATATGGAAATTGCGTGCACCTAATCAACCGTCTAGACGACCATTCCCCCGGTCCGGACGCGCGAAGCCTTTATATGAAAATTACTTGCAGCGGACGTGCGACCGTTCGGACGACAGGGCACCACCATCCGAACGCGGCTCAGAAACAGGGAAGAATTTCAGAGAAATTCTCGGACAATTGATCGCAGAGTTGTCCGTCTGGACGACCCTTGACTACCGTCCGGACGGCGCCCAATTTTTATCAAGCCAGACGCTCATTTGAACTGTCAGCCTATAAATAGAGGTCTTTAGGCTTGAGAACAACAAGAATTCGGTATTGAATTACATTAATGCTTATAGAGCTATATTGTGAGATTATTGAGTTGAGTTGATCTCTCTGAAGACGTTGCTGTGTGTGTTGTTGCTGTGCTTAATCTGAAGTCTATCTTGGGGGTTGACCCTAAGGTAAAGGATTCCATTGAAGACCCCTTCAGGTAGAAGACCTCGTTGGGAGGCATTCGTGTTGGGTTACACGTTAGAGGGCAAGGTACGACCACTGCATCAGGGGTATATGAGTGTTACTACTTTGTAACTAGTCTTGTCTTCTGAATAGTGGATATCCTAGGTTTGGCTGCCCCAGAGTGGTTTTTCTCATATTGAGTTTTCCACTTCGTTAACAAAATATTTGTCTCCTTTAATTTTCGCAATTAATATTTTGTTGCACACTGTTCACACACACTTGTATAAATTATAAGTCTCCTTATTTTTCATTTGTAAATAAGGCTCATTGCATAACAAGTTTCGTGATAATTTACTTACTAAATCGTGTACTTACGTAGTTACTTTTCCACTTGTAAAACACCTTGGTGTTTTGCAGATTAGCAGGTTTGATGGACAAGTGGATTAAAGCATTTCGCAGGATTGAATATGATTAGCGAATAGCTCACATAGACAATTTTGCCTGGTATAGATAGATAACATCGAACTTTGTAGTTAATATTTTTTGGAAGCTCTGTATTTGCGTTGATGATAGTGAATGATATAATGTTGAAGTTATTTTAGTTTGATTGAGATCATTATTTTCTGCTTTCTGCCATATTTTACGTTGATATTTAATGTTTAAGGTAATAATTATAGCTAATTATAAGTTAATTAGTACAGAGAAACTACGAGTAACACTCTGAGTTAATTATCATAAAAATGAATTTTTGGGACATTACAGTATTCCAGTGCCTTTTTAATGTCACCCCCAAACTTCCAAAACTTGCAATGTAGGTTCGATGTATCAGCTATATATATATTATAAATTTTACATGAGTATATATATTTTAAAATTTTAAAAAAAAAATCTAGAAAAAAATATGTTGATGACTCACGGTATGGTCGTAGGTCACAGAAGACCCACAATGTTGGCATGGGTCGATCAAGAACCAGGCGTCGTCGTGGGCCAATCAATGATTCAATTGTGAATTTACTAGAAATTGGTTTTCCAATTCCCTCGAACCATGATCGTCCTCTTTCGCTTCTAGATGAGATAAGCTATAATGGGTCAACTTTCATGTATAGCCTTACTTGTCACCAGCCATTTTGTTGTGAGACCCATAGCGTCGCCGTAGGTCACTAGTTCATATGAGTATGTGTTTTTTTTTTTTTTTTTTTTCACTTTTTTCTTATTTTACATTTTTTTGTTAAATATATATATATTTTATAAACGGAGAATTAACAAATAAGGTGATTGAAATGGGTTGATATGTAAGACACCCATATTGCAGATTTTGGTATTTTGGGTGACATTGAAATATGCATGGTAGTTCAGGAGAGAAATGAAGTTTCCCTATAATCAAACCATTATGAAACATTTGTATGGAGAAGATTTTTTATTGGGGAAACTACACTTACCCTTCTCCATCTACCACTAAATTTGCAATAACCCTCAATCTTTCAACTTGGTTAATGTGCCATATCAATCTACTGTTAGGGTTGAGATGCTCTCGTTTTATCCCCCAAAAGACAAAAAATGTCTCTAACAAATCTCAAATAAAGTTAAATGAGTTTTAACTTCTTCTTTTTTTCTTTGCATACAAGTATTTTTTTCATGTTAAGATGATTTGTGGTTGTTGTAAAATCTTTTAGTTACGCCATTGTAAGTGAGTTGTTAAGAAATACACTTCTCTTAACTATGCATTTGATGTTTCTATGGCAGTGTAATCGATTTTTTTTTTTTAAAAAAATATTATATATAATTTCACATCATTTTGGGTTCAATTGACATTATGCCTTTAAAATTTACAAGTCATTGATGTGAATTCATGAGAGGAAAGAAAAAAAAGATAGAAAGACAGAGAAAGATTAATAGAGTTGGGAAGAAAGCCCTTTGATACGCATGTAGTACGTATTGGATTGCTAGAAAGGTAAGGTCTATGGAAACAACTCTAGGTTAATCATGCATGTGCTAATACCATTTTCTAGAGAAGTTAATGAAGAACTTCAGTCCTATAAGGAATTTGAGGTGGTCTTTTATTGAATTCAAATCTTTTGAGTTTGCGGTGGATGGCGGGTCTTCAATGTTATGGATTCCTGAAATGAGTGTGGGTATTTAATCTATTTGCTTGGGTAAAGTTAGTATTTATCGGCTTTAGCCACCGTGGAGGCCTTGGTTCAAGAGGAGAGGACGGAGTATTTTATGAGATCCTCTAGAGTTGGAATTGTACCCAAGGTCGGACTTGGTCGACCAACTAGGGGATGGCTTACTATGTGCAATTTGGGGCACCTGAATTGTATCCTACTCTCTCTATTTATCGGTTAGGGCATGCACCAGATTACACATAACAATCCATCATTTACTTGGTTGACCGGGTCCGATCATCATGCGTATAAAGTTAGGGCTCATATCAGTGAATCAAGAATATTCATGACATGTATAAATGCACAGTTCATAGCAAAATACTCATGCCTGAAAATTTTAATTTAAAAGTCCACGTGAGAATTAGTCAAAGTAGTCGTTAGCGTACCTGCCGACTCTCTCATCTATAAGGTATTCTATAATTAGTCACACTTCTAGAACGAAGTCCTAACTTAGAACATAAATCTTAGATCTTTAAGCATTCTACCAGTCAAACCGTTGGGATAATAAAGGGATCATTGGGACGATCTTGCTGTCAAGATGGTTCTCAAACCATTAGGACAGTTTCTGGACAGAAACTCCTAACAACGAAAAGATTATACTTTGTAATACCCTATATTTTAAGATATTATATAAAATATCTTAAAATAAGATTTAAGACCTAATAATATAAATAGAATAAATATGAATATTGATTAGATAAATATTCATCATTCTTTTATTCATCAATTTTAAGTATAAATGTTTATAAGATTAAATATTTACTAGAAATATAATAATGAGTCTAATTTATTAAAGAGATTTAAATAAAAGAAAAAGAATAAAAGAAAAAGGATATTTGGTTCTTAATTAAAGTTTTGTTTTAATATTGTGATTTTATGAGTTATTTGTTAAGTAATCTAACGTTTTTAAGATGTGTTTTAAACATGGTATTTCAAACGGAGTATTGAAATATAAAAATGCGCTGTTATGATGCCCGAGTGAAAATACATTATTTTACAAAAGTGTCGTTACGCCGCTCAATTGTTTTACAATATTTTTAGGCATTAATAATAATAATGGCGTTATTCTACTCAACTTTATAAAAAGATAACAATGGAATTAATTATGTAATTATTCTAATCCACCTGTTTTTAAAGTATAAAACCTGTTAATTATATTAACGTATTTATTAAGTTTATTTGATATAAAAATAAGTCAAATATAGACTTAAATAGATTTTGGTATCTCACTGTTTTAGTTAAATAATTGAAACAGTACTTGCCTTAATATTAGTTGATTTAAGGTTAAGTTATGTTGGGTTGCAAAACTCTATTTGTAAAAATTATGAGTTTTAACTATTTTTATAAAATGGGTATTTTGGCTATTATTTATAAATGCTATGAGAAATGCTACATGTACAAAAAGAGATTTACAAACTGAGGTGGAGTCTATGTGGCATTTTGACGTCATTCTTGGTTTTTTTTTTTTTTTTTTTAAAAAAAAACTTCATTGTTCTTTCTAGAAAGCACCGAGCCTCTATGTCGCCGGATCTCTTCCTCGTCGCTGGACGGTCGGTCCTCCAGTGGGAGCACACCGGTGGTCGCCGAGGCTCTCTGTCGCCGGATCTCTGTGGTCGTGGTCGTACTCCCCTCTAGCCAGCCCAAGAAATCCAGCACGCCGGCCGTTCTCCCTTTCATCGGCTGTTATCCCCTCTCCCGGCTGTTCTCTCCTCTCCCGAGCTCCAGTCGCGGCCGTCCACGGCCTTCGGGAATGGACGCTCCTCGGATCCGAAGCCCCCCCTGGGTGGGTTACCGACCCGATCCCCTCTCCCTTTACCATCTCTGTCGGCGCTTTCACCGGAGAGGGTGGCAGATGCGCGCGACAAGGCAGACTCGGTGGATGGTGGTGAGGCACATATAGGTGACGTGGGCTTTTGTAGTGCTGTCGGCGTCCTTTGCAGTGGGTCGACACCACAGGGAGGCAGCGCGGAGGTTGGTAGCTCCGCAATCTGGCTGATGCCGGTGCAGTGGTGCTTTGAATTTGGATTTTTGGTTGGGGGTGGGTTTGTTTCTGGGTATTTGAGTGGATGGGTATTTTGGAAATTGCAATTTGCTGCCTTCCGGTAGGTTAGGTGCCTGTGTCTTCCGATGGGGTGGGTTTCTTGCAATAGGCTAGACTGCGGTAGTGCGAGGATGGAGATGGTGGGTTTTCGGCCGATGTGCTTAGTTCAACCGGACTCCATCCTACCTGTCAATGTTTTTTAATTGATGAAACACCGATCTTACTTGGAATCCTACGTGTCTAAGTTTTTTAATTGATTAAATGCCACGTAGACTCCATCTTAGTTTGTAAACATCTTTTTGTAAAGATTTCTAAGTACATTTGGCATTTCTCAAATGCTATTATAATGTCCGTATGAAATATGTGGCATTATAATTAATCAATTTTATATGCCGTTATAATATCCAAATGACATTATATTGATTAAAGATCAAAAATTGAAAAAAGAAATATTATGCTTAAGGATCTTAATAAATGCCGTAATAAATTATGCATAAAAGATTAATAATAAAATGTAATTGGACAAATTGTAGATAATTAGGAAATTATATTAAGGGGTAATTACCTTTTCCCCCCATCAAGTACCGGCCTGTGTCATTTTGCCTCCACGAATTACCACTTCGACAAAAAAAAAGCATCAAATTACTATCTTTACATACTTTGGCCCATTCAGTCAGGGAATCCCGTTAACTTGGATGGAATATGCCATTTTTTACCGTTAATTTTGATTTAAAGACCAAAATGTCATCTATTGTAATTAATAAAAAATATTAAAATTAATATATTTTTTTTTTTAAAAAAAAAAACCCACCCAGCAGCCACCCCCTTTGATGAAGGGGGTGGCCCGGGAGCCACCCCTAAAGGTGGCCGCACGGTCATCCTAGAGATAAGATGGGGTGGCCACCCCTAGTTCCGGGGTAGCCGCGAACCACCCGACCACCTCAGGGGGTGGCTGCCGCCACCCCCTTTTCCTTTAGTTTTTTTTTTTTTTTTTAAGATGAGGGTATTTAGGTCATTTTTGAAATTGAGTTAGGGCATTTAAGTCTTTGCATGAATTAGACTGACGGAATGAGCCAAAGTATGTAAAGATGGTAGTTTGATGCTCTTTTTTGGTCAAAGTGATAGTTCGTGGGGGCAAAATGACACAGGCCGGTAGTTAATGAGGGGGAAAGGTAATTACTCTTATATTAAGGTTTAAAAGTCAATAATGGAAATAGGATTAAAATGCATTTTTAGTGAATTATACTAATTCACTATTTGCTTGTATTGTATATGTATATATTGCAGTGATTATATATGTGAACGTTTTCCTTAAGCCAGAAGAATTACTATGAGTATTTCTTACTCACTGAGGATGATACGTGTGGTTTAGTCTTTAATGACTAATGATTGCTGTTTTATTTAATTGTATGCATATGGTTTGACATTTGATATGTTCAACATGCTCTGGTTGGAATTGTGTATATGATGTTGTTTGCATGATCATATTATGAGTTATGAATGGGTTAATAAAAAGACTGGAGGTTTAGGTACCAAGGTGTCAGTGAATTAAGAAGACCAATGAATGAACTGAGGTTTATGTACCAAGGCATCAAGCAATTGACTAGACCAACGGGTAAACCGAAAGTTTAGATACCAAGGCATCAATACACTGATAAGACTGACGGATAAACCAAAGGTTAAAAGAAAAATGATAATAAATTGGCGGGCACAAGGCCCACAGTGGGAGTACAAGGCCCCGTGGTAGACTGGCGAGCACAAGGCTCACAATCGAGGCACAAGGTCCTAAGAACCAACAAGCTTTATAGTTTAAGGAGCACAAGGCTCATAGAGAACCCCTTAACTAAGCACAAGGCTTTAGCAATAATGAATGCAAGTATATGACTTAAGTAAATAAAGAGTTAAAGCAGATAAATGAATGTGATTAAATGAATGTGGATATAGCTGTCATCATTTGATTGCATTGTATATGGTTAAATAAATCAGTGTGTCATTGTGGTTGAAGACCGTTGATTCACTTGACCACAACATGAAATTGTGGTGTTAACCACAATCACATACGAGTTTTTGCAGGAATAAAGGAAGCAGCTTAAGGTCAGACTTTTAGCATATAATCATTATTTGGAGAAAATAGTAGTTATGTATTTATTAAGTGCCGTATTTTGGAATGTAATTATTATATCATAACAAAAAGTTATTATTTTTATATTAAGGTTATTCAGTTAGCTCTAACGTGTCATTGTTAAAGAAAAATTATATTTCACTACTAATTTATAACTCTGATGAGTTAGTAATGTCACGTGGAAATTAAAAAAATTTCACTTAAGCTTTTTGTAAAAGCGGGGCATTACATACTTTAACCCATCAAACACATTTTAAGGCCTAAAAAAACTTCCGTTCACTAATCCTATACAATAAACACATCATAAATGAAGCTCAAACACTAAACTCCCAAGCTTTAACCAAAAAAAAAAAATTAAAATCAAACCTTTCATATAAAAACTAAAATTTGACTCTATTAACACTTCAAGGTCTCAGGGATTTCCACAACAACACATTTATAACTTAAAGATCTATTATCAAGTTGTACAAAACTTGAAATAGGACATACCATTACAATGCTAATTCTTTGTTCTTAAAGTTACAAATTTTCATCATAAAAACCCAAATTTACCTAAAGACAACCCATTATAGAAGCCAAACATGAATAAATCTTGTATGAAACGGGAATACTACAAGGTTAGGGTATAGAACTCACTTTCCTTGAAGATAGAAGTTTAAGAATCTCTAAAAATCCTTCATTTCTCATTCTCTCTCCTCACTTCTCTCTCTAGGGATTTGGGAGGTTGAAGGCAAATAAGGTGTCTAGAGTTCATCGTAGGCCCTTAAATAAGCCCTTTCACGCTTCTGTGCTAAATTAGCTCTATCTGATTCGCATGCTTCTGTCATTGTTCGGACAATCTTCGGATCGTCAGGACAGCTTTCCTAAAATTTCGTTACCTCATTCGTGGCATTGTCCGAGCGTTATCTAATGACTAACATGGCATTACTTGGATGGTTTACAAACTGTTTAGACAATTTTCGTGGTAAATTTTCTTATATTTAAAATCTCATTTTCTCCCCTTCTTGGGATTTGCGACTAATCCAACTCTAATGTAAACACTTTGGTACAAATTAGGGTGTCATTAATCCTAATTTACTACAGGGTATTACATCCATACCTCTTTATAAAAATTCATCCTCGAATTTTGATGCTAAAATAACATAACAATAATAAGAGGATTAAGAGATTTATCTCAAATGGGTGTTGTTGGCTCACACCTCCAGCTTTTTTTGTCCATGATGAGGATCCGTTGTTTGGTGAGTCGCGTCCTCCTCCTCTTCAAACAAATTAGGGTACTTGTTGCACACATCTTGCTCAAATTCCCATGAGGTATCTTCAACTCCGTTTTAACACCATAAGACCTTCACTAATGGAATCTTCTTGGTGCCTAATTCTTGCTCCTTATAGTCC
Organism: Alnus glutinosa; assembly: GCF_958979055.1. Classification (NCBI taxonomy): domain Eukaryota; kingdom Viridiplantae; phylum Streptophyta; class Magnoliopsida; order Fagales; family Betulaceae; genus Alnus; species Alnus glutinosa. Next base: position 9,712,947 of record NC_084892.1, read on the forward strand.
ATGATCCTAACAAGTACCTCATTGTAGACCAATCCTTCTTGAATCTTGCTCGTACTCGATGACATGGTCTGGATCATCTATGTACTTCCATAGCATCGATATATGGTAGGGTTGGCAATTCGGGTTCACGGGTCGGGTTCGAGTCAACCCGACTGACCCGATTATATAAACGTGTCAACCCGAACCCGATTATTAATCGGGTTGTGACACGCGACCCGAACACGACCCGATTAATAATCGGGTGACCCGAACTCGACCCGACTAATAAACGTGTCACCCGTTTACCCGACACGACCCGATTAAAAATTTCCTAAATTGAAATTTGGTTAGCAAAAAGGTACAAAACAAAAAAAAGGAAAAAATAAAAACTGAGGTAGCTAAAGTGTTAAACAATTAAATTCGGCAAATCGCAAATCTGTTGGTTAATTAATAATAACACGACTCTTAAGGTATTAGAATTTAGAACTAGTAAAACAAAACTTTTTAATTAATATTCTATTATAATCAGATTTGGAAATTGATATGGCGCCTCTTCATATCTTTCTAATTGATTTAATAGTCTTCTTACCTTTTTCTCATCTTTGTTACCAACTTATTGGCGTACTGGTCCCATCTTATTTCTTTTTTTTTTTTTCTTTTTTTTTTTGTAAATTCATCTTGTTGGTTAAATTGCAGTAATTTTTGACAATTACATTGGCTCTTGGTAAGTGCAAATTAAATCAACATTATTTCCATTACTTCAATTGTCCAACAAATTAATCAATTTTTCTCAAGCAACCCATAGTGTTAGAATATTACGAGAATTGTAGTATATGGTTTACACAAAATATAACGCATAAGTTGTCATATTTATTTATCTTACCAAATTTCTGCATGCCTTGTGAAAGTGACCAACTACCAAAAAATGAAAAAATTTGAAACCTACTCTACTTAATTGCATTTTCTTTTACTAATATTAGATAGTGAATCTACCAACTAAGGGGGCCAATTCTGAGTTAATAATCGGTTATATCCTCATCAAGTTCATCAACCATATTTAAGCTTCTTTATCAAATATTTAATATTTAATTATCTATATTCTGTTAAAATTTAAGAGGAATACAAAAAGAAAAATGCTAAGCTATTCGCCTATTCCTCTCAAGTTAAACTTAAGTTAACTAAACATAACTAAAATTTTTACAACTACTAAGGGCAAGACATAAGTTACATAATTCAGTTTCAGTTCATAAGGGCAAAACAAAACCCATAATTAAAACAAACCCTATAAAAAGAACGCATCCACATATAAGCCAATGTCAAGGAATATTAATAGAAGCTGTTCCTGATGAACTTGGAACCGAAACATCATTGGAATTGAGATTCAAAGTCAAAATATCTTCTTCAAGCTCTTCAACATTCATTTGTGTCAATTCTACATCAAAAGATAAGAGGAATTAGTGTAATAAAAAATAATAATATAAGTTAATGAAAAAAATAAATATACAAATAACAAATATTACCTTCCTCTTCAAATAACCAATCCCGAGTGCATATTAGTGCCTCAACAATATCAGGTTTGAGCAAACTCCTATATGGATCAATTACACGTCCACCAACACCAAATGTAGATTCTGAAGCAACCGTGGAAATAGGAATGCTCAAAATATCACGAGCCATTGCAGCTACAATAGGATAACGACATTCATTTCCTTTCCAATAGGAAAGAATGTCAAAATCTCCATCCTCAGCAATTGTCAGTCTGGGTTCATCGAAATAAATTTCTAATTGACTCTTATTTGCTTGAGCATTATTCCCGCCAGAATTAAAAAACGCCTACAATTAAAAAGATAACGTGAACATAATTTACTAAGTAGTTAAAAGTATATATATTATATTCTAAGTTACTAACAATAACACATAAATCACAACATAAACATATAATTTTACCTTCATCGTTGCAGAAGTCCGCTTGACAGCCTTGACTTGTGGTTGGGATGCTTGGGAATTAACATTTCTTGTATCAAGAGATATGGCGCTTGAAGATGTAGATGAGGAACCACTGTACTCCAAAAAAAGATAGATCATTTTGTCACGAACATGACAATACTCTCTACAATTATTAACTCCATAAAGTCTCGTATAACTGAAATTTACAAGTTCAAGCTTGTAACGAGGATCCAACGCAACTGCAATAGCCAATACTACACTAAATTCTGATCAATATTTCTCAAATTTAGAGAGCATTTGTGCTGACATTAATCTCTTATATTCATCTTCGCTCTCAACTTCTTCCTTCAAGGTTACATAAATGTCAAAGATCACAGGAAAGTAGAGGTTGGCTGTGGGATACTTGGTACCAGAAAACTCACATGTAGCATGGTAAAAAGGAGCAAAAAAACAACATATATGAGTAGCTTGTTCCCACTCAGGTGCAGTAGGGCAATGCTGATAGTTTGAATCAATCATCTCTAAATAACTAAAAGCACTCCGATAATGAATAGCAGTCTCAAGCATAAGATATGTAGAATTTCATCTGGTTGGCACATCTTGTTTTAGCCCCTTTCTACTATCCAATGACATTTTATTCACAGCCAAAAGGAAATTTTGTTTTCTCATTTGTGATCCTCTAACATACTTCACACTGTCACGGATATTTTGAAGTGCACTATTAATCTCTTTCAAACCATCTTGAACTATCAAATTAAGAATGTGTGCACAACAACAAATGTGAAAAAACCCGCCTTCACAAACAAGGGCTTTCTTTATGTTCAATTGATTTCTTAATAAACCAACACAAACATCATTAGAAGAAGCATTATCCAATGTTATACTGAAAACCTTGGTCTCAATCCCCCACTCTTCTAGCAAATTATACGTCTTTTCACACAAAGATATACCATTATGTGGTGGGCATGAATGAAAAGTTTAACAGCCTTTTAGTTAAAACCCAATTCTTGTCAATAAAATGTGCTGTGAGACACATATATCCATCAGTAGTCAAAGAAGTCCACAAATCAGATGTTAAACAAATCCTACCAGGACAACCATTCAACATAACTTTAACTTTTTGCTTCTCCCTCATATGCAAATTTTTCAAATCAGCCTTAAGGGTATTCCTAGAGATAAGAGGTGCATCAGGATGCAAGTATTTTATCATCTCTCTCCAACCATCATACTCAACAAATCAAAAAGGCAAATCATGCTTAATAACCAAAGCAACCAACAGTTCTCTAAATTTTTTGGGACAAAATCTAGAGTTACTTACAGACAGAGATCCCTGACTTTTAGATAAGAGCATCTGCCCAACATCACGAGTGCTTCTCCTCGGACAATTTTCTATGTGGCGCTTCAAATTTCCAGTTCCATAAATACTTGGAGCCAAGTACATGGCACCACACAACTTGCATTTTGCCTTTAACTTCTCACCCTCCTTACCATGAATGGCATCAAAATGATCCCAAACGGCTGAAGTCTTTCTACGCTTCTGGCCTTTTTTCAAATTTTTCCCTTTCTCCTTCTCCACACAAACAGAGTCGTTTTCTTCTTTTATCGTAGTCAATTCAATCACATCATCTTCAAAGTCTCTAACAATATCATCATCACCAAGTACTTCATTACTCATCTGCAAATATCATTATTAGTAAATTAGTTCTTCAATCCAAATTAGATAGTATATAAAATCTAGCTCACAAAGACAACTTGAAACTTAAAAGGCTAATAATTTTACCTGCTCAGGCTGCTCTTGATCTTGATTCATGATTGGACACAAGTCATACAATAGATGACCGTCTATAAGCTAGCGATCGAAAGAAGTACAAAGAGACTTGAAACCTGCCAAAAATTTCATCAAATACCAAGGTCATGGTTAGTGCGCCACAGACTCATATATCTATGTGAAGAGTGCATACCATCTAGTCTACCTGATATTTTTTATTTTTTATTTATTTATTTCATATTAAATTTGTAAATCTTATAAAAATTTGTCAAAATCCTAACAAAGAAGGAGTGAGTTAGGAAAGCTGCCTTAATAACGTACACTTTAAAGGCTAATCATTGTGCAGTGGCTCCTAAAGGTACATTTTTTTTTCTCCATATATATATATTTTAATTCTCTTTCCAGTTTCCATTGTTGAGTTATGTATGTGTTGGGGGGTTTCTAATGTGGATGAGATTCAAGTTGTGGGATTTTGTTTTTTGGGGGGATTCAAGTTGTGGGATTCTGTTTAATGTGGATGGGATTCAAGTTGTGTTGGGATTCTGCCTTTTACATCAAACAAGACAGAAAAGAAGAGTTTAACAAACTCGGTAAAATTATTAGTGCATAGCTTCAACAAACTTTTGATTACAGTTTTACTTTCCCACAGACTAAATTTTGCATTACAAAAAAAACCAGATAAATTTATGTTATTTTTTGTTTTCAAACTTGCAGGAGCTGCATGCAGCTACATACATGAGCTTCTTTCCCTACATAAAGAAGAACTATGGCAATGATCTAGATGTGTGTGTATTGTGTACTCAGAGTCTCAGACAGATAGACACATAATATCATTTTAACAATCAAGTCACATGCTCCATCAAATTCTGAAAGTTTTTAGCGCTGCTACTCTAAAAAAGTTGGGGTTATTTTTAATATTACAAATTTACAATGAATGTACTAAAGCAGGTGTCTTGGCCAGATTACACTATGCATTTCCGGCAACAATAAATAACATATAAGCAGCTGCCAGATCCAAAAAGTATCTGTGAAAATTTTTGAATCCATTACAGTGTAGTATGCCATGAAATTCAAGTTAAAGAGAACAAGAACAAATCAGATCCACAGGATAAATTAAGCGAAACCAAACCAACACCCATACGGCCATACCTTGAGGAGGAACTCTGGAACTGAAAACAGTGAAAAGTTTGGCGTAGAAAGAGCCAAACAGGGGGAAAAGGCTGAATGGTTGGCAGTCGCGCCGGTCGGGCGTGCGGAGTGTGGGCCGGCTAGGGTTCCAGTTCCATTGTTTCGAACTTTCGAGTTTCTGATTCTCACTTCAGATTTCAGAAATCAGAATATCTGATTTTCTCACTTTTTGCTTTCGGGTTAGTCGGGTTAGACAACTTACCGTTAGACTAGTTTTTTTTTTTTTTTTTAAAAAAACCTAATCAGGTCACATTCGTGTCTGGCGGGTCAACCCGCAGGTTGACCCGCCAGACACGATTATAATCGGGTCATAATTGGGTTGACCCGATTATGACCCGAACCCGATTACAGTAAACCCTAACCCTATTTTCCCGTGTCGTGTTCGTGTCGGGTTCGCGGGTCGTGTCAAAAATTGCCAACCCTAATATATGGAACACGTTGTGCACACATGCTCAGTCTAGTGGCAAAGCAACATAGTATGCCACTAAGCCTACTCTTTTTGTTATTTTGAAAGGTTCAATGTAATGAGGGCTTAATTTTCCTTCTTCCAAAATCTCATTGCACTCTTCATAGGGGATACCTTCAAAAGGACTTCGTTCCCTTAATTTGAACTGCAACTCTTGTATTTGATTGTCGGTGTAGCATTTTTGACGACTTTGCGCTGCTATTATCATTTTGATGAGAGCGACATTGTCTCGAGTGTCCCAAACCAACTATAGGGCTAACAACTATTTCTTGCCTATGTTGTGCTGATATAGTGGCAACTGATACTTATGTCCATGGAGTGCTCTATAACGACTGATAATTTCAATGGCATAAAGTTATAGAAAATATCTTCAAAGCACAATAAGTAAATTATCATAATGTTCATCTACACATTCTGTAGACGCTCTAGAAGAATGATATTGATTTGAGTTCAATAAAGGGTTGGAAATGGAGTGAGAATGACATAATGCCCGAGAACTTTGGTGTAACATCCCCAAAATTAAATTTACCTAACTTGGAGTGTTACTCTTAATGCCTTCAAACTAATTAATTGGTAACTAGCTGAATTCACTATGCCAATTAATTATCAGAGTATACTATAGTGGAAAGTGGAATTAAATGATCTTAGACAACTTAACATAAATTCATAAGCAATAACATGTATCATCAATATAGACTCAAAGCTTCCAAATATACATTATTTGATACTAACAAAAACATCTATCTAATCAAACTTGACAATACGAGCCATTCGCTTGGCATCTTCATCCTGACAAATTTCCCACTCTACAGTTTGACCACCTGCTAATCTGCAAGACATTGAGGTGTCTGACATGTGGAAGAGAGTATTTGCTTAATAAGTAAATTATCATGAAACTCATTTATGTAATGAGCCTTAAGGAATTTTTTCGAAAATGACATGTGTTGTTTCTGTCATTCATTATACCATTTGAAATATGGATTACTTAAGAAAAGGAATTGTGACATAATTCTGTTAACAATCACTAATATTTTAATGCAAATAAATCATGCAGTGTATATATAGATATATATAATCATTAATCATAGCTTTACTCCGTATGGTCTATCCAAGCCCTTAACCCATTATTTGTAGGGTTGGCGCTGTCCCGAGGGACCTGTTGTACAATATTGGTTCTTCGGATATTGCCACATACCGTCTATACTAGAAGCTCTACCGATTTCGACCTTGGGTGGCATGCGCTACTAATAAAGCTGTCGTGGTGACCCTATCCGTACATAGTGCGTCGATCACAAAGAACCATTAGATTTAATGCCAAACATAAATGTAAATCTCTTTGATCATATGGTCAAGCTCATATAATGTTAGCTCATGGTCAATTTACCGCATATACTGGTGTACTATGTTATACGATGCAAATATTATTCAATTGTTTAAAAATAATATATAAGCATTTATCCATTTGAAGTAGTATAAACATGTTATAAAATCAGTAGTGTCATAACATATTATTTGAAAAGTAAAGCATGCTTAGTCCTCTGACTTATCGCACGTTAGAGTAAAAATAGTCATGTAAACATTTACTTCAATTTCTCATCCACCACCTCAGAGATCTTAATCACAAAGTCACTGAAAATCACACTCTAATATCATACACAAACACGTTGGAGGTCCTAATCTTAATTCACGAAATTCTAATCATGCGATAGAAACCCTAATCATGGAGATTTAGGCCTCCATCTAACGTTTGGTATCGAGGTCGATCTTTTGGTCAACAAGGATTGAACATTCGGTCATATTCAGTGAAATGGGCGATGACTACCATAATGCACAAATGACTCAAAACTTCTACTCAGTTCAAAGGTTACCTTATGGAGGATGAAATTGAAAATAATTAGCATCCAAACAAACCCTATAGAATTGGATTTGGCGTGGAACACGAATGAAATCTGTCAAGAATTTGGACGAAAGTTGGTAGTGGATACTTATTTGTTATTTTTACATACCACCAGGAGCTTTCAGAACATTTTATACTATAAAGAATTTATTGCAAATCAGTGTAACCATGATGACTTATAATTGGATCTGGAGTGTTACGCTAAAAGAATCCATCAAGATTTTTGAACGGAAGCTGATAATAGAGACTTATTTATTATTTTTACATACCATAGGGAGCATTGAATGTGCGTTTGGAATTGCGATTTCGTAGACAATAAGCCCGATTTTAAACCAAATCGCAGAACATAAATTGTTTGGGAACTGTATTTTTAAAAATTGTGATTTGAAACGCAGAAAATCTGTTTTTTCAAATCGCAGATAAAATGATGTTTTTTTGAAAACGCATAATTTTAAAGGCTAAACTGTGATTTTACCAAATACTTAACTGCGTTTTTAAAAATCATTTTTTTTCAAATCGCATATTTTAATTTAAAATTCTAATTTTTAAAATTACAAATCCAAACGGACCGGTGAATATTTTTATACCACGTGAGAGCTTATTGCAAATAAGTGTATTTTGCATTTTCCCTTATTTATTTACATACAAAATTCTTATTACCCAACAAAGAAAAAAAAAAAAAAACATAATTATAGACGTCAAAAAGAGGTGACAAATTGTTTCTTCCCTCTCAGAGTCCCACTCTTTTCTTTCTTCTTCGTTCCGGGTCGGTAACAAAGCCTGTAAAACCCCCAAAACATGAGTTTCAGAGTGGAACACTCGAAACCCTAGAATTCAAATCCAACCCTTGTTTTCTCGAAGCACCCGATTCCAAGACACGGAAAAGCACCAAATGGGTCGACCCGAACCCTACGTCTTGTTCTCCCAGACCTTCAACCACCCCCATCTCGACGAGTACGTCGACGAGGTAACCTACTCCCACTTTCTCAGAGTTTTGTTTCCTTAGTTTTCAAATTAAAATCAAATCCTTCGGAATCGTTTTGTTTTTGTTGTTGAATTTTAGATGTTTTGTGTGATGCTTAAATAGCTTCCTAATGAGCAATTTTGCATACGAAATTACTTAGCGCACTCTATTTTACGGGCATCTTATTAGTTGAATGCTGCCTTTTGCTAATGCATTGTTCTTATTCAGGTATTGTTTTCTGAATCCATTGTAATAACTGCCTGCGAGTTCCTTGAACAAAATGCTTCCTCGGCTGCTCAAGCTGTAACGCTTCTTGGGTACGCGGTGCTTCTGACCTATATGATTGTTTTAACATTTCCTTTTTAATGAGTTAAACTATGATGAATTTGGTCCCAACTAACGAACATATTGAATTTTTGAAATAATTGTCCAAATGGGTTTATGTTAAATAGAGTAATGCTAGAAGTTCCTCTTGTGTCCCTCCAATATTGATGTGGCTTTTAAAATCACTATTGGGCTTGTGATTGATTATTATTGAATTTTGATCAAATGATGATTTTTAAAGCCACATCATTATTGGAGTGACAAGAGAGAATTGTAGAAACAAACTTGCTCTGTGTCAGTATTTGATGATGCATGATAGGGATTTTGTGAGCAGTGACTATTTAAATTATTTTACAGGGCTACTTCGCCTCCTTCATTTGCTTTGGAAGTATTTGTTAAATGTGAAGGGGAGACAAGGTTTAGGCGTCTCTGCCAGCCTTTTCTTTATTCTCATTCCTCATCAAACGTTCTCGAAGTTGAGGTAATCTGATTTATGTTACCATTTTGCTTCCTCATTTGTCCATTTATTCAAAACGTCATGGTGCCTGCAAATTTCAGTAAATTTGTGTTGAGTTCTATTTGTATCTTATGTTTTTTTGTTTTTTTTTATTCTGTGTGATATGTTTTTTTTTTTTTCTTTTCTTTTTAATCATACTTATATGAAGTTTGATTCAGTAGGTCATTTGTATGTGAAGTTCCCAAGAATACAGACTCCCCCCCCCCCCCCCCCCCCCCTCTCTTCTGGGTGTCTAAAGAGTACAGACATGGTCATACTCTTATTTTGTGGGCAATTTGAATACTGTATTGATCCACCAGGTAGAGAGAGAGAGAGAGAGAGATCAAAGTGGCTGGAAGGCTGTATGAGATTAACATGCTTTCTGTGATGAACTGCTGGCAGAGGATGTAGGGGCATCTGAGCAAGAGTCTTTATTTTGAACCGACCTCTCCATGGTAGATGGAATGATGGGATTCCAGCTGCTGAGTTAAGGCTGTGAACTTGGATTGATGACAGGCAAATGGAGCAAATTGGGTATTTCTTGGGAGGTAAGAGAAGTAAACTTAGTTTGGGGATTCATATGCAAGAATGTGCTAGTGAGTGTTGTGGGACCTGCATTGCTTTATTTTCTTCTCTAAATGAAGTTTTACTGGTATGTAATTTGGTGACATGGATGATATGTTTTCCTTATCCCAAACAGCATGAAGATGATAAGCCTCATTTGTTGCATAACTGAAGCCAATTTGGTTGTCAAGGTCATTAGATGGTTTGATTCTTTTTTGGGGATACAATAAGGATGAGGCACACCTGATACCGATATCACTCCGTGCGATGGCCTTGGGATGGTAATAGAGTTTTTACTTCTGATTTGCATTGGCCATTAAATAGGATTACATGACTTTGGAGTGTAGGGATAATATATATGCTTTGGTGCTTTTTACCATATGTTGAGGTCCCGGTGAGGTCAGATGTTTCCGGTGGGTGCCTCTCGCCAGCTTCTCAGCCTTCAGCCTTTGTTTCAGTGTTGTTAGTAGACAGTGCCCCGATTCCTGGTTCTACAGTGTCTGCATCGAAGGTCGTTCATCAAGAAGCTATGGCGTCTGCGAGTCATATTGATTAGAATTTTGGGAATGACTCAGATGAGAAGAAATGTATTTTCTGGGCTGAGGAGGGAGAAGATTACCGGTGTGAGGGTGATGAAGTCTGTCCCTAGGCTCAGAAGGGGGTGGAATGGGAGAAGAATTTAAATAACATTTGGTGAGTTGGGCGAAGGTTTGTACCCCAATTTCAAAAGGGGGGCTTGGCATTAGGAATTTGGTGTTGTTCAACCGCGCGTTGTTAGGAAAATGGTTATGGCGCTTTGGCATGGAAAGAGATGCTTGGTGGAGAGTTGCGGTGGACTCCAAGTTTGGAAGTTTGTGGGGTGGGTGGTGCTCTCGTGAGATTGCAGGGGCTTTTAGAGTAGGGTTGTGGAAGTTCATAAGGAAAGGATGGGAGACGTTTTCCAAATTTCTTAGATTTGAGGTGGGGGATGGAAGTAGGACTAGATTTTGGCATGACTTGTGGTGCGGAGATACGGTTCTGAAAGAGGTGTTTCCTGATCTCTTTGGCATTGCTCGAGTGAAGGACGCGTCAGTGGCTGACAATATGGAGATTTTGGGCGGGTCCATTCAGTGGAATGTGAGCTTTGTTAGAGAGGCGCATGATTTGGGAAGTAGATGTTTTTACCTCTTTCTTCCAGGTTTTGGACTCTACTAGGGTGAATAGAGATCGAGCAGATTGCCTTAGTTGGGTCTCTTCCAAGAAAGGTGTGTTCAGGGTTAAGTCTTATTTTGGTTCCTTGACGTGTTTTGGAGGAACTCGGTTCCCTTGGAAGAGTGTGTGGCGATCTCAGGCACCCCCGATGGCAGCTTTCTTTACTTGGTCTGCAGCTCTAGGTAGAATCCTTACTTTGGACAATCTCAGGAAGAGGCACATAATCATTGTGGACAGATGCTGCCTATGCAAGCGTGATGGGGAATCAGTGGACCATATTCTTCTGCATTGTGATGTGGCTTCCGCTATGTGGAACAACATTTTCTCTTGCTTTGGTATTTCTTGGGTCATGCCTAGGAGTGTGCTAGACCTAGTTGCTTGTTGGTGGAAGTCTGGGAGATCAAGGAGCGCTACAACATGGAAGATGGTGCCTATATGCTTATTTTGGTGTATTTAAAAAGAAACCTTAGGTGTTTTGAGAACCTAGAGAGCTCCTTAGAGGAGGTGTTAGAGTTATTTCTCCATACGCTGTATCTCTGGTCGATGACTTTTTTGTACCCTTTATCCATCAGCTTTGCTGATTTTCTTGCTTCTTTTTCCTTTTCTAGTTAGGTGTTTCCTGTTGTATACTTCCAGTGTACGTAGGGGCGCCTTACGCTTTGAATAAAACTAAACTTACTTATAAAAAAAAAATGTTTCTATCGGGTGCTTGGTCTTTCACCCAAGTTTTGGACGGGATGTCTTGCGTCTCTCGCCCCTTCCTTTTTTTTTTTTTTTTTTGATAAGTGCAAATTTATTTAAAAAACAGCGTAAGGCGCCCCTAGTACACAGAGAATACAAGAAGCAACAATCTCACCACCGACCCCACAAAAACAGCCCACTAAACAACTCAACCCTAAGCTCCTAAAGCTCACACTCCTCAATCTTATCCCACCTCCTATGTTCCTCATCAAGGGTAGATAGGAAAGCCACAGCTTTTTCCTCTTCCCCCTTGTCCCCGGACCCTATCGAACCCTCCTCCCCTTCCTTTGAAGGCGGGTTCTACTTCCAAGCTGAAAGGCCAGAGGGAATTGAATAACTTAAAAGTGTTTAGTTAATTATGAGGGGTCTAGCCGTGGTAAAGGCACAACGAAATAGTGTGTTGTGGGATTTTATTTCTTTGGGTTGTTGGGTTCTTTGTTTGCTTGGGCTGTTTTGTGGGTTTTCGGTTTATTTCAGTTTCTTGTTTTTTCTTTGTTCTTTGTTTCTCCTCCTACTTTTTTTTTCCCTTGTTTTTTGGTGTCTTTTTGTATACCTCTAGTGTACTTTAGGGGCGCCTTACGCTTTTTATAAAATGTGCTTGCTTACCTATCAAAGAAAAAACCATATGTTGAAATTTTCAGAGGCGATGGTTGGATTTTCTCAGGCTTTTGCAACTCTTGAGATGGGTGTTAGAAAGATAACTTTATCCCTTTTTTTTTTTTCTTCGAGGAGTTTAGTTTGTTAGGAAATCTAATGAATTACTGGTCAGGAGTTTTGGACTTCGTGTGTAGTTGCCCTTTATTTTTATTTTTATTTAAATATTAAGTTTCATACGAGATGTAACCCCTATGCCACATAATGGGTGTAGGCCCCCTAAAAAAAGGCATGTGTAAAAATAAACAAAACTTTTCAAGAGAAATAAAATAAATAATTTAATGATTTTTTATATGGGTTTAAATGGAGTTCAATTATCCACCACCACGTGAGAACTTAGAATTATTAAATAATTAAATCTAGATGGAGATTGGGAATTTGTTTGAGTAGAGGTTCTCTGATAATCTTTTTTATAAATGTTATTCCCCGCAATATAATTTTTGTGTAGATGTGGACTGCTTATAAAGTCATCTCGGAAGACTATTTTCTTTATAAATGGTATAGTTGTTTTCAATGAAGATGCATTTTTTTTTTTAATTTCATTATTATTTAATTCACGACCATTTTGTTGATGCTTGTTGATGAAAAGAACATATATTATCTTAGTGATATAGTCACTAAAAGCTGTACGTACACAAGCTGTATAGCTTGAAAATTTAATAGAACTCCAATAAGGTATAGGTGTGATAGAGTTCCCAGTCCTTGTGAGAATTAATTTTTTGTGAATAGTCTTTGTGGCTTACCTCAATCAGGGGTCAATTTAGGCATTCCTTTCGATGGACTATCCCCTCGGTTTGCCTAGATTCATTTCTATTGTTGTTTGCCCTGTTAGACTCTGTTACATCTGTATTTTGGTGGATTTAATTTCATATTAAAGAAGTCATAACTTTTTTGCAGGCTGTTGTAACTAATCATCTGGTTGTAAGGGGCAGCTACCGCAGTCTAAGTTTGGTCATTTATGGAAACACGGCAGAGGATTTGGGTCAGTTCAATATTGAATTTGATGATAATTCGCTGAGAAATTTAGTTGGTTCTGCTGAGGGAAAGCTTGAAGACCTCCCGCTGGCTTTGCACTCAACTAACCTGACAATTGAGGAATCTATATCCTCTTTGAATGCGTTATTCATTCCAGTTGCTCCATTGGATATATCTATTGAGGTTAAGAGGTTTTTACAGCTATTGTTTAAGATTTTGGAGTTGTCGAATCTTGGGGATGCAGTACATAAAGCTGTAAGTACTGTGGTTTCAGCGGCCTCTTCATTTGGTACCAGTGAGTTACATTATGCTGCAGACAGTGAGAAAAATATTACATGGGGCAAGTCAAAAAGTGGTGAGGAGTTGAATGGTGTTATTGGTGAGGCCAGAGAAGAGCTTCTTCAGTTGTATAAAGTGTTTCAATCTGCTGACTTGTTGGCAGAATGCACTTTTCTTGATTTTGAGGCTGATTTGGTTAATTCCAAAGAGTTGGTGGATATGTTTAGCCAGTACTTCAATTTTCGTGGCGACTCCTCAAATCTCGGACATCACCAGCTTTCACAGGTGATTTAAGCACTATATTCTTCTCTCATTTGTCATACCAGCTAGTTACATCTGATTAAGGTAACAGATAGAAGCCAAAAAAAAAAAAAAGGTCTCTCTCTCTCTCTCTCTCTCTCTCTCCCCTCTCCCCCCTTCCTGTTAAATCTTTTCTATTCTAATATCTTACATAAATTTCAGAAAGAAAATGTTGTTCTGGGGCTGAGTGTGGCTCTCTTCTTGTGCTCTGGTAGAGAGAGCTGCTTTCACTTTGTCAATAGTGGGGGAATGGACCAGCTTGCACACATTTTTTGTCATGACAAGCCAAATTCCACTGCTACCACATTACTGCTACTTGGAGTTCTTGAGCAGGCTACTCGGTATTCAATTGGGTGTGAGGGATTTTTTGGTTGGTGGCCTCGTGAAGATGAAAATGTCCCTAATGGTACTAGTGAAGGTTACAGTCAATTGTTGAAGTTGTTATTGCAAAAACCGCGCCATGATGTTGCTTCTCTTGCAACTTATGTCCTCCACCGTCTACGATTTTATGAATTTGCTTCAAGATATGAGGTATGCTTTGAGCTTTGTGTGCTTATCTGTCTCTGTCTCTCTGCTTTGTGGGTATCGTGTGGTAACTTGATTCCTTTCCAGTGTGCAGTTCTGTCTGTTTTGGGAGGTCTCTCTGCTGTTGGTAGGGTTACAAGTGTTACTTTGAACATGCTTATCAATGCTAAATCTCAACTCAAGAGGCTCCTGGTCAGTTGGAATAGTTTATTGTATTCTTCTCTGCTAGCATGTGAGACATGCAGTAGTTAGTACTTTAGCATATTGAAGTGTCAAAGTTTTGCAATATGAGATTCTTATTTAATGTTGATTGACAAGTCTTAATGCAGAAGTTGATAAATTCACATGGTCCAATTGAAGATCCTTCTCCAGTGGCTCGTGCAAGCAGATCATTGATTCTTGGTCAAACAGAAGGATTATTGTCATATAAAGCAACTAGTACCTTGATTGCTTCATCAAATTGTTGCTTTTCAAACTTGGATATTGACTTGCATTTGCTGGAACTTCTCAAGGTATATTGGTGTATTATGTATGTATGTATGTATGTATATACATGTGTGAGTTTATGTATATGTATGTTGAATGTGTAACATATATGCATGGAGGTACGTATGATATGTTTTTATACGTATTTATGTATGTATATACATGTATGAGTGTATGTAAATGTCTTTTGTATGGACATATGTATATGTATCATATATCGACGTTAAAGTTTCCTTTGGTGGCAAATTCATTCTGCTGATTTTTTGGCCTTCTGTTCCTGCTTGCATTATTGGAGTGATATGGTTAAATGCAAACCATAGATTGTATGATAATATGGTTGTATCCTTTTTTTTTTGCCTGATAGTTGGTGTGTCAAATCGACAGACCGTTAATGTCTAGCCACAATGATAACCAAGTACTGCAGATTAATTGTTTTTTTTCTTTTTCTTTTTTTAAAGTGATATTCAGGAGCAAAGTCATGTGCTATTAGGAGTTATGTGGAATATAGGCAAAAAAATAAAAATAAAAAAATCAGCCATATTAGAGGCACAAATGTTGTCATATTGGTGGTCTCAGGATTTTTAGCCATTGCACATTAAAGACAAATAAATCTTAACCTTATAGAGGTTTATGCTAGCTTGTAGGTATATTTACTCCTTGACAACATTTTGTCTGAGGTTTCTTGTGATTAATATCAATGCTATTAACCATCTTCTCCTCCATTGTTAGTTTTCCGTGGATATTTGGCACTTGGTGCTTATCAGCTTTGGGGTCTCTTGGGGTAACGTGCCTCAATCGCTCCATTGTTGGAAATTCCTTGGGCATGAACATCTTAGAGAAGCTATCTGAAAAGTTATTCCAGCCCTCTTAATGTGGAGCATTTGGAGAGAAAGAAACTGTTGGATCTTTGAGGATAATGAGTCCAATGTGCTACTTCTTAAATCCTCCTTGAGATCTTTTCTGGATTGGGCCCTTGCTCATGTTCCCACCTTCTCTTCAGGGAATTTGGTTGATCTGATTTGTTTTCTAGATTGTAACAACACCTAGTTCTTGGTGCTCTTGTTTCTCTTGTATAGCAGCTAGTTCTTTGGTGCTCTTCTTTTCTTGTATACTCTTCGTATACGAGGATTTTCCTCTTTCTTCAATAAAACGTATTATTATTCATCAAAAAAAAAAATGCTTTTGTTTTTCATGGAAAGTCTACTAGTCTATTCTTGATGGTGCTTTGTCTCTGATGTATCAGTATGGGGAATAGTGCCTTTACAGTTATAAATATAACCAATGGATGACTTATATTTGTCAAGATGGCTATGTGTCAAATCCTTTGCCATATCGATTCCCATGTCTTTTGTAGCCACAACTCTTTGCTGTCTTTGAAAGCTTGTGTTTGAACTTAGAGTTTTATGGCTACCGAAGGAGATTCCAACTAAAAGGATTTCTATCTGATTTTAGGTGGGTGGTCATGGTTTCTTCATTGGGAAATATAAAATCAATTCTAGGTTGCGTTGCAGACTTACATGTCTCCCTTTGTGAACTATTTTATTGAACCTGGTAACGTTATAGGGCTTGCCTCTTTGTAACCTAAATTAATGGAAACAGCTTTTTATTTTTTCGGAAGTATAATGATAGAAGTGAAATGACTGGCATCAAGCTCCAGGAAAAAGAAAGGGGAAATCTCAATTTACCACCCTTGTTGCAATGTTCCCTCAATCTTTCAATTTAGCTAATCTATCCTACTAATCGACCATTGGAGTTGCAATGTCCCCCTTCTATGACCCAAAATAACAAAATACCTTGCAAAAGATAAAGGTTTCCGAAAAAAAAGAACGAAAGACGAAATTTAGAAAAACAAAAATAGGCATTACTTCAGTCTATTCTGAATTTTTTGGCCTTTTATTTTTTTATTTTTTTTAATGAAGGGTATTTTTGTCATTTTATGGCGGAAGGGGGACATTGCAACCCCAATGGTAGATTGGTAGGGTACATTAACCAATTTGGAAGATTGGGGGAAATTGTAAATTAGGTGGTAAATTGAGAGGGTAAGTGTAGTTTTACCCAAAAAGAAAACACCAGTTACGAATTCATCTTTATATTTTCTCATGAGATGAAAGAAACCATGTAAAATGACGAGAATGAGAAACTCTAAGAGAGGTGAGGTGCTAAGGGAAAAGCATTGCTCCAACCTTTTCACCTTCTTTGTTGCATAGAATAAGATTAATAATGTTTTAACTCTGGTCACAATGGATGGGCCAATCTGCTTTGACCATTGTTAGCCCATCAACTCGAAGGTATCACTACAGAAGTCTTGGCCATTGATCAAGACTAAACAGGACTAAGCTGTATATCTCTGTCAGGGCATGCTCCAGTTATTAATTTTATAAATTTCAACTAGTAATTAATTGATGGATATGATTGAAGATTGTGAGCTTTAGGGGCTTAGGGTTGGGTTGTTTTGTGGGCTGTTCCTTGTCGGGTCAGTGGTGAGGCTGTTGCTTCTTGTATACTCCGTGTGTACTAGGGGCGCCTTACGCTGTTTTTTTATAAAATTACAATTACTTATCAAAAAAAAAATTAATTGATGGAAGTTTTTCTTTTTCTCTGAGCTGCCATTGGTATTCTGATGTTCATTCAATTATATTTTTGGGGAACTTTGATAAATTCCTAGCCACATTAATATATAACATGTTTATGGGGAAGCAGGAGAGGGGGTTTCTTCCCTTGTCAGCTGCTCTTTTGTCATCATCAACATTGCGGTCTGAAGTTGGACATGCCATGAATGTATTTGTGGATATTGCGTCGTCAATTGAGGCCATAATCTTTTCGCTTCTTTTTTGTCGCTCAGGTACTGTACCGTGTTATTTTTATCAATCAGACTTGTGAATTGTTGTGATTCTCATTGCATGTGTTCTTTTTCAGGGTTAATATTCCTACTAAATCACCCAGAACTTTCAGCAACTGTAATCAATGCACTAAGGGGTGGTCATGATGTGAATAAGGAAGAGTTTCTTCCTCTTCGGTATGCATCTGTTTTAATATCCAAGCGCTTCTTTTTGAGCCCTCAGGAAGTAGGCATGATTGTTGGGGTGCATTTGAGGGTGGTTAGTACCATTTCTTAGCCAAAACTGCAATTGCTCAGTCCTGTTTCTTACTTTCTCTACTTTCATTGCAGGATTGTTACTTTCATTGCAGGATTGTTGCTAACTATAGTGATTTTATTATGCTTTGGTGCAGGTTAATGCTATAGATCGTTTGCTTACGTCAACTCCAAACTCGGAAGAATTTTTATGGCTGTTGTGGGAACTTTGTGGTCTGTCTAGGTAGAACTGATTGTCTCATTTTGAAATTCTGGATTTTTTATACAACTTTAATAGTTTTTGACTCTGACTTGTCTAAATGATTTCCAGGTCTGACTGTGGACAGCAGGCTCTGTTGGCTCTTGGATATTTTCCAGAGGTAGAGACGAGCATGCTATCTTAGCAATGTTCACTGTGACATTTTAGAAGCTTCATTTCAGTTCCATCAATACAGTCACTATGTTACAAGAGTTGTATTGGCATGATTTAATTCCATCAATACAGTCTCTATGTTACAAGAGATGTATTAGCATGATTTAATATGATATTTTCAGGGTGATTGTTATGATTCTGTTGTTATTGATTTGCCAGATACTTCTCTTGTGCTGAAATATATTTATTAAATTTGTTTAATATCTATGTTGTGTTAGAGCATTAGCAACAGTTATATATATATATAAAATTTTGGGAACCAAACTACTTTATGTTTCCCTATTCAAATAAACTCCATGATAGGTTCCCTTATCTTTTCCTATACCATATAAATATTCTTTCAAATAAATGTTAGGGGAAATAGAGAGGAAAGAGAAAGTTGTTTAAATATTATTTCAAATAAATGCTAGAGGAAAGAGAGGAAAGAGAAAGCCTTTTTATATTAAAATAATGTTAAGGGAAGCAAAAGTTAGGGTAGCACCTTGATTTATGGAACACCAAGGGAGTTTGTTGTAGGAGTTTTTTAGAGGAGTTTTCCCTACATTTAGGGAAGAGAATGAGATTTAGGGAAGCTGCTGTTAGTACTATTGTATAACATTATTTTAGTTTTCCGGGCTAGCAAAAAATTAGATGTTTGTAACTTGGTGTCAAGATGGGCTTTGAACCTAGGACTTTACTACGATGCCTATTGAGGCCTTAACACATAATCTAGGTGGAATTTTCATTTTAGAGGTGTTCTTAGATGATGTTATAATTTACTTGGAGAAGGTTTTAGTGCTAACCTGTTCTCACTAGTGCAATCAAGGTAAATAATACATAATACCCTGAAAACTAGTTATTATAACATTCTGTTCAGTTGTATGTAGCCGTGTTTTCATTGTTGTTTGTTAGTTCTCTAATATGTAGCATCATGGTGGATAGCTTTACGCCAAAGTAATATTTTGTAACACTTTATTATTATCTTTTTTGTAGGCTGTTTCAGTGTTAATTGAAGCATTGCATTCTGTCAAGGAATTGGAGCCAGATGCCAAGATTAGTGGTAGTCCAAAACTCTGGTTAATCTTGAAATAGGGAAAAGTACAAATAAGGCATACTTTTCTCTAGAAAGGACCAATAAGCCCTACAAGAAGTTTATGGGACAAATTAGTTCTACTAATATATATTTTTCCAAGCAAGTCGAACCCCTCTATGAATAAAGCACTGATTTTTGATATTTTATAATTCCTATTTTAATGTTAATGTTTTAACCACGTACCAAATTTAAAATAATTTTTTTTCATTAATTATCATGGCATTAATCTATGAAAGCCTAACTTTTTTTGTTGGAGAAGGGTAAACTCAGTTAACATCTTTGAACAACTACAGCCAATGTGTTGAAATTAATATATTGAAGATGAAATGCTAAGTTTACTAGCATCATTAAATTAGGCGATTTTAACATGCATAATTCTAGTAAGGTTTCTTTTTGGCAGATCAATTCTATGATAGATTTTAATAATTTACGTTTGGCCATCAGTCACTTTTTTTGTTTATTCGGTTGGGTAATTGTTTTCTCAAAGCTTTATATGTGGTTAATGGATTGAATTAAAATAGGCTATTTATTTTTTTGATAAGTAATCGAGAAATATCATTAAAAGCATAAAGGCGACAAAGGAAGTATACAAAAGGTTAAAATTGAATAGTAAAAACCAATCTGGTATAAAACACTTTGCCTTGGGATGGTTAAACTTGTTCAAAAGAAAATTTAGATAGAGAAAAGTAGGCCTTACTGGTACTTTTTCCCTTTGAAATATTTGCATTTTATGAAGTAGTAAGTATGTGCTTACTTGGATGTAATTTTTGAATATTCAGGTGTTTTACCGTTAAATCTTGCAATATCTCACTCTGCTGCTGAGATTCTTGAAGTCATTGTTACTGATTCAACATCATTTTCTCTGAGTTCTTGGATCGGACATGCTTTAGAAATCCATAGGGCTCTACTTTCCTCCTCTCCAGGGTCCAATAGAAAAGATGCTCCTACACGGCTGTTGGAATGGATCGACGCTGGTGTAGTTTATCATAAAAATGGGGCTACTGGTCTTCTACGGTATGCTGCTGTGTTAGCTTCTGGAGGAGATGCCCACTTAACTTCAACCAGCATTCTTGTGTCAGATCTGACAGATGTTGAGAATGCTGTTGGAGATTCTTCCAGCGGTTCTGATATTAATGTTATGGAGACTCTTGGAAAATTTATTTCTGAAAAGTCTTTTGATGGTGTTAACCTCCGTGATTCTTCCGTGGCACAGTTGACGACAGCATTTCGAATTTTGGCATTTATTTCGGAGAACTCAGTATGTAATTGTCTATATTTGATATGTGGTGTAGTTAGAAACATTTGACTTCGCTCATTGTATTCTTTTGATGTAGACTGTAGCTGCTGCACTATATGATGAAGGTGCCATAGCAGTTATCTATGCAGTTCTGGTTAACTGTAGGTTCATGCTTGAGAGGTCTTCAAATAATTATGGTGAGTTAGTATTTGTTGTCTCACCGAATAAAAAGTGTTCTAATATGGGATTATGTGTATATGCGTAATAACTTGTGGAGGTAATTTTATAAAGGCTTATAATCAGGTATCATGAGCTGTTAAATTTTTATAATTTTGTTTGAGACCGTATGTGTTACAGTTGTATGGATGATTGCTTTTATTTTTTTATGCTGGTGAATACTTCTTGTGCATCACCTATTGGTCTTATCATCATTTGCAGTTTGGAGTTGTATTGCTTTACAGATTAATTTGTTCGCGTTAAAACTGGCTGTTGACATTGCACTATCATATACATTTCATAGTTTCAATTAACAATTTCTGCTGTGTTTGATCATCATCCTCTTTTCTCATGTTTGAAACACGTGGTTTTGTTTCTCTTCTACAGATTACCTTGTTGATGAGGGTACAGAATGCAATTCTACGTCAGATTTACTTTTAGAACGTACTCGTGAGCAGAGCTTAGTTGATCTTTTGGTTCCTTCTTTGGTACTACTGATCAACCTTTTGCAAAAATTACAGGTTGGCCTTAAAATCTAGCTTGTTAATTATGTAATACTCCCTCTGTCTCAATTAAAATGTCTTACTTTTCTTTTTGGAATGTCAGAAAATGCATGTCCACTTTCTAAAAGTGAAAGCTCTTATTTTTTCAATTTCCTATGTACTTTACCTAATCTTTTTTATTTTTTATTTTTTTTAAACAAAAAAAATTGTATTAAAGTCATGCTACCTTTAATATAAAGTGAAGAATATTTTTGGAAGATTCCTACAATTTTATCATTTTATTAATAATCACTTCACTTTATACCAAACCATATAAATTGGGGCGGATGGAGAATTCTTTTATGTCCTTACCACTGGATTTCTGTGGGGGAATGTGAGATTTGTCACTTCAAACATGTGAAGCATCTATGTTGGACATGGGACCTACGGTTTGGTGTATGGGATATTTTTTGATAAGTAATTGCAATTATATTAAAAAGCGCAAAGGGGCGCAACCCTTATACACGGGAAGTATACAAGAGAACCCCTAACAGGGATGAGCAGGGAATAAATTTAAAAATTCTACATAAGTAAAAGAACTCAAACTATGATGGGGCGCTATCCAAGAATATAAAGTATTGAGCAACCGCTTCCGAAGCTCCACCATAGATGTCTCTACATCTTCAAATAGCCTAGCATTCCGCTCCCTCCAAATACACCACAGCAAGCATAAAGGAGCTAACCGCCAAGCTTCAATAGCTAGAGCACCCCCAAACGCCGCCCCCCAACAACTCAGCAACTCCAACACCGTACGTGGCATAACCCACTCGACCCCAAATAAGGTAAGGACAAAGCTCCAAAGAGCCTGGGCTACCTCACAGTGAAGCAACAAATGATCAATAGACTCCCCACTCTTTTTACATAAACAACACCACTCAATTACTATCACCTTCCTCTTACGCAAGTTATCATGCGCCAAAATTTTGCCCAAAGCAGCTGACCAAACGAAGAAGGCCACCCTAGTTGGAGCCTTAACACGCCAAATATTCTTCCAAGGGAAACACGGGACAACAGGGCCACCTTTCCTAATAAGCTCTTTGTAGAAGGATCTCACCTCAAATAGACCTTTTCTAGAGGGATTCCACACTATCCTGTCACCCTCCCCATGCCGAGCCGAACTGGAGTATAGACGATCGAAGAAAGAAATGACCATATCCACCTCCCAATCCTGAATATGTCTCGTGAAGAGAACATTCCACTGAATAGCCCCATTATGAACCACCAAATTATCTTCTACCGTCGCATCTTTATTCCTTGCTATACTAAAAAGAGCTGGAAAGCATTGCTCCAAGGATCTATCCCCACACCACCTATCTTGCCAAAAGTTAATATTTGATCCATTCCCCAGTTCGAACCGAACAAAGTTACGAAATTCCTCCCACCCCCTCCTAATATGCTTCCATACACCTACTCCAAATGAACCCGAAGCCTCTTTCGAACACCACCCCCCCTTTAAACTCTCAAACTTGGCATCAACTAATGTTGGATACATCCAACCCAGGTGGAAGGAGGGACAGATACCTTATACATGGATAACATCGTGATACTATTAAATCTCCTCCTTTCTTACATGTATATTTGAGAAACTATTACTTGGTATTTTTTTTTTTATAAGTAATCGAAATATCATTAAAAAGCCTAAAGGTGCAACCCAAGTACATTTGGAGTATACAAGGGAAATACTTAGCTAGAAAGAGAAAACAAATCAAGAAAATCATGAAAACTTAGCAAATTATGATCCATGGCAGCTGTCCAGTGATAATAGAACACCCACATACACCAAACTCTATGCTGAATAATTTCCACCGTGCTCATCTTGGTGAGCATATATTGATATATATAGATTTACAGAACACTAGAATAGCTACAACTCTACCTCTCTACATTTGAATCCATTCTTATCTTCCTATCACTGCATGCTGGACCTTATCATTCTATCACAACATGCGTTTACAAAGTGTTCTAGTTCTAGTATAACTCTAGGTTCTATCTAACCGAAACTCTATCACTAGAGTTCCGGGTGTGATGGTTATCTATATGCTCCCTAGACTCACGTATAGGATGTGAGTCTTTAGGGGATAAGTTAGATGCGTTAATAAGTGATAGAGTTTTGAAAGAACGAAATGTTTTGATAGAGAGAAAATTGGTTCTTTTTCCGGGAGCTTGGACATGGTGAGAAGTTGAGGGATGGATAGACGATTTCTGGTGGAGGCAAAAGCGTTTGCTTTCTCGGTTATTGAAGGGGCGTCAGTGCTAAGGGTGGAAGAAAAGCGGAAATTTTATTCCGGTGCGGTACTCCTCAGTAACCAGTGCATCGAATGGCTGGTTTCAACTATGGAGGTGTTGATGGGTGTTCATGGTTTGTCTGGTTTTGTCAAATCTTTCAGGGAGGGGGCGAAGGTGACGATAGTTCGTATTGGAGGTAACACTAATGGCCGGTTTGTGGAGGTAGCGGTCTATGGGGTGGGCGTTCAGAGAGGGTTCCTTCGTATTCCTGAGGGGCGGGGTGGTTGGGGTTGGCTCAAGTTTATTAGTGAGTTGCATAAGGCTATAGAAGTTCTTGGTTCTTTGGTAGGGTGCGGGTTCGGTGTTTCCTCGCCGGAGGAGAAGGCAAGGGGGAAGAAGGTGGGGGATTGTATGGGAAATGCAGCGGGTCCACTGTCTTTCGCGGAGGCGGTTCACTCGCCGCCAACCATCCATGCTTTTGGTGGCCGGATTCTGGTCTCGAAGGAGGAGGTGGCCTGGTGCGAGGAGGAGCAATTCCCGATAAAGGAGCGGTCTTGCGCGATAGTCCGGCGGGCGGTGGACTGTTCCGCCTGGGAGAGAAACCATTTTGATCCGGTGGGTAAAGAACTTTGTGTCGATGGCTCCAGTGTTCGAAAAGGCAGAGAGTGCAGAACAAGGGACTGCGACATCTCATTCTGCAGAAAGATCCTGGAGCAAGTTGGTGTATGGCTGGATTGGGTGAGTGGGTCTAACGTGGGCTGGAACAGGATTTCTCCTGTTGGGTTGAAACTGGGCCGGTGCAGGTTCTCATCTGCTGTGCTTAGAAGGCCACGCTGTAGGGATGGTTCTAGGAAGTTGGGCCTTATGCCCAACCCCAAGAAGGCTAAGAGGTCTTTCCTGGATAAGGTTTGTGGACTCAACGAAGCGGGGTTGGACTCTGAAATGTCGGGATTGGGTTCTTCGACGCCGGAAGCGTTGGACGGGTCGTCTTCTACTCTTCCGGTGTTCAAGTCAGGCTCGTCGTTGATGGGGGGTTCTTCTCCGGTGGAGAATCCGGTTTTCTTTGCTCATTCTGCTTTGGCCCAGCAAGATGGGTCTAGGTCAGAGGTGAAGACGAAGACTGGCATGGGTGGAGGGCTGTCGGATATTGGCGAGTTCTCCGGCGCAAGTCCTAGCTTGTGCACGGCGGTGGTTGAAGATCCGTTCGCCTCAGAGTGGGCGGCGAAGCCCAACCTGCGGTCGGATGTGTCAGTTTGTGACTCAACCCTGTGTCTGCTTGGGGGGTTGGGTTCGGACTCTAAAGGATTTGTAGGTCCCTCTTTGGGGGCGGCTGCGTTGGGAGAAAGGATTCGCTTGTCTCTTCCGGTGATGGCGGATAGTGGGGCTCCCATTTACCCGTCCGAATCCCAATCGGTCATGAGGTATCAACGGAAATCGAAGGCCAAAGCTAGCAAGTTGAATATTTCCTTGATTGAGTTTGTGTGGTGGGTTTCTTTCTTTCTTTTTTTGGGCTGTTTTTTTTTCGATTTCCAGCATTGCGTTTTCTCTTGTATACTGCCAGTGTACTAAGGAGCACCTGACGCTTTTAATAAAACCAGGTTATTACTTATCAAAAAAAAATATATTAAGTAGAAAGTTGATTTCTTTCTGGCATTAGAAGTGGAGGTAGATTAAAAGAAAAATGTTGAACAGTTTGATAATGAAGCTATCCTTATGTCTTGAGATTCAAGGATTACGTGAATTTGACACTTAGACAAGATTCATTAGGCGAAATTGAGTCCACATAACTTGCATAGACTAAGTTTCTTTCTCATTTGAGAACCTAGGATTGAAGCTTTGGAATTTTTTTGTGGGCTGGTTTGGTTGTTCTTGCATATACTCCCTATGTACTTAGGGGTGCCTTATACTTTTTTAATAAAGCTTTTCTTACTTATCAAAAATAGAAAAAAGAAGCTTTGGAATTGCTCTAGAAAAGGAGGTTAAGTTTTATATGATATCTGCTAGAAAATGTGTTATTCGGGGATGATGTTTTCTAGAAATGGGTAACTGATCTGATGTAGTTTTAGATCTGTTGAGATGCTGGCCAGTTGATTTCTTGTAACCGTTAACTGAGACATTAAGTTGTTTGATTGGTCAGTCTGTCAAGTAGTTAAGCGCATGCGAGTTATTCTTGAGATTATGGCTAAGGCAGCTTTGTTCTTAGTATTCTTATCTTATGTGTGTTTTGTATTCAGACCAGATAGTCTGGGAGAATGTCTTGGATTGACAGGTAGTTGTTGAGCTTAATTATTATATTAGTACAGAAAACGTTCAAGTATTTGTTTGTAATAATATTCTTGTTTAGTGTGCACGATTTGCTTTTGTCTTCTTTTAGTATCTCCTTTATCTTTGGTCTCTTCTACTTGCATATTCCGGTTTGTTGGTCTGCCATTCTTCTTTGTTCTAAATTCTAATGGTTTACTGGGAGCAAGGTGTCCCATAGTTTCTTTAGACAAGTAATACTTCAAGACTGCCTACATGGCTATATAAGAATTGGCTTGGCTTATATGAAATCTAGTGCATATGATCTAATGCCTTTTCCGTTTAATTCTATTAGTACTACCTGTACAACATATACCTTTATCACAGCTTTATTTGAATAGAATCTGTTTCATTGCCATGCCTATAGGAAGCTAAGGAGCAGCACAGAACTACAAAACTAATGAATGCTCTTTTACGATTGCATCGAGAAGTAAGGTAATTGGGAATTTCCTTCCGTTTTGCATTTGATAGTTGTGGTGAAGTTGTCTCTCTATAATTGAATATTTATGATTGCAGTCCAAAGCTAGCTGCATGTGCGGCAGACTTATCCTCTCCTTATCCAGATTCTGCACTTGGTTTTGGAGCTGTGTGCCATCTTATTGTGTCAGCACTTGCTTGTTGGCCGGTTTATGGCTGGATTCCTGGCCTTTTCCATACCCTGCTTGCTAGTGTTCATGCTGCTTCTTTGCTGGCCTTAGGTCCAAAAGAAACCTGCAGTTTGCTGTGTCTTTTGGTATGCAAGTTTTCCATTCTCTTAGGAATCTGTTTTTTTTTTTTTTTTTTTTTTTTTTTTTTTTTTTATTAAAAAAAAAAAAATTTAAAACGAGGAGGACCCTATACACGGCTAATCAATTAAGTGTTGTACTGTGCTAGTGCACAAGTAAACCCCAGGTGCTTGGATTGTCTCTTGCACAAGCACTAGGTAAGTCCAGGGATTTGAACCTCGGCTAACAATGTGGGGGGGCATACCCACTTGCCATCCGGGCAGCCCTGTGGGACAAGGAGTCTCATTGATGTTATGATTATCTATCAGCACTACAAAACATGGAATGGGTGTAGCAATGTTTTCGTTGTTTTCTTGACTGGATGAATTTGAATATTTGGTGTTCTATTCTGATTTATTTAATTAGCTGATGTGTCATATGTTTTTTCTTGTATCAGCTATAAAATTATGTTGACAGCTTTGAAGTGCAATGTTTGACTATTTTTTTTTCTTTCTAAATCTCTTTTGTATTGCAAGAATGATTTATTTCCTGAAGAAGGCATCTGGCTTTGGAAAAACGGAATGCCCTTGTTGAGTGCCTTTAGAACATTAGCCATTGGGACGCTATTGGGACCTCAGAAGGAGAGACAGGTCAACTGGTATCTTGATCCTGCACACCTTGAAAAGCTGCTTAGCCAATTGATGCCACAGCTTGACAAACTTGCTCAGATTATCCAACACTATGCTATATCTGTATGTCACTTTCCCTTGGATTGGTTCTCTCTCTTCTTTGGCATTGTTAAGAAAATGTGGATTGGGATTGGGGTTCTACTTTGTTGTCTATTTCTGATTGTATTTTTCTAATAGGCATTGGTGGTCATTCAAGACATGCTTCGAGTTTTAATAATTCGTATTGCTTGCCAAAATGCTGAAAATGCTTGTGTACTTCTGCAACCCATATTATCATGGACTCGTGATTGTATTTCTGAGTCATCTTCTCCATCAGACATGGATGCTTACAAGGTGAACATTTTCTGTCACTATTACAGTCTAGAGTTTATCTAGTCTGGTAACTTAGATGTAATTCTTTTTTTCTCTGTTTTCAGGTTTACAGATTTCTTGATTTTCTTGCTGGCTTAATGGAGCATCCCTGTGGCAAGGTTTAGTAATCTTCACTAATTTTTGTATTATGTTCTAAACTATATATGGCATTTCTTTACCCTGCCATGGTTTTTACTTGCAATGACTTTCTTTTTCAGGCACTATTGTTAAAGGAAGGTGCTGTTCAGATGCTCACACAAATGCTGGAGAGGGGTTTTGATTCCATTGATTTGGATGCAAAACAGATTCTAGATGGTAAATCTTCAGCTAAATGTGGGTTTAGTTCGCTCAGTTGGTGCACCCCTGTATTCAAGTCCATCTCGCTACTTTTTAATGCACGAACACCATGGCAATACCCTGGCAGACCCGATCTGTGAGTAGATAATACATTCTTTATATTGATTCTTTCCTATAAGTTGAGAATCTAACCATGTAAATTTCAAAATTCTTGGATGGTTTATCAGGTGCAAATTTGAAAATTTGAGTCCTGAAGACTGTTTGCTGATTTTATGTTATCTCCTTAAGTTTTCTCTGGTAACTACTAGTTCCTTACCAAATAAATGAAGTTTTATTTTTGGTCCAAGTTCTTCATGCTGCTCTGTATGTGGTTAATTCTCTAGAAGTTTTGTTGTTTTTTATGAAATGCATTTCTTCTGAGAAGGAAAATGCACGACCTTGTGACAAATTGAGTATCAAAGTTTACTGACCCAGAAAAAAAAAGAGTATTAAAGATCACTATCAGTCATAAGATGTTTGCTTCCTGTTATGTATTATGTCACTTTGAAATTTGTTATGTAGGATTTAAATCAACCTCACATTTTCTTAAATAAGTTAGGAAAACATTTAAGAATTGATAGTGATGGAGAATTCCCCTGGTTTTCCAGGTCCTACCGGTTGGAAAAGAGTTGCTCGCGTGTCTTACAGCCTTTAGTGCATTAGGTTCTAGAAATGAAGGTCGAATTGCTCTGGCAGCTATTTCCGTTCACATCCAATCTGCTATTCAGGAGCCTGAAATAGGGAGAAGACATGAAAGGGATGCGAAATATGATCTTCTTAGTGAATTTGAGTGGAGAAGTTGCCCCCCTTTGCTATGTTGCTGGAAAAAGCTGTTGAGTTCTGTTGATACAAAAGATAGTTTGTCAACTTATGCAATTGAGGCCATTGATGCATTGTCTTTGGGTGCTTTACACTTTTGCACGGATGGAAAAAGGTGAGTTCTTGTCATGCATTATATGGATTTTGTGTGCTTGTATTTGTACATAGACTTTTTTTTTTTTTGGATAAGTAAGAAACCAATCTCATTAAAAAATGTAAGGCACCCCTTAGTACATTGGGAGTATACAAGGAAATACCTAATTAGAAAGAGAAAAGCGAGTGAGAAAGTCAGCAAAAGTCACCACGAGGGGAATGTAAAGGGCTTTTTAGACTTCATTACTCTAATTGATGCGGAGCATCGTCTAGAGGCTCCTGTTTCCTCTTTTAAGTTTCAAGGGAGTCGTGAAGTAAAGAACCTAGAGTGCTCGATTAATTATGATGCCAAAGGTTTTGGTTCTAGCCGGGGCAAGGCAAAGCGGCCTAATGTGATGTATTAGTCTTTGGGTTTTGTGGGCTGGTTTTGTAGGGGTTTTCTAGGTTTCCTTCTGTTTGGGTTTTTCGGGTGTTTTTCCCCTTCCCCTCTCTTTCCTATTTTTGTATCATTTTGTATACTTCCTGTATGCTTAGGGGCGCCTTTACGTTTTTTATAAAATCCACTACTTATAAAAAAAGAAGAAGTAAAAGACAAAGGGTGGACATAAGCCGTAGTCCAAAAGTACTAAGTAAGGTAGAATGAGGATAGAATCTCTTCCAAGGTATTCCAAATCCTCAAAGCTCCAATTGTTTCTTTCCCTCCATAAGCACCAAAAGAGGCAAATAGACAATATTTTCCAAACCGCAGTGCTCCTTAGCCTTCAGAGGACCACCAACAAGCAAGCAAGTCGACAACTCGTCTGGGTATAACCGAAGATATCTCGAAACGACTGAAAAGAGAACTCCACAAAGCAGAAGCCATATCACAGTGGAGAAGAAGATGATCCACGGACTCCCAAGTCTTTTGATACATATAGCATATGTTTACCTCCCAATTGTGAGCCTCCCTAATGAAGCTCACGTTCCACTGGTTGGAATCGTCCAAGAACTCCAAATTATCCGCAACAGAGGTGTCCTTTACACGGGCAATACTAAATAACGATGGAAAAGCTACTTTCAGAGCTGTGTCCCCACACCATAAATCATGCCAAAAACTTATTTTGGAACCATCCCTCACAACAAATCTAGTAATCTTGAGAAAGAATCCCATCCTTTTTTGATGTTCTTCCACACCCCCACCCCAAAGGCACATGTCGGCTCGAGAGAGCACCACCCGCCCCATATGTTGCCATATTTAGAATCCACCATGACTCTCCAACACGCATCTCTCTCAGACCTTAAACGCCATAGCCATTTGCCTAGCAGGGCGCAGTTGAACGCCCTCAAATTTCTAATCCCCAGCCTTCTCTCAGAGATAGGAGAGCAGGCCTTGCCCTAGCTAACCAAAAAGTGATATTTAAATTCATCGCCTATCCCACCCCATAAAAGGTCTCTTTGGAGCTTCTCAATGCGATTGGCCACTCGAGCAAGAATGGGAAAGAGAGACAAGAAGTACGTCAGAAGGTTGGAGAGAATATTCTTGATAAGGGTAACCCTGCCACCCTTGGACAAATACAACCTTTTCCAAGTGGCCAAGCGACGCTCCATCTTAACCATGATACTATCCCAGATGGACTTAGCCTTGTAACATGCCCCAAGCGGCATACCAACGTACTTCAGGGGCACAGAGGAAGTCCCGCAGCCCAAGATGACAGCCAACTCAACAACATTATCCACGTTGCCAACAGGGACCAAGAGGGATTTGGCTAGATTGACCTTTAAGCTAGAGACAGCTTCGAAACATAATAAGAGAACGCGCAGGTAGCGGAGGTGGCTAGGGTTAGCCTCACAAAAGACCAAGGTATCATCCGCGAACAACAAGTGTGAGATGTTAACCATAGGAAGCCTAGAACCCACAAAAAAGCCTGAGGGATGACCATTGTCAACAGTAACAGAAAACATTTTGCTCAAAGCCTCCTTGACGACTACAAACAAAAGGGGAGATAGAGGATCACCCTGTCTCAGCCCTCTAGAACTATTGAATAAGCCGAATGGAGAACCATTAACCAAAACAGGGAAGCGCACTGAAGAAACGTAGTGTGATATCCAAGAGACCCATTTTTCCCCAAAACCGCATCTTTTCAGCATGTACAATAAGAACTTCCAGTTGATGTGATCAAAAAAGCCTTCGTAATATCCAGCTTGCAAAGCACCCCAGGAATACCAGGCTTGATACGACTATCCAAACATTCGCTGGCTATGAGGACCAAGTCCAAAATATGTCTATCTTTAAGAAAAGCATTCTGAGGCTTTGAGATAATCTTCTCCATAACACGACTCATTCTATTAGCAAGGACTTTAGCAATGATCTTATAAATACCATTCACGAGACTAATAGGCTGAAAGTCCGCGAGATCAATCGTCCCAGGAGTCTTGGGGATTAAGGCAATGAAGGAGGCATTGAGGCTTTTCACAAATTTGCTATGAGCATGAAAATCAAAAAAGACCCCCATGATATCAGATTTGATCAGATCCCAATAGTCTTGGAAAAAAGCCATGGGGAAGCCATCGGTACTTGGAGCCTTATCTTGATTCATACCTTTCACCACCTTTAGGACCTCCCTTTCCTCAAAAGGAAGCTCCAACCTAGAGGCCTCCTCCGTAGCTAAAGAGTTGAAAGCAAGGCCATCCAATCTAGGCCTCTAGTTGTATAGCTTTGAAAATAAGGACTCGTAAAATTGAACAATATGTTCTCTGATGGCCGGTTGATTTGAAGAAACTGAGCCGTTAACAAACAATAATTCTACGGAGTTGGATCTCCTGTTCGAGTTTGCAATCCGATGAAAGAACTTTGTGCATTTGTCGCCTTCTTTTAGCTAAAGAACCCTAGATTTTTGTCTCCAACTAATTTCTTCTTAGAGAATAATTCTTTCCAGATCACTAACAATCAGGCTTTTCCTCAATAACTCTTTAGAGTCTAAACCTCTCTCTTCCTCAAGCCTATCAGCGTGTGCAAATCTTCGAGATGAGCTTTTTTTAATGGAGTCCACATTTTCAAACACTTGTTCATTCCACAATTTGAGATTGACCTTTAAAGCCTTCAATTTTTGAGCAAGAACAAAACTAGGGGAGCCTTGGAAGGTATAAGACGCCCACCAAAGCCTCACCCTATCAATGAACCCTTCTTCCTACAGCCACATATTCTCAAACTTAAAACTGGGCTTGCTTCCGTTGGCGTTGCTTCTGGTGCTCCTTCAGGTTCTCTCCTTAGGCAGGCAGTGGTGCATTCGGATGCCCCTGCCTTGGTAAGGATTTTTGGTGGGGATCCTCATTTTGGGAAGTTTGGAGGTCCTCTCGAGGTTGCGGCTTCCATTCCCCATTTTCAGTGGGTTTTGTTTCCTCCATGGCCAAGGCCGTTCTCCTCTGTGTATGGGTGCCCCCAGTTACCTGGTTTGTCGTCTGGGGTCTTTGAGGTGGGGGAATCTTCTAAGGGGGTTGGTCCGAAGGAAAGTGTTGTTGTTTACCCCAGGGTAGTGAAAGATAGTAGGTCATGTTTTCACACGATGGGGGTTTCGTTCGTGGGATCTGATCAGAAGGGTTTTCTGGATTTTTTGGCTTTGATGGAGGATCAGCGCTATGACTCTGATTCCCCTCCTAAGAAGGATAAGGAGATAAAAAGGAAAAAGGGGAAAAGCGAGGTCAAGAATAGGTGTTGGTCATGGGTTACGTCGGTTACTTTTATGTTGAAGCCAAATCATTCGAGTTTCGTTCGGATGTCTGTGTGGGGGATGGAGTGAGGCTAGCTGAGTGGAATAAGGGCCTCTTCAGGGCAGTGTTCCTGAATACGTTAAGTGTAGGATGGTTTAGGAGAGCGATGGAGGAACTGAAGCAGGTTGGGGAGATTCGGGATTTCTGCAGGACATATCGGGTGGGTTCGACGGTGTTGATCCTGCAGCGGAGGGGGAACGAGCACGG
Source organism: Alnus glutinosa (assembly GCF_958979055.1). Classification (NCBI taxonomy): domain Eukaryota; kingdom Viridiplantae; phylum Streptophyta; class Magnoliopsida; order Fagales; family Betulaceae; genus Alnus; species Alnus glutinosa. Next base: position 9,745,737 of record NC_084892.1, read on the forward strand.
TAGTTTCTTGGAACTGTTAGAGTATGCTTTTGGAGGTAGAAGATCGTCTGTGATGATACCAGAGGGAAGAGTTGGTTGTGGGTGGGCAAATTGTCTAGCGCAACTGAGAAGATTAGAGAAATCCCTCGAGAGAAAAGCCGCTGGGGGGAAAACAGGCGGAAATATACCAAGTGCTGCAAGAAAGGAGTTGAAACCGGCGTTTCGTGATGGCCGATCGTTTGCGGAGGCGTTGATAGGGAGCAGCAGTAAGCTAGAAAATGGAGAATCAAGTAAGGATAATCTGGGTGGTTCAGGAGAGCAATCCTTGTCTTTTCTGGCAAGATCGGAGAAGCAGCCGGCGACGAAGGAGGGAGGAGACTGTACAGCTATTGGTGGAGCGCATTCTGTGCTGAACGACCTGGTTGCTTCTGCGGAAGGGCAAATACAGCTGGCAGATTTCAAAAAATTGCTCGTCTCCATCCGTGATGAAGTTACAAGATGGCTGGATCGGCTGGAGTTGGGCCGGGTCATCGTAAGCCCAAACAAAGGTCAAACAGACATCGAAGTGGGTCAGGTTGCTTTGGGCTCTCCTGCGCAGGACCAACAAGGAAATAAGGAGAAAGGAAAAGAAGCAGCTGCCCAAGAGTTATGTGGAAGCCCACAGCTTACCTACAAGCGTCGGGTTCTACTTAGGCAGAAGATCCAAGCTGGGTCGACAACGGAGTCGGTGGAGGAAAAGGCCGAGCAAAGGCAGATATCACCGATGAGGTCGCTGGAGGTAAGTTCCGAGCTCGCCCATCCCGGTTCTGGGTCTGGAAGGTTGGGGAGTCGGGATGCTGCGCATGCGGGGAGCTATATGGAGGATATTGGAGCTGGTTCAGAGGGGGACGAAGGGGTCATCGGAGGGTTGAAATCGGCCACAGAGGAGGCTACTTCGATTGAGAACCAGGTTTCGATAGTCTATAGTCCAGGACCGGCAGAAAATCAGGAGGAGGAGGAGCGCTTTAACAAGGGCAGTGAAAGCGGGAGGTTGGGTAAGCTCGGACTGGTTTCTGGTTTGAGTGGAGAGGCAGGAGATGGCAAGGAGGTGGGGGAGCAAGGGTTAGAAAGTCCGAAACAGGCAGAATTTGAGATTGGACTGGGAGAGATGGCAGTACAGTGCAGGGGCCTAGAAATGATTGAAGTGAGTGGTAAGGTGGATGAGGTTATGAGTGATCTTGATTGTCGGGAGAAGGGTGATGGGGAACAGTTTAGCCTTGATGACTAGCACAGAGGAGAATCTGGGGGATATTGAGTTGCTGGATGTTATGCCTTTGGCAGTCTTGGAGAAGGATTTAGGAGTGGAGTCATCGGATTGGGTGCTTGAGAGAATTAGTGGTTTGTGCAAAGTTGTTGGAATTTCTTGTTCAGGCCTTGAGGAGAAGATGATGGAATTGTTTAATGGTATTGAGGCACAACGGTTTTCTGATAGAGTGAGGCAAAACAATAATAGTAGTACTATGGGGAACCGAGGACACCGTGAAGTGAAGAGGTTAGAGTGTTCGGTGAATTATGATGGGAAAGGAGGTCAATCGTCCAGGTTGACTAGGAAGGGGAGGGTAGGCAATTGCTTATGTTGAAGCCAAAAATAATTTCTTGGAATGTGCGGGGCATGAATGAGTTTGAGAAAAGAACGAAGATTAGGGGGTTGTTGAGGGAATGGAAAGCAGACATTGTATGTTTACAAGAAACAAAATTGGAGTTTATTACCAGGGAGTTGGTTTATAGTGTTTGGGGCTGTGCTTATGTGGATTGGGTGTATTTGGGCTCTAGAGGGGCTTCGGGAGGTATTTTGTTGATGTGGGATAGAAGAGTTGTTGAGAAGTTTGAAGAGTATGTTGGGAGATACGTGGTAGCCTGTGCCTTTCGGAATGTGTCAGACTTTTTTGAGTGGGGTTTTGCGGGTGTTTATGGAAAGCAGACATTGTATGTTTACAAGAAACAAAATTGGAGTTTATTACCAGGGAGTTGGTTTATAGTGTTTGGGGCTGTGCTTATGTGGATTGGGTGTATTTGGGCTCTAGAGGGGCTTCGGGAGGTATTTTGTTGATGTGGGATAGAAGAGTTGTTGAGAAGTTTGAAGAGTATGTTGGGAGATACGTGGTAGCCTGTGCCTTTCGGAATGTGTCAGACTTTTTTGAGTGGGGTTTTGCGGGTGTTTATGGGCCTAATGATGATTGTGATAGAAGAGGCCTTTGGGATGAATTGGCGGGTGTGAGGAATATTTGGGAGATGCCGTGGTGTATGGGGGGGGATTTTAACGCTGTCCAGTATCCGAGCGAAAGAGGGGGGGAAGGGAGATCTACCTATGCTATGGTTGAGTTTTCTGAGTTCATTTTTGATCAGGCTCTCATTGATCTTCCCTTGGTTGGGGGGAGATCCACCTGGTCTAATTGCCGTTCGTGGTCCAGAATAGATCGTTTTTTGTTGTCTCCAGATTGGGAGGAGTATTTTCCTGAGGTTTCTCAAAGGCGTTTGCCTCGGGTTCTATCGGATCATTATCCTTTGCTCTTGGATTGCGGCATCGGTAGACGAGGCAGGGTGTCTTTTAAGTTTGAGAATATGTGGTTGCAAGTTGATGGTTTTGAGGAGTTGGTAAAGGGTTGGTGGAGATCTTATGGGTTCGAAGGGTCGCCTAGCTATGTGTTTGCTCGGAAATTAAAAGCTTTGAAATTTGACCTTAGAAAATGGAACGAGGAGGTGTTTGGAAATGTAGGGGCTAATAAGAAGAAACTTGAGACTGAACTGTGCGAGCTGGATTTGATTGCAGAGGAGAGGCCGTTATCTGATGAAGAAAAAGAAAAGAGGGTAGAATTTTCCAGAAAGTTAGAGCAGCATGTCTTTCTTGAAGAGGTCAGTTGGAGACAGAAGTCCAGGGCTTTGTGGTTAAAAGAGGGGGACAGCAACACAATTTTTTCACCGTGTGGCTAACTCTCATAGAAGGCATAACATGATTGAGGCACTGGTGGTGGATGGTCAATTGACTGAGGATCGTGCAGATATCAAAGATCACATTGTAGACTTCTACGCGAAGCTTTATAGTGAGCAGTATCAGTGGAGACCAAAGGTAGATGACTTATCGTTCTCTTCCATTGATGATATAGATAGAATTTGGTTGGAACGTGAGTTTGAGGAAGATGAGATTTGGGCGGTTATACAGAACTTCAAAGGGGATAAGGCTCCTGGGCCTGATGGTTTCTCTATGGCTTTCTTTCAGAAGTGTTGGGAGATATTGAAGAATGATATTTTTGCGGTGCTGAAGGAGTTTTACTCTACCGGTAAATTTGAAAAGAGCCTTAATGCTACTTTTGTGTCGTTGATTCCAAAGAAGGCCGGAGCGGTGGATATCAAGGATTTTCGTCCTATCAGCTTAATAGGTGGTATGTATAAAATCATCTCTAAGATTCTGGCTAATAGGTTGAAGGTGGTTTTGGGGAAGGTTGTTTCTCAGTCTCAGAATGCTTTTGTAGAGGGGAGGCAAATTCTGGATTCAGTGTTGGTGGCTAACGAATGTGTGGATAGTAGGATTCGTTCTGGAACTCCGGGCATAATTTGCAAATTGGATCTGGAGAAGGCCTATGATCATGTCAATTGGGAATTTCTGCTTTAAGTTCTAAAAAGATGTGGTTTTGGGGAGAAATGGGTTGGCTGGATTGCTCATGCTATTTCTACTGTTTCTTTTTCCATCAATATTAATGGGTCGCCTTCAGGGTTTTTTCGTAGTTCTCGGGGTCTTCGACAAGGGGATCCTTTGTCTTCGCTCTTGTTCGTGATGGTGATGGAGGTTTTCAGTCGGATGACATATGCAGCAGTGGATAGTGGGCGGCTATCGGGTTTCTCAGTGGGATCGAGTTCCCAGGTTGCCATGAAGGTTTCCCATTTATTATTTGCGGATGATACGTTGATTTTCTGTGATCCGGTTGTTGATCAGGTCCGAGATCTGAGGTGTTTGTTGCTTTGTTTTGAAGCAGTTTCCGGCTTGAGAATCAATTTATCCAAATCTGAGATGGTCCCGGTGGGAGAGGTAGAGGATGTCGAGGAGTTGGCTAGTATCCTTGGGTGTGGTGTGGCTTCGCTTCCGATTAAGTATTTGGGCCTTCCGTTGGGTGCTAAATATAAAGATTCTAATATATGGAACAATGTTATTGAGAAGATGGAAGCTAGACTAGCAGGGTGGAAGAAGGTGTGTTTATCTAGAGGGGGGAGGCTTACTTTGATTAATAGCACTCTCTCTAGCCTTCCTACGTATTTTCTTTCTCTTTTCCCTATTCCTGTGGGTATGGCTAATCGGATGGAGAAACTTCAGAGAGATTTCCTATGGGGTGGTGTTGGTGATGAATTCAAAATTCATTTGGTTAATTGGCGTACGATTTGCTCTTCAAAAGCTTCGGGAGGGTTGGGAGTGAGAAGTTTGGTTAGATTCAACAAAGCATTGATGGGTAAATGGTTATGGAGATTCGCTATGGAGAGAGTTGCTTTTTGGAGAAAGGTGGTGGAGGTCAAATATGGTAGTTCGAGGGGTGGTTGGTGTTCTAAGGAGGTTGGGGGTTCTTATGGGTTTGGTGTGTGGAAAAGCATTAGGAGGGGATGGGATGACTTCGCTGCGCATGTGAAATATGAGATCGGGGATGGCTCGAAAGTCTTGTTTTGGCATGATGTTTGGTGTGGGGATATTCCTTTGAAGATCCTCTTTCCTGAGTTGTTTCTTATTGCTACAAGAAAGGATGCTTGGGTGGAGGATATTATGCAGAGACAAAATGGCACCATCTCATGGAATATTTTGTTTGCTCGTCCGGTTCATGATTGGGAGGTCGATGCGGTTAGTAGGTTCTTTGGGATTTTGTACAACTTCAAAGTTAGTAGCGAGGGAGAGGATAAGTTGTATTGGGTGCCAGCCCGTAAGAAATCCTTTGAGGTAAAGTCCTATTATCATTTGTTGTCGAGTCATTCTCAGTTCTCCTTCCCATGGAAAAGTATTTGGAAAGTTAATGTTCCCCCGAGAGTGGCTTTCTTTGTTTGGACAGCAACTATAGGGAAATCTTTAACTCTGGATAATCTTCGTAAGAGAAACTTTATCGTAATGGATTGGTGCTATATGTGTAAATCCGCTGGAGAATCCATCGATCATTTATTTCTGCATTGTATGATGGCTTCTGAATTATGGAGGGTTCTCTTGCAACTGTTTGGGGTGGAATGGGTAATGCCGAAGTCGGTGAAAGATATGTTGGGGAGTTGGAGGGGCCAGAAGGGTAATCGGACCTCGTTACAGATTTGGCGCATGGCTCCGCTGTGTTTGATGTGGTGCATCTGGAGGGAACGGAATGCTCGCTGCTTTGAAGATTGTGAGACGGGTTTGTCAAATCTGAAGAGAAAGATGTTGCAATTGTTGTATATGTGGAGGGATAGAATTAAGACTATACATGATTGTTCCTATTTTGATTTCTTAGAAAGTTGTTCTCTTTCCCCTGTTCCTTAGGGGTTCCTTGTATACATCCTGTGTACTTTGGGTTGCCCCCCTTTGCGCCTTTTCAATAAATTTTACTTATAAAAAAAAAGAATCTAGAATGTTCAATTAATTTCGATGCTAGGGGTGTGGGTTCTAGCCGGGTTAGAGGCAAGAAGTTGGGGGTTTGATGTAGCATTTCTTCTTTCTTTTGGGTTTTTCGGGTGTTCTTTCTTTGTTATTGTTGTTGTTGTTGTTGTTGGTTTTTTTTTTTTTTTTTTTTTTTTTTTTTTTTTTGTGGTGTCCTTTTTGTATACTTCCTGTATGCTTAGGGGCGCCTTTTACGCTTTTTTAATGCTATTTTGTTTATTATTTATCAAAAAAAAAAACCCTCCCCTGTGGTCTAGAATTTATAGATTTCTTGTTTCCCCGGATTGGGAAGCCCAATTCCCTCATTTGACCCTTAAAAGGTTTCCTAGATTGTGCTCGGATCATTTTCCTATTCTTCTCAATAGGCCTTCTTGGAGCCAAAATGTTTTTTAAGTTCGAGAACACTTGGTTAAAATCAAAGGGTTTTGTAGATAGGGGGAAAATAGTAGTGGACCTCTTATTACTTTTAGGGTTCTCTGGAGAGCGCTAGTCTGGTGGTAGATGTAACAACCCACCTCCAATAACACAATATTATCCGCTTTGGGCTCTTCCGAACCAGATTTTCTAGGAGGTCACTCATCTCGGTACTACTTTCGCAGAAACACGCTTAACTGCGGAGTTCTGATAGGTTCATGGCCATCATGGCTTTAAAACGCGTTGTGTCAAGAAGAGTACGAAAATACATATAAGCACATTTTCATTCCCATATCCAGGCGATGTGGGGCGTCATAGTAGACCTCTTCGCTTGCTCTAAGGCGGCAGGCTTTAGTTTGATGTAGTATGGAAGATAATACTATCTTGCCTTATGTGGTATTTTTGAAGGAAAAGAAACGATCAGAACTTTGAGGACCGTGAGAGGACATTTGTTAAAATAAAGGCTTTATTCTTTAAGAGAATTTACCATTAGGCTGCTGCCTTTAATTTTAATATTTTTAAGCTTTCATGTTATTCTATATCTTTTTTCTGCTTCAAGATTCAATCTAGTGAAGATGTTCTGTGGAATGTATCCTTCACGAGCCAAACTTTGAGTGTTTCAAGGGATTACTTGTATTGTTTGGTTTGTTGGATTTTAGTTACCAACGTAGGCAAATGTATAACTATGTGAGTGTAAGGTGCAAGTGGATTAATTCAGTGTGTAGCATATAAAAGCTACAATTGTTAATGGTGAGAAGAACTAGTATCGTAAGGATTTTGCAAGTGTTTGATATGGTGTTAGGTAACTTTCAAACTATATTGGCAACCTTGTGTCGCCATGTGATATGTGAGGGCACTTGGTCCCGCTGTATCTATCATCTGTTGCGAGAGAATTTTACTCCTTAGTATTCCCATTTTTTGGGTGAATTGTTAATTGCAAAGCAAATTCTGGATTTGATTGGTTTGAAAGGATTTTTTGGGTGACATAAAAGTGGCTTTATCTGAAACTCTGTTTCGCTCTGCATTATGTGGACCATTTGGAGATAAAGCAACAACCTGATTTCCAATGACTAACTTTTTGGGGATGCATTGAAGGCCTCATTTTCTTTTTTGGTGGGAGGCCTTTGTTTGATTGCATGTCCGCCCGTCAGCATTCCTATTTGGTTTGTAAGTTTTTTAGGAGAACCTTTTGATACTCTGTGTGCTTTCCGAGCTTTCTTCTCTTTGTAAACAGTAAGAGGAGAGGCTTTTGGCTTTGGAGAGGGCCTGTATGTAGCCTACTGATGTCATTTATAGCATGCGTTGAGTCTAGGGTTCAAACTATGGGCAGGGATGCTTTTGGTTCGAGAGGGGTAACACTAATTCTGTGTAGCATGCGTGCATTTATGTATTTAACATTTTTCATGGGGTGGAAAATTACTTGCCATAAAGTTACGTGTAATTTTATCTGGTTTTGCAGAAAATAGTTAATATACAAGGGTTTATAGATGGAATTTCACCTGTTTGGAGGTGTATCTCTCTTTATAAAACTGAAGCAATGTTCATCTACAATTGGTTGTATGCTCCTCTCAGTTTATTATACTAGGAACTGCATGTTAATTTTAGTTTTGAATTCATTTTATTATTAGTATGTTCAATTTATTCTTTTACTAGCTTTTTCAGTCCTGTAAGGGACCTGAAAGGCAAAAGGATTACTGACCTGAAGTGACTTTCAAGATGTCTCTTGGTTTTCTGTATGTGCATAGGCTTTATAAGGTGTTAACTTTAGTTACTGCTACAAATTCTTCGTATGTAGATGATAGAGTAATCTTTGATAATTGTTATGATTATCGTCTTTCTGTGTGTTGATTCTCTGAAATTGATTTGACTCGTTAGACTTACAATTTTGCTTGTTGGTTAGTTTGAACTTGGACAGTGTTGTTGCATTGAAATACCTTTTTGGGCTTCCTGATGATACACATGGGTCTGGCGGCTTTTCTGAAGAAAACATCAATTACATACAGGAATTGATTACTCTGTTGTGTTCAAATATCATTGCTGATGACCATGCAGCCACCTCTGACATGGACACAACTTGGTATCGGGTCAGTTAATTTGAAATTTAGCTTTTCTAGCTTTTTGTTTTCCCCTCAACTGCTTGTTTACTACCTGACTTTACCATTGGTGTATAGGTCACAGAATCTGCGAAGTCATTGTTGTTATTGTTGCAGAAGCCTACTGGTTCAGTTAAGATGGATGATATTCTTTCTTGTAAAGGTGTTCTTTTGTTATCGAATGATGTTCTGGTTTCATCAAAGATACATCGGATGGCAGATGGCATTGCTGAAAACGATGATGATTATCTCTACCTAGGAGGACTAGGAGACAAGTTCCTGTGGGAATGTCCTGATGATAGATCGTCACAGACAGCTCTTCCTGGAAAGCGGAAAGTGTCTTCAGTGGATGGTCTAAGTAAGCGTGCTAGAGGAGAAAATTTACCGGCCGAGATTGTTGCCCAAGGTGCATTTTCACGTGGATCAGGACCATCTAATGCCCCTTCTGGTTCTACTCGCAGGGACAACTTCAGGGGGCGGAAACCAAATACCAGCCGCCCGCCCTCTATGCATGTGGATGACTATGTTGCAAGAGAAAGAATTATTGATAATACTAGTAATTCTAATGTGATATCTATCCCACGAGTAGGATCTACTGGTGGAAGGCCACCCTCAATACATGTGGATAAATTTATGGCCTTAGAAAGGGAACGCCAGAATCCAGTGGCAACAATTGTTGGGGAATCGGCAGCACAAGTGAAGAATGTGGCTTCTGAGAATGGCACTGATGTGGAGAAGTTCAAATCTAAGCAGTTGAAAACAGAGCTAGATGACGATCTTCAGGGAATTGATATAGTATTTGATGGAGAGGAGTCGGAATCTGATGACAAATTGCCCTTTCCTCAGCCAGATGATAATCTACAGCAGCCTGCCCCAGTCATAGTTGACCAAAGTTCTCCCCACTCTATTGTTGAAGAGACTGAGAGTGATATCCATGAAAATAGCCAATTTTCTCACATGGGTACACCAATCTCATCTAATGTCGATGAAAACACCCAAAGTGAGTTTTCTTCAAGGATGTCACTTTCGCGTCCTGAAATGCGATTGACTCGAGAATCAAGTGTTTCTTCAGATAAGAAGTATCTTGAGCAGTCTGATGAGACAAAAAATGTTTTCCCTGTTAAAACCTCCAATAGGTTTGATTCTTCAGCAGCAACAAGTAGTTCTGGTTTTCCAGCCTCTGTTTACAATAGCTCATCAGCATCAGCTGTACAGTTACCAGAGTCTAGGATAACTCCACAAAATATGTATCCAAAGAACAGTCCACAAACTGCTGTTAATGTACCTGTAGCGACAGGATCTCAGGGACTGTATGACCAGAGATTTCCCCCAAATCAACCACCTTTACCTCCAATGCCACCTCCTCCAACAATTTCACCTGTAATATCTCAAACTTCTGATCTAGTTCCAAGTCAGTCATCCTTATTTATTAACCCTGTAACGGATGGGCAGCAGTCACTTCCCATGGCCTTCCAAGTAAGCAAATAGGTTCACAATTTTGCTGCAGCATATCCATCCATTTTTTTTTTTTTTTTTTGAATCTGGATTTATTTTATTTAATGTCTTTTCTTCTTTGCAGGTTCTGTCGGATTACCTACCTTTCAACAACAGTTCAACATCATTGGCATCTTCCCTTCCCATGCCAGATTCGAAGTATTCACGGACTTCTCTCTCTTCTCCCAGATCTGCTAGGCCACCTCCACCACTTCCTCCTACACCACCTCCATTCTCATCTAGCCCCTATAATTTAGCATCTATCAAAACTTCTACTTCCTCATCCTCACCGTACAATCCGACAATTGCTGGAACAACTTCTTATCCACCACCTCCCTTGATGCCATCTTTGGGTTTCAATAGATCAGCTTCAATTCCCATGACTCTTTATGGAAGCACTCCAAACCAGCAGCTGGGTGAGAACCCACCAAGTATCTTGCAGAGTCTCACCATTCCCCAGCCTTCCATACCGTCAATACATTCCATTGCACAGCTGCAGCCACTGCAGCCCCCCCAGCTTCCACGTCCTCCACAGCCACCTCAGCATCCTAGGCCACCTATTAAAGCTTCTCAACAGTTAGAGCAAGGGGCTTCTTTGCAAAATCAAATTCAAATGCAAGTGCATCCGCTGCAGATTCTGCAACAGTCACATATGTCTTCAATAACCAACTATTATCAGTCTCAACAGCAAGAGTTTTCACATGCACAACAACAGCGGCAAGTTGAACATGCCCAACAGCAAGTTCTACATCACCAAGGGGAGGTGGCAACCCAGCAGCAAACGGATTCAGGAATGTCATTACACGAGTACTTTAAATCTCCAGAAGCTATTCAGGTATTTTTATATATAATCCAAGTCAAAGAATTCAATATATGGGATTACCGGTATTGCTTTTGTTCATTATAATTATTGTTATTCTTTCATGGCAGTCTTTATTAAGTGATCGGGATAAACTTTGCCAGCTTCTGGAGCAGCATCCAAAACTAATGCAGATGCTTCAGGTTATATATATAGCATTATTTCAAAAGATTTTACATTTCACATCTTTTAACTTTCTTCTATTTTGCTAGCATTCATTGCGCATCAATAATGAAGAAGAGAAGATAATATTGTAGTACGTGTTAAACAGTGTCATTCAAAAAAAAAATTAAAAAAAAAAAAAAAAAACAGTTTCTGCTTTTAGCTTTATTTTTTAGGTTTGTTCTCCTTGTTGCATATACTGTTGTAAGTCGCTTATTCTGAGACTATTTTCTGTTTGAGTTGTTATCTTTGGTTGACAATAGAAAGGGTAGCCAAGTTTGAAAGTTTTCTCTCGAAATCCCATTTATTACTTTAGATCTTGTCCTAATTTTCTAGTATCATGCTGTGGGACCATTGCCACTATCAGTTCTGGTCTGCTGCAATTTCTATTGGGTACTTTGGAGGGTCATGAATTAGCCTCTTTGATGCCTTTTAACATTTTACGCACATAATCATTAGAGGTTTTGGCTTCTGTGGCAGTATATTATAATATTTCATATACTATTTTTAATACTTAAAAAGAGTTTTTTTTTGGTCGTTTAACAGGAAAGATTGGGCGGTCAGCTATAGCGAGGTGGTAGAGGAATTAAAGGATGAACTTTTATCTGTCCTGGGTATACTTGAAACAATGGAAACTACTGGTCCGAGTATGTATGAAGTCATTGCCCCAGTACCCATTGTTCTATGTTGCAAGAATTACAAATGCCCCTCGGCGTTGGTCTTCTGTTCATCACGTCTAAGTCCATTTTTTTCTTATCAGTAATGTACTATATACATGTATCTTTTTAGTTTATATATGAATTAAATTGCCTCCCAATCATCTGATTTTCGGACCTAATCAACTGGAAACACTTTTCATCGCCAGTTTCTTAGGGGTGTATTAAGCTGAAGATGTGGCTTTTGAGAAGCTGCAAGGTGGAGGATTGCTATCCACTTGAAACAGGTGTATCGGAACATTATTTGTTGTATTGAGACTGTAGAGAGCAACATTCCTTCTAGTAACTCAGTGTATATAGGAAATTTTATTGTGAAGGTTATGGTGCATGGATTTTCCCATTGTTTTCCATGTGATAGCCGCAGAAGAAGGTTTTCGACTGTTGAGGTTTAGTTTGTGAAGGATTGGAGCAGGTCCTTGTTCAGAGCGGTGTTGCGTACGAATATTATGGCACAGCTCTCTGGGATACATCCCCAAATATGTGGAATTGTGTTGGTGGTTTTTTTCAGAGAATGTTTTGATTTTATTTTATTCTAGCTGTTAGATATATGAATCAATAATTAATTGGTCTTTTTCGTGTGTGTGTGTGTGTATGTATGAAGAAAAAAAAAGATGAATAGATAGGGCAGAGCCATACAAAGGAAGGGCGCCTTAGCCGGCAACAAAACTACTGCAGTAATCAAACTACTGTGCCTTACTGGTTAGGTGTTCACTAGTGCATTTGGTGCAGTTGTGTCAAGCTATGGTTAAACTGACTTGGGAGAGTGCCTGTAGTCTATTCGTCTAGGCTCTTCTTGTCATTGATTTTTAGCGGGCAGGTGTTACTATCATCATGATTAGGAAAGTCATTCCGGCCGCTCCCTCCCCTTTTTGGGTCAGGAAAGAAAGAAACAAAAAAAAGAGTAGTGGGTGTTTGTCTACTCCAATGAAGGCTGCATGGCCTCACACGACCACATTAACAATCAATGCTGATTTGAATATCGTTTGGGAGCTATTTCAAAATCCTTTTTTTTTTTTCCTAGTTAATATGGGAAAAGAAAAAAGGAATTACAGAGGGTCTATTGCCACTCTTAATCCTCAAAGGAGGAGAATTTTTCGAAATGCTTTTAAACACAAGATGGAAAGTAGCCTAGTTTGTAACCAAGTGTGCGTAAGAGTTTCTTCTAAAAAAAAAAAAAAAAAAAAAAGGAAGTGTGCATAAGAGTTGGGACATCTTGAAATCTTCGAATTGGTCCACTTTTCAAAGAGTAGTTGTTGATGAATGCCAGAGATTATTGGGGCACATGGCCAATTAATGAATAGTTGTACGACTTTGTACTATAGTTAGCTCATCACCAATCAAGAATCTCCAAGGAATTCCAAGAATTTTTGCTATATGTTTGTTCTAACCCTTGAATCTTCTTTTCTTGGTTTATCGATGTTCAATCGATCGAACGAAAAGGGGAGAGGGGCAACCTATCTTACTAATAATAATAAAGGGGGCAAAATAGGCGATAGGTAGCTTGCTTCCAAGTCGGCCCGGCCGCAAGGAATGAAGAGATCTTTATTGATAGCTAGGATACTTAACAGCAGGGACGGAGTCAGAAAGTATTATGGGCAGGGGCAAGCTGCCGAAACTTACTTTGATTTTCAAATTATGTTTTTTTTTTTTTTTTTTTTTTTTTTTTTTTTTTAAATGTTAGCTCATTTTTAATTTCTTTCTTGTATTTATTACAAATATTTATGTATTATTTTTCCTCCACTCTTTTTGAAGTTAAAAAAAAAAAAAAAAAAAAAAAAAAAAAAAAAAATCATTTTTTTTTTTTAATAGAACATAACTAGCTTAAGATGAATATATGGTTAACTGATAAAATTATTTGGTAATTTGGTACAATATTTAAAATTTGAGATTAATTTGGAAGGTGGAAAAAGATTTTCTTCTAACGAACTCCTAATGGCCTTATATGCTACTGGCCTACAAGGACTCCCCCTTAAATGCAGACAAATAAACACAAAACGCAGGAATAAAACAATAAGCCTGAAAGCATAAAACGCATGAACAACTAGCCCTCTATGCACCGTTTTGGACCATCCCATTGCTGCCCAGCTGTACCACAACACTGCCACGTGTCGCAGCTGGCACCACATCTAGCTTTCTCTCTCGATTATTCCCAAAACACTACCTTTCACCTTCTTCTTTAATTCTAACTCACATCTTCTTCAAGCTTCGGCATTTTCCATTTTCCAGAGACGCCCCATGACATTGTCCTCCCCCTATTTGCTCTCCCAGACTCTTTTGTACCCAGCAAAGCAGACTAAGCAGTCGATCGTGCTCTCGTCTTCCTCCTTGGCTCCTTAGAAATAATTTTTTTTTTTTAGACTTTTTTTTTTTTAACCTTATAATTTTTTTTTGCAAGAAATTTGGGAGGGGGCCATGGCCCTACCGGCGCCCCCCCCCCCCCCCCCCCCCCCCCCTCCCTCCGTCTCTGCTTAACAGGAAATCTCGTTGGAGATGGAGAGAAGAACAGTCAATTGCAAGCTATCTAGATGTGGTCAAGAGAGACCAGGGCCCAAAATTTAACTCTACACATATTGAGCACAGAGCAGGGTTGACTCTACACTTCTCTTTGGTTATCATAATTAGTTGCAATGGAGCCAACTAGCTAGCTGGATTCACCATCACTCTTTTTTTACCTCCTCCAAGTCCTGTGGATTTACCAACAAAAATTCGTTGGTTGCCTTCACGATTGACAATCCCACATTAATCTAAAAAAATCATCATATATCCTCCGCATATATATATATATATATATATATATATATATATATATATATATATGAATGAAAGTATGAAACGTAAAATACAAATTGTATGATCCAAGAAGCCCATGATCCTAGAGATTCTTCGTTATTTACCAATACAACAACCAATTAATGAGACATTCCTTATGTGAACCTGCCTCTCCCGAAATAAAATGTCAACCCAAAAATATTTAAAATTTAAAATTTAAAATAAAACATTTCCTTGAATTAGGATCCTCTCCGGTTGTACTTCAACTGGAGAGGAGCCAGTCCTATCAAAATGTCTCTCAACATAAAGGGCTGGCTCCTCTCAAGTTCCTCTCAACTGGAGAGGAGCCAAGTCCTTACTTAATGAAATAATCAAATCAACCTAAAAGTTGTTTGCTTCTTTTCTTTACACCCATCGAAACATACTTGAAAGAATACAGAAAGGATTGATGTAATATTAAAATGTTTAGGGCATTATCAATTTTTCTCTCGTTTATCTTTTACTTTAATTAAATATTTTATGGTCGGGTTGAACTCACATAAAAAAAAAAAATAATAATTAAATTTATTTTTTACTCATATAATGAACATTGAAACTCGCATAATTGAACTTTGGGCCGGGGGAGCATATGTAGCGAGATATATATATATATATATATATATATATATATATATATATATATATATATATATATATGTGTGTGTGTGTGTGTACTAATTACTTTAATCTCTATTGTCTGCCATTTGAAGAAACTTAAGAAAATGAGCCTCTCGAATCTCGAAGCATTTGCTTCCATATCACCCGCATTTCCTATCGTTGTGCCACGTATTGCAACACCGACACCTTGTATCAGCCTACGGGGGGGCTGGCTGTGAGATACCGGCTGTCGTCCTCAACGCCACCACAAAATCCCAATTTTTCTCACACGCTCTCATGTGCATGCATGGGGCGCATACATACACATTTCCAAGACACGTGCATGGGAGTGCATAAACTTTCCCAACGCCCCCATATAACTCTTTTGGCCAGAAACAGCGAAAGAAAAGGCTTTTGATGAAGCCTACGAGGTGGTCGATCTCTGAGGCGATTGGTCATGGAAAGGGAATGGAAGCCAAACGTTGAGATATCGCCAAACTGCCCCCGATGTGGTTCTTGCAACACCAAATTCTGCTACTACAACAACTACAGCTTGACACAGCCGAGGTACTTTTGCAAGGGCTGTAGAAGGTATTGGACTAAAGGAGGATCCCTCCGAAACGTGCCCGTCGGGGGCGGCTGCCGGAAGAACAGACGGGGCAAGTCCTTAAGGCTATCCACCGACAGAACTAGTCTGGCTCATGGGAAGCTCCCAAATGACCCAATGGGGCATCCCAGTACTAGCTCCACAATGATGTGCCCTGATGGTTCACACATTGACCTAGCACTTGTGTATGCAAACTTCTTGAATCAAAAGCCGGATTCGAAGACGGCGCCACTTGATGAGTTGCCAGAATTGCCTACTCAATTAACGGAAGAAAATGGGTTTTTTGGATGCCACAATCTTTCTCAACTGTCCGTGGAAGTTTGTCCGAGTTCCAATACCCAGATGTACTTTAGTGGATCTGTAGATTCAATTCAGAAGCATGAAGATAGAGGTGATCATCATCATCAACAATCTATAAGGTATGACTCATCAAGCATTAATTATTATGCTTTGCCACCATTGCCTGGAGAAGACATGGCCTCTCAACAAGTGGTGTGGTCCAGTTCTCAGGAAATGATGGTGAATCATAGCTTTCAAGCAACAGAGCTGCCAGAGCTCGGACCAGAAGCAGAAGATCCCAATTCATTGATCTCTAATTGGAGCCCGTTCGATTTGTCAAGTGATGATACTTTCTCAAGGACATGATCAGGACTCAGGAGTGCGATTTTCTTCCTTGTTTTCATATTTCAACTCACTCAATATGATTATATATATATATATTGTATAGAATAGGATGGGAAAATTACCTTCAAATAATGCAAGTACACTGTATTCACAAAGTGGTACAACCAGTTTGAGATTGATCATGATCCATTTGTGTAAAAAGTTATGTATTCACACGGCCAACAGCTTTAATTTTTTTTTTTTTTTTTTTCCGTTGCATGCATGATAATGCACAAACGATTCGATATTCAACATTATGTTATAATGGTAAGTGAATAAGTGCTTCGTGGTATGAGTATCATTATTGTTATCCTCTTTTACGGAAATTTATATATGTGAGATCTAATATAATACTTTGAAACACTGTTTTTATTGAGAAGTTTAATCCTTTAGGAATAATTGGCTCAATTTTGTGCTAGCAATTAACGTTCATTACTTTATTATTATTATTATTATATGAGAAATGAGTTATATGTCATGGAACAACCATAAAGAGGTGGACACCGCAATAAAAGAGCCTAAATGGAGAAGGCAGTACAGAAACAGCCAAACATGAACAAATAGTAGGCAATAGTTTCATCTATATATAATTTCAAAGGAATCATAAACGAGCCGGACCTTAAAAAATGGCAAAAGGACTCGGTCATGAAGAGCCCTGACCGGTAAAGGCAAAAACCACTGTGAAGTGGTTGTTGCGGGAGAGGTATTGTTGAAAACCAGAAAGGATGTTGAGGAAGAACAAACACAGACTACAAAAGTTTTCACCACTGGATCAAAACACATAAAACCATGCAAAGAGATAGTAACCCATAAAAACAAATACAGTAGCAAAATACAAGAGAAAATACAAAAAATAGTAGCACCAGCAGGAGACCTAGAGGTACATGAAGACCACTCTCCGACGCGTGCATGGCAGATCTTAGCGAGGCTGGCAGTGCACGGTGGGAAGCTCAGGATTCACAGAAGCCGGTAGACGAGCGTGTTGGACAGCAGGGTTAAAGTATATTTTCGAGTTATTGAGATAACGTGCATTGTGTCTAAAATCATTAATCTTTTGGTAACGTTTATCACACTGAGTATTTCAGATGGTTATATTTATGTGAGCGTAGTTTATCTATATATATATATAAAAACAAATTTGTTTATAAAATAAGGAAGCTATTATAATTAGCACTACACTAATAATTTCATGAATACTTATTTGTTGGTTCAATCAGGTTGAATATATTACAACATAAAAAAAAAAAAGAAAGAGATTATTTTAAATGTTTTCGGAGGACACTTTTTTTTTCTTTTTTTTTTTTTTTTTTTTTTTTTCTTTTTTTTTTTTTATAAATAAATTTATATACATGCCTACAACTAGATGGACCAACTCAGGTCTCAAACCAAATAAACCAATGATACCTCCCTCAGCTTTGCGGGACAAGAAAGTAATTAATTAAGGATATTGTCATGTAAGTTCAACAGCACTACTGGAACGACAATCACATGGTAATTAAACGAAATGGAAAAGACGGCGATAAAATTGAAACCGACGTTGTGAGTATAAAAGCACGGCTTCAAACCAATGGGCCGGGAAACAAGAATTAATTAGAATCTTAGTGAAGAAAAGTATGTAGTAGTACGTAATTGAAAAGTAGATCGAGGATATATATAAAAGACTACAATCCTGTCTGCTTAGAGAAGAATTGAATGATATAAATACATCTTATGTACAGTTTTTATAAGTATATTTCATTTTTAAATACACCATTAAATTTATGAGGCTCACTTTGGGTCCTATAAATTTAATGGTGAATTTAAAACTTAATTGAACGTGTGAAACTGTGTAGAAAATGTGTGGCCGTGTGGGAAATATATGTATATCATTTTTATATATTAATATATAAATATAGACATGCATCCATCCATCCATGACCGCAATTTTGTTACAAATACGTGGCATATCGTAGCTAGAAGATGTTATTTATAAATATTGAAGGTAGAATTATAAACTAATTTTTGCAATTTTTGGTCGTGGGACGAAGTTTCTACCATTGCTGGTCAAAAACTTGGAACGACAACCCCCTCTCCAATTCAGTGAGAATATTCTAGTATCTTTTGACCTTAATTAAAATAATATATTCAAAACCTACAAAATGAAAAGTGATTAATAAATGCTATGTGGAATTTTTTTTCAGATTTTATGAACCACATGTTCTTGGTGGCCGGCGGTCAAGACCACGTTAATTACTATAAGTCGGCCTTGAAAAAATTGAGGCCGCAAAA
The DNA here is from genome assembly GCF_958979055.1 of Alnus glutinosa. NCBI lineage: Eukaryota > Viridiplantae > Streptophyta > Magnoliopsida > Fagales > Betulaceae > Alnus > Alnus glutinosa. The sequence continues at coordinate 9,764,029 of NC_084892.1, forward strand.
TTAACATAAAATTCCGTTTCTTGGTTGGAAAATTCAAGGAATCTAATTTACACATTATATGAACCACATGTTCATGGTGGCCGTCGAGACCATATTAATTAATCACCCTTGAATAATTTTAGGTGCCAAAATTAACACATACTTACAGATTTTTTAAATTAGGCTGTTTAATCATTTATTTAGTCAGATAAATCTCATAAATAATCTATCATAATCGCTTGTTAAAAATCTTTTAAATTTCGACAAATAATTTGAAACTTTCTTAATATATATATATATATATCCCTTATTGAATGGATCCCAAAAAAATCACATGATCCAAGAAAATAACTCCCATCACCATCGAATTACGAATCCTAGCCTATCGGGTAAAGGGTCTAAAATTAATTAAGTTTGATCAAATCTAATCTTTCAAGGAGAATGAATCACACTTAATTCAAATTATATATAAAAATAGCACCCTGCACCCAGTCAAATGGTAAAATATTATACCAATATTTAAAGTTGTGTCTACTATATAATATATTAGAATAATATTTAATATTATTTAAGAGATCACTCATCTGGCACGCTGCTTGGCAACGTGGTGGGCGGCGTGAGAGTTGGATAACCAACCACAATTGACACGATCAGTAGCCCCTTCGCATGCCGTGCAACATGACATGGGGTCACACAATCTGACGGCCGGATCGGAGACGATCAACCAGGGGAAAAATTAATTTAATTCTTCGCCTGGGGTTCAGGAGACGACAAACTATGTAAAGGCGGTGGTGATGTGAGAATTTTGTGATCAGTTCCAACTACTAATTAATAAAATTCTTCAACATTTTGTTTAACCCAAATGTCTCTGCCGCCATGACGTGCGCGCAAGAGGAACGCTACACTTCACTTCACGCCCATTGCTAATACACAAAACAACAACTCCGTATTCAAGCATGCATGCAAACATCAAACTTGACTAAATTAAAAGAAGCAGAAAAGATGGAACAATATATACGCTATGATAATGATCTAATTAATATTGCAATTTCCTAAAATGGGGGGTGGAGCCACCCCATAACCCTCTTTGTAGGGGTGGTTCTCCGCCACGGCCTGCAGAGGTGTGTGGTAGTGAAATTCTCTATTTCTACTATTCTTCTATGAGGTAGGCGGGAGTATAGCTGAGCCGCATGGCATTTAATTACTTTGTTAGTCATAAAATTGACGTGGCAGTCATATGGTTTAATCAATCACATCGCCCTCAAAATGAATAGTTGGGGGTAGCTGATCGACCTAATGACCAGCAGTGGGACGTCTTTGTGGGGGTAGTGGTCGAGCTAGCTACTTCTCGTTAACCTAATGAAATAATCATTGTGTGTAATAAAGTGCCTTAAAAGTTTAAGTGAAAAGAAAAAAATAAGTTTAATTATTTAATTAATATTTTAAAACTTCTATTTACTTGTTCGTTCAAACATCTTTTAATAAGTGAGGCCCATTTAACTAATATTCTATTAAATATCGTGGCAAGGAGCTAGCACATTGAATACATCAGCTATACTTATTAATACGCAATAGAAACTTCTACTTTGAACTTAGAAAAGATTGTATGATCGATCAAGTACATTTGAGGTAGGTTCCCAATTAGTCTAATGTAGAGTAATCCATCCCTAGTAAGTACGCAGTGGGAGGGTAAAAAATTCTCATACACATGCAATATATATTATGGGCGGGTGATATATATATAGGAGATGATGAAAAGGTAATATAGCTGACGATTAAGAAATGCAAGGCTTTAATTTTTTAGTGGTTAGCGTGACAGTACTATGTAAATGATCACGTCACTTTGTAAATGGTTACTTAATTAGTAAAATTTGTGGTATCCAAAGTATTTTTCAAATATGTATATATATATATATATATATATATATATATATAGACAAGTCATAGGTAGTATTTTCTACGTAACTCTGCACTTCAAAAAGTTGTAGAGGTTAAAAATATTATTTAATAGAGGCATACAAAACTTCATAAACGTAGATTCTAGACGTTCTAGACTAGTGCTTGGTGTAAAACAGGACAGGAGCCGGAAACTGTAAGAGGAGCTAATATATATATATATATATATATAATAGACGGATGCAGGACTATTTTATCTTGTGCTTTAGAAAAGGTAAAGCAAATTAAAGCGGATTTTGAGAAAGTCTAAAGGCGCTGTTGAGTACTTTTTCTTCTTAATTGGAGTGCTGGATTTGGACGGCTCCCGAACCAGCCACCAAAATGGTTGGTTTTAAACAATAAGTGTACTACAAGTTACAAAGTGCACAATTTTAAGATATATTAAGTGGAGTCTATACATATGAGTTTGTGTGCAATTTTAAGACATTGAAGTGGAGCCTACATGTATGAGTTTCTCCTAATATACCTTGGAGTTATACCTTGGAGTTATGCACTTTTATTACACTTCTGTAATTTTAACATTTTTCGATTTTAAAACCTTCATGGTGCTTTTAGCAATTAATACAGCCTACAGGAGCCAGTATTGGAGAGAGAATTGAGATTAGTGAAAAACAACACGTACAGATTGTGATTTGCAATGATCTTATATTTCATCAATGTTTTCTGGAACTAAATCAATTATGTACACAGAAAAAGGGAAATTAGGTCACAATTCTCTCAAGATGGATAGGAAGAGAGAAAGCTTTTTGGTATACAAGGAGAACTCTTCCATGCCCTAGCGTGCAGTTTAAGTATCTCTCTTGCCTTTTCTTTAGCATTGTTCGCACAGTCTACTTGAAGCATCAAACACAGCTTTGCCACCACACCCAACTGCAACATTTCCTGAACAACAGCCGGAGATGCTGAGAACTTCGAAACCGACAACAGAATTCTCACCGCCTTGTCGGTCGCTACCGAGGAAACCCTGAGAATTTTCTTGGACACAATGGCCAGCCCCGCCCCATGCTCCAACAGCTCCGCCCGCCCCTCGGCGCATCCGCATAGAATGTCCAACACCATCAACATCATTTCACAAGCCTTTCGCTCTGAAGAATCCAGAAGAAGTCCTATCAAAACAGCCACTGCGCCTGCGTTGACTGCTTTGATTCTGTTTCTTCCCCACGGACAAAGCTGGATTAGTAATATTAATACGGCGTTTGAGGCCTGCTGGGAGATCTGATCGTGCAACACCTGGACTAATTCGATGAACAGTTCGGTTTCCAAGCTGATCAGCTGCATCGGTTCAGCCATTTCCATCATGGATTTCAACAACAAAACGGCATAAGCGCGAGGATCAAAGTTGCCACGTTGCATGACTCGTGTCAAGGATTTGATAAATTCGCCGTTTTTCCCAATAAGAGTCTTTAGAACGGCTTCAGAAACTTGGAGAGTGTAGAGGATGCTTAAGGCTTCGCCGCTTGAAGCTTCATCTTCTGTAGTACTCACAATGGACGCTAAGAACTCAACAGCACCTGCTGCTTCCATGCAACGTTTATTGGCTGCGCTCTCTGAAGCGATTGAGCGGAGCTTTGGGAGACACTTTATCTTCAACTCTGGAGATTTGGCGTCGTTGAGGAGCTTGGTAATCTGGATTTTACTGATCGGAGGCTTCGGTGTCGGAATCCTTTCGATGCCGTTGGAAGCATTCATGGTGCACCATGATTGGATCAATCGCCTAAGAGTGTGGTTTGGCGTTAGATCACAATCAGCTGGAAGTGCTTGTTTTGTGAGTGGGCAGGTGTTGTTCTTTCCAGAAAACAACCACTTTTCGATGCTTTCGCGGTCATAGGTTATTCCTGTAGGGAGTGTAACGGGGTCTTTCATGAGTTCAAGAGAAATGGGGCAGAGAAAGAAGCGAGGAACATCGATCTCATCCATTGAGTTTTAGAAAGGATCGGTTGGTGAGGAATGGTTAGGAAGCAGTAGTTGAAAGGAGAACTGTGTGAATTGGTTTGAAGATGTTGGGAGGAGAGGGGTGGTTTATATACGCGTGGAGTGAGGTTTCCAAAATGAGAAAGTCAAAACACGTAATATGTTCGTTGAGAGAGAGAGAGAGAGAGAGAGAGATAGAGATGACTTTTCCAAGCTATTGAAAGTCATCCATAGGTGGTGCTATGACTAGCAAAGCGCAATGCACAATTAAGGTGAATTTTCAAAAAAACATTTATCTTTTAAAAAAAATAAGAGGGTCCACTTGCCAAGGCTACGAATTATTAATTTATTTATTTTAGTTAATATGAGGAAACGATCTCACTCCTTGCTTTTACTTGGCCAAACTTCATTTTTTCTTGAGATTTTCAAATGGGGAATTCAGTTGCATGAAATTGAATTTGTCCGCAAGATTTAAAATATTGGAAGTTATTTTTCGAATAATAGATTTTCTTTTTTTTGTATAAATATTTTGTTTTGTCTCAAAGGTTATGATTATTTATTTATTTTTATATTTTTCTTTTTCTCTAAGTATTCTGCTTGGATAGTACTTAAACTATGCTTATATAAAAGCATGTCTATATTATATATTTTGGAATCAAGCTTTGAAGTATCAATTAAATTTTAATTCTTTTAGAGTTAGTTCTTTATTTGCTTATTTGGGGTAATTATAGGTTGTTTCTTCCATATTTGTTATTTTCTCTTTTCCTGAATTTTCTTTTCTATCTTTAATTCATAGTTTTTGCTGCTATCATACGTTATCAGAACAATCTTAGTTCTGTTCGGCGTCACATAGAGTGGCAAATCTCAAGCGACAATAATCATTCAATTAATCCCATTGCAAGTTGTAACGGTATGAAGTATTCCACGTAAGAAGATGAGTGTGCTTCATGGATTTTGACACCTAATTAAGAAAAAAATCCACCCAAGAAAATAAATATAAGTGAGGCATTTTTTATATTTTATATAATTTAATTAAAAAATATTTATGTTAATTTTTATATTCTTTGTTTTATTTTAAAAATTAATTTTCTTATATTTTAAGAACATTGATATCATTATGATATTTTGATAGGATGTATACTATTTTATAGGCTTTGATTCTAATAGTTAAAGGATTTTATTCGGACTGAGAAAAAGTTTCCCGAAGTTTATTTTAGATTTTAGATAATCAAGATATAAAATAAAATAATTCTGGTAGACTTCGATCAATTCAAACTAGATTTTAATAGAAATTGAGTTACAATTAGATCGTCAGGAATAGATATAGAGCCAATAGTGCGAGAGAAAAAAATAAAATAGTTCATGTCTCAAAACTATGAAATGAATAATTTAGGTGGAGCCTTATATGTCATAAACATAAGCCATAAAGATTCGTAGAGATGGAAAACAAAAATTATTAAAACGATTTAAGGAGTATTGTATTTGGTGTAATAGTATTACCACCATCCATGGCTCATATGTGGAATTCCTTATATAAGTATATAGTTGGATAAATAAAGTCATGGTCAATTGAGGTGCGTGGTACGTATCATAAAGACAATCATGTATGATACAGAGGATGTAATATATTCTCTTTTGTTTTTGTTATTTTTTTTTTTATTTTTTATTTTTATGTAATATATTCTCTAATATTTAAAATTGGACCATATGCCACATGTAATTTAGTATGATTTAATTAATTAACCACAAATTAAAGGTGTTTTGTAGTTTATTCTAATAATTAAAGACAATATTAATAAAATTTTAATTGAAATTAAGTTCTAGTTTTTTTATGGGAGGAATAATTAAAGTAAAACTTGTATCCTATAAATAAAAAGCTTATATTCCAACACCATAGGCAAAAGTTGACAGAGATTAAAAGAATCAAGAGCAGTTTGAACAAATGCGAGGGGGGAGGTATCTTTTTTTTACTGTTGTGTTCTGATAACTTATTTACACGTGTTTCACGAAAAGTTGAGTTGACATGACAGGGATTATTTTCTACTTGTTTGTATATATTCAAGATAAAATAATAATAATAAAAAACTTAGAAAGTACGTAGTTAATTAAGGTGGCGTTTGAATTTGCGATTTCGTAGAGAAAAAGTACGATTTTAAATCAAATTACAGAAAATAAACCGTTTGAAAACTACGTTTTTAAAAAATTATGATTTGAAAACTCAGAAAAGTGCTTATTCAAATCGCAGACAATTGTATATTTTTTTTAAAAATGCAGTATTTTAAAAGGCTAACCTGCGATTTTAAAGGCCAAACTCTGATTTTACCAAACGCTTAACTGCGTTTTTTTAAAAATCACTTTTTTAAATCGTACTTTTTAAAACGCAAATCTAAATAAAGCCTAAGAGTCATCAAGAACAGTATATGTTTGCGTTGAAAGTTCTTGCTCACACAAAGAGATAAGAACAACAATTAAAGACGTGAACAAGAAGAATTGGGAATTAAGCCCCATTTATTTGATCGAATCTGGAAAACAGCCAAGAAGAAAGAAGATAATAGCCAAAGCAATTTTTAAAAAGATAAAAGGAATTTAAAAAGGAAAAGATGTTGGAGCGCCCATAAGACAAAAGAGCATGGCATCATGACTTATCTCATAATAATTGATGTCGGCCATCCAAAATAATCTTACGTGGTAAGCCCACGTGGCTCGTAGTCCAGTCGGACAGTAAGGAATCGTAGTGCCATCCATTTCCACATGGACCACATGCAAAAGGATTAAAATAAAAAACAACACGTCTTCGTTTAATTTTCTTAAAAATAAAAATATAGAGTATTGTTAGAGGTACTAACTAGATATTTCATTACATCCTCTTATAAATTAATATGGTAATTCACGTAACACACTTGCCCCATTGACCATAAAATTAATCCCCCACTTCACGTCAATCGCATCACTCTAGAGTCTAGAATGAACCGTCAGAGATAATCGATCAACCTAATGACGGTTTATGACCCAATTAATGGTTCTTTGACCACGGCCTTCCTTGATTTTTAAATTTTCTTTTAATTTTTAAATTTTTGTTAAGTTATATATATATAAGCTTTATTCTTCTTTTAGATAAAATAAAATAAAATAAAATAAAAAAATTAATTAATTAATTCTGTCGTTGCTTACGTGACAGTGGTAGTGCCACGTCACCTCAGTTTATAAAATTTGTAGTACCAAATATATTTTTTTTAAAAAGTGTATTTGGAGAAGGCAGTGTCTTCCTACTAACTTTGGAGTTTGGACTTCATAACCGTAGATTCTAGACGTTCCAGTGCATGCCTTCTGTGTAAAAGAGGACACGTACAGGAGCCAGGAGCCGGTAACAGCGGTTTTTGAGAAAGTCCAAATTAAAGGCTGTTGAGTACTTTTTCATTCTTAATAGGGAAAGTCCAGAACCACCGAACTGATTGGTGGTTTCAGCAATACAGCCTACGTACAGGCGCCACTAGTGGAGAGACAAAATTGAGATGGAAAATAAAGATAAGAGAAATTATAGAAAGTATAACGTCACCACTCACGCTTTTTGCCCAAATTAATACCGACCTTAATTATTTTTTTTTAAAAAAAATACTGACCTTAATTTCTTTACAAAATATAATATCTAATTAGAGATTTACAACTTTCATTAGAGTGTTCAAGATAAATAGGATAACCACTAGGGGTAAGTAAAAACTCTCGGACCCGCCTCAACCCGCATCTCTTGTTCGTCCTATCCTTAAAAACACGGTTTTTAATTTTTTTGATTTTTAATGGATACGGGTTGGATTTTAATTAACCTGTGCGAAGTGGGGCGGGGTGCGGGTTTAAGTTAATCATTTTTTTTTCCCTGGATCCCTGCTCCGTCCCGTGTAAATTAAAAAAAAAAAAAACCCTAACTTGTTAACCCTATAGCGCCACCCCCCCTATATATATATATATATATATTTTTTTTTTCTTCCAGATTCTTCCTAGAGCGGTAGCTCTTCTTCTTCACAGAATCACAGCCTCCCTCTCCCCTTGCGTCGATCTTCACAGAATGACTGTTGAGCCTGTAATAGACGACCCCAGAGATTAATTTCCCATTGGAATGTGTGTCCTCCCAGTTGACGATGACCCCACCTGCCTCTTTTTCTTGGAGACCCTGCTTCGTCGATGCCATCATGCCAATATCACGGTTTGCTTCTTCCTCTTTTTTCCTCATTCATTTCTTATTAATATTTTGTTTTTGAGAATTGTTTTGGTACATTGAATCTATATGTTTATTTTTCGTAAGTTTGAATGTGTTTCTTTGTTTATATATGGAGACAAGTTCTTAGATTTTTTCTTCGTTTATGTTTCGTTTGAAGGTGTCTGCCGGGATCTTCACCGTTCCAATCGCTAGATCGGCCTTTGTCGGATGGACCCGCCTCGCACAGCCCTACCCCACCCACAACCGCACTACACTGATTATGTAAGTTTTATGCGATTTACGGGTTCCATTTAAGGAACTCGCAGGGGTGCGGGGCGAGGCCAAAAAGGGGGGAAACCCGCCCCCCGCCCCATGATCACCCCTAATAATGACTACGGTAATGATACTACAACTTTTATTATATATATATTTTCTTTTTATAAATTAACGTGGTAGCTCATAATTGATGAAATAATTAAACAAAAAGCGGTTGGTCGTCTTAGCTAGCTAGTCTACCTCATCCATTACAAATTTACAAGAAAATTTTCCTAGCGCCATAGATGGGTGATAAGCTGGTTCGACGAATACCAGACTATAGATAGAGACAATGACGAAAATTAATCTGGAAAACACGAAAAATAAAAATAATTCCAAGCGATTAATGGAAAATAGCATAGCTTGTGATTTGCAAAGATTTTATATTTCCTCAATGTTTTGTGGAACTAAATCAATTCTGTACACAGAAAAAGGGAAATTAAGTCACAATTCTCTCAAGATGGATAGGGAGAGAGAGAGAGCTTTTTGGTATACAAGGAGAACTCTTCCATGCCCTAGCGTGCAGTTTAAGTATCTCTCTTGCCTTTTCTTTAGCCTTGTTCCCACAGTCTACTTGAAGCATCAAACACAGCTTTGCCACCACACCCAACTGCGACATTTCCTGAACAACAGCTGGAGATGCCGAGAATTTCGAAATCGACAACAGAATTCTCACCGCCATGTTGGTCGCCACCGAGGAAACCCTGAGAATTTTCTTGGACACAATGGCCAGCCCCGCCCCATGCTCCAACAGCTCCCCCCGCCCCTCGGCACATCCGCATAGAATGTCCAACGCCATCAACATCATTTCACAAGCCTCTCGCTCCGAAGAATCGAGAAGAAGTCCTATCAAAACTGTCACTGCGCCTGCGTTGACTGCTTTGACTCTGTTTCTTCCCCACGGACAAAGCTGGATTAGTAATTTTAATACGGCGTTTGAGGTCTGCTGGGAGATTTGATCGTGCAACACCTGGACTAATTTGATGAACAGTTCGGTTTCCAAGCTGATCAGCTGCATCGGTTCAGCCAATTCCAACATGGATTTCAACAACAAAACGGCATAAGCGCGAGGCTCGTCGTTGCCAGGTTGCATGACTCGTATCAAGGATTTGATAAATTCGCCGTTTTTCCCAATAAGAGTCTTTAGAACGGCTTCAGAAACTTGGAGAGTGTAGAGGATGCTTAAGGCTTCGCCGCTTGAAGCTTCTTCTCCGGTTGAACTCATAATGGACGCTAAGAACTCAACGGCACCTGCAGCTTCCATGCAACGTTTATTGGCTGCGCTCTCCGAAGCGATTGAGCGGAGCTTTTGGAGACACTTTGTCTTCAACTGTGGGGATTTGGCGTCGTTGAGTAGCTTGTCAATCTGGATTTTGCTGATCGGAGGCTTCGGTGTCGGAATCCTTTCGATCCCGTTGGAAGCATTCATGGTGCACCATGATTGGATCAATCGCCTGAGAGTGTGGTTTGGCGTTAGATCACAATCAGCTGCAAGTGCTTGTTTTGTGAGTGGGCAGGTGTTGTTCTTTCCAGAAAACAACCACTTTTCGATGCTTTCGCGGTCGTAGGTTATTCCTGTAGGGAGTGTAACGGGGTCTTTCATGAGTTCAAGAGAAATGGGGCAGAGAAAGAATCGAGGGACATCGATCTCGTCCATTGATTTTCAGAAAGGAGCGGATGATGAAGAATGGTTAGGAAGCTGTGTGAATTGGTTTGAAGATGTTGGTAGGAGAGGGGTAGTTTATATAGGCGTGAAGGAGTGAGGTTTCCAAAATGAGAAAGTCGATCACAACACTGAATATTATACGAACGTTGAGAGAGAGAGAGATAGAGATGACTTTTCCAAGCTATTGAAAGTCATCAGTATTGGGTGGTGCTATGACTAGCAAAGCGCAAAGCACAAGGTGAATTTTCAAAATAAAATGACAGAAAAAGATAAGATTTTTTTTTTTTTTTTTTAAAAAAAAAAAAAAAAATTTATCTTTTAAAAAATAAGAGGGTCCACTTGCCAAGGCTATAAATTATTAATTTATTTATTTTAGTTAATATGAGGAAACTATCTCACTCCTTGCTTTTTTTACTTGGCCAAACTTTATTTTTTTTCTCTTGGGGTTTTCAAATGGGGAATTCAGTTGCATAAATTGAAGTTGTCCGCATGATTTAAAATATGATTGGGGTAAGCGGCAATATTGATTCAATTAGTGTTGGATTCGTCAACCCCATTGCAAGTTGTAACGGTATGAAGTATTCCACGTAAAAAGACGACTGCGCTTCATAGATATTTTGACACCTAAGAAAATAAATATAAGTGATGCATTTTTTATATTTTATATAATTTAATTAAAAAAGTATTTATGTTATTTGTTTTAGTTTAAAAATTCTTCTTCTTATATTTTAAGAACTTCGATATCATTGCGATATTTTAATTGGATGTAAACTATTTTATAGGCTTCGATTCTAATAGTTAAAGGGTTTTATTCAGACTAAGAAAAGGTTTTGGGAAGTTTATTTTGGATTTTAGATAATCAAGATATAAAATAAAATAATTCTGGTAGACTTCAATCAATTGAAACTAGATTTTGATGCATTGAGTTGAAATTAGATCGTCAGGAACATGTAAAGAGCCATGGGTGCAAGAGAAAAGATAGAATATATAGTTGATCTAGCTAGGTGGAGCCTCATATATCATAGACATAAGCCATAAATATTCATAGAGATAGAAAGCAAAAAATATTAAAACGATTTAAGGATTATCACCATGATTCGTAAGCTAGTGGTATTCTATGAGTATATAGTTGGATAAATAAAGTCATGGTCAATTGAGGTGTGTGATACGTATCATAAAGACATTCATGTATAATGTAGGCAAAGTGGGAGGATGTAATATATTCTCTAATATTTAAAATCTGGACCATATGCCACATATAATTTAGTATGATTTAATTTTTTATTTTTTAGATGGATAAACTCTATATTGAACCAAACCCATCAATAACACAATGTCACTCCAGTGAAAACTGGATACACCTCTCAAATTAAATTAATATGATTTAATTAACCACAAATTAAAGGTTTTTTTTTTTTTTTTTGGATGTGTTAGGGACAGTTTCTGAATGATGACATGTCGAGCTCCAAGTGAATCCTCAGAAGAATAAATCCGATAACCTGCAAAACAATAAAAGCTTGCCGAGGGTTGGCCTGTGAAACCTCCTTCCGATGGTTAAGTCAGTTCAGATAATTTCTTGAGGATAATAAATGAAGTTCAGAAGGAAATTAATTACCTCTCTTACATGAGAATCTTTTTCTTATATACCTCATTCGTTCTTCTTTCCTCACAGTTCGACTCAAAGATTCCCTTCATTAATGGCTCGCACGCGTGAATTACTTCACAGACGGCGATTAGACGTCATGGACATTTCCGGTATGATGTATAGGGAGCTCTTAGTCTTTGACGACAACAACCTGTCAAATTGACTGACCGAATATGCCCTGTCCAAGCACACAGTTCATTAAAATACTTAGATACTCATTAATTGAGGGAATATCGCCAAATTAATGCTCCTTTATTACTTTGACCGTGGAACGTATTAGTTCACTACATGCCCTTACCCAAGTGTGTTCCGGGGTTCCTGAGTGTTATCAAGATAATACACCATTTTCCCAATACTCAAACATCTGTGATCCATTGTTGCAAAAACCCCTTGGTCCCTAGAGGAGTCGGGATCGATCCTTCAAACCAACAGGGAGGCCTTGTTTGTCAACGAGACTCGAGCTCGCACGTGTGTGAGTTCGAATCATTTCTGGGGGGGTAACTCGGATTTTTATCTGCCGTATCATTTGGCCCAAATGATGAGTAAGCAGTCTGACGTGTCACAGTTATGGGGGCAAAAGTGTATTTTTGCACACACGAGAGATATTTTCCCAACAGGATGAATAAGAGTTTTATAGACCAAACAAAACATCAACACACTAGCAAGCTGTTAATAAAATTTATTCTAATAATTAAAGACTACTAATAAAATTTTAATTGGAATTAAGTTCTAATTTTTTGACGGGAGGAACAATTAAAGTAAAACTTTGATTGAGAGTCAACCCTAATGTATCCAATAAATAAAAAGCTTTGTATTCCATAATTTAATATGGGCAAAAGTTGACATAGCTAGATTAAAAGAATCCTCTCTTAAAGTTTTTGTTTCGAAATTTTCTACTTCGAATCAAGAGCAGTTTGAACAATACGAAGGGGAGGTAGAGTTGTTTTTTACTGTTGCGTTCTGATAAATTATTTACACGTGTTTCTTGGAAAAACTTTTTTGAGTTGAGTTGACATAACAGGGAATATTTTCTATTTGTTTGTGTGTATATATATATATATATATCCAAGATAAAATAATAAAATAAAACTTAATTACAAAGTAGTTAATTAAGATTCATCAAGAACAGTATATGGTTGCTTTGAAAGTTCTTGCTCACACAAAGAGATTAGAACAACAATTAAAGACGTGATCAAGAAGAATTAGAAAGCCCCATTTATTTGATTGAATCTGGAAAACAATCAAGAAGAGAGAAGAAAATATAGCCAAACCAATTTTTAAAAAGATAAAAGGAAGTCAAAAAGAGCATGACGTCATGACTTATCTCATAATAATTGATGTCGGCCATCCAAAATACTCTCACGTGGTAAGCCCACGTGGCACGTAGTCCAGTCGGACAGTAAGGAATATATAGTAGTGCCATCTATATCCACATGGACCACATGCAGAAGGATTAAAATAAAAAACGACAAGTCTTCATTCAATTATCTAAAATAGTAATAAAGAAAAATAGAGTATTGTTAAAAGTACCAGAGATTTTATTATATTTTCTTACAAATTAATATGGTAGTTCATATATATATATATATATATATATATATATATGTGCGCGCGCGCGCGCTTTAATAAATGTAACCTTTCATTCATGCTTTGTAAACAAGAGATTCTAGACGTTCCCAGTGCTTGCTTGGTGTAAAACAGGACACAGGAGCCGGTAACTGCGGGTTTTGAGAAAGTCCAAAAGCTGCTGAGCACTTTTCCTTCTTAATTTGGAAAGTCCAGAACCAACAAAAAACTGATTGGTGGTTTCAGCAATACAGCCTACGAATACGTACGTACATGGCGCCAGCGGAGAGACAAAATTGGGATGGAAAATAAAGATAAGAGCCATTTGGCCCGGTTTAGTCCTTCCTCCCCTCCCCTCCCCTCCCTTCCCCTCCCCTTTCAAGTGAAAGTAGAAAATGATTGATACGATATAAAGTAGAAAGAATTTATATAGAAAGATGAAAAAAATTTATATTGTAGTGAGGTTTTTTATTTAAATAATAATATAAAATTATTGATATATATAAAAAGTAAAAAGTGTTAAGAATGTTTTGAGTTGATGTTTTTTTGGGAGAGGTGAAAATAAAGAAAGGGAGAGGGGAGGGGATTATTAAACGGGATTAACTATTCTTAATTAACTATTCTACCTTATCCATTACAAATTAAGTTTACAAGAAAATTTTCCTAGCGCCACAGATGGGTGATAAGCTGGTTCGACGAATACCAGACTATATATATAGAGACAATAACGAAAATTAATCTGGAAAGCACGAAAAATAAAAATAATTCCAAGCAATTAATGGAAAATAGCATAGCTTGTGATTTGCAAAGATTTTATATTTCCTCAATGTTTTGTGGAACTAAATCAATTCTGTACACAGAAAAAGGGAAATTAAGTCACAATTCTCTCAAGATGGATAGGAAGAGAGAGAGCTTTTTGGTATACAAGGAGAACTCTTCCATTCCCTAGCGTGCAGTTTAAGTATCTCTCTTGCCTTTTCTTTAGCCCTGTTCCCACAGTCCACTTGAAGGATCAAACACAGCTTTGCCACCACACCCAACTGCAACATTTCCTGAACAACAGCCGGAGATGCCGAGAACTTCGAAACCGACAACAGAATTCTCACCGCCATGTCGGTCGCCACCGAGGAAACCCTGAGAATTTTCTTGGACACAATGGCCAGCCCCGCCCCATGCTCCAACAGCTGCGCCCGCCCCTCGGCGCATCCGCATAGAATGTCCAACGCCATCAATATCATTTCACAAGCCTTTCGCTCCGAAGAATCGAGAAGAAGTCCTATCAAAACAGGCACTGCGCCTGCGTTGACTGCTTTGACTCTGTTTCTTCCCCACGGACAAAGCTGGATTAATAATTTTAATACGGCGTTTGAGGCCTGCTGGGAGATCTGATCGTGCAACACCTGGACTAATTCGATGAACAGTTCGGTTTCCAATCTGATCAGCTGCGTCGGTTCAACCAATTTCAACATGGATTTCAACAACAAAACGGCATAAGCGCGAGACTCATAGTTGCCACGTTGCATGACTCGTATCAAGGATTTGATAAATTCGCCGTTTTTCCCAATAAGAGTCTTTAGAGTGGCTTCAGAAACTTGGAGAGTGTAGAGGATGCTTAAGGCTTCGCCGCTTGAAGCTTCTTCTACTGTTGAACTCACAATGGACGCTAAGAACTCAACGGCACCTGCAGCTTCCATGCAACGTTTATTGGCTGCGCTCTCCGAAGCAATTGAGCGGAGCTTTTGGAGACACTTTTTCTTCAACTGTGGGGATTTGGCGTCGTTGAGTAGCTTGGCAATCTGGATTTTGCTGATCGGAGGCTTCGGTGTCGGAATCCTTTCGATCCCGTTGGAAGCATTCATGGTGCACCATGATTGGATCAATCGCCTGAGAGTGTGGTTTGGCGTTAGATCACAATCAGCTGCAAGTGCTTGTTTTGTGAGTGGGCAGGTGTTGTTCTTTCCAGAAAACAACCACTTTTCGATGCTTTCGCGGTCGTAGGTTATTCCTGTAGAGAGTGTAACGGGGTCTTTCATGAGTTCAAGAGAAATGGGGCAGAGAAAGAATTGAGGAACATCGATCTCGTCCATTGATTTTCAGAAAGGAGTGGTTGATGAAGAATGGTTAAGAAGCTGTGTGAATTGGTTTGAAGATGTTGGGAGGAGGAGAGGGGTGGGTTTTATATACGCGTGGGGCGTGGAGCGAGAAAGTCAAAACACGGAAAATACGAGCGTTGAGAGAGAGAGAGAGATAGAGATGACTTTTCCAAGCTATTGAAAGTCATCAATCGGTGGTGCTATGACTAGCAAGGAAAGCGCACACCACAAGGTGAATTGACCATGTGCATTATCCGGTGCCACGCCCTTTGAATTTCAATTTCTCCAATTTTTTTTTTTTTTGTTTTTTTAACTTTACACATTTGATTTGATTTTAAATTAAATATGAAACATGTTATTTAGTACAATTGGATCCTTCTCTTATCTTTTTATTTTAAAAATTAATTATTAAATCTTTTAGATTCACAAACATAAAACTGACGCGTGAATCATACATATTTAATAGTTGATTTTCACTAGTTCCTTGGTTTTACTTAATTAGCCAAACTGCAACTTTTCTTGGTCTTTTCAAATGGGGGACTGATCAGTTGCATAAATTGAATTTGTCCGCTTGATTTAAATATGATTAGGGTTAAGTGGCAATGATTAATTCAACGTTGTATTTGTTAACCCATTGCAAGTTGTAGCCGTATGAAGTATTTCACTAATTTTTTTTTTTTTTGGTACGAAGTATTCCACTCAAAAGGACGGGTACACTCATAGATTTGAGATCTAAAAAAAAAAAAAAAAAAAAAAAAATTAAGTGAGACTTTATTTTTAATATTTTTACTATATATGTTTAACTAATATATATATATTTATTTAAAAGGAGTTATTCTATTATTTAAAATGCAAAATTACTAATTAAGTTTTTATATTTAAATTCTTTTTCAATTACTAGCTAGTATGAGTAATCTTTCTTGTGACATTGTCAATTTTAAGTAGAATGTTATCAATTTTTATTTTGAAAAACCGATCTTAATTTGTATAAAAACAACTATATGAAAATTTAAGTAGAATTTGAACTTCACTTTATCATATGATTATTTAAAAGTACTCTCTAACTTGCATAAGAAACGACAAATTTTGTACATGCTTTAGTTGGAATCTTTTAGTGTTTTAAAAATAGGTGGAAACGATCTCACTCCTTGCTTTTACTGAGCCAAGCTGCACTTTTTATTGGGTTTTTCAAATGGGGAATTCCGTTGCACAAATTGAACTTGTCCGCCTGATTTTAATATGATTAGGGTAGAGTGGCAAATGGTTCAACGCTGTATTTGTCAACCCCATTGCAAGTTCTTACCGTATGAAGTATTCCACGTAAAAGGACAAGTGCGCTCCATAGATTTTGACACATAAGAAAATAAATATAAGTGAGACATTTTTTTTTTTATATATATTTTAAATATATTTAATTGAAAAATATTTATGTTAATTTTTATTAATATATATATATATATATATATATATATAAATTAAAATTCATTCCTCTTATTTTTTGAATGTAATATTATGAATTGATTTTTTTATATTTAAAGTATTTTTCAATTAATAATATGGCTAATCTTTCTAATGCCATTGTCAATTTTGGGTAAAAATTAAGAATAAAATAAAGAGATTCAAATATATTCTTCTATATGTTCAACGTATCATCTCCCCCATGGCAGTTGGCCGAAAGAAATGAAAAACTTGTCATCTAATTAACATAAGAGAGCCCCTATTATATGAATGGAATGTAAAAGTGATGTTTTATAGCTTCCAATAAGGAATTGATACGTCATCTAAGAAGACCAAATACAATAAATATGAGAACACCAAATCTTATAAAAAAAATAAAATAATAAATTCCGGTTTTTCCTTTCAAGATTCCAACTGGCCCTAAAAAACCACCACCTTCTTAGCCCAACACTACCGCTAGATTCTACCGAAAGGCACCACCGAAGGCCACCGCCATCATCTTCCTCGAGCTCCATTTTTTTTTTTTTTTTTTTCATCTGCCGGATTTCGCCGCCCCAACCTTTAGATTGTCCTCTAGAGGATCAAGTTTCCCAAGGATTCAACCGCGAGTTGCAAGATTTCGTCCTTAAAACAAAGTTCTTCTCGTTCCTTTAGTCAACTCTATGCAAGCCATAGCTTCATGAAAAATTAGCCGCCACACAAATAATCACAAAATATTATGAAAGTAATAAATCAGTCAATACAAATATTTGGTGATGAAGTGAAAACCGTTTGAAAAACTTTTCAAAAATAAAACCACCCCGAGACACTCAAACCCATGAAATCAATCAATTATTAAAGAATAAAGAGATTACAAGTTGTTTACACTTATAAAACCTTTGTAGTTGACACACTCTTGTACTAGACGTACAAGTGACCCACTTGTCTACCTCAATAGCTCTCTCATAACCTCTAAACGATTCTTCTACTTAATATCATTTATTGGGATTGTGATAGGCTGAATGCTTTCTGTAAAGAAAAACGGTTTTTGTGGTTCAAGAAAACAAACTCTGAGAGAGGAGAAACATGAGTGCTCTAGAACCAAAGAAACCTCTCTTAGTACAATGCAAAATGCTCTAAAACCTTTTTTTTATTATTATTGGATGTGCATAAGAAGTTTTTAAATAGATTTGCAAAACTTGAGCTTCAAGGGAAATATCAAATCTTGATTAATTTACTACATATTTTCTACTGTTGTTTGAACTGGTTATGGCTCAATTCGAGTTGCAGTAGGGTTTCTGTGTGGAAGCAAGGATTTCTCTGACGGCACTTTCGAACTAACCTAGGCCGAGACTTTAAACACGAGGTTATGTAAGTCCTTAGTTTGAACAGAAATGTAACGATAGGATCTGCCACGCTTTTAATTATTCAGTTCGAACTAACTTGGGACGACACTTGGAACAACAAGCACTGACTGATCTTCATTGGACCTCTGTTAGAACTATACTTGGAACGAGCTATTATATCCAACATTTCAATCTTATCTTTATATATAGCCCGCTTTGACCCAGGGAACATTGAGATAGGAAAATTTATATGAAATACAAAATTGTATAATTTTGAGCTAGATTTCTAATGTTACAAAGTTTGTCTTCGTCAGATTTTGAAATAAAAAATTATGATAATTGTACTCCAACTGGGTCAATGTTGAATAACATGAACAACTTTCAATTCTCGATCATGTCTTGAATCAAATTTTTCATCAACTTAAGCATAGACTTAAAACTTATAGCCAAACATGTTTTGTCATTGAATTTGCTAACATTAAATACCTAACAGATTTGTTCAAGGTGGGCGTAATTTTTACCCTAATATTCCTAAATGCTAGGTATTCTAGGAGTTTAAATTGTTGATGTTTAACGTAACGCTAGAAATTTGCTTAAAATCTTACCCTTTTTTTTTTTTTTTTAAAAAAAAAAAAACTAAATTCCAATAATTATAGGGTTCCTGGTGTCTTATACATAAACGAGTAGATTTTTTAAATTACATCTCAATTTCCTAGCAAATCTCTCATCAGATAAAAATGATGACAAAAACCAAGATGTGTTATAAAATTTTCTCTAATATTTGAAGTGTGGCCCTTATGTCACAAGTGATTAGTGTAGTTTAATTAAACCCAAACTAAAGGGGTTTGGTACTTTATCCCAGTAAGGACACTGTCAATGAAATTCTAGTTGGAATGAAGTTCTATTCCATGATGTGATGAATAATTAAAGTAAAATTCTGATTGAGGATCCGTAGCCTAGCCTATAAATAAAAGGCTTGTGTATTCGATCAATATATATAGGAAAAAATTGGCATAGGTTAGAAAAATCCTATTTGAAAATTTTTCTTCTAAATTTGTGTATGGTACATGGTATTTTTTGCTTCGTATCAAGAGCGAGTTTGAACAAACATGGATGGAGGCTAGGAACGTCAAATTTATTTTTTTTTTTTTCTCGCTGTGTTGTAATTAATTATTTTACTTGTGATATCAAAGCTACCAGCTTCATGCTCTTTTGTTTTGTAACACCCCATATTTTACTCTTTCATTTGAGGTATTACCTTCATACTTGGTAGAACTCTATCCTGTGAGAGCCTATTGACATCTTTGTAATTTTGTTTGTGTCGCTTCCACTTTCCTCACATATGGCCGATGCTGATTTAATTACTTCAGCACATTCTTCTTCACTGCTCGAGCTAGCTTCAAATTTAAATTGTTTGCTCATTGACCAATGCCTTGGAAGTTTTGAGAGCCGCACTAATAATAGTTTGTGATCAGAGCTCCTTGATTGGACAGAGCCTTTTGTTGCTAAGGACCTATCCAATCTCTCCTTTGTGAATGCTGCAGAATTCATTTTATTACTCTACGTAAATTTCGAACCCTTGTAGCCTAAGTCTCCTATATGGCAATCTTCCAATGTTGATCTGAACATCACCATCTGAGCCTCACTTCATAGTAAGCCTTTATATTTTTTTGATTGATCAAATATCTCATTAAAATTGCCCACGCACATCCACTCTTGTGGATTGAAATATTGGAAATGTATAGCTTAGTCATTGTACAGCTGTCTTATTTTTCTTACTGTAACAGAGAGTTGTATAGTTGTTTACATTCCTTGTTCTTCAAGTTAGTTAGTTAGTGTCTGAGTTAATCAAGCATGTGTGTTTATTGTTTGTGTATAAGTACTTTCTTCCTTTGTATTTTACGATTAAGCAAATCAATAAAAGATCAAAGTTCTTCATTTCTTGAAACGCACATTTCCTCTGTTCTTTCTCTTTTACTTTGCAATTCTGCAAAGTTTAATATGGTATCAGAGCTTTTCACAAATCTGTGAAAGTTCATTCAATTTCTCTCATTTTTGTTTCAATTCCTCAAATCATTTCGTCTTCACTCATTCCTAAAATCATTTCTTTTCCCTGCATCAATGGCTGATTCTTCTATCTCATCATCACTGACTGAAAATTCATCCAGTCCTTTTTACTTGAGCATTGGCGATCATCCAGGATCAGTATTGGTTTCTCAACCTCTCACTGGTCCTAATTACAATACATGGAGTAGATCCATGATTGTCTCCCTCATAGCCAAAAACAAGATGGCGTTCATCGATGGTTCTTTGCCTCAACCATCTCCTGCAAATGAAGCAACGTTTCATGCTTGGACTCGGTGCAATAATATGATTATTGCCTGGATTTTGAACTTTGTTTCAAAGGAAATCGCCTCCAGTGTGATATACATCACCACCTGTACCGGAATGTGGCAGGATCTAAAGGATCGTTTTTCTCAAGGTAATGGTCCTCGAATTTTTCAACTCCAGATTCTTGCAAACCTATCTCAAGAAAATTCATCAGTTAGTGATTATTTCACTAAAATCAAGAGTCTATGGGATGAATTAGACAATTATGATCTGATTCCTTCATGTACTTGTGGAGGAATGCGGGTTGTTCATGACAAAACACAACCGAGATCATGTGTTCCAATTTTTAATGGGTCTTGATGATTCATTTGCTCATATTCGGGGACAAATCCTTCTCAATGATCCTCTTCCCCCAATTAACAAGGTTTTCTCATTGATAATTCAAGAAGAGCGACAAAAGGAGATTTCTGTTGCTCCTTTGGTACATGAAACTGCAGCACTCATGACCAAAGCTAATGTGGCTCCAATGCATAAGTCTGGTAAATGGAACAATCGCAAAGAGAAACCTATTTGCTCTCACTGTGGAATTCCTGGACACACGGTTGACAAGTGTTATAGGGTCCATGGGTTTCCACCTGGCTTCAAATTCACCAAGACTCAATCTTCTGTTCATTCGGTTAGCCAAATACGAGGAACTGATTTTGCTGCTGATTCAGTTCCACAACTTCTCATCATTCTTGAACAGTGCAAGCAGCTAATGGCATTTATTCAACATCAATCTGCATCTTCACTGCCTGCTGCTCATTCAGTTGGACATGTTGCTCCTCAGTTCAATCCGAATAACACAGGTTCTACATCATCTGGTATTTTTACTCTCAACTCACATTATTCTGTTTTCTCTTCTCAATTTTCTCATCATTCTCATTTTTCTTCACTAAAAAAGCCTCCTTGGATTGTCGACACAGGGGCTACTGATCACATGGTTTGTTCTGTATCTTTTTTTACTCACATAATTGCCATTATCTCCACTAATGTTCAATTGCCAAATGGTGCTATTGCTTCGGTTACTCACATAGACACTATTAAAATTTCGGAAACTCTTGTTCTCACTGATGTTTTATGTGTGCCATCTTTTAATTTCAACTTGATATCCGTAAGCAAGTTTATCAAAAATCTTTGTTGTTGCTTAATCTTTTTTTTAATTACTGTTTCATACAGACTTTGAGCTCTTGGAAAACGATTGGGGTGGGTAAGGAGCACAATGGTCTTTACTACTTGCAGATTTCAGATTCTGTTCATGCTGATTCCAGTCCTCGAGTCTTCTCCACCTCAATCAAAACTCCTTCATCCTTTGCTGATATTTGGCATTACAGATTGGGGCATCCTTCATCATCTAGAATAAGTCTTTTACATAAGCTTGTTCCTTTCATTCCTTTTGATTCTAATAATGTTTGTACTGTTTGTCCCGTTGCTAAGCAACATAGACTACCCTTTTTGCATAGCAATTCAGTTTCTTGTAATCCTTTTGAATTGATACATTGTGACATTTGGGGACCCGTTTCCACCAATTCAACAAATGGTTCCAGATTTTTCCTTACTATTGTTGATGATTACAGTAGATTCACTTGGGTGCATTTAATGCATAAAAAATCTCAAACTTGATCCATTTTTCAAAATTTCTTTCATTTAGTTGCTACTCAATTTTAGCACACCATCAAATGCTTAAGATCCGATAATGGTGCTGAATTTCAGATGGTTGATTTCTTTGCTAAACAAGGGACTATTCATCCACTAAGTTGTGTTGAAACCCCTCAACAAAATTCTGTTGTTGAGAGGAAACATCAACACATATTAAATGTGGCTAGATCTTTGAGGTTTCAAGCTCACTTACCTTTTGAATTCTTGGGAGATTGTGTTCTTACTGCCATTCATCTCATTAATCGTATTCCTACCCCCAATCTTTCTAACAAAACACCTCATGAAATTTTGTTTTCCAAACCTCCTCTTTATTCTCATCTCAAAGTTTTTGGTTGTCTAGCTTATGCTTCTTCTTTATGCCGAGCTAGAAATAAATTTGATTCTCGGGCCATACCTTGTGTCTTTATTGGTTATCCTTATGCCATTAAAGGTTACAAGTTGTATGATCTTCACACCAAATTTGTCTTCATCTCTAGAAATGTTATTTTCTATGAACATATATTCCTTTTTGCCATTAATCTTTTGCATCCTAATTCTGATGGATGTTTCTCTTTTCCATCTCCATCTTTTCCTATCACATCCATTGAAACATCTTTTGTCCATCGATCCTATCATTTCTCCAACTGATTCTGCAGATTTTCTATTTTTTGACACTCTTTCCTCTTCTTCTTCTAACCCTGTTCCTACTACTTCTGTTCCTACAAATTCCACCTCTGCAGAATCCCCTTCTCATGTCATTTCTTCTTCTCCTTCTCCTCCCACTCTCACTGATCCTAGTCCTTCTGTTATTCGACATTCCACAAGAATCAGGAGTCCACCTGAATATCTGCAGCAGTATCACTGCCATCTTGCTTCTACTTTACCCGGTTTTGTTTCTAAGGATTCTTTTTCTGGTGAATCAGGTAATCCCTTTCCTCTTTCATCCTTTGTGTCTTATGATCAACTATCTCCTCCTTTCAAACGTTTTTGTCTCTCCATTTCTTCTAATGTTGAACCATAGTTCTATCATGAGGCAGTTAAACATGCACATTGGCGAGATGCCATGGCTGCTGAAATTGCAGCCCTTGATAGGGCTGAGCATGGACCGGGGGGGGGGGGGGGGGATGGGGTTTTTTTGACCCCGCTCCGTAGGGGTGCGGGTTCCCTTTGAGGAACCCGCACCCCGTAAGACCCAGATAAAAGAAAGCAATTTTAGATCCAAAAAGATGCAAAGCAAGACTAAAAGCTGAAAAATTAGTAACTTTCAAACAGATGAAATTGACAAATATAAGGAGAAACATGAACTTTCCATCAAATACAACAGAATGACAAATGCTTGCATTATCGCTGTAGTGTTAATCAATATTGAAAAGCCTAAGAAAGAACAACCCATCACTTTCACGCAAAATTGTAACTTGAAACAGAATGTAACTAGATATCAAAAACTGATTTTTCCCACAAATGGACTTGAAATAATGAAATCCACATCAAAATCAAAAAGAAAACTCACAAATTTGAAGATTATGAGTCGGCAATGGGCTACAAATGCAGAGGCCTTCTCCTTCCTCTGCTGCGGCCTGCTGGTGCGTCTGTGCGTGCGGCCATGCGAGTGCGGCGCTGTGCTTCAAAGACCTGGTGAGGGCCGTGAGGCGATTGGTGAGCGGCGAGCAGGGTAAGGGCCGTGCGGCACTTAATTTGCTGAGGGAGTTAGGGACTTAGGTTCTAGAAAGACGAAAGTTAGGTTAGATTTAGAATAAGAAAGTTAGAAGTTTTTACCTTTTAGAGTTTTTTTTCCTCTTTTTTTTTTTTTTTTTTTTTTTTTTTTTGCGGGGCGGGGCTGGGACCCGAGAGTTTTCAAGGGCTCCCCCCGCAACCCGCACCGCACCGGGCGGGGGGCCCAAATTTGGCCTCGTTGCCCACACCAATGGTGCGGTTTTTGGGCTAGTAGGGGCGGGGCGGGTATCGCAGGGCGGGGTGGGTTTCACGGGGATTTGCTCAGCCCTAGCCCTTGAGGAGAATTACACGTGGGTTGTTACTGATTTACCTCCTCACAAACAACCCATTGGTTGCAAATGGGTGTATAAAATTAAGTATAGAGCTGATGAGAGCATAGAAAGGTACAAAGCCCGTTTGGTTGCCAAGGGTTATACTCAAAATGAAGGGATCGACTATCATGAAACTTTTTCTCTTGTGGCCAAGATGACCACTGTTCGGACCCTACTAGCTGTTACTGCTGCCAAGCATTGGACTTTACATCAAATAGGATAACAGTTGCCAGGATTCGTCTATTCTTGCCCAGTCCGGATGGCCGTAAAAAACTTGTAAATTTCCAAGAGAAGTCAGACCCTTCCAATGTGATAGTGGCGTTAATGTGCTGTAGCGAGTAGTTTTGAATTTCCACCTTCTTTAATTTGCATCCTTCCAGAAAAAAGACTAAACCCCTACTCCTTCCAATAGGATCCACAACCAACGTGCCTTCGAATCCCAATTTATTATGTAAGAACTGTAATTTAAATTGTTGTATTTTTGTTTTCATAGAAACAAAAATTTGGGCTTCTTATCCTTTACCATCTGGCAAAGATCTCGAACTGTCCGAGGGTTCTTAAGCCGACTGAGTAGACTCATGTTGATTGGCGGGACTGTACAAGCCACTACTTGATCAATTTTTTCCCCCTTCGAGACACCCCACCTACCTTTTTTTCTTGTTTTTTGCTTCCAATTCTTCTTTCGCTAGCCCCTCTAATCCCCTCTTGCAAGATAAGAGCGGAAACCCTTCCTCCACCTGTAGCCCTTCTCTCTCCCCCGTGCTCGTCTCCTCTAGCTCCTTAGTTGTCCAACCCTCTTCGAGCCCAACTATTTTGCCGCTAGTATTGATTGCATGTGGACGTTCCTCCAGAAATTCCACATCGTTATTGACCACTACCTCCATGATTCGTATATGGTATTCCTTATATGAGTGAGAGTATTTTATAAATATATATTTAGTAAAATGAATAAAGTCATGATCAATTGAAGTACGTGAAACCATAGAGAAATTCATGTACCATGTGTAGGGATGGATTTCTTTGGGGTGGGGGGCATGCCACCCTCTCAATTCCTAATTAAAAACGAAAGGTTTTTTAAGTAAAAATAAAATAAAAAAATAGACCATTAGCTCCAATAAACTAACAAATTTTTTTTTGGCCTCTAGCCCATGTCTATAAGAGTTTCTGTCTCTGTCTCTGATCATGTGAGCCAAGTGAAAGAATGTACGTAATATATTATCTTTTGTTTTATTTTTTTAATGTAATATATTCTCTAATATTTAAAAGGTGTAGCATATGCCACATGCAATTTAGTATGTTTTATTTAATCACAAATGTTTAAAGGTGTTTTGCAGTTTATTCTAGTAAGGAAACAAACTCTTAATAAAATTCTATTTGTTATTAAGTTGTATTTTTTTATGGGACGAAGAATTAAAGTAAAATTTTAATCGAAAGTCCCTAATTTATCCTATAAATAAAAAGTTAGTGCACTTCATTCATCCATAAATTATTTTACACGTGTTCATGAAAAAACTTTTGAGTTGACATAGCAGGGAATTTTTCCTTGTTATAAATAATAAAATTAAAACTTACAAATTAAGTAGTTCACAGTAGTCCTCATGAAGAACAGTATTTGGTTGCTTTGAAAATTCAAGCTCGATCTGCACACAAAGAGATTGATTAGAACAACAATTGAAAACGTGTTCCAAGAAGACAAAAGAGCATGGCGTCATGACTTATCTCATAATAATGGGTGCCAGCCATAAAAAATAGTCTCACGTGGTAAACCCACGGAATCCAGTAGTCGACCAGTAGGAATATATAGTATTGCCATCCATATCCACACGGACCCCATGCAACATGTCAAACTCATCATCAACCTACTATTCACGCTTCATGTGATATGTAGGTAATTACCGGTTTTCTAATTAATTATTGTTTTTTTAAAAAACAAATAAATAAATAAGTGATTGATGACATGTCGTCATTCAATTTCCTAAAAATATGATTTTTTTTTTCTAAGAGGTACTATCAATGTTACATTTTTTTTATTTTATTAATCATAAAATTGACGTGACAGTCCACGTAGCATCCACACCAATCTCCCACTTTATGTAAACCACGTGACCCTCCGAATGAATTAACCATCGGAGATAGTCGATCAACCAAATGACCGGTCGTAAATCTATGATCCAATGGTTCTATGGTCGTGGATCTTTGTGAGGGCTACTGTGCGAGTCATCTTGGCTTCTACTAGAGGCCGAAGGAGGATAGGAGGTGGTTGGTGTTGTCGGTGTGGGTGCAGAGGTAACGACAAAAGAGGCAGGCCTAGGTGGCAACAATTATACTGTTGGCGATTGGAAAATGTGATCGAGGCTTTAATTTTTCTAGTGAATGACATAGCCGTGGCCGCTGCCGTGATGATGATCGTGATCGTGATCGTGATCGTGGTCGTGGCAGTGGCAATGCTCCGTAGAACGTCAATTGAGTTCATAATGGGTGTTTAGTAGTGTTCCAAATATTTTTCCGAAAAAGTTTATTTGGGTGAGTCAGTATTTTTCAACTAACAAGTACTTTTGACTAGATAACCATAGATTCTAGACGTTCCAGTGCTTTGGTGTAAAACAGGAGCCAGGCGCCAGGCCCAGGAGCCGGTAACAGCGGTTTTGAGAAAGTCCAAATTAAAGGCTGTTGAGTACTTTTTCAGTTTTTCCTTCTCAAATCTCAACTGGGAAAGTCCAGAACCACCAAACTGATTGGTGGTTTCAGCAATACAGCCTACGTATACGTACGTACAGGCGCCAGAGGAGAGACAAAATTGGGATGGAAAATAAAGATAAGAGAAATTAAAGAAAGTATAATGTCACCGCTCACGCTTTTCGGCCAAATTAATACTGACCCTTAATTTCTTTACAAAATATAATATCTAATTAGAGATTTACAACCTTCATTGGAGTGATCAAGATAAATATGATAACGAGTACAGTAATGATATTATAAACTTTTTTTTTAATAAATTAGTGAAAATTAGAGACAATGATGAAAATTAATCTGGAAAACCCGAAAAAAAAAAATGACATATATACCTTCCATGCACAATATATAGTTTTTTGAAAGAAATATTATCATGACTGGAAAATCATAAAATGGCATGTAATCACTTTAAATTAATGAAAATGGAGAAGAAAGATGCATATCATTCTTCTGCGACCGTTGAAATTAAAGCCATACTTCCAAGCACACCGTAGAAATTGAGGAAGGCTCGATCCCAATATCCCTCCAAATTAAAGAAATAATTAGTACGTTTACAGTTTAATTTACCTAATTATCGTCATGTTCAAGGATTTTTTATAATTTCGAAGAAATTTTAGATTATCAAATTATGTGAATTCAAATATTTTTTTTATATCAAACGACATGAAAAATGCTACATATTAAAAATATGACACATGTTACTGAGGAAAAAGAAAAAAATAAAAATAATTCCAAGCGAAAAATGAAAAATAACACATTTGTGATTTGCAAAGATCTAATATTTCATCATTGTTTTGTGGAACTAAATCAATTATGTACACAGAAAAGGGAAATTAAGTCACAAGCAATTCTCTGCCTCTAACTAGATCTCTTTCTTTCAAGATGGATAGGAAGAGAGAGAGCTTTTCGGTATACAAGGAGAACTCTTCCATGCCCTAGCGTGCAGTTTAAGTATCTCTCTTGCCTTTTCTTTAGCCTTGTTCCCACAGTCCACTTGAAGCATCAAACACAGCTTTGCCACCACACCCAACTGCAACATTTCCTGAACAACAGCCGGAGATGCCGAGAACTTCGAAACCGACAACAGAATTCTCACCGCCATGTCGGTCACCACCGAGGAAACCCTGAGAATTTTCTTGGACACAATGGCCAGCCCCGCCCCATGCTCCAACAGCTCCGCCCGCCCCTCGGCGCATCCGCATAGAATGTCCAACGCCATCAACATCATTTCACAAGCCTTTCGCTCCGAAGAATCCAGAAGAAGTCCTATCAAAACAGTCACTGCGCCTGCGTTGACTGCTTTGATTCTGTTTCTTCCCCACGGACAAAGCTGGATTAGTAATTTTAATGCGGCGTTTGAGGCCTGCTGGGATATCTGATCGTGCAACACCTGGACTAATTCGATGAAAAGTTCGGTTTGCAAGCTGATAAGCTGCATCGGTTCAGCCAATTCCAACATGGATTTCAACAACAAAACGGCATAAGCGCGAGGCTCGTAGTTGCCACGTTGTATGACTCGTATCAAGGATTTGATAAATTCGCCGTTTTTCCCAATAAGAGTCTTTAGAGCGGCTTCAGAAACTTGGAGAGTGTAGAGGATGCTTAAGGCTTCGCCGCTTGAAGCTTCTTCTACTGTTGAACTCACAATAGACGCTAAGAACTCAACGGCACCGGCAGCTTCCATACAACGTTTATTTGCTGCGCTCTCTGAAGCGATTGAGCGGAGCTTTGGGAGACACTTTATCTTCAACTCTGGAGATTTGGCGTCGTTGAGGAGCTTGGCAATCTGGATTTTACTGATCGGAGGCTTCGGTGTCGGAATCCTTTCGATGCCGTTCGAAGCATTCATGGTGCACCATGATTGGATCAATCGCCTGAGAGTGTGGTTTGGCGTTAGATCGCAATCAGCTGCAAGTGCTTGTTTTGTGAGTGGGCAGGTGTTGTTCTTTCCAGAAAACAACCACTTTTCGATGCTTTCGCGGTCGTAGGTTATTCCTGTAGGGAGTGTAACGGGGTCTTTCATGAGTTCAAGAGAAATAGGGCAGAGAAAGAAGCGAGGAACATCGATCTCATCCATTGATTTTTAGAAAGGAGCGGCCGATGAAGAATGGTTAGTAAGCAGTGGTTGAAAGGAGAACTGTGTGAATTGGTTTGAAGATATTGGGAGGAGAGGGGTGGGTTTTATATACGCGTGGAGGCCAGGAGTGAGAAAGTCAAAACACGGAAAATACGAGCGTTGAGAGAGAAAGAGAGAAAGATAACTTTTCCAAGCTATTGAAATTTGAAAGGCCCAAGAAGGAGGAACTTTAATTACGACATGGATTGTACATGTCCATCTGTATTATCCCATGCCTCGTCCTTTGAGTTTATGTTTTTCTATCAAACTCGTGTTTTTTTGAAATAGCAGCGTCCACTTGCCGACAAAACCTAGTGGAGGCTACGAATTAAGATTTTATTTTATTTTTTTTTAAAAAAAGGTGGAAAGAATCTCACATTCTCACTCTTTGCTTTTACTTAGCCAAGCTGCACTTTTTCTTGGCTTTTTCAAATGGGGAATTCGGTTGCATAAATTGAATTTGTCCTCTCGATTTAAATATGATTAGGGTTAAGTGGCAAATGATTCAAAGTTGTATTTATCAACCCCATTGCAAGTTGTAGCCGTATGAAGTATTCCACGCAAAAGGACGGGTATGCTCATAGATTTTGAGATCTAAATAAAACAAAAATTAGGAGAGACATTATTTTTAATATTTTTACTATGTTTAATATATATATATATATATATTATTTATTTAAAAGTAGTTATTCTATTATTTAAAATGCAAAATTACTAATTAAGTTTTCATATTTAAATTCTTTTTTTATCACTAATGTGGGTAATCTTTCTTGTGACATTGTCAATTTTAAATAGGATGTTATCAATTTTTATTTTGAAAAACATATATATATATTTTTTTTAAGTTCTCATTGCATGCCAAAAGGCGTCCCTTCATTATTTTTCCTAAGACCTTTTATATTCTTTTATTTTTTTGGTACAAATTTAGTATAAAAAGCTTCATTTCTTTTAGGTATTTATAAAATAGGAGGCCTTTGGGTGAGGGCGTCGCTTGTTACACCATTGAGCCAGCCGGAGGTAGAGGAAAGAAGTTGAGGGAACAGTCGGTTTTATTCAATATTTTATTTCCAGAATTACGACGGCGTCGTTCAGTCATTTTGTTTCTTAAATAAAAATCAAGAATAAAATAAAAAAATTCAAATGCTTCCACAAATTCAACGTGTCATCTCCCGCGGCCCCCTGGCCTTGGCAAAAACAAATGAAAAACTTGTCATCTATCTAACATAAACAATCAGCTACCTAACAAGCTAGTCATGATCTTGCCCGTTCAAAAAAAAAAAAAAAAAAAAAAAAATCCTATTCATCTTGCATGTCATGCATCTACATCTTCCCATGATAAAAAATAAAAAAATTGTTATAAAATTAATTTTTGCATGCATTCGATCCGCTGGTGAATTATATTCAACTGCATTGTATTCATGATTTAGTAGTTTTTTTTTTCTCAACAAAAAATAATATTATAAACTCCCATCCCTAACCAAAAAAGGGAATATATATATATATTGTGCTATCTTTGAATATATCTGTTGTTAACATGACTAGATCTTGAGTGATCTCGATCATATATGCTCACTACAAAAAAAATTACAATTGGCCGCTTCTCTAACAACCATCTATCGAAGTCTTGTGTATAAGACAAAATGTGATGACTTGTGTCATAAATAGTTGTCGGCCATGAATTGAAGTCATCTCACGTGGTAAAACCCAAGTCGTCCCAGTGGGACAGTAGGGGGATAGTAAGGGATATCCACATGCAGAATGTCAAAGCCGCCATCGCCATTTACCAGCCAACTCTTAAGCCAGGCCCAGGGTGACCTGTCCTTATCTTCGATCTACTTGCAGAGTGTACGAGTCGTTCTTTGTGATTAAGAAGCCGTGTGAGAGCAGCATAGCCGTAGATCGCTGGTCGTCCGCGTATCCGTAGATTGCTCGGCCACCCACGATTTTTCACTTTTTATTATTTTCTTGGTAGTCGTTGGATGTTTTGTTTCTACTTTTGTATGGACTGGCTTTCTCATCTGTATTCTGGGCCCGTTTTTTTTTTTTTTTTTTTTTTTTTTTTTTTTTTCTGATTAATGGAAAGTCAACCACCAAGCCGACCATCACGTTCATGCACCCGTGGCAGTAATTTGTGGAATTTACTTTTATACTTTCACTTTCATAATATATATATATATATATAGTTTTATTAATTTAAGCTATAAACTTTAAAAAGTGACATCGAGACTTCTCTTATGACTATAATGTGTCAAATGAGCAACTTTTGTATTTCTCTCCAAAATACTTTTAAAGTTATTAAAAAAAAAAAAAGAACGTGTCAAATTAGGGCTGGCCTTTTTTTATATGACACGAACCCAACACGAAATTAGCGTGTTAGAGTTGAGGTGTCTGACCCGTTTAATTAAATGAGTCAAATTATAGTTAACCTATATGTATAATCTTATAACCATGTCTCGATATAACTTGAATCCGATATCCAACCATGAATCTTTCACTCCTAATTAAAAATAAATAAATAAATAACCATTTGAAAAAAAAAAAAAATCAAGAGGGCTAATATGAAAAAGAAAAAGAAAAAAAAAAAAAAAACCTCTTTTTGGTATTTTCAGTTTTATTGTTTAATTTTTTTAATAATTTTTTTTTTTTTTAATGGCTTGAAGATTATTTTGAAGAGAAAAATGCAAAAATGTCTAATATGACATATGGTAAAAAAAAACTACAATAGAAGTGTTGTGGTTTTCTTAATAGTTAAGATTTAACTTTACTTTTTCTATTTTTTTAATAAAACACTCAAAATTAAATCTTCAACGTTGAAAAATCTTCAATGTTTTTTACAGCACGGCAAAGCTTACTATGGACTCTATGACCAACGTACTTTTTAAAGTTTAGAGAAATAAATAAAAAGTTGGGTTTTTTTTTGTAAAAAAAAAAAAAAAAGAAAAAAAAAAAGGAAGTAAAGAAATACGGCATGGACTCCAACCTAGCTAGCTAGCTCTGTACATTAAAGGGGCCAAGACGTACGCACGACTCTTAGAATTCAACGCAATCACCACCGACGTGCATCGAAAAACTCGGTATGTGTCTCTAATTTTGGGTCAAAGTTAATTATATATCTTTTTCTTTGTGAAATGTATTTGATTGAGGCGTATGATCAGGGGATGAGAGTGCAATATTTGGATATGACTGCCCATATTACGTGAAACATGTCATTCATTGAATCTGTCATAATTTTTTCTGTAATACATTAGGCATGAAAGAGGGAATATTAGGTTGTTGTGAGTAAGTATTTATGAGATTTACTTGACCGGATAAGCAGTTGGGCAGTCCAACTTTTATTTGGTCAGGTGGGTCTCATAAATGCTCACTCACAATTACCTGCCCGAATTGTATCAAATTCGGACAAAGAATTTGAGGGATCTTAATTCGAATATTAGGTCAAATGAATGAAAGACCATCCCCTTTATGGTTCTAGCTTATTGCATTTTATAAATTTAATAGTGTATTTGTTATTATATTATTTAAAATTTTAAATAATGTCACACAATATATATTTTTACTATAAATGTACTGTTAAATATAATTAAATAATGTCACACAATATATATTTTTTATTCCTTCCAATAAGATCCACAACCAACATGCCTTCGAATTCCAATTTATTCTGTAAGAACTATAATTTAAATTGTTGTATTTTTGTTTTCATAGAAATAAAAATTTGAGCTTCTTATCCTTTACCATCTGACAAAGAGTCTGAAGGTTTTCAAGCCCTCGACAGTTTTAACTCAGTAGACTCATGGTGATTGGCGGGGTTGTACGAGCCACTACTTGATCAATTTGTTCTCCCTCCAAGACACCCCCTGCCTTTTTTCTTGTTTTTTGCTTCCAATTCTTCTTTCGCTAGCCCCTCTAATCCCCTCTTGCCAGATCAGAGCAGAAACCCACCCTTCCTCCATCTGTAGCCCTTCTCTCTCCCCCCGTGCTCGTCTCTTCTAGCTCCTTAGTTGTCCAACCCTCGTCGAGCCCAACTATTTTACTGCTAGTATTGATTGCATGTGGACGTTCCTCCAGAAATTTCACATCGTTGTTGACCACTACCTCCATGATTCGTATATGGCATTCCTTATATGAGTGAGAGCTTTTTATAAATATATATTTAGTAAGATAAATAAAGTCATGATCAATTGAAGTACGCAAAACCATAATGAAATTCATAGAATCATATGCATGTGTAGGGACGGATTTTATTGGGGGGGGGGAAATCAACAATTTTTTTTAGCCCATTGCCATGCCTATAAGAGTTTCTATCTCCGTCCCTAATTATGTGGGCCAAGTGGAAGAATGTATATATTCTCTTTTGTTGTTTTTTTTATTATTATTATTTGAATGTAATATATTCTCTAATATTTAATAGGTGTCCCATATATATGCCACATGCAATTTAGTATGGTTTATTTAATCACAAATATTTAAAGGTGTTTTGTAGTTTATTCCAGTAAGGAAACTCTTAATAGAATTCTAATTGGAATTAAGTTCTATTTTTTTTTTTAATATTAGATGAAGAATTAAAGTAAAATTTTAATTGAAGGTCTCTAATTTATCGTATAAATAAAAAGTTGGTGTTCTTAATTCATCCATAAATTATTTTAAATGTACGTGTTCATGAAAAAACTTTTGAGTTAACATAGCAGGGAATTTTTCCTTGTTATAAATAATAAAATTAAAACTTACAAATCAAGTAGTTCACAGTAGTCCTCGTGAAGAACAGTATTTGGTTGCTTTGAAAATTCAAGCTCCGCACACAAAGAGATTAGAACAACAATTGAAAACGTGCTCCAAGAAGATAAAATTAAATAGCATGGCGTCATGACTTATCTCGTAATAAATGGTGACGTCGGCCATC
Organism: Alnus glutinosa; assembly: GCF_958979055.1. Lineage (NCBI taxonomy): Eukaryota > Viridiplantae > Streptophyta > Magnoliopsida > Fagales > Betulaceae > Alnus > Alnus glutinosa. Next base: position 9,797,937 of record NC_084892.1, read on the forward strand.
AAAAATACTCTCACGTTGTAATTAAACCCGCGGAGTCCAGTCGGACGGTAGGAATAGTATTTGCCATCCATATCCACATGGACCACTCATCATCCTACTATTCACGTTTTTCATGTGATATGTAGGTAATTACCGGTTTTCTAATTAACTTTTTTTTTTTTTCTTCTTTTTAATAAATAAAATAAAATAAATAAATAAGTGATTGACGACATGTCGTCATTCAATTTCCTAATATGAAAATTTTTTGCTAAGAGGTACTATAAACTTTGTTACATTTTTTTTACTCTATCATATATAAATTAAAATTGACTTGGTAGTCTACGTAGTATTCACATCAATCTCCCACTTTACACATTGGATAGTCGACGGACCAAATGACAGGTTATAAATCTATGACCCAATGATTCTTTGGTCGTGGATCTCTGTGAAGGTTATTGTGCGAGTCACCTTGGCTTCTGCCGGAGGCCAAAAGAAGAGAGGAGGTGATTGGTATTGTGGGTGTGAGTGTGGAGGTAACGACGAAGGAGTTTGGCTAAGGCAGCAACTGTTATATTGCCGATTGAAAAATATGATCGAGACTTTAATTTTTATAATGAATGACAAGGTCGTGACAGTGCTACGTAGAATGTGACAGTATGTTCCAGCTGTGCATGCCTTTGGTGTAAAACAGGACACAGGAGCCGGTAACCGCGGGTTTTTGAGAAAGTCCAAATTAAAGGCTGTTTTGTGCTTTTTCAGTTTTTCTTTCTTAATTGGGAAAGTCCAGAACCACCAAACTGCAGATTGGTGGTTTCAACAATACAGCCTACGTATACGTACGTACAGGCGCCAGTGGAGAGACAAAATTGGGATGGAAAATGAAGATAAGAGAAATTAAAGAAAGTATAATGTCACCGCTCACGCTTTTCGGCCAAATTAATACTGACCCTTAATTTCTTTACAAAATATAATATCTAATTAGAGATTTACAGCTTTCATTGGAGTGAGATAAATATGATAACGAGTACAGTAATGATATTATAAACTTTTTTTTTAATAAATTAGTGAAAATTAGAGACAATGATGAAAATTAATCTGGAAAACCCGAAAAAAAAAAATGACATATATACCTTCCATGCACAATATATAGTTTTTTGAAAGAAATATTATCATGACTGGAAAATCATAAAATGGCATGTAATCACTTTAAATTAATGAAAATGGAGAAGAAAGATGCATATCATTCTTCTGCGACCGTTGACATTAAAGCCATACTTCCAAGCACACCGTAGAAATTGAGGAAGGCTCGATCCCAATATCCTCCAAATTAAAGAAATAATTAGTACGTTTACAGTTTAATTGAGCTAATTACTGTCATGTACAAGGATTATCCTCTATAATTTCAAAGAAATTTTATATATTCAAATTATGTAAATTTAGACATTTTTTACATCGAACGACGTGAAAAATGCTACATATTAAAGATATGACATGTTATTGAGGCAACAAAAAAAAATTATTTCAAAAGGCTTTTTATTCACTTTTGAAGGGACGCTTCATTTTTTACCAAACTAAAAAACATTTTTTTGCTCAAAGATTTTCTATGACATAAAGTGTAACTACCTGATAAAAATATATTCAATTCTCATTGTTAACATGTCACATTTTTAATAGATAGTATTTTTTATACCGTTCCATGCATCAAACGACATAAATTATCATAATTTGAGAATCTATAATCTTAAAGAAACTGTAGGGGATCCTGATCCCATTATTTAAGTATATATGTTTTTGCCCATGCCATATTTCCTTGTTTCAAACAATTTGTATAAGAACCAATTATCCCTAAAATCAAAATGAGGAAATTGGAAAAAAAAAAAAATAATTCCAAGCGATTAATGAAAAATAACACAGCTTGTGATTTGCAAAGATCTTATATTTCATCAATGTTTTGTGGAACAAAATCAATTATGTACACAGAAAAAGGGAAATTAAGTCACAATTCTCTGCCTCTAGCTAGATCTCTTTCTTTCAAGATGGATAGGAAGAGAGAGAGCTTTTTGGTATACAAGGAGAACTCTTCCATGCCCTAGCGTGCAGTTTAAGTATCTCTCTTGCCTTTTCTTTAGCCTTGTTCTCACAGTCCACTTGAAGCATCAAGCAGAGCTTTGCCACCACACCCAACTGCAACATTTCCTGAACAACAGCCGGAGATGCCGAGAACTTCGAAACCGACAACAGAATTCTCACCGCCTTGTCGGTCGCCACCGAGGAAACCCTGAGAATTTTCTTGGACACAATAGCCAGCCCCGCCCCATGCTCCAACAGCTCCGCCCGCCCCTCGGCGCATCCGCATAGAATGTCCAACGCCATCAACATCATTTCACAAGCCTTTCGCTCCGACGAATCGAGAAGAAGTCCTATCAAAACAGGCACTGCGCCTGCGTTGACTGCTTTGATTCTGTTTCTTCCCCACGGACAAAGCTGGATTAGTAATTTTAATGCGGCGTTTGAGGCCTGCTGGGATATCTGATCGTGCAACACCTGGACTAATTCGATGAAAAGTTCGGTTTGCAAGCTGATCAGCTGCATCGGTTCAGCCAATTCCAACATGGATTTCAACAACAAAACGGCATAAGCGCGAGGTTCGTAGTTGCCACGTTGCATGACTCGTATCAAGGATTTGATAAATTCGCCGTTTTTCCCAATAAGAGTCTTTAGAGCGGCTTCAGAAACTTGGAGAGTGTAGAGGATGCTTAAGGCTTCGCCGCTTGAAGCTTCTTCTACTGTTGAACTCACAATAGACGCTAAGAACTCAACGGCACCGGCAGCTTCCATACAACGTTTATTTGCTGCGCTCTCTGAAGCGATTGAGCGGAGCTTTTGGAGACACTTTATCTTCAACTCTGGAGATTTGGCGTCGTTGAGGAGCTTGGCAATCTGGATTTTACTGATCGGAGGCTTCGGTGTCGGAATCCTTTCGATGCCGTTGGAAGCATTCATGGTGCACCATGATTGGATCAATCGCCTGAGAGTGTGGTTTGGCGTTAGATCGCAATCAGCTGCAAGTGCTTGTTTTGTGAGTGGGCAGGTGTTGTTCTTTCCAGAAAACAACCAGTTTTCGATGCTTTCGCGGTCGTAGGTTATTCCTGTAGGGAGTGTAACGGGGTCTTTCATGAGTTCAAGAGAAATAGGGCAGAGAAAGAAGCGAGGAACATCGATCTCATCCATTGATTTTTAGAAAGGTGCGGTCGATGAAGAATGGTTAGGAAGCAGTGGTTGAAAGGAGAACTGTGTGAATTGGTTTGAAGATGTTGGGAGGAGAGGGGTGGGTTTTATATACGCGTGGAGTCCAGGAGTGAGAAAGTCAAAACACGGAAAATACGAGCGTTGAGAAAGAGAGAGAACGATGACTTTTCCAAGCTATTGAAATTTGAAAGGCCAAAGAAGGAGGAACTTTAATTAGAACATGGATTGTACGTGTACATCTGTATTATCCCATGCCTCGTCCTTTGACTTTTTTTTTTTCTTTTTTTTTTATCTCTATCAAACTCGTGCTTTTTTTTAAAAAGCTCCTTTTATCATGTCATGGTATAAAACCCGAATTTTCTACCTACCAGTAAACACATCATCTCAAAACAAAAAAATAAAGTGTTGTTGAAACACAAAATAGCAGCGTCCACTTGCCGGCAAAACCTAGTAGAGGCTACGAAATATGATTTTTTTTATTTAAAAAAAAAATCATTAGTGGAAAAGATCTCACATTCTCACTCCTTGGCTTTTATTACTTAGCCAATTAAGCTGCACTTTTTCTTGGCTTTTTCAAATGGGGAATTCGGTTGCATAAATTGAATTTGTCTTCTTGATTTAAATATGATTAGGGTTAAGTGGCAATGATTCAACGTTGTATTTGTCAACCCCATTGCAAGTTGTAGCCGTATGAAGTATTCCACTATTTTTTTTTTTATTTTTTGGTACGTACGAAGTATTCCACGCAAATGGACGGCTACGCTCATAGATTTTGAGATCTAAAAATAATAATAATAATAATATTAAGTGAAACATTAATTTATTTCCAGAATTACGTCGGCGCCGACCAGTCATTTTATTTCTTAAATAAAAATCAAGAATAAAAAAAATTCAAAAAAATCAAAATGGTTCTACATATTCAACTTGTCATCTCCCCCTGGCCTTGGCAAAAAGAAATGGAAAACTTGTCATCCAATTAAAATAAACAATCAGATACCTAACAAGCTAGTCATCTTGCATGTCATCGATCTATATCTTCCCATGATTAAAAAAAAAAAAAAAATTGTTATAAAATTAATTTTTGCATGCATTCGATCTGCTGGTAATTTATATTCAACTGCATTGTCACTATAAAAAAAATTACAATTTGCCACATGCACTTCACCACGTGTACGGACACAGTACACATGGCGAACAGTTTGCTACGTATAATTGGACACGTGTGCGGCGCGTGTTAGATCTGGTCGTAACTAAATGTACATTTTGCCGCGTGTATTGAAATACACGCGGCCACTGTGCCATGTGTATTACAGTATACGCGGCTGACAGTTAGCCGCGTATATTTAGTACACACGGCTAACAGTCTGCCACGTGTACTCAATACACGTGGCCACTTGGCCACGTGTATTTAGTACACGTGGCAATTTATTTTTTAAAAAAAAATAAAAAAAATTATTTAATTTAAAAAATTATTTAATTCTTTTTTAAATTATTGATTGTATTTTTAATTTAGTTCTTTTTTTTTAGAGGAAAAAAAATTAATAACTGAAAAAGAAAAAAAATAAAAGGAAAACCACTCGTGTGGTTACCTGAACAAGCAAGTCCAGTAGAGAGTGAGAGAGAGAGAGAGCGAGCGAGAGACGTTGGGAAGGCCGGCCACGCGGTGGTCGAGGAGCTGGCTAGTGGTGCAGTACTGACGGAGAGAGAGAGAGAGAGAGAGCGAGCAAGCGAGAGAGCGAGTGTGAGTCGGGAAGGCCGGCCACGCAGTGGTCGGGGAGCTGGCCGATGGTGCAGTAGTGACAGAGAGAGAGAGAGAGAGAGAGAGAGAACACGTGCAGTATTTAACGAAATTTTTTTTGAAAGTAATGGTTAGGTGGCGCGCGAGACAATTTCCGCTCGCCTACCTACACAAATTCTGGCCACGTGGCCAATTCTCTTATACATATACATATACATATATATATTTTTTTATCAATAGTGTACAAAATCTTAATAAAATTTGTTTTTATTAATATATATTTGATAAAAACAATTGGCCACGTGTATTTAATACATGTGGCCACTTGGACGCATGTAAAAAATACACGCGGCCATATACAAAACCTTAATAAAATTTGTTTTTATTAATATATATTTGATAAAAACAATTGGCCACGTGTATTAAATACACACGGCCAATTGGCCGTGTGTAAAATGGACGCGTGTAAAAAATACACACGGCCAATTGGACGCGTGTAAAAAATACACGCGGCCAATTATACACGTGGCTAATTGGACGCGTGTAAAAAATACACGCGGCCATATACAAAACCTTAATAAAATTTGTTTTTATTAATATATATTTGATAAAAACAATTGGCCATGTGTATTAAATAGACACGGCCAATTGGCCGCGTGTAAATAAATACACGCGGCCACTTGTTTTTCTTATACCACCAGGCACATGTCTCCATTACATGTGGCCAATTGGCCGCGTGTCTACAGTAACCACTATAGTAGACACGCGGTCAGTTGCACATTTTTTTGTAGTGTGTATTCATGATTTAGTAGTTTATATATATATAAAATATTTTGTGCTATCTTTGAATATATCTTTTGTTAACATGACTAGATCTTGAGTGATCTCAATCATATATGCTATTCAAACAAACACTAAATGTCATGAACTTATCTAATAAATTGGCATCATCTACAAAGATTATTCAGCTAGAACTCAATTAGTATTTTTCAGACTTAATTAATTAATGAACGTTGAACTTGTTCAGCAGTTTCACCTTGCTTGTAAATAACTTAACATAACAAATTTTACCCTCACCCAATTTCACAACCTTTAGGGATGTAAATGAAGCAAAGTTACCTGTAAGCTCGCTCGGGCTCCGCTCACGCGCGACTCGGTTATTAAATGAGCTATTCATGAACATGAAACTATACTTAGTTATTAAACGATACATACTTACAAACATACTCGTAAAAAGACTCTGCTCGCTTATTAGCACGGCTCGTATATATATATATATAATGCTATAACTTTAAATTATAGTCATATAATATCACTTAATTCATAAATTCTAACTCATAAGTATACAATTCATAATAATGTAAATTATAAAGATTAGGAACTAGTGTAACTGGATCACTTCAACACAAAAGATCGGTATTTCTTTTTTCGAGCCGAGTTGAGCTTAATTTGTAAAATTCGTCATGGTGATAAATGAGCTCGAGCTCGACTCGAACTCTTGATAAAACAGCTCAAGCCAAAATCTTGGTTCGAGCTTGAACTCGTGATAAATTTAAATGAACTAAACTTAGACACACACTACCCACTCAAACTTAGCTCATTTAAATCCCTACACAAGTTTGATAGAAAAAAATAAACAAACACCATCCATCTAACTATTTTACATCCCTCCATAAACAATTACCATCCATCTAACTTGTGTTATATATATTTATATATAAGACAAAATGTGATGACTTGTGTCATAAATACTTGTCGGCCATGAATTGAAGTCATCTCACGTGATAAAACCCAAGTCGTCCCAGTGGGACAGTAGGGGAATGGTAAGGGATATCCACATGCAGAATATGTCAAAGCCGCCATCGCCATTCGCCAGCCAACTCTTAAGCCAGGGCCAGGCTGACCTGTCCTTATCTTCTACTTGCAGAGTGTGCGAGTCATTCGTTGTGATTAAGAAGCCGTGTGAGAGCAGCTAGCGTAGGCGTAGATCGCTGGTCGTCCGCGCGCCTATCCGTAGATAATAGATTGCTCGGCCACCCATGGTTTTTAACTTTTTATTATTTTCTTGGTAGTTGGATGTTTTGTTTCTACTTTTGTATGAACTAGCTTTCTCATCTATAATCCGTTTAATTAAGGTGTTAGGGTTGAGGTGTCTAACCCGTTTAATTAAATGAGTAAAATTATAATTGACCTATATATATAATCTTATAATCATGCCTCGATATAATCCGAATCCGATATCCAACCACGAATCTTCCACCACTAATTAAAAAAATAAAAATAAATAATCATTTGAAAAAAATAAAAACAAAAGGGCTAATATGAAAAAGAAAAAAAAAAAACCACCTCTTTTTGGTATTTTCAGTTTTATTGTTTAATTTTTTTAATGGCTTAAGGGTTATTTTGAAGAGAAAATACAAAAATGTCTAATATGACCTATGGTATAAAAAACTACGATGCAAGTGTTGTAGACTTGTAGTTTTCTCAATAATTAAGATTTGACATTACTTTTTCTATTTTTTAATAAGACACTCAAAATTAAATCTTCGATGTTGAAAAAACTGTACCACGTACATATGATCCCGTTTAATAACTCCTTTTTTTATTTTTACCTTTTTTAAAAAACATCAACTCAAAATATTCTTAACATTTTTTATTTTTTATATCACATCAATAATTTTTTATTATTATTTAAATAAAAAAAATTTACTACAATACAAAATTTTTATACTTTTTCATATAAATTATTTATACTTTATATCACATCAATCACCTTTTACTTTCATTTCAAAAAGAAATTCTCTTAAAAAAAAAAAAAAAAAGGGAAGGAAAGGAGGAGAGATTACTAAACGGGCATGGTAAAATGTTTTTTACAGCACGCCAAAGCTGACTATGGACTCTATGACCAATGTACTTTTTAAAGTCTAGAGAAATAAATGAAAAGTTGGGTCTTTTCTTTTTTTTTTTTAAAAAAAAAAAAAAAAAAAAGAATAAAAGGAAGAAAAGAAATACGGCATGGACTCCAACCTAGCTAGCTAGCTCTGTGCATTAAAGGGGCCAAGACGTACGCACGACTCTTAGTATTCAAGGCAATCACCACCGACGTGCATCGAAAAACTTGGTATGTGCCTCTAATTTTGGGTCAAAGTTAATTATCTATCTTTTTCTTTGTGAAATGTATTTGATTGAGGCGTACGATCAGGGGATGAGAGTGCAATATTTGGATATGACTGCCCATATTACGTGAAACAACATGTCATTCATTGAATCTGTCGTAATTTTTTCTGTAATACATTATATATGCATGAAAGCCGGAATATTAGGTCAACTGAATGAAAGACCATTCCTTTTATGGTTCTAGCTTATTGCATTTTATAAATTTAATAGTGTATTTGTTATCATATTATTTAAAATTTTAAATAACGTTAAACAATTTATATTTTTACCATAAACATACTGTTTAATATAATTAAATTTTTTTTATAGTAAAATAAATTATAGCAAAACTTCACTTATAATTCTTGATTTTTCTTTACTTCTACAATTAAGTACTCAAACTTTAAAAAAGTGTTAATTTAGAATATTTATTTTTCAATTTTTTTCAATTTGAACTTTTTCGTTAGAATTTTTTGTTATATCCTGACAAAATTTTCAAATTACCCTTACTTTTTTTTTAGAAAAAAAAAATTGCAAGGATTTAAGTGTTGGTCAAAATTTTAACTGAATTTACAAAAATATCTATCCCTGAACCTTTGAATTTATTTTTTTTTTTACAATTTTTTTAAAAAAAACACAAAGTTTTTTTGAGAATTTTGACAGGATTTAATGAAAAACTCTATTAGAATGTTGAAATTGAAAAAAAAAAAAAAAATTAAAAGAGATATCCTAAATTAACAATTTTTAAAATTTAAATACATAATTGTAAAAGTGATGAAAAATCATAATTATGAGTGAAGTTCTCCCATAAATTATCTTTATTTCATTTGAAATGGTCCTATTCTAGAAGAGAGAAGTTTGATTATAAATTTATCAATAAAATAAAACAATCGAGATATGTTAGCTGCACAACAATTTTGTACAACAATTACACAATAATGTTGATGTGTAAAAGTTGTACAAATAACATATCTCAAAACAATCATATATATATATATATATATATATATATATATATATGATTGTTCTTCTGTGTTCTTTTATGCTGATATAATACCTTATATTTTTTAATAAAAAAAAAAGAGATAAATCAAACTGTATAATTTTATTTTTATTTTTTATTTTTTATTTTTTTTTATTAAAAATAGGATAGTATAAAAAGACCCAAAAAGAAACAACGTACAAAAAGTTGTAGCATTTCTCATGTGTATTTGTTCACGTGCTGATTGACTTCATTGACTTGCATGCCCTGATGCAATTGGCCGGTCAAAAGTAAGAAAAGAAAAAGAAAGGAGAATAGGAAAAATAAAATAAAAAAAGGTGGGGCGGAGAAGAAGACTTCTTGTTCTCTTTTTGTTTTCGGTGATAGACAACCGCTTTGTCGTTACAAGCTTTATATATATATATATATATGCAATTTTTCTAACTGTTGAGTCTTCCTTTTATTGGTATTGTTGGGACAGTTATAGTTCCAAATTCATCTTTGACACGTGGTATTAATTGGGAAAGCATTACTATATATCATCATGATCGATCGTGTTTACTAGTTATAGTTACTTTACAACTAATATAATCATTAAAGTTGTTGCCACTTGCCAATGGCATTTGGCCTAATTAATTTAGCAAATAATTAATTCGCCTTTGAAAATTACGTGAGTTTTTTTTTTTTGCATGATATCCACATGGTACAATTAAAACAAGACCATATGGCATAATAAATAAAGTCGTCTGATTGGCTACGTACACAATATTGTTTGGATGCTTTTTTTCCACTAACATCCAATCATCTCTTAAAGATCTGGGACCTCCATTTGATAGGCTCCTTTAATTTGAAAATTAATTAGTATCCTTGTCCAATTCTCAGTGTGAAAAGGTTGTCTCATTCATCATACTCAAATGGGAGGTTTAATCATTACAATTCGTTTAAGGCAGGGATAGTTAATTTAGGATTTAGATGAAATTTTTTATTTTTTATTTAAAAAAAAAAAAGTAAATGAGATGAAATTCAGGAGAACTCATGATTAGTAATTTAGTAATGATATTATAAATAAGCTTAGGGCCTAAAACTTTGAACCCAACCAGTAAAGGAATAATGAAATGGAGAGGAGCATTCTCTATCAATAAAAGGGTCACCCAACAAAAAGGTTCGCTCCATAGAGTCTATAGACTAGAGAGGCCCATAAAAGTCTAAGAGTATATCGTGTGACAAACAATCTGACAATTTCTATTGGTAGCCACCTCAAAAGAAGTTTGACATAAAGAAAATAAAACTCACGAAAAGAGGTAGGTCTTTCACCACCTAACACCGTACCCCCCTTAGGATAACTCAAAGGTTAGACATTTAAGGTAGCCGCCTAAGGCTCTAAAGATATAAGGCCTTATTCATAAATAAAAGCTCTTAGAAAATAAAGTAATGTTTCTCACACAACTTTTGTACAACTTTTACATAACCTTAACAACTTTTTTTTTTTTTTAAAGATCAACCATTGAATATTTAGGGCCCACATGTAAGAAAATAAGTCCAATGATTGATCATACGAAAATGTAGTTAGAGTTGTACAAAAATTGTGTAAGAGTTGTGTAAGAAACATTAGTCAAAAAAATATAGTATTCTAATGCCCTTGACAAATAAACACTCTCTAAAATAGTAATTTTATAATTAAGGGTTAAACACCTTAAATAAGCTTAGGGCCTAAAACTTTGAACCCAACCAGTAAACGAATTAATAATGAAATGGAGAGGATCATTCTCCATCAATAAAAGGGTCACCCAACAAAAAGGTCCACTCCATAGAGTCTATAGACTAAAGAGGCCCATAAAAGTCTAAGAGTATACCGTGTAACAAACAATCTGACAATTTCTATTGACAACCACCTTAAAAGAAGTTTAACATAAGAAAGATAAAACTCACGAAAAAGAGATATGATGGGCCCCATGGTAGGACGAATCTTAAAGATCCCTTACAAGTTCCAGATGGGCCAATCACAAAGTCAAGGGCGAAGAAGATCAAGAAGGCAATGCAATGATTGGTGCAATCCACTTGGGCCGAGTTTGCAAATTTATCGAGCAAGACTCCAACATTCAAGATGGGCTTGAAAGAAGAAGAACCAACTTTAATTCATGTGATACAAGCAACAGATGGGGGCGGCATAGCCTAGTGGTTTCTTGCAAACTCTTTATTTCACTAAGTATAGGCATATGGGCCTATTTTTATGTTTCTATGGTTGTAGGCCTTTAGGCCTATTTGTTTTATTAAGTGGACTTCTTTTATTAGCTATAGAAGTGTAGTTTAGGATATTTTGGGCTTGAAGATGTTCAGCCCATGTCTTTTAATTGATGTAGGCCTTAGTAGGGTTAGGGTTTTATGGAGGGGTTTTAAAAAGACTTATAGCCGCATATGCTAGACAAAAAAGTTGATTGTGAATGAAGTTTTGTTCTTCATAGAAAACTTTTTCAGTTTTCTCTACTTGTTCTTGATTGAACTAAGATCTTATCAAAGGCAAACCCTTTGTGGCGTTCTAACCAAATTTAGGTTCTTGGAACAAGATTTCAACGGGTCTAGATTCTTTGGACTTGATGCTTGGCTTTTTTGGGTAGATTTCAATTTGTTTGTGGGTTCAAAGGGGATTTCATCCTGCGGGTTCACATCATTTGGTATCAGAGCTCAGGCTACAAATCAGGTCTTATTTATCCTTCTTATTTATCCTTTTCCTTTTCCTTTTCTTTTTCTTCTTTTCTTTTTTTTTTAGTTCTTGCATTTGGATCTACAACTCCTTTCTTCATTCTTATTAATTTCGTGTGTTCTGTTCGAAAAAAAAAAAAAAAAAAAAATCGTGTTAGAATTCAGATCTGTGATTTTCACAATTGGTTACTTGTGTAATTGATTCAGGAATTCAGATTTGTGAATTCTTTAATTAATTACACCAGTCTATGCTTTAATTTTTCAAATCTAAAATTGTCAGATTTGAATTCCATTCTTGATTGCTTTTGCAAATCTTTGCTTAAATTTTTCAGATTTGAATCCTTGCTTTAACTTCCATATCTGTAATTTTTCAAATTAAAAAAAAAAAAAAAAAAAAAAAAAAAGAGAGAAAAAAAAAAGAAAAAGAAAAAAAAAAAAGAAAAAGAAAAGCTATTTGATATACTTTGCAATCCGGAAATTGAAGTGATTTGGTGTTGATTGATCTTTATCTTCAAAGGGATCGAGTGTATCATCTTTAGTATCTTGTGTCCTAATTGTTCTTTCCTCGTACAAATTCTTTTAGATCCGTGTCATTTTATTCCTTTCTTGTTTCTGGAATCTGTTGCTGGTTGGAATAATACAAGGTGATGTCTTGATTTAGTTCAACTAGTTCTTAAAAAACTTGAAAGGGAAAACAGGTGAGGTGAAAGACTAAAAGAGTGGAAACACTAGTGGAGTGACAATATTTGAGTGTAAACACGTAAGGGAGTGTGTGAGGTTTTTACCAGTAACATATTTTTTTGTTTTGTGGTGCATTGAAAATGTCTCATAAGAGTAATTCAACACCTAAGGAGGAGGTGGATAATTCATTCTTTGTATTGCGGGCCATGCAACAACAGTTTGAACAGTTGAATTTGGTGTTGGAGGAGGTGAAGAATAGGATGGATCAGCAAGAGGTAGTCATTAGAAATCTGCAAGGTGGGCGAGATAGGAGGAGATGTGCGCCTAGCATTGAAAATGAGTTTGAAAACGAAAGAGATGATGATGATGAGGAAGACATAGCATCTGAAGTTGGAAGGCGCGGAGTTGACAGACCTAGAGGAGGTAGGCGTGGAAGAGGACATGGGAGAAATCCAAGGGGTCGAGATGAGGTAGATAGGAACCTTGGGAGCATCAAAATAAAAATACCATCTTTCCAAGGTAGGATTGACCCTAAAGCCTATTTAGAGTGGGAGAAGAAAATAGAGTTGATTTTTGATTGTTACAATTATTCAGAAGAGAAGAAGGTGAAGTTGGCGGTAATTGAATTCACTGATTATGCAATTATTTGGTGGGATCAATTAATGACCAATAGGAGGTGGAATCATGAGAGACCTATAGAAACATGGGGTGAGTTGAAAGCTCTCATGAGGCGAAGATTTGTACCTAGCCACTACTATAGAGACCTCTACCAAAAATTACAAAACCTTACACAAGGGTCAAGGAGTGTAGAAGATTACCATAAGGAGATGGAGGTGTCTATGATTCGGGCCAATGTAGAGGAGGATCGGGAGGCCACAATGGCCAGATTTTTAAGTGGTTTGAATAGGGACATAGCCAATGTAGTTGAGTTGCAACATTATGTGGAGGTAGGGACTTTAACTCAACTCTTACGCACTGTCATTCAAAAGAATTTGAAAACTTGGGAGGACTGTTTACCATTTATAGAGTTTGCATATAATAGGACTATGCATACTACTACTTCTTATTCTCCCTTTGAAATTGTTTATGGTTTTAATCCACTTACTCCTTTAGATTTGATGCCTTTACCTATTGATGACAAGAGTAGTTTGGATGGACACAGGAAGGCCGAATTGGTGAAGTCAATTCATGAGAGGGTACGACTTCAAATTGCGCAGAAGAATGAAAAGTTTGCTTCCCAAGCCAATAAAGGGCGAAGGCGTGTCATCTTTGAACCAGGCGATTGGGTTTGGGTTCACATGCGCAAAGAACGATTCCCAGCCCATAAAAAGACTTGTAGCCGCATATGCTAGACAAAAAAGTTGATTGTGAATGAAGTTTGTTCTTCATAGAAAACTTTTTCAGTTTTCTCTACTTGTTCTTGATTGAACTAAGAACTTATCAAAGGCAAACCCTTTGTGGCGTTCTAACCAAATTTAGGTTCTTGGAACAAGATTTCAACGGGTCTAGATTCTTTGGACTTGATGCTTGGCTTTTTTGGGTAGATTTCAATTTGTTTGTGGGTTCAAAGGGGATTTCATCCTGCGGGTTCACATCAAGATAAGTCTTTCACCACCTATCACCGTACCCCCCTTAGGATAACTCAAAGGTTAGACAATTAAGGTAGCCGCCTAAGGCTCTAAAGATATAAGGCCTTATTCATAAATAAAAGCTCTTAAAAAATAGAGTAATGTTTCTCACACAACTTTTGTACAACTTTTACATAACTTTAACAACTTTTTTTTTTTTTTTAAGATCAACCATTGAATATTTAGGGCCCACATGTAGGAAAATAAGTCCAATGATTGATCATATGAAAAAGTAGTTAGAGCTGTACAAAAATTGTGTAAGAGTTGTGTAAGAAACATTACTCAAAAAAATATAGTATTCAAAGGCCCTTGACAAATAAACACTCTCTAAAATAGTAATTTTATAATTAAGGGTTAAACACCTTAAATAAGCTTAGGGCCTAAAACTTTGAACCCAACTAGTAAACGAATTAATAATGAAATGGAGAGGATCATTCTCCATCAATAAAAGGGTCACCCAACAAAAAGGTCCGCTCCATAGAGTCTATAGGCTAAAGAGGCCCATAAAAGTCTAAGAGTATACCGTGTAACAAACAATCTGACAATTTCTATTGACAACCACCTTAAAAGAAGTTTGACATAAGAAAGATAAAACTCACGAAAAAGAGATAAGTCTTTCACCACCTATCACCGTACCCCCCTTAGGATAACTCAAAGGTTAGACAATTAAGGTAGCCGCCTAAGGCTCTAAAGATATAAGGCCTTAGTCAGAAATAAAAGCTCTTAAAAAATAGGGTAATGTTTCTTGCACAACTCTAACAATATTTTTTTAAAAAAAAATCAACTATTGAATATTCAGGACCCATATGTAGAAAAACAAATCCAATGGTTGATCACAAGAAAAAGTAGTTAGAATTGTGCAAAAATTGTGTAAGAGTTGTGCAAGAAACATTACTCTAAAAAATATAGTATTCAAAGGCCATTAACAAGTAAACACTCTCTAAAATAGTGATTTTATAATTAATGATAAAAACAACATTAATTGCTTCATAAATTCAAACCTCAATATAACTTAAATGTCTTTTGCTACTTTGCTTTTCAAGACGTACAAATGAAGAAAGATGGATAACAATTCATATTTCATAGCGTAATTTAAATACATGATTATATTATAAAATTAAAATAAATATTATTTAATTAATACTTAAATATAAAAAAACAAGTTCCACTTAAATTTTTCGTCTTTAAGCCTTAAAAATTATTGACCCCTCTTATTTAACCATAAAAGGTATTATATATATATGTGTGTGTGTGTGTGTGTAGTCAAGTTGATCAAACGCACCCTAACGAAAGTTTTGGTGAAAAGGTGCACAGTTGGTTACTAAATATATTGTGTTTGGTGTATTGTTTTTTTATCTTAATTTTCATACTTTTATCAATTCAATATATTGGAAAATGTCCAACGTGTATATTTGGTTTCAGGCCCATTCGTAATATGTAATGTTACAAACAAATTCCCAACAAGTGGTATTAGAGCAAGCTTTAAAGAAAATATGGTGAAGAAACAAGAGTTTATAGATATCTTTTTCTTTTTTTCTTTTTTCTTTTTTTTTTTCTTTTTGTGGATCTCCAAAGACTGTAAAATTGTTCCAGGGCCCGGAAGATGTTATTTAACATGTTAGAATCTATACTGAAAAATTTCAAATCATTTGGATGTCGTTTGCTATTTTAATTGTTTTTTGCATTCAAAACTTCTGTTGTTGTACTAATTTACAGCAAGCCTATGAGGATTATGATTTTTGATAAATGCTTATGCTAAAAATGTTTGAGCACTTGTTTTTGCATAAAAAATTGTGGTTGACGTTATGGTCCAAACGGATTTGAGTTTTGATTTTCATCGAAAGAATTACGGTTCATTCACCATTCATCGATGGGTCTGGAATTCTTAAATCTTGTAGAATGTTTAAAGTTTTAAAATTCTGTTTTTTTATTTTATTTTTTTGTCATAATCAAAGATTTTAAAAGGTTTGATTATTGAATATGTTGAAATTAAGTACAAGTTATTGATAAACACAAAAGGAAGATTTTACAAGAAGATGAATTTCATTAAGTTTTGTTATTCTTGAAAATGTATTTCGAGTTTGGGCATAAAGAGCATGAAATTGTGCAAAGTTTTGAGTTTTCTTTTATTGTTGATAAATAACCTAAAAGTTTATTTTGATAATTAATACAAGAGAAATGTTTATTTTGTGTTGGACACATAATTAAAGTACTTTGGGTATACTAATAATGAATTTGATTCATTGATGGATTGTTGTCTTTGTAAACCATGAACAAAATGTGTTTCTTTATGAGGTTGGTACGAAAGACTACCAAGTTTTAATTGAGAAATTTCAATTGTATTAAAATGATTGAAAATTGATCTTTTAACATAAAGAAAGCATAATTGATGGTAGAGATTCCTAATGAGATTAAGTAGCGTGTTTTCTTTTACAAACACAAAAGGCAAGGTCTCAATTCACTACAAAAAAAAGGTGTTTAGAGCTGTTTTTTTGAAACCATTTTGAGAACGGGTCAACACATCAAGTATTAAAGACCCGAATTGAGCCGTTTTTACCTAAAATTGCTCTAAATTGAGCCGCTTTTATAAAAACGGCTCAAACCGCTTTTTTAGAGAGGCTCAAATCGGTTAGAGTCCCTTTTTTAAAGAATCTCAAAAGGGTTAGAGCCGCTTTTTTAAAGCAGCTCAAAACAGTTATAGCCGCTTTAGAAGAACGGTTAAAAAATTAGAGTCGTTTTAAAGACCCTAAAACGACTCTAAATAAATAATAAAATGTAATATATATATATATATATATATATATATATATAAATCCATTTTTTTTAGTCGTTTTAGGGTTCCTAAAAAGACTCTAAATTAAAAAAATAAAAATAAAAAATAAAAAAAAAAGGATTTGCAGAGCAGCGTTTGGTTACCTAGAAAACTAAAATCCACCATTTATTCTTTTCTTTTTCTTTTCCCCATTTTCCAAACAACCAAATAGACAATAAGCTCTGATTTCCCAATCACAATTCACGGCCTAAAGAAAACAGAAAGAAAGAAATCTCTCTTTTTTCTTTTTTTTTTTCTTTTCTTTCTTTCTTTTTTTTTCTTTTTTTTTTTTTTTTTTTTTTTTTTTTTTTTTTTTTATGAATGTACAAACGGTGTCCCTGTTCTTCCTCTTTTTCTTTTTCTATGCATTCTTTGCCGCATCTTGTTGAGCACCTCTGCTGCAACCATGGCTAGATGAATCACAATCAGGAGGAAAAATATTCTATCACATTACTGCAACAACAAAGCAGTAGACAACACAAACCACCAAAACCTTTACACATAGATCGTACCACAATCGATCACATATATCATACCATGATCGATCACACATGATCGTAGCACGATCGATCACATGATCATGTGTGATTGATCGTGGTACGATCTCTATGATCAATCGTGGTACGATCAATGTAATGGATCGTTGTACGATCTATGCGAATGATCGTGGTACGATCATGTGTGATTGATCGTGGTACGATCTCTATGATCAATCATGGTACGATCAATGTAATGGATCGTTGTACGATCTATGCGATTGATCGTGGTACGATCATGTGTGATTGATCGTGGTACGATCTCTATGATCAATTGTGGTACGATCGTGGTATGATCATGTGATCGATCATGGTACGATTTATGTGATCGATCGCGGTACGATCAATGTGTGATCAATCGTGGTAAGATCTAAGTGTGATCAATCGTGGTAAGATCTAAGTGTGATTGATCGTGGTACGATCTATGTGATCGATCGCAGTACGATCAATGTATAATCGATTGTGGTAGGATCTAAATGTGATCGATCGTGGTACGATCAATGTGATTGATCATGGTACAGTCATGTGTGATTGATCGTGGTAGGATATAAGTGTAATTGATCGTGGTACAATCAATGTGATCAATCGTGGTACGATCTCTGTGATTAATCGTGGTAAGATCAATGTGATAGATAGTGGTATGATCGATGTGATCGATCGTGGTACGAACATGTGTGATCGATCGTGGTATGATCCATGTGATCGATCGCGATACGATCTATGTGATAGGTCGTGGTACAATCTTTGTTATCGATCGTGGTTCGATCAATGGGATGGATCGTGGTACGATCATGTAATCAATCGTTGTACGATTTATGATATCGTTCGTGGTACGATCTATGTGATGGATCATGGTGCGATCACGTGTGATCGATCGTGTTATGATCTCTACGATTGATCGTGGGACGATCATGTGTGATCGATCGTGGTAGGATCTAAGTGTGATCGATCATGGTATGATCAATGTGATTGGTCGTTGATGTGGTCTTTTGTTTACTAAAATATATCAATAATAAAATTACCACTCGCAATAGTACGAATCCTTATAGGATAGGGCTATGTTGAGGGTGTCGAACCTCAAGGACTGCGTAGGTATTATTATCAAGCTTATCGAGATTAAATATAACTTAATTTAAAATATGTTTGATTTTTGTTTTATAAAAATAAATGCATAAAAGTAAAAGACATAAATTTAAAGATAGTAGGGACGAGATAAAGAATAGAGGATTGATTTCACCACTCACCGCATAACAATGGTCAATAATAAATTAATAAGGAAAATTCATACTATGCATGATAAATGGCTAGTCTCACTCGAGTAGTCAAGAAATTACCTTTAAAGAATAAGTATAATCCATCTTCGATTGGCACGAACCGTCCACCTAACCACTAAGATGCGGTACGACTCGTCTTCCCTAAGCATGGACTAGCTACGTCTTTAATAGGATATACACACAATTAATGGAATAGTATAACCCATCTTCGGTTGGCACGGACTGTCTACCTAAATTACACTAAATTAGGGTGTAATACAATCTATCTTCCCTAGGCATGGTCTATCTATTCCTCTTGATCATATATCAATTAAAACCATTATATAACAATCATTCACATAATCACAGAAAATATGAAGGATTGAGTTCAATCAATATAAAAGACTTTCTAAGACAAGACAAGAAATTCATAATGATTGAATATAAACATTAAAATCAATTCTCACAGTTATACAACCATCATGCATAGAGAAAATCCCAAACTAAAATACAATTAAACTATTGTTACTTGGAAAGGGCTACATCAACACCCTATTAGGAATTTAACCGCTCATCGTAGTGCTGGGATGGCCTCCTGCCATGTTCTTTTCCTCTTTAACTTGTCAAGCCTCCAAGAAGAATTTTCTGTCTAAATCTAAGCACAAGCCCAAGCACCAAGCACCCCTTCTCTTGAAGCTTAGGGGTCTATTTATAGGGAGCACACAAGTCCTAGAAGCCCTTGGAATTCTAGAAAAATCGCTCTTGAGTCTTTTTGTCCAAGTAGGAAATTGAAACTTTAATTAAAGTAGGAAAAGGATTCCAAATTCGGCCAGAATTGCGGTATTTTATTGCGGGGCAATTTTAACATAGTAAACATTCGAATTAGAGAAAATCTATTTCTGACATATTTGTTAAATATTTTATTAGATTTCCAACGCCACCAATTTCATTGCAATCCGATATCTGACGCAAAAGTTATGATCCAAACACTGAGACATATGCAGAATCCAAATTTGAATCCAATACAATTTTGACTCTTAGTGGAGAAATTTCGATTTAATCTTTCACTTGATTTGATTAAATTTAACCACATCATATAGGTCTTTTATTATGATTGGTTAAGCTTAAACATATCTTCCAAGTCTTCTCAAAGTGTGCTTTAAGCCCAAAATCAATGAAATTAATTGCATCTTTAGTTAAAACCTGAAAACAATAAAAAACACAAAATCAAACAAATAACAATGCTAAGGAATTAATATATATAAGTTAAGGGGCTTGAATGTGCAACATTCGACGCTTATCACACTCCCAAACTTACATATTGCTAGTCTCTTAGCAATACAAAACAAGAAATAAAACTTAAAAACAAGAAGATAAATCCTTCTTTCGTGGGATATACGATTGCATTTAGCGTATGCAACAAGCCTTTTAAACCCATAGGACTCCCTAGTGGACGAGTGAAGTCTCGTGAGGGTTTGCCAGAATTGATACCCACAAACAATTTTCCTACCATGTTATCCCCAAGAATGCAGCATCATAAAAATAATGGTTCTCATTCATTAGCAAGCTTAACAAAATAAACTCCATCTTCACAATTTTAGGGAACTAAAAATTAAGCTACTAACATGACATTATGAGATATCACAAGATTCAACTAGTGTAAAGTGAACTTAACACATAGTCATGATGTTTCAAAATTAATCTCAATCATGAATGGTTCAATACTCAAAATTCGCTGGACTCCTCATTAGATAAAACAACCAAGGCATATATATTTATTATTATTTTTATATATGCAGGCTGTGCAATGTTTAGCTCCCTTAAGCTTTCTAATTGACCCATGTAACAAGTGTTAGGTCAATGACTCCCAAACCAGATGGTTTTAGGGCACTAGGTGTAAAACACCCTAAAGACTTACTAACTCGAGTCAAAAAGGCTACGAAGCCAAACTTAGCCATTTTATCGATCAAAACAAACTTACACCTTTTGTCGCAAATACTCAATGCTTAATGAGGCAAGAGATCCGGTTACTCAGCGAAAAGCTCAAAGTGATCAATATTATTCTCTCTCTTTTTTTTTTTCTTTTTTTTTTTTCTTTTTTTTTATGACAAGGTTATTCCTCCAACAAGTTACCCAACTGCATCCAAGATATTGATAACAGACATAACCGATTTCAAATTTCATACACCACAAACTACGTGCTAATGTGCTTGTGAAAATCAAATTGAAACAAGTAATATCTCATGCTGCCAAAGAAAATAACAAAACTTCTTAATTCCTTAGTCAAGTGATTATGTGTTCATCATGTTAAGCTCACCAATGAAATACGAATCAGAATTCAAAATCAACAGCATGCTCAAGAATAACATAGCAAAATATTGGACAGTGTTTTGTTCTTCCATACCCCCAAACTTGAATCACAAATTGTCCTTAATGTGTGTATAAAACTGAATATAACAATAAGAGGATAGGAATACTTGAATAAGCAGATGCGGGGCATATCATACCCCCAAACTTGATTATAAAAACACATGTCCTGAAAAAGAGAGTGATACTCCAACCAAATACTAGTAAAGTGCAACACATTGTTGTAAAAATATAAACTAAGAATGAAGCAACAATGGAGAAGATAAACCTGGAAGGAGATCATGTACCCTGGCTTGATAGAGGACTCGAGCGTACAGGGCCTGTGCTCGAACCAATGAAGCTTACTCATTTAGTCAAAATATGTGAGATCTGTCAAGCCAACAGAATCCACATCCTTGATGCGCTCAGTGCTCTCTGACCTTTAAGTTTAAATTTGAAGCACCAATCTTTTCTTCTCTTTGACCAAAGAGAATAATTTTTACCTACATAAAGGTAATTTCGAATGCCCGCATATCGAGGTAGATCCTTCTGAGTATTCTTAAGTAGTTTCTCATCCAGAAGGGAATCATGAACTGGAATAGAATGAGGAGAATACACAAGGAAGTTTTCTACCTTGATGGTCTCTTTTTGCTCTTCTAATATCCCCAACAAACTACTCTCCTGACCTCTTGGTAAATCACAAGCAATAGGGGCTCGGGGTTCATATGGCGTATCGAGAATAAGAGTGGATGATATATGAGCCTCAGTGCTCACTTCCTCGCCTTTTGCCCGATGTAGAGCTTGTGGGGCCTCAATATGCTCCTCCTTCTTCTCTCCCCCTTGAATTTCGACCACTTCACCATTATTCATTGTGGTGATGGTTTGCTCATGATAAGAAGTACTCTCATCCATCACATAGTATCTATCAAGATCAGCCTCTGATTGTCTTTGAAACTCTTCTTCTTCTATTTGCTTTGCCATCTGCTCCATCTGAAGCTCAAACTTGGCAATGGCTTGGGAGTGAGAGTTCAATGTCTGACCCCGAGATTTCAAATTCTGATTGATCTCACCCATAAGTTTCAACATCTGAACTTGAACGTCAGAATCTGACTGAGTAGATGGTGTAGCCTGAGACTGCTGTTGTGGAGGCCAGTAGATGGGAGATGGCTCCTCTTCGTGAGCATCCATCTTGCTCATAAATTTCAACAGCTGATCTTGAGAATCCGAACCCAACCGAGGCGGTGGTTCGGCATGGTACTGCTGTTGTGGAGACCAGTCAATGGGAGATGGCTCCTCTTCGTCAGCATCTATCTTAACAATGGATTCAGAGCGAGAGTTCCATGTCTGACTGACAGAGGTCACTATCTAATCCATCTTGTTCATAAATTTCAACAATTGATCTCGAAAATCCGAATCAAACCGAGGCGGTGGTGTGGCCTGAGAAGAAGGTTGCCAGTTATCCTCAAAGTTAGCACAATATGGAGATGATTGCCATTGCTGGTGGGGAGGATGGAAGTTAGATGGTGGATAGGTCGCTTGATCATTGAACTGCGGATATGTCTGATGGTACAGTTCATGAAATTGTGGAGCATAACTTTCAGGAGCTTGAACTTGCCATGGGTACGAATAGTACGAATCCTTATAGGATAGGGCTATGTTGAGGGTGTCGAACCTTAAGGACTGCGTAGGTATTATTATCAAGCTTATCGAGATTAAATATAACTTAATTTAAAATATGTTTGATTTTTGTTTTATAAAAATAAATGCATAAAAGTAAAAGACATAAATTTAAAGATACTAGGGACGAGATAAAGAATAGAGGATTGATTTCACTACTCACCGCATAACAATGGTCGTTGTAGTATAGTGGTAAGTATTCCCGCCTGTCACGCGGGTGACCCGGGTTCGATCCCCGGCAATAGCACCAAAAATTGATGTGGTCTTTTGTTTATCAAAATATATCAATAATAAAATTACCACTCGCAATAGTACGAATCCTTATAGGATAGGGCTATGTTGAGGGTGTCGAACCTCAAGGACTGCGTAGGTATTATTATCAAGCTTATCGAGATTAAATATAACTTAATTTAAAATATGTTTGATTTTTGTTTTATAAAAATAAATGCATAAAAGTAAAAAACATAAATTTAAAGATAGTAGGGACGAGATAAAGAATAGGGGATTGATTTAACCACTTACCGCATAACAATGGTCAATAATAAATTAATAAGGAAAATTCATACTATGCATGATAAAGGGCTCGTCTCACTCGAGTAGTCAAGAAATTACCTCTAAAGAATAAGTATAATCCATCTTCGGTTGGCACGGACCATCTACCTAACCACTAAGATGCGGTACGACCCGTTTTTCCTAAGCATGGACTAGCTACGTCTTTAATAGGATATACATACAATCAATGGAATAGTATAACCCATCTTCGGTTGGCACGGACTGTCTACCTAAATTACACTAAATTAGGGTGTAGTACAATCCGTCTTCCCTAGGCATGGTCTATCTAATCCTCTTGATCATATATCAATTAAAACCGTTATATAACAATCATTCACATAATCACAGAAAATATGAAGGATTGAGTTCAATCAATATAAAAGACTTTCTAAGACAAGATAAGAAATTCATAATGATTGAATATAAACATTAAAATCAATTCTCACAGTTATACAACTATCATGCATAGAGAAAATCTCAAACTAAAATACAATTAAACCATTGTTACTTGGAAAGGGCTACATCAACACCCTATTAGGAATTTAACTGCTCATCGTAGTGCTGGGATGGCCTCCTGCCATGTTCTTTTCCTCTTTAACTTGTTAGGCCTCCAAGAAGAATTTTCTGTCTAAATCTAAGCACAAGCCCAAGCACCAAGCACCCCTTCTCTTGAAGCTTAGGGGTCTATTTTGTAGGGAGCACACAAGTCCTAGAAGCCTTTGGAATTCCAGAAAAATCGCTCTTGAGTCTTCTTATCCAAGTAAGAAATTGAAACTTTAATTAAAGTAGGAAAAGGATTCCAAATTCGGTCAGAATTGCGGTATTTTATTGCGGGACGAATTTAACATAGTAAACATTTGAATTAGAGAAAAGCTATTTCTGACATATTTGTTAAATATTTTATTATCTTTCCAACGCCATCAATTTCATTGCAATCTGATATCTGACGCAAAAGTTATGATCCAAACACTGAGACATATGCAGAATCCAAATTTGAATCCAATCCGATTTTGACTCTTAGTGGAGAAATTCCGATTTAATCATTCACTTGATTTGATTAAACTTAACCACATCATATAGGTCTTTTATTATGATTGATTAAGCTTAAACATATCTTCCAAGTCTTCTCAAAGTGTGCTTTAAGCCCAAAATCAATGAAATTAATTGCATCTTTATTTAAAACCTGAAAACAATAAAACAACACAAAATCAAACAAATAACAATGCTAAAGAATTAACATATATAAGTTAAGAGGATTGAATGTGCAACATTCGACGCTTATCAGTCGTGGTACAATCAATGTGATCGATCGTGGTACGATCAATGTGATCGATCGTTGTACGATTTATGTGATTGATCGTTGTACGATCTATGTGATGGATATATATATATATATATATATATATATATATATATATATATATATATATATATATTAATGTTATATATAATATATCGGGTTAGAGTTATTATAAATGGAGTCGTTTTTTAATTTTTAAAACGGCTCCAATTGAAAACGTTTTAACAAAAATGGCTCTAATTTGAGACATTTTTTCTTTTTCTTTTTCTTTTTTTGGTTTAAACGGCTCCAATTAGAGCAGTTTTGATCAAAACGGCTCAAACTAATTTGAGCTGTTGTAGTTAAAATGGCTTTTTTTATTTTTTATTTTTTATTTTTTGTAGTGATTGTAATAGGATTACAATTGTTTTATAATCCAT
Organism: Alnus glutinosa; assembly: GCF_958979055.1. Taxonomy (NCBI): domain Eukaryota; kingdom Viridiplantae; phylum Streptophyta; class Magnoliopsida; order Fagales; family Betulaceae; genus Alnus; species Alnus glutinosa. The sequence goes on from NC_084892.1 coordinate 9,822,945, forward strand.
ATGTTTTTAAAATATCAAGTGAGATAGAGGTTCAAGTTTTTGAATCTTGTAGTCTCAATTATAAGTCTACAGTAATAATAAAGTAAAGGCATCTCGCCTTGGCCATGGGCCCTACTCTTTTCGTAATACTTCGCTGATTACAAGGGTAGGTTTCTTGTAACAGATAGAGGAAATGTGGTTATGTATCGAGAGCGACCATGCTTTCGTTGAGTTAATTGACAATCACATCAAGTCTACTTGATAGTATACACTTGACTAATGTGTGATATTAATCTCCCTTCGGAGCTCTGTTATCTTAAAGATTATAGACTATAGATATAGCGGCAAATTATTAATGTCTTAGTAACATTAAAAATGAGAAAAAATGTTGCCTAATCAAGGTAGTTAAAAGCACCTCACCTTGGTCGTGGGTCTTACTCCCTCCAGAAGGTGTTTTTTTATTACAGGATTAGGTTGTCGTTGCATTTGAAAATATTGTGTGTTTTCAATTGGGTTTCACATATTATATTTAATGCTAAATGATATGCCTAATATATACTCAATTTAATATTTAAGAACTATAATGTCTTCGTTTAGCTATTTCTCAACTATCTTGAATCAGAATAAGCTGATAGGTTCAAATTACATGGATTAGAAACGTAATTTGGACATTGTGCTTACAGCTGAGGGGCACAAATATGTGTTGATCGAAGCTAGTCATGTTGAACCAGTTATTAAAGCATTTGAGGCTGTTAGATAGCGATTTCATCGCTTGAAAAAGTCACATTAAATGGAAAAATGTTATGTTTTGGCCTCTATGTCTAATGTACTCCAACATCAACTTCAAGGTATAGATCATGCCACTAGCATTGTCTTACTAAGTTAGGGATGATGAGATTTTTGTTAAATGCAAAGATGGCTTAATGTACTCCAGTAAAGGAGCATTGTCTGTCTATGATAGCTATGCTCAATTCACTAGAAGTTCTGGGTGTTGAGATTGATGGTGAATCTCAAGTGGACGTAATACTGCGATTCCTACCTATCTCCTTGAATCAGTTAAGATAAAATGTGACAATGAACAAACAAGATTTCACATTGTCTGAACTAATGAATGAGTTAATCACAACAGAAAGCATTCTGAAGACTAAGGTCTATGTAAATATAGCACAAGATTCATCTTTTAAACCGAAAGGCAAGAAGAAGCAGGAGTAGGTTAAACAAGTTGGCAAAGTGTTTGTCAAGAGGTTTAGCAAAGCTGAAAAGGGGACAAAGGGAAAAAGAGGTGGTAATTGTTACCACTGTTATAAGCCAGGACACTGGAAGAGGAGCTGCACTAAGTTTCTTGCATCCACAGGTGAAGGTGAGACATCTTCCTTATTAGTTGAAACATGTTTAGTTGCAAATCCCATTAATTCTTGGTGTGTGGATTCAGGATCAACTAATCATGTCTGCAGTTCGTTGAAGGAGAGATGCACTTGACACTTAGAGATGGGACGATAGTTCAGGCCCACTCCATTGGAATTTTGTAAATTTATTTTGAATCAAGAGTTTTAATTTAACAAACTGTCTATATGCATACCCAACATACGCAAAAAATTGTTTCTGTGACTTTTTTCAATAAGTATAGTTATACCTCTATTTTGAGAGATACAATGATAATAAGGCAGAATTTATTTATCTGTTCTAGTATCATTGTAGATGGTTTGTATATTAGTATTCTTGTAAAGTTTACTTGAATTAGTGCACACTAATGTATGTGGTCCTATGAGTGTCCCAGCACGAGGTGGCTATGAATATTTCATAACGTTTATTGATTATTGTGCAAAGTATGGTTATGTTTACCTAATGCATCAGGAGTTTGAAGCTTTTGAAAAGTTCAAAGAGTTTCAGGTTGAAACTGAGAAACAATTGGGTAAACATAGTAAAACCCTTAGATCAGATCGAGGTGGTGAAGACTTCCTCCGGGACTTCATAGTCCATTTGTTAAAAGCAGGGATTTTATCCTAGTTGATTGCACCATAAACTCCCTAGCAAAATGGTGTAGCAGAGATAAGGAATAGAACTCTTTTAAAAATGGTAAAAGCAATGATGAGTTATGTTACTCTACCTATGTCATTTTGGGGATATGCTTTAGAAAGATCAACACACTTGCTAAATTTAGTTCCATCTAAAACTATTTCCAAGATACTTGCTGAACTATGGACAGGGCGAAAGCCCAGTATGAGATACATACGCATTTTGGGTTGCCCACCACATGTGCTGAAAGGAAAGACTGATAAGTTGGAATGAAAAATAGAAGTGTGTTTGTTTGTTGGATATCTGAAAGGGGCAAGGGGTTATTTGTTTAATAGTAGAAAAAAAATTAAATTATTTGTTACCACAAATGCGATATTTCTTGAGAATGACTATGTAAACAATTATAGACCAAAGAGTAAGGTGGTTCTAGAAGAGATGTTAGATGCAAGAGAAACTACGTCTTCAGAAGTTCCTGAAGATGAGGTGGTTGTATTAGATATACCATAGATTACTATTGATAAGACATCAAGTAACATCATACCACGTCGCAGTGGGAGGATTGTCATGGCACCTGACAGATTATAGGAGTAGCTAATGTAGCTGTTTCTAACGAACTTGAATCTAAGCCAAGTACCTATAATGAAGCGATTAATGATGTGGATGCAGTCCATTGGGTCAAAGCTATGAATGTGAGTTAGAATCTATGTATTCCCACAATGTCGGTCTCTTGTAAAGGCGTGTAATGGCATTAAACCTATTGGTTGTAAATGGGTTCACAAGAGAAAGAGAGGGGTGGATGGGAAGTTTGAAGCCTTCAAGGCAAGATTGATGGCTAAAGGTTTTACTTAGAAAGAAGGGATCAATTATTAGGAAACTTGTTTGCATGTTGCCATGCTTAAATCTATTCGGATACTGTTGGCCATTGACGCCTATTTTGACTACGAGATTTGGCAAATGGATGTCAAGACAACATTTTTAAAAGGGCAACTTGACGAGAACATCTATATGATGCAACTAAACAGGTTCATAGCTAATAATCAAAGAGGATATGATGTGTAAGTTGCAAATGTCTATTTATGGACTTAAGTAATCATACCAATCATGGAACATTAGATTTGACGAGACAATCGAATAGTTTGTGATAAGTCTTGAATTATTCGATTCAAGACCCCTTAATTTGCATTTGTTAGACCTAGTTTGTGTTGTATATATAACGTTTTGTTGTAGTTTTGTTTTATATCTTATTTTCAAGTCTTAGTTGAAATCTAGTTCAAAACACTTGAATTAGACCTGAAAATACATCAAAGGCAATTTGGTCATTTCCAAAGTTTGAGGCTGATCCTGAAAAGATGAAAAATTGACCAAGGCAAATCGATCGATCGATCGATTATTTCTTCAGTAAAGAAATCGATCGATCGCATTATCAGTCGAAGAAAATCGATTGATCCAAAGTAGATCAATCGATTATTTATGTAGCCACGAAGTCGATCAATCGATCGAACCAGGATATTTTCCGAGAAAATCTTCGGATGTGGACATGCTTTGTGTGGATGAAATTAATCCAATTTGGGCGGTTCACAGAGGATGTAGACACTATTTTGTGCGGCGAAAAATCGATCTTTGATGTCACCTTTGTAAATTAAATTTCTATATATATGAGATTAGGATTTAGGGTTTAAACATGCATCTTTTGGGGGTTTCAGATTTTCTCAGGTGTATCAACTTAATTTCTTGTATTTTTAGTTTCCTTTGATGCAACTCTCCGGACCGAAATCCAGAGAGCTTAATTCCTTTGTTGTTCTTCCTTTAAATTTCATGTTCTAGCTTAGTTTTGTATTTTCTTTTCTTATCTTTCTTATATTTCTTGTAATCCGAATTTCTTAAGTTTCAATCTACTGTTTTAGTTCATTTTCTTCTTGTTCTTTTACTGTTTTCATTAATTTTCATGCTTAAATTAGATTCAATTATGTCTAGCTAAATTAGTTCTTAGGGTTTGATCAAAATCCTCTCTAAAAACCATGAAGTGTTCTTGAAGTTCTTAAGATTTTCTATATGTGTTTGATGATTGTGAAAGGCTAGAGGATCTCAAAACCCATGTTAAAAGGTTTTGTTTTCAAGATTCCAATCCACTTATTTATGAAAAATAGTTAAACTTGTCTATGAGTTTTCTTAGATTTCTTGAATAAAATTAACATTCTTGGAAACGAGAACGATGTCTTTTGCAATGGTTCTATTTGACATGATGCGTGTTTACCTATTAGAGTCACCTTATAGGGTATGCTAGGGAACACCGGTCGTTTCATACCTTTAGTAGTGTAAAATGTCTTTCCATTGTAGTTTAATCTTTACATGGAATAGATCGGTGTGAAACTAGATACCTTATCATTGTGGCCTAATTAGGGTTTTCACGTATTATGTACGCTTATTAGGATGTGTTATAGAGTAGTAAGGTAGGGAGCATTAATCACTTCACACCTTTGGTAGTGTAAATATTTTTCAATTGTAGTTTAAATCTTTATGTGGAGTTGTTTAATGTAAAACTAGGTGCTTTATGATTACGTCTTAACTAAAGTAATTTCATGTTGAGGTCGTCGTAATGGTTGACAACCATTACGTGCTCATATAATGCATGTTAGGAAGATCTATATAGACTTTAAGCATTTCATTGGTTGAGGATTAGATGAAATCAATACCTTAAGTTTCTTTTAAGTTTGTTTCATTTTCCGCTTTCATTTATTTACTTTACTTGTTGTAGCTTCAATTCTACAACCTTTACTTTGTTTTTATTTTTAAGTTAAGTTAAATACGCTCTTTAAGTATCCCGTTACGCAAAACAACCCCCAATCTCTGTGGTTTAATAACCCTTACTATACTACAATTGATTCGTACTATTGCAAAGTGGTAAAATATATAAATTTAAAATCCACGTAGTCGAGTTGACTACCAGTTTGGTTTTGAACAAAACCTGGATAAACCATGTGTGTACAAAAAGTATCAAGATAAAATAGTAATATTTTTAGTGTTGTATGTTGATGATATCCTGCTCATTGGAAATGATGTAGGGATATTATCAATAATAAGAATCTGGTTGTCTAATCAGTTTGATATGAAGGGCTTGGGAGAAGGAAGCTATATTCTAGGGATCAAGCTTTTGCGTGATCACCGTAATAGGATGATAGGCTTATCTAAAGCTGCATACATAGATAAGGTCTTAGCAAAGTTTAGCATGGTAGACTCCAAGAAAGGGTTACATAGATAGATAAGTTGCATACATAGATAAGAATCTGGTTGTCTAATCAGTTTGATATGAAGGGCTTGGGAGAAGGGAGCTATATTCTAGGGCTCAAGCTTTTGCGCGATCACCGTAATAGGATGATAGGCTTACCTGAAGCTGCATACATAGATAAGGTCTTAGCAAAGTTTAGCATGGTAGACTCCAAGAAAGGATTTCTTCCCTTTAAACATGGAGTTCCTCTTACACTGGAGCAGTGTCCTAGGACACCTCAAGAAGAAGAGCAGATGAGGATTGTTCCTTTCGCTACAGTTGTAGGAAGCCTTATGTATGCTATGCTATGAACTAGACTTGATCTATCTTTTTCAGTTGGCATGGTCAGCAGATATTAGTCAAATCCTAGACCAACACATTGGGTAGATGTGAAGCATATACTCAAGTATCTTTTAAGAATGAGGGATTATATACTTGTCTACCATGTGAGGATTTGACAGCAAATGGTTATACAGATTCTGATTTTTAGTCAGATTGTGATTTTTAAAATCTACCTCAAGGTATGTTTATACCTCAAGTGGAGGGGCCATTAGTTGGAGAAGTATAAAGCAGTCCTGTATTGCTGACACCACTATGAAAATTGAATATGTTGCAACTTGTGAAGCTGCAAAGGAAGCAGTATGGCTCAAGAAGTTTTTAGCGGATCTTGGTGCCATGAGGATAGAGAAGTTTCCTATCACGTTGTTTTGCGACAATAGTGGAGTAGTTGCACAATCCATGGAACCAAGGAAATATAGGAAGGGGAAACACATCGAGCGCAAATATCATCTCATTAGAGAGATAGTGTCTCAAGGAGATGTCATTGTGGCTAAGATTCCATCGGCTGAGAATTTGGCAGACCCATTCACAAAGACCTTACTTTAGAAGATTTTCGTGGAAATCAAATGTATGCCTAATTAAAATTGAGTGCAAGTGTGAGTTTGTTAGGGTTTATACCCCAAATCCCAATGTACTGTTGACATATAAGTTTGTTATAAATAAAGTTGTTATTCATTGATATATTTTTAAGCATAAGGCATATGATATTTTACATGCTTACTATTGATTATGTATATTTTGCATGTGAAAGGTCCTTGTGTTCCATTGAATATGGTCTATAGTGTGAGTAACAAGGTTATCACACAAGATCTTAGTCTATAAATTATTGTAGTCTTAAACATTGTATAGTTTGCTGTCGGTAATGAAATTGTGCATTCCATTTATGAAGACTGTTACACATCGAATATTTATGATTTATCTTGATCATGGAAAGTTGGAGGCTCCGGGTTGATGTGTAAATGTTATACATTGAATGGACAATGTGAGTTGTTTTTCCACTAAAATATTGTTGGTGGAAAAAACTCAAAACTCCCAATACTACTTATGATATTGATTCTAAATTCAGAAAAGATTGTGTACTCAAACGTGAAGTCTAACCACCCCCATCCGACACCCTTGGGGGTGGTTGGATCTGTAACACCCCAAGTTCGAGAGGGCTCAATTTATGATGCAGAAGAAAATCAAGCATAAGATTTGAAGATTATTTGTTGAATAAGATCAGCCCAAGAATGGAAATAATCAATATTGAAGATTATTTTAGAATAATATCTTTTACTTTCTGTACAAGCATTTTACTTTGTCTCAAAATTTACGGTTATATTTTGTATTTTTATTTCTTTCTTTTTCTCCAAGTATTCTACTTGGAAAATACTTAAACTTTGCCTATATAAATGCATGTATGTATTATTTTGGAATCAAATTTTGAAGTATTAATTAAATTTTAAGTCTTTCCAAGCTCTTTCTTTGTTTTCTTATTTGGGACAGTTATGGATTTTCTCTTCCCTATTTGTTATTTTATCTCTTCTTGAAGTATCTTTACTATCTTCATTTCCTAGTTTATGCTGCTATCATACGCTGTTAGAACAATCTTATTTTTGTTCTACGTTAATTGTTATCAGAACTTAACTTATTCTTGGAGTGAATTTTCATCAGTTTTCATGACTGATGGTCATGGTCGTGGTAGGCGCAGATAGGTTATGAATGAGGAAGTCCCCTACCATGAACGCAGTGTACCAGATGTGATAATTGAACACTTGTAGAGGCATGTTTCGGAGTTAGCATACGCAAGACATGGAGATGTATCACGTTATTGACAGTTGTGATTCAGAATCTAATTTCGAGAACCCGCTTCACAATCCTCACTACAAAAAAACCAGATATTACTAACCTGTAGAAATTAACACTCTACTAAACATACTAACGTTATATAAATTTATACGTTACTAAATACTTCAGTAACCTGCAAAAATTAGGACGATACTATATAGTAACACATAATTATTCCACGTTACAATATAGTAACGTGTAAAACATTATACATTATTATTTAGTAACGTGATACCTTTTGTAGGTTACTAATATATATTTCAAATGTTTTTTTTTATAGTATCTATCAATTCAGAATTATACTAACGCGGTGTATTATGCACGTTACTATTGCAGTAACTTGGAAAACTTACACATTCCAATTATATACACTACAAAAACTAAGCATCTAGTAACGTGCAAAATTTTTCACGTTACTAAATTAGTGACGTGCTAAAAATTTGCGCATTACTAAAGTATTTAGTAACATGCAAATTTTGCATGTTACTAATTTAGTAACGTGGAAAATTTTGAACGTCACCAAATAGTAACGTGCAAAAATTTGCACATTACTAAATATTATGCAACATAATTTTCTTAAAAAAATATAATTTTTAAGAATTAGTAACGTGCAAATTGTTGCATGTTACTAAATTAGGAGAATGAATGGCCAGGAAAGAGATGATGAGGATGTTTCTAAAATCTTCAAACTTTTAGGGGTGGAGGGAAATAAAAAACAAAAAGTTTAATCATCAAACTTTTGAAAGATGAGATTTTTTATTTTTTAAATTGTTTTTATTTTTATTTTTTAAAATATATATATTGGTTTTTTTTTTCTTCTTAATTTATAGTTTTTTTTCGTTTGTTTTTTTTTTTTAAAAAAAATTGTTTCTTTTTCATTTTTTTTTTAATTTAATAGAAAACTGGTTTTACTTTTTTCTTTTTTTGTTTGTGTTTTTTTAAAATTGTTTTCATAATTTTCAGTTACTTTTTTCTATAAAAAAAAATAAGTAACTTTTTCGTTTTTTAATTTTAATTTATTTTTCGTTTTTTTTATAATTTATAATTTTGCTTTTAAAAAATAATTCTTTTATTATTATTATTTTATTTTTTTAGTTTCTTTTCTAAAAATAGGATTTTTTTTTTATATAATTTTCTGTTAATTTTTGTTTTTTTTTTTTTAAAAAAAAAAAATTTCTTTTTCATTTTTTTAATTTAATAGAAAATTGGTTTTTCTTTTTTGTTTTTTTAAAAAAACTTTTTCGTTATTTAATTTCATTTTTTTGTATTTTTCTTTAATGTTTTTAATTTGTTTTTCAAGAATAAATTTTTTATTTTTTTACCGAAAAATTGGTTGGTTGGTTGGTTTTTTTTTTTTTTTTTTTTTTTTTTTTTTTTTTTTTTTTTTTTTTTTTTTTTTTTTTTTTTTTTTTCGACCGGAGAAATGCACTATGATCGATTGGATGATTCTATTGAGTGATCATGTCATGATCGATCGCATGGTAGATTGAACCGATAACTGTGTCAAGTTTGATTAATCAAATGATCTATCGATCCTATGATCATGTCATGATCGATCGCACGTTAGATCGAACCGATAACTGTGTCAAGTTTAATTAATCGGATGATTTATCGATCCTATTAATCTATTACGATCGATCGGATGATCTATCGATCTAATTGATCGATCGGATGATCTATCGATCCTATTGATCGATCACGATCGATCGGATGATCTATTGACCCTATTGATCTATCATGATCGATCGAATGATCCATCGATCCTATTGATCGATCGGATGATCTATCGGATGATCTATCGATCCTATTGATCGATCGGATGATCTATCGATCATATGGATCGATCGGATGATCTATCGATCCTATTGATCGATTACGATCGATTGGATGATCTATCGATTATATTGATCGATCACGATCAATCGGATGATCTATCGATTATATTGATCGATCACGATCGATCGGATGATCTATCAATCCTATTGATTGATCACGATTGATCGGATGATCTATCGATCCTATCGATCGATTGGATGATCTATCGATTATATTGATCGATCGGATGATCTATCGATCCTATTGATCGATCACGATTGATCGGATGATCTATCGATCCTATTGATCGATCACGATCGATCGGATGATCTATCGATCCTATTGAACGATTGAATGATCTATCGATCATATTGATCTATCATGATCGATCGGATGATCTGTCGATCCTATTGATCGATTATGATAGATCGATGATCTATCGATCCTATTGATCGATCACGATCGATCGGATGATCTATCGATCCTATTGAACGATTGAATGATCTATCGATCATATTGATCTATCATGATCGATCGGATGATCTGTCGATCCTATTGATCGATTATGATAGATCGATGATCTATCGATCCTATTTATCTATCAAGATCGATCGGATGATCGATCGATCCTATTGATCGATCACGATCGATTGGATGATCTATCTATCAATCTTATTGATCGATCACGATCGATAAGATGATCTATCGATCCTATTGATCGATCAGATGATCTGCTGATCTATCAAGATCGATCGGATTATCTATTGATCCTATTGATCGATCAATCGAATGATCTATCGTGATCGATCGGATGATCTATCACGATTGATAGAATGATTTATCGATCCTAATGATCTATCACGATCAATCGAATAATCTATCGATCCTATTGATCTATCACGATTGATAGGATGATCTATTGATTCTAGTATAGTACTCTGATCGATCAAGATAAAACAATATGATCGATAGACCATTTGATGGATCATAGTGCATTAACTAGTCTGATCGATAATGATAGAGTTCGATCGATCAAAGTTGACACAGTGAAGGTTTGATCGAAACTCCAATTCATCTTAATTTAGTAGTCTGATCAATCATGATAGAACAATAAGATTGATAGACCATCCAATCGATCATAGTACATTAATTAGTCGGATAGATCGTGATAGAGTTCGATCGACCAGACTTGACATAGTGAAGGTTCGATCGAATGACCGATCGATCCTAGTGACTGTGATGTGTCAAATGTAAAACCTTTAAAAAAACACTACCAAGTTAAATCCTTTTTTTAAAATTAAAAAATAAATAACTGAAAATTAAAAAACTAAAAAACTAAAAAAAACCAATTTTTCGAAAAAAAAAAAGGAAAAAAGTTATTTTTTAAAAACAAATCAAAAAAATTAAATAAAAACGAATTTTAATTAAAAAACAAAATGATTTTTTTTTAAAAAAAAAAAAACAAAAAAAAAAACTGAAAATTATGAAAAGAATTAAAAAAAATACAAAACAAATGGAAAAGACCAGTTTCCTATTAAATTAAAAAAAGAAAAAGAACAATTTTTTTTGGTTTAAAAAAAAAAAACAATGAAAAAAAAGTGTAAATTTTTTTAAAAACCAATATATATATATATATATATATATATATATATATATATATATATTTTTTTTTTTTTCAAAAAAACTAATTAAAAAATAAAAACTCCCATCTTAAAAAAAATAAATAAATAAATAAATTTGGGGGGCGGGAACGTGCACGTGGGACACGAAAATTTTGTGTCCTGCGCACGGCACTCCCCAAAATTTTCGCATCCATTCGTGCGGGACACGAGTTCATGCAATTAATGCACGAAAATCTCTCGCCCTCCGTCACTCTCACTGTCTCACACACCGACTCTCTCTCTCTCTCACTCACTTGCCTTCCTCTTCTATGCTTTCTTCCAGATTCTTCCTTCTCTTTCATTTTTTTTTTTTTTTTTAAAAAAATTTATATACGATTCCTTCTCTTTCATTCTTACTTCTCTTGCACTTGCCTTCCTCTTCTTCTATGCTTTCTTCCAGATTCTTCCTTCTCTTTCATTTTTTTTTTTTTAATTTTTTTATACGTTTCCTTCTCTTTCATTCTTATTTCCTCCCGTCTTCTTTCTTGGCTCTTCAAACAGTGACAGAGAGAGTGAGAGATTGACGGAAGGAAAGGGAGATCGGTTGAGGGAGATAAATTGAGAGTTTGAGAGGGAGAAATTCATTGGAGAAAAGAGATGCAGAGACTGAGTGGAGGCCCGATCCTCTATGGGTCTCCGGTGGTTGTCGTCGACAAAGCTGTGGTGCGAACTCCGGTGGGCCCGTGGACCAGATATGACACGAGATTCATGAGACCCGAAAGCCAGAGAACGGTCGGTGCATGTCGACGATCGAATTTCGGTGATTAGAAGTGATTTCCGGCGACTGGGCAATGGGTTGCCGATCGTGATGTTTTCGGCTATTTCTGAGGAACTTTTGATAGTGTAATTTTAAATACTTTCTTCAATTTACTTGTGGTTAAGATTGCTAATTGATGTTAGATTATTATTGATGATATTTTGATTATTGGTTATGTAGATTGATTTTTGCTGGACCGTGTGTGGGTATTAGTCGGCCATGTCCTCTGTTGTGGATATTCTGGGGGTGATGTTGTATTTTGGTCAGTTATGGGTATGCTATCTTGTTTGGGTGTTTAGCCGATCAGATGTGTTGAGTTGTTGATGATTCTTGGCTGTATTGTTAAAATTTGGAGAGCTCGACGACCTTGAAAGATGACCATCTAAGCGAGGAGGATCTGGTCTCGTCGACGAGATCGACCTCCAGAGTATTGCCGAGCGGATGGTGTCTCCCGCCGGTTACCTCCAGAGTATCTAAAACCCTTTTTTCTTTTTCTTTTTTTCTTTTTTAATTTTTTTACATAATTTTAGTAACGTGTGAATACACGTTACTAAAAATAATAATATTTTGTTTTATTTTTATTTTTATTTTTATTAATTAATTTTAGTAACGTGTAAAAGTGTTGAACGTTACTAAAATTAGTAACGTGATAAATATCACGTTATTGAACTCAGTAACGTGCAACGTGAATTATCACTTTACTATGTTTACTGTCGTCTCATTTGCACGTTACTATATATTTACTAACGTGCAATTTTTCTGTAATGTGATGTTCATTTAGACGTTACTAAAATGATATTACTAACTGAGGGATTAGGAATGTGAAAATCACACCACTGATTTCAGGGACGAAACTAGACATTTAGTTGGGAGGGGGCCAAACAAAAAATAAATTAAAATATGTAGTTAACGTATAAATACAAAATATACTGGGTAGGTTTGGTATCTCTTCATCTCCAAGTTTTTTCAACGCCTTATTGAGTCTCTTATGTGCTTGAAAAAAATCTTCAACACATTTCCTTTTTTTTTTTTTTTTTGGTCTCAACTCTACACTACATCATCTACGACACAAAACAATATTTTATTTCATTCAACAGGTAATATCAGTCACAATATGGTGGAGTGATGCTTTTCACGGCGTGGCTGAACCGCCAATTATTTCAAAATTTCTTCATAAGATTCTAACTCCTACAAAGATTAATATTCTCAAGTTTTTTTTTTTTTTTTTTTTTTAATCTTCATCTTCCCAAGTTAATTCTCAGCAGTCAAGAACGAACCTCCAAAAAAACATGTTGAGAAATTTGCTCATCTGTTTTCAGCATGTACCCATACTTTAATTCATTTTTATTTCTCCATAAATTATAAACCGTTTCACAAAGAACCAATCGACAAAAAGAAGTTCTAAAAGATTTATTCCTTCACACTTTAACAACAAAAGTAGGCCAAAATTTCTATACAGCAAAAATGGGCCAAAATTTCTATACCATATCACTGCTATACATGCCTCCAAAGTTAGCACAATAATCCTGATCATAATTCACCTTTATCGGATTAAAATCCAACGGCAGCAAAGAGTAATCTAGTGGCTTCACGCAAAATATAGGCTGCAGCTAATTAATTCCCTCTAGTTCCATATTCTTCTGAAGTATCATCGCCTAAGTACCCATTATTCTTGATGTTGTATCCTTCATGATCACCATATAAACATTGTTTTTTTTTTTTTTTCAAATGAGCTGGGGGGGGGGGGGGGGGGGGCATGGCCACTACTGGCCACCCCCCCAGCTCCGTCCCTGACTAATTTCACGTTACTATAGTTTACTAGCGTGTAAAAGGCTTTTACACATTAGTAAACCTAGGTTACTAAAATTGAGAATTTTTGTAGTGCCTGCTCTGGTTCAGGGACAACGTAATTGAGATGAAGAGTTTGTTGATGAAGAGTTTCAACATGAAGAAGACGTTGAAGATCATTCTCAATGTTTTGTAGATTGTAATTCTCCACCAACTTATGTTACATATATCAATTATAAAGATCTTATAGAAATAAGTTTTTGTCATATGGTCAAGAGGCTGAACAAATAGTGGATAATCATGTGTTTAATGAAAGTCCAAAGAGTGAAATATCTCAATTCTTCAGACAATTAATTATGTTGATTTTTTTTGGGATTGAAAATTTTCTATCAATTTTTCCTAAAGAAAATCTTGACGTTTGTTTCGCATGTTGGAAGAAATTTTGATTTTTTGTGGTCAAGAAAGAATTGAAAATTTTTGAAAAAAAAATTATGTAGAGTGAATTTATGACAGTCAATCAAGAGCTTGTGAAGATTATTTCATCTCAAGTTGGTGTGAGTAACTTCAGATCTAATATTCAGAGTTATGTTGTGATGGGTTGAAAGTTTTCTTTCTTTAGATATCAAGTTGCTTTGGTGTTGAGAAGCATAGAATGGAGTGAATTGATTGTACATTTAAAAGATCGAGGCAAACATGATTCAAATTCGAGGATGAATTCTTTTCATCCTGGTGAGACTGATGTAAGAGAAAATTAGGCATAAGATTTGAAGATTATTTATTGAATATGATTAGCCCAAGAATAGAAAGAATCATAAAAAATATTTGAAGATTATTTTTAGAATAATATATTTTACTTTCTGTACAAGAATTTTAATTTGTCTCCAAGTTTACTGTTATGTTTTATATTTTTATTTATTTCTTTTTCTCAAAGTATTTTGATTGGAAAATATTCAAACTTTGCCTATATAGTTTCTTCTTGAATTCACTTTTCTGTTAGAACAATCTTAGTTCTTTCCCACGTCAATTTATTAAGCTTAAGGCTTCAGAAGTGCAAAAGTTACATATTAGGAACTCAAAGCATTTATAAACCAGTACCATGTTTGCCACGGAAAAATATTTTATGGAAGCATAATTATGCGTAAGGCATAATTAAACTTTCAAAGTAATATAAGGTCAAAGTAAGTAAAATTGTAACAAAAGAATATGTGAATGCAAATTTCTCCCTTATAAAGTGCCTAATGGCATGTTTGGATGCAAGTTAAAAAAAAAAAATCCACTTGCTACAGTGTTTGAGTTTAATACGACCCGAATTCAAACCGTTTTTCCATGCCCCGAATTCACTCCAAATTAAAAAAAAAAAAAAGAACAGGTTATCATTCTAGATGTGTGAATGACTGAAAATAATAATTATATATATTAAATAATAATTATTCATATTTATTTATATTAAATAATAATTATTTAAATCATTAGTTCACACTCATTTTCATAACTTTAATCATTTTACACTTTTTATACCTCCAATCATTTCCTATTATGGTTATTCGTGAAAAAATACTCACATACAACTATCACCCAAACATGATTTCAAATACAATTTAAATTCTATCAATCATCCAAACATCTTTTTTGCGTCAAAATTTGTGGAATAAATAATAGTTGAATTTTGATTTCAAAAAATTGAACACCCAAACCGGCCAAACGTACTATAAACATCTTGGCCTCCTAAAAAAAAAAAAGAAAGAGAGAAAGGCACAAGTAACATTGCCAACCGATTTAAAACGATTGGTTTTGAAAAGATTTTAAGCAACGAATTATAAATCCTAATAAGATATGACATATAACAACTTTCTTACTGAACTAAAATCATTTTTTCTAGTCTTTCTTAATAGAACTTATATTTCATAAAAGAATTCATAAACTAACTTCTTTCATCAAACTTGACATAAAACCATGATTTTTGAATGATTAGAAGCTTCTATTTTCACTTGTTACTATGGTCTCACATACAAAAATTAGGCCCCATATGCATAGGGTTGTGCGATCCAACCTTCGAAGATATAACAATGACACTCGTGGCCACTGATTTACCCTGAGTAACTGATTAACTTTTAGGTGCACTCAGTATGCAAACTTAGTGATCATGACCACACATTAACGTAATCGGAACTTTAGTTTGACGCACTCCATCATATCTCGGTATCATGCTTCTTTAATTTTTAAGCCAAACATTTTAAAACTTTCCTTAAAATATAATTCCACCTCACACGTGTTCATTTTTTACTTCCTGAGCTTTCAATAATCATATAAGCTTAGTATGTGTTAAAGGGTTACCCTTTCTTTACCTAAAAATTTCTTTTCTTGGGATGTTTCCATCAATAAAAAATTACTTAAATGGCCACGTTCTTTACATAGAAACTTCTTTTTTTAAAAAAAAAAAAAAATTTAAATTTTTTTATTTTTATAAATAGAAACCTCCTTTAAATAAAAACTTTCTTTAAATAAGGCACAATGACTCAAAAGCTTGCAAATCATGCATAGATAATAGAATAATGATTCAATGCCACCCAAATATACAACTTTTCACCACCTTGCCTCATAGGCAAGGTGGTCCCCCACTATTTTTTGAGTTTTTTTTTATTTTTTAAAAATAAATTAAGGTGAGGGACCACCTTGCCACATAAACAAAGTGGTAAAAAGTTGTATATTTAGGTGGTAGTGAATCATTATGAGCATTTGATTTCATAACTAAACATTGAAACTTGGAATATATATCAATCTAAAGCATTTATGGAATTTTAGGACTTGTATTGAAAGAATTTAATGGAAACAATACTTGCTGGTGTAGACATGAAGGACACAGATCATCTCCATTTCAAATGAAATAGATAGTATCCATTTAATGATCAATATTGACACATCTTTTAAAATTTTTAAATAATATGAAATCATGTAGACCGTTAAATGCACTAGCTCTAAATCCTGACCATGAATGGATACTATTCATTTCTTTTGAAATGAAGAGGATCCTATTCTAGACATAAAGAGTAGTAAGTCAAAACAATTGAAAGGGGTAAGCAATACTACTTACTTTATATAAAACAATAAGTTGTTGCATAGTTAAATGTTCAAAGTAATTTATCATAAAATGCGTAATTGGGAAGGAGTAGTCACATAATTTAAAACTTTATTTGGAAGGGGTCATGAATACTACTTACCTCGATATTGCATTTAAGAATGTAGGCAGTAATTGCTACAACTTGAACAATAAGGTTTAACTATGTCAGTCCTATGTAAGCATGAGTTCGGGTCGAGTTGGGGTGGGGCGGGTTTTGCGCTTTTCTTAGACTAGACCCAAAGTCATTGGGTTGGGAAATTCAAGCTTGTTACCCATAACATCCATTTGCCTTTGTTGGGTTTCGGGTTTCATGGGGCGGGGTCAAGTTCTGGTAAAAACCCACACCAAAATCAAATCAAATTTTGTCTCAAACTGAGACTAAAAATCTGAGATATAGGTTGATTTTGAGGCGGCTGGTTGAAACCTTGGTCGATCATCACAGAATTGTGTCCATCAAGAAAACTTGTACTTACTAGCTTGCTTGCAAAATTCACTGTCAATTTTGTAGAAACGCATTTACTGCTCTAGTGTTGTGTAGATACTCCATAGGTCCTAGAGATACCTGTACCATTTGATCGACCAAGGTTGATTTAATTTAGCAGAAACCTCACTAAGAGCCACAAAGAGAGAGAGAGAGAGAGAGAGAGAGATATCTGAGTTCAAAGCTAAGCTGCGTCTATGTTTAGGGAAAAATATTAGTGTTTCTGCCTCTGACGGAAAAATGTGCTATATATATGATTGCTTTGCTAATGTGAGGCAGGGTGGTACCCGCAGTTTTGTAAAATTATTATTGAAATTCGACTTGGGCCTGTCAAATTTCCAAAATAACAATCTGTAGCCAATTTTTAAACATGTGAATCCGCCTTTTTTGGGCAGGATCAGTGCAGGGCAAGCAAGTTATGTGGGTTGGGGCGAATTTTACCCTCCCCTATTGCTATGCTAAGTACATAAACCATAATTCGAGGTCAATCCTAACTTGCATTGGCCTTTTTGACCTTTCCCTTTTCTTAAAGAAATTTATTTCTTACAAATAGGCCTAGGCTTAGGGCTTAACCTAGGGTTTCTTTGTTTTTTTTTTTTTTGACATTGGTTTGAAAATAAGGTTTCATTTTTCTTAAAATTTATTTTATTCTAGTCTAACTTATTCTGTTATAAATTTCATAATTTTTTTGAATAAAGTAATTAAAGTAAGGTTAGTCTTGGAATTTCACTTAAAAATTATTTAGTTTTTCTTTCTAAAATCTAAAAAATGTTTTTATGGGGACTTGGGTAAAAAATGATCCATTGGGAGTTCTCATAACTAGGTTAACCACATCTAAAGGCCACAACTCACTAAGTGGGCCTAAACTAGTATACTACACTTAGCTAACTTTGCCCAATATTGGGTCCAAAACTCATTTAAGACTTATCACTTGACAAAATTTGGATCAAACAGCTCCTAAACATGTGAACAAAATTTCTTCAATTTGATTCAAAACTTGTTCTTGATGCAATTTGTGAGAAGTCTCTTAATGTATTTAAATAGTTTTAATACCACCTAAAAGGCTATTGATTATAAATGCTTTAATACTCAAGAGAACCATGGTAGTCTAACATATATATACTAAGAAGTGATTTTTAAGAAGATGATGCATATGCATTACATAGGTATAGCTACCACATGTTTTTTTCATGAAACGTATTGGCATATAGCCTCATGGATATCTATAAATTTAACACTGTATGGACTTAGCCACTTAATAAAAGTAACAAAATTATTCTTCCTTTGGTTCAAACTGGTTTTGAAATATTTAGGTGAAGCTTTCATAAAACACATTTATGCATAACATAAAAATGTTACATTGAAAGAGGAAAGAAATTAACTATTTACAATGGTGTGATTATGACCATGAGGTCTTGATGATCTTACTCTTTGCCAAATGTTATAGTGCTTTAAATATTTTTATGTATTCCTTATTTTTTTTCTTTGTGTATTAAACTACTATAGTATCATATATTTTATTACGTTATACTTTAATTTTTTTTAATATTGTATTTTATTGTATTTAATTAAATAAGAAAAACTGTAAATGAAAGTATCTTTCTCACATCCAGGCTACTCTTCTCCTAGGAATCCTAACTTGGTATGCAAGCTCAAGAAAGCAATTTACGTTACAGCCTCAGACAAGATAAAGCAGGCCCCCTTCTTAGTTCTTGGTGCCTGCTTTCAGAAATTTAGATGCCTATGCCTCTTCTTTATCGATATGATTCCCATCATTTGCAGTCGAAGGTAAAGGAGACAAGGGCGAGGCACCGAACATGTTCTATCCTCAACCTCTAGGGTTGGTGAGGTGTTGAAGTTGACTTGAGCTCTTAGGAATTGAAGAGATCGAACAGGTGGAGAGAAAACTTATGAGAAATGAGGGAAATGTGGTAGAAAGAAGAAATAGTTGAGTGTTATGTGAGGGTTGAGTATAACTGTGCAAGATACCAAAAAGTTGGGTTTTCGAAACCCAATAAAGTCTGTCTCCTAAAGTTGATGGTCATCACCTATTGCTTAGGTTTATCAAAGTAAAGCAACTTTTTCTAAAAAACTAGTTTGTCTTTTGTATGAAAAGGTTTATGATTCTAAGGTGAGAAATTAGCAAGGGTTGACTTTGTTAACTAAGGATAGGGGTAAGGGTAGGGGTAGGGATAAGGGTGTGAAACCGATGGCGATTGCGGTTATTTCCTCATAACCGCAACTGCAATCAAGGTAGACGGTTATTTACTTTTAAATGATGTAGTTATAAGCAATTGACAATTATGCTGTTATTAAAAACTGATTATTAAATGGTAATCACTTTTCATAAATTATTGATTTTTTTTTTAATTGGATAAAAATAAGCCAAGAGGATAAAATATCAAAACCACCAAAAAAATAAAAAAGAAAAAAAATATTTGATTACTTGGTAAATTACATTATTTTGCAAACTTTTTGGAATAACCTCACTCAAGGTACTGAACTATCGCCATATTTGACTTAAGGGTACTGAACTTCAAAACGTCTCAAATTAGGGTATTCAATTTTTAAAACTTTTCAATTACAGGTACTTCGTTAGGATTTGCCGTTAAATCCTGCCAAAATTTTCAAAATATCATTGTGTTTATTTTTTTAAAAAAATTTCAAAGACTCAGGCATGCATATTTTTGCAAATTTTGTTAAATTCTGATCAACGCTTAAATCCTAGTAATTGTTTTTTTTCCTAAAAAAAAAGGGTATTTTGAGAATTTTGGAAGGATTTAACAGCAAATTCTAATAGAGTACTTATAATTGAAACGTTTGAAAAATTAGATACCCTAGTGTGAGATGTTTGAAGTTCAGTACCTTTAAGTCAAATAGGGCGAGAATTCGGTACCCTTAAATAAAATTATCCCAAAATTTTTTATTGGAAGATACATGAAGACACTTTTCTATGTATCACTAATAGCCCTAGAACTAATGCACTGTTTTTTTTTTTTCGCAAAAATAATAATAAATACATTTACAACAATGAAGCACATTGAGAAAGAATTGATAATAATAATAAAAAAAATATTAATGTAATTAACTTTATTTTGACTATAAATAGGACACTTTCGTATTATTAATAAGAATATACTTTACAAGCTTTCTTTTGTTTCCTCCTCTTAATTAGGCTAAAAAAATCCCAAAGGACAGAGATTTGGGGGGGGGGGGGGGGGGGGGGGGGGGGGTTAGGGCCATGCCCCCCCCAATTTCTTAAAAAAAAAAAAAAAAAAAAAAAAAAAAAAAATTTCATACCCTCGGCCCCGGTAGATTTTTCTCAGATATCTTGGATGCCCACGCTCAACCAATCCCCAGGGACATCGAAACTAACATCAGCAATAAGTTGCAAACGTTGTTTCACAGTTATACTTTCTGTTTCAGCCTGTTTCACTTTCAGAGATTCAGAAATTAGGTTAGTCTTCATCAAGAAGATGATAGAAACTGAAACGATGCCGTTCACACACTTAGCATTTTTTTTATTTGACGAAAACGCTCCGTTTCAATTATAAAGCTTGACGAAAACGTGGCACTCGAGTCGCCAACCAAAACGTACGTAGCACTCTTAAGTCCGACCTTGAGACTTGAGCCTGTGAGCGTGAGACCATGATAGTGATTAATAAGTGAGTTGTGTGATATTTTAAAGGCCATTATCTTTTATCTTTTAAAAGGTAAATGCAAAAATTGTATGCTTTTATATTTATATCATTCAATATAAATTAATTGTTTATAATTATAAAAATCAAAAATAAATTGTCCGTTGCATTTATATGTATTAAATAATTATTATTTTTTTAAAAAAATTGTCTCTATATTTTGTTAATTATATTCTTCAATATTTTTAATAAATTTTTGTTCAACTTTATTTTTTAATTTTGACTCATATGAACTAAAATCCTAACTCTACTATTATCTGACATAATGTGGTGCTGTAAATTTGGAAATTTTTGCATTCATATCTTTGATTTGGACGAAAAGTTCAGCTCTATTCAAGTTTGAGTTTGTGATTTGGCATTTGAGTAGATATGATTCATTATATTTCACGTTTGTTGTCAGCTTTAGATTACTATAACAAAAAAAGAAAAAAAGAAAAAAAAAAAAAAAAAAAAAAAAAGAGAAAAAAGAAGAGAAAAGCCAATGACGAATTTGGGGGGGCGGTATAGGTCATGCTACCCAAATCCTAAGAAGCAACAAAATTTTTTAACCCCTGGCCCTGCCCATTATATCTTTTGGCTTCCCTGCCAAACGAGGTTTCACAATCCACATAGCTAGGCATGTAGGACTCACATTTGTATGTCAGTTTCATAAGATATATGCATCAAAAAGTGTAGGAAGATATTGTGGTGTGTCCATTCAACAATCCACCGTATGTCGTACGCTCCTGTGGGGTTGGAAGAAAAAGTAGGAGGTTGCAGGCTACACAGGTTGGGACTGGGAGTGGGAGCATTGAGCAGTGGCCAATGAGCACTGCAGCAAGAAAGAAGAAAAGAAGAGAAAGTGAGGGAGGCAAAGGCAAGATGCACGAAATGAAAAAGAAGAGGGAAAAAAAAAACCCTAGTGGAATTAGGTTTTAATTATATATATAACTGGTTACCGATTACCCGGTTATTAACCGAATTTCTACATCCCTATAACCGGTTATCGGTTACCCGATTATCAACTGAATTTCTAAATCCCTATAACTGGTAACTGTAATCGACCTAAGTAGTTTTCCAGTTATCTAGCTGCCATGATTTTCGATTACGCAGTTATGCGATTATTTGGCTATGCGGTTAGTGGTTGTTGGAGGTTATTAGCGGTTAATAACTGCCCCGCTTATACACCTTTAGTTATAAATATGTAAATGAGCACTTCATTAATAAAAAAATGGGAAAAATAGATTCTATCCCGCAAAGTTTCAAAATTTTTTCAATTTTTCTAACAATGTTTAAAAATTGGCAATGTCCACCTACTAAGTTTCTAAAATTACCACTGTAAACCATCAGTTAGTCAAGTTTGTCTTCTTTAACAAAAATCAACTCGTGTGTCACAAGTTGGTTTTTAGGGATAAACGTCCCTAAAATACCCTTAAAAACAGTTTATTTTTTATTTCTTTTAAAAAAGGAATTAAAAAACCAAAAAAAAAAAAAAAAAAGATGCTTGGGTGGTAGAAACTACCCCTAAGTGGCCAAATGGCTCAGGCCATCCCCAACGTTTCTTCTTCTTCTTCTTCTTCTTCTTCTTCTTCTTATTTTTATTTTTTATTTTTTATTTTTTATTTTCATTTTTTCAACTATTTTTTTCTTAGTTCTTAGGGTTATTTTGGAGACATTTGTCCTTAAAAACTCACGTGCGGTGTATGTAGGTTGATTTTCGTTAGAGAAGACGGACTTGAGTAATAGATGAGTAACATTAACAATTTCAAAAACTTAGTGGATGGACATTGTAAAATATGAAAGATTAGAGGTAAAAGTGAAAAAGTTGTGAAAATTTGGGAAGGGGTAAAATGTATTTTTTCCATAAAAAATTATATTAAGTTTAAATCATAAAATTTTAATCCTATTGCCCAAGATGTCATGTGTCATGAATTGAACAATTAACTTTTGCATATCATTAGGGTTTAAATTAGACCATCAAATGATGCATATCATTACTTTTTATGGTCTCTTAGAAGGCTTCCAAGTTTTACTAAGCTAATTTGGCCCAACATCAAAGGCCTGCCCATCTAATCTCAATACTTTGGATCAAGGTGAAGGTGTTGCAAGACCACACTCTAAGGGCTTTCCGCGTGATTGGACCATCCTAAAAAATGATAGTTAGCTTCTTTTTGGGGGTTGGCATGACTCTCTCTCCGATCCCCCCCTCCCCCTCCTTTTTTTTTTTTGGTATTTTTTTTTCTTTTTTTTGCTTTCATCAGTTTTCTTTATAATCTTTTTAAGAGTATAGATGATATTTTATGTTCCTACTATTAGAAAAGTGACGAAAATATCTGATTGAAAAATGGCTAAACTGAATTCTATTATTGCCAAATTTAAAATACTAATGCTATATGCAAGACTCTTATATCTTATCCTCCTACATGCGACATGACTTTTAAAATCAGCATTGAATTTGTGATGAATCATTATTGAATTTTGATTCAATAATAATTTTAAAAGATATGTCACATATGGGGGTATTACTCAATTTTAAAACCTAGAGAACTTTTTGAAAATGACCTAAAACTTAGGGGTAATTTATTTTATTTTTTCCGCATAGTATAGCCATAACAACTCATTATATTGATTTTCCAATCCCTACGCCCCAACCCCACCCAATACAATCTGGCAGCAGGCTATTCCCATCTTTATCCTATGAAGAAGCCTTTCCTAGCAAATAAGTAAATAGATAGATAAAAATATAAAGATCATTTCCAGTTCAAATGAAATGGATATATAATATAAATCTTATTGTCAAAATTTAAAGTTTGTGTTAACGGTTTATATGAAGTCAATATTAGCACATCTTTTATAAAGTTTAAATAATGTGAAATCGTATATGTTGACCATGAAACGGAGGGGATTCTATTCCATTTTTCCATTTCCCCGTACATAATTAAAGCCAGCTTAGAACAAGTCTGTTACAATAAAGATGCACGCATGCTAAAGAGTTATTGGAATGCGCGCCAAATTTAGAATAACAAGTTTAATCAATGCAAGAGTAGACTGAAATACTTGCCAAAAGTACCACTGCATCTTTAAGTTGGTATTGGAGTCTTAACTGAGTAATGTTAGAAGTCTCTCTTGGATAATTTTTATATCATTCCAATAATAATGTGGTTTTTAAAATCAGCATCGAGCTTGTAATTGATCAATATTGAGTTTTGAACAAATGATGATTTTAAAAGCCACCTCATTTTTAGAGGGACATAATAGTGACACAAGAGGGACTTCTAAAATTACTCGTTCTAATTATAAACAATTCGCTTTTAGTTTTCTTTGTTCTACCCATTTAATTAATAGATGAAGATTTAATATCTTCTCTTTGATTCTTATGATAAACTTGTTGGAATGCACAAATTAAAGACACTTATAATTTAGATTGTTTCCAAATTCCACCAATATAATATAAGATTTATACACATGCAAAAGGGTGTCAAATAAGGATTGAATCCACACCATGCAATTAAGTATTAACTGTTAAAATTGCTATCTATTATATTAATTAAATTGGATAAATTAATTAATCATTTCTTATCACCTTGAGTTTGGATAAGTGGTGATTTAATATGGTATCATAAGTAGATGTCATGAGTTTGAACATCGACTCCACAATTCACTCTCAATTTCAGTTAAATATTTCACGTGTTGAGCCTTACTTATACCTCACATGTGAGCTAGGAGGGAGTATTATAATATTTCAATTAAAATGAATAAATCAACCATCTCTTATTAGCTTAAGTTTTTGCGATAAGTGATGATTCATTACTAGCAAATATGATTGGAATCCATGTATAATTATAAGTTGTTTTGCTTACATGGGCTCAAGATAATTGCATTTCACCTTAGATATGGAGATCTTGAGAAACACCATAGCACGGAGAATCCTTCCACTCCTTAGAATAAGATCTAAGGATTTCCCTTGCTTTGTCTTTCAAGTATGCGGCGCAGTCAAGTTGGAGCAGTGACCAAAGCTTTTTCACCGCCCCAACCTTTAACATCTCCTCAAGCACCGGAGATGTCCCTGAGGAGTACTTACAAATCATTGAAAGGATCAGAATCGCTCGATCGTCGGCTGCCGCTGAAACTCTGAAGATCCTGTTTGAGACCACAGCAATGCCTCCTACATGGCTTAGAAACTGTGCTCTCCCATCGGCGCAAGAACATAGATGAAGTAGTATCCCTAAAATCAGCTCCGTAGTTCTCCTTTCAGGCAGCCCCAGTTCAAGCTCAATGAGCTCAAAAACTGCGCCCACTTCAGCCATCATTATTCGATTTCTTCCCCAAGGAGAAGCTTCTAACAACACATGCAAAGCAGCGTTAATTCCTTCTTGAGTGATCCCACTCCTTAAGCCTCGTACAATCGCCTTAAAGAATTCGGGTTTCAATGTTTCTAACAATACACTTGAGCTCCCGGGCTTGACGATTGCTTTCAACACTATCATCGCATGGGATTTCACTGTCGGGTGATTTTCCATCTCACAACACAAAACCCAGGTCAGCGAATCGATAATATGATCATTCTCCGCAAGAAGTTGCTTTAGCTCGGCTGAAGGGATCGGGATAAAGTTAAGCACGCTGAGAGCTTCTTCAATGCCATTTATTTGACCGTTCTTGAAACATGTCGCAATAAACAACAACATGGCTTTCGGCACGCCGGCTTCCACCATGGGATTCCTATTCCTTTCACTCCCAGCCGCGAGGAACTCCAACTGTCTGACAGTTTTCAGTTGGAGCTGATGAGGTTGCGAAAGGTGTTTGATGAGTTTGAGGACTTGAAACCTGTCGAGAGGCGGCTTAGGCGTGGGAATCCGGTCGATGCCATGCGAGGCATTTTGGGTGCACCAAGCCTGGATTAGCCGGCGTAATGTGTGATTAGGGGTTAAGCCGGATTCTTTTGGCAAAGGCTGTTTGCTGACCGGACATGTGGTGTTCTTGCTTGTGAACAGCCAGTGTTCGATGCTTTCCCTGTCGTAAGTAATGCCTGTTATGGCTGTCACGGGGTCTTTCATGATTTGGAGGGATATAGGGCAGATAAAATACTGAGGAACTTCAATGTCATCCATGGAATAGTACGCAGATAAATCGATATAGGATAGTATGTAATATATACAAATATATATCTTCACGTTAGAATTAATCGCTTTGGGATCGAGGATAAGAGGTTGGAGATGATGATGGGTGGGTGGCGGCCGGTGGTAAGAGAAAGCGGCTATAGTTTATCAACAAGTATATTGAGAATTGAGAGAATTATATGAGATATTGGTCGTGTTTTCTGCTTAGTCATATAGTCTAAATGGAACCATTCTTACACCAATAATTCATTGTTCTAAGAGAGACCGTTCTGTGGTCAAAGGAGGAACTTGCGGAGGAAGGCCACACGGAATTGTAAGAATAGATCAGGCATCAAAGCCTATTTAAGTTCATTGTGCGTTTGGCCCACCGCATAAAAAACATTACATTTTCCTATAGTATTAATTAGGTTGATTCCGGGTTCTCTCTATTTAAATAAACTTGTCAAAACATTGCCTTTGACATTGGTCTATTTTTTTTTTTAAAAAAAAATTAATACTTGTAGTTTGATTCGAAATTAAATGGACTTTGTGGTTTCAAAGTGTTGTGTGCGCAAGTAAAAAAAATGTCGTAGACGGTACCTGTAGTACTAATTTGATAAACGCAGATGGTACTTTTGTTCTGTTCAATATTTTAACGGCGTACCACGTTAAATCAATCAACAATTGTCACGTGTTCCGTATATCTCACTAATATTATTTAAAATTTTAAAACCTTTTTTACCACCCCTGACAAAAAAAATAAAAAACTTAAGGGATTGGATGGGCATGGCACACCATTAAAACATTGGACGAAAGTACCATACATATATATATATATATGCGTTTATCAGATTACTCCAAGTACCATCTACTATACTTTCTGAAACCAAAGTGTCCGTTTGATTTCGAGTAAAATTACGTGTACTTAAAAAAACATTGACCCTTTAAAATATGAGGCCGGGGAGAAATGAGAGTACAAATAGGTTTTGTGTATTTTTTATTTTTATTTTTGTTCAAGTTTTGTGTGATGTTATAGGTGAAACAAAATAGAGATTAATTAAGGCTCCGATGAGTTTGATGTAAAATATTTTTTATCGGAAAATATTTTCAAGTGAAAATGATTTCTCTAAAAATGATTTTTTGGCATTTGGTTCGTACGAAAAAATGAGCGACTGCAGAAAAAGGCCAGCGACTTCCAGCAACCTTCGACAGAGGTCTAGCAGCTTCCCGCTACGGTTCGGCAAACTTCGATGATTTGAGATTGAGAAGCTCAAATGTGAGGAAATGATTTGCAGGATTTTTGTTTTAGTGAAAAATTTATTTATAATTTTTTAGGGGGGTAGGAAAATACAGTTACCCTGTACGTGAACTGTATTTTCTACTTCCTGTGTTTCTCATCGAGCCAAAGCTAGCTCATCTCCCCACATAAAAGGTGGCCTTTTATTTTCATGGGTTGCCCACCAAATTATATACCTAGACTTATATATACATGGACATAAACAGTTCTCCATCGGTCATTATGCATGGGAATATAGAATTAAAAGGTTCCTCTTTTTTCCTTTTTCATTTTTTTTTTTTGTTAAGATAAGAGAGTGACATAAATTTGTAAGATTTGTTACTAATAATCTTCCTTATTTCATCTTACGTACATTTTATCATCTGGGTCAAAATATATATAAGTGGATATTTATTGTTTTATTGTAATAATACATGTAGGAATAAACTTACTCCTTTTTTACTGCTCAGAATTAATCAATTTAGGAAATTTAACTGCTGAAAACCAAATCCCAAGCCCATTTACTTGTTGGTTTAGAAAAAATGATAATTGTACTATTGGTTTATAGGGTTGACATAAATTACAAATGTGGTACAAAAAATTCATGAAGGGTCCTTGTGATAAACTATAATTACGAATCACTTCCTTAAACCTATTTTATATCCATTAAATTAACAGATTTCATCAATTTACTACGTCATACTCAATAAAAAAATCGACACGTATCAAATCGTACGATTATCCCTGAAAAAGAAAAAAAGTTATTCAAAATCGAATAAAGAAATGAGAAGTATATATTGAAAGAACAAGCTCGATCGACTAACGGGATTCGCGCCTGACTGAAAACCTAAACCAACTATAATTGTGTCCAACATACGCAATGTGACCAAGCCAACGAGTCAATAAAGATAAGTCATTTTGACCGTTATTTACTTTATTGTAAATTATTAAGGACCAGATCAGAAATTTCGAGATCTTGTTTTTGAAAGGAATGTCGAGAAATTTCAAGAAATTTCAGATTCCAGAACACAAAATATATTTCTTAGCTTCTTTCTAGAGCCACATCAATAAATTTATGATGTTACATAATTTCCTCCTTATCGGAAATATTAGCTGATAATATATGATGTTGCATAATTTCCTTCTTCTTTCTAGAGCCACATGCAAAACGAAAATTCGGATCATCAAGATTGCCTAGGATATAGCAACAGCGACTAATACCTCAATTAATCCTGGCCGTTTGTTTGTAATGAATGGTTAGGATTGTGCTATATCATCAAAATCTTGAAGAAGAAAAAACCTAAAAATGTTTTAAGAGCATTTCTAGTGGTAATGGTTATTTAATTTTAGCTACTCAAAATATCATTTTTATTTTATTTTATTTTTTGTTTTTATTTTTACTTTTACTTTAGTAACTTTTCGATATAAACTCCAACAGATTATTTATCTTATTCTCTACTTTCGTTAAATGTTATTTTTCAATATAGTTTTTATTGTGAAAGTTGAGGGAGAGGGAGAGAGAGATTGAGAGAGAGGGAGGGGGAAAAGAGGGGAGAGAAAAGAATAAATAAAAAAAAAAAAGACTAAAATATGCTACAGTGAATAGAGATGCTCTATTTTGAAGATCTATTGGAGGGATAAAGTGGCTCATAATATTTAGTTATCATGAGCCATATGAATGGTCTGCTAAAAATGCTCTATAAAATTAAAACAAGGATGGTTGTCAAACCCGAGATGATTGACAATCCCCATCAACTATTTAAGAGTGGCCAAACTTTTTTGAGGTAGTCAACCGTTTTCATTAGCTACTTTGTGGGTGGCCGACCATGTATGCCTAAAACTATTTTAGGGTAGTTCGGTTGCCCCATCAGTTGTTTTAGGTGTAGTGGGTGGCTTGCTTTGTGAGTGATTCGCCACTCGATCCATAATTGATTTTGGGATGACGGTATCTCTAAAAATTTAAAGTAGATACATCTAATGGTGTACGAAATGACACATTATTTAAATTTTTAAAATAATGTATCGTATTGACATCAAGATTGGGGTGGAGTACACGCTTAATTATTAGGAGTGTCAATTCGGCCGGTTATAATCGGTAGCCGATTATCAGTTTTAGCCTTTTAAAAAATCCAGTTATAACCGAAAAATCGGGCATATATATATAACAAAAACCCGGTTAAGTGGTTAACAGTTTTTCTTCATGTTGTTTGGACCAGGCCCCGTTAAGACTCGACTATCTTTCACCTACAACATTTGGACCAACACGCATGGCTAGTATTAGCACAACTCTAAAGTTGACATTTACTCTCATCCCTTGATTCCTTATCTGCTCTCACACTCACGTTGCACGCTCGGCTTCCACAAATTCTTTATCTTCTCTCATACGTCGTTTCATCTGCTCTCATACAGTCACAAGTCGAACGCCTGGTTTCATCTCATTTCATCTGCTTCCACACGTCGCATGACGAGGCATTGGGCAAACAACATGGCCCTTCAAATCAGAGATCGAGACGGAGCTCCTCAGCTCCTCACATGGCTCAAGTTTGGTATCGAAAGCATCTCCGTCTCCATCGACGTCAATGATACTAGCATTCCACCACTCCCCTGCAATCACAATTTATATTAGGAACAAAGACGCGTCTCTGTCTCCATTAATTTGGGTTTTTTTAGATCTTTTCATGTGTTTTTTTTTTTTTTTGGTGTATTTTCTATGTATAGATCTACAGTATATGTTTTGTTTCATTTTGTTTTAAATCTCCATCTATCTGATTGTATTTTTATTTTTTTTGGTTTCGTTTGGTTGCTTAGAAAATTCTCAATCTGATTGTATTCTCAATCTAAATCATCTGATTGTAATTTCTGGTTTTGTTTGGTTGCTTAAAAAATTCTCGATCTGAATCATCTGATTGCAATTTTTTTTTTTTTTTTGTTTTTGTTTTTGTTTTTGTTTCAGTACCCGATCCGAATAACCAAGTACCAACTAGGATAGCTGGTTAACCGCCAGTTAACTGGCTACCTAGTTCCGGAGCCGGTTGGTATTTTTTAATAACCAGAGACTCTGGAGCCGGTTATTGGTTTTGGCCAAAAATCGAGAATTAGCTCCGAGTTTACATCCCTATTAATTATTTCTTTATTTGTATTGCGAAAAAGACTTGGAATGTTTACCAGCAGCAGTGCACTAGGATCGAATCTACTTTTTTTTT
Source organism: Alnus glutinosa (assembly GCF_958979055.1). Taxonomy (NCBI): domain Eukaryota; kingdom Viridiplantae; phylum Streptophyta; class Magnoliopsida; order Fagales; family Betulaceae; genus Alnus; species Alnus glutinosa. The sequence continues at coordinate 9,853,243 of NC_084892.1, forward strand.
ATCACAAGATTGTTAGGTTTCTTTGACCAACCAGACGTACGTAGTTTAATTAGCAAGATTTTAATTTCGTGAATTACAAACAAGACATTCAGTAGATCGAAAGTATATATTTCGTTCCGTTTTGTTTTAAATTTCCATTGATCTGATTGTATTTTCTTTTTTAAATTTTTATTTTTCGTTTGGTTGCTTAGAAAATTCTGGATCTGAATCATTTCTAATTATTTTATTTTATTTTATTTTTTTAAATACCCGGTCCAAATTACCGGGTACCAACTGAGATAGCCGGTTAATCAGCTACTTGGTTTCGGAGTCGGTTGGCATATTTTAATAACTAGAGACCCCAGAGCCGGTTACCAATTTTGGCTAATAACCAAGAATCGGCTCTGAATTTATATCTTTATATATAATAATTATTGCTTTATTTGTTTTGCAAAAAAGACTTGGAATGTTTACCAGCGGCAGTGCACTACGAGAATCAACTTTTTTTTTTTTTTTTATCACAAGATTGTCAGGTTTCTTTGACCAACCAGACGTACGCACTCTAATTAGCAAGATTTAATTTCGTGAATTAATTACAAACAAGACATTCAGTGGAACACATGACCCTCGTAAGTCGTACGTAGGGCATGAAGAAAAGCCAGGTTGAACGCGTTTGATATTCTTTCACTAATTTGGTGCAAAGATGACACGACAAAGTAACATCCTGCCTACGTCTGAAGGAATATTAATAGAAAGAGTCAAAGTAGAACTATTGACTCAGTTCACAAAGAGACAATTTATTTGCTTGCTTTTCTACTTGGCAGCCTCTTAAGTCCAAGTCAAAAGTTGCATGTTTACGTAAAGAGTTACTTGAGTCAATGCAAACATATATACAAATTAAGTTTTTTGCTGCTTTGTGCTCTATGATTTGTGAAGATCCTTTCGTAATTTTGAGAATTTATTTGAGAGTTTACGTCACTAGCTGTTCTACCTTTTCTAATACTCCAAATATAGTCGTCCGCTTGGTTGAATTCTCAGGCGCTTTCCATGGCCCAAATTTTCGGCTGGTCGTAGCATATTGGTTTCCTTTGAATTTCAATTAATGTTTCAAAGTCCATCTGCTTTCTGTAATCTGTTTCTGGATGCGGTTAACCTTCTCTTAATTTGGACACCTATAATTTACTGCAAATTCATGCATATATTCTCCAGTACTCCACGTTCCCTTTGAACACTCAAGTTTCTATTAAGGTGTACGTAGTTACTAGCCAGAAACATGCATCTTGGTGCAGAATAGAAAAGTAAATGGCGTGGATCATACGTACTCTAGTTGATATTCATTGAATTTACAAGCAAGATGAAAAAAGAAAATGGGAATTGTCCCATATATAAGGCCAAGGGCTTGAATTTTACCCTGGTCACAAATAACAGATTTGAGTTTTCAATTTTGACAATTAAAGACTTTGGTTTTTTACTTTAACAATCAGTTTCTTAAGAGATCGAAGACCAACAACAATCATTTTGTTCACATTGTAGCAATAAAAGCATACTACTTAAATCTAGATATCACTACAAAAATCGCTGCAGTTTGACACGTGTCTACAGTACCCGTTACTGTAGACACGCGTCAAATTTGACACGTGTCACAAGTGACACGTGTCAAATTGTGCAAGCGTCAAAAATGGACACGCGTATGAAATACACGTGTCCAATTGGACACGTGTATTTTATACGCGTGTGCAAGTGGACACGAGTATAAAATACTCGTGTCAAACTGGACACGTGTCTTAATACACGTGTGCAAGTGGACACGAGTATAAAATACTCGTGTCGAACTGGACACGTGTAATAAGACACGTGTCCAGTTTGACACGAGTATTTTATACTCGTGTCCACTTGCACACGTGTATTAAGACACGTGTCCAGTTTGACACGAGTATTTTATACTCGTGTCCACTTGCACACGTGTATTTTTACACGTGGCAAATTGGTATTTTTTTGCCAAAATAAACATTAAAAAAAAAATCAGTGTTGTATTAATTTTTTAAAATTAAAAAAAAAAATTAAACTCATTATCTTATTAATCATACAAATCTTTGAAAATACGGTGTACATAACTTATACACATAAAATTAAGTTTGAAAAGTATATGCTATATGTAAATTTTATATTTGAAATTTATACTTTTTAGGTTCTTTATTTATATGTATATAGTATACTATATTGTACTATATACATAATTAACCAAATTTGGTGCTATATATCTAATTAAACCAAATAGTTCAAATTAGGGTTCAGTTTTGTACACCATCTACGTTTAGAAACAAAAAAAAAAAATTTAAACATAACAAAGTTAAAAAACCTATAATTAATACTATATATATAGATATGCATGCATGTAAACGGTTTAGAAATTATATATAGTAACCTTTTTATTTATGGCTATATATAGTAATTGCAATTATTTTTAGAATTCTGCGCTACATAATGAATTAAATACTTATAGTTTAGTCCCTCATATAGTACATATATACATTTAGGGTTTATGGCTATATATAGTACATACCCTTAGGGTTAGGGTTTATAGCTATATATAGTATATACACTTAGGGCTAGGGTTTATACCTATATATAGTATATATACTTAGGATTATGGTTTATCGATATATATAGTATATACACTTACGGTTTGGGTTTTAGGGTTTATAGGTATATATAATATATACACTTAGGGCTATGAATTATAATTTAATTGATTTTACGTTTAATGAATAATAATGTCAATATATTTTTCACGTTTCATTATTGTACACTTTTAAATATATATATATATATTAAATCATGAGCAGTTCAAAATTAAATAAAACCGATATATATAGTATATACACTTAAACTTATGATTTATAGCTATATATAGTATACATACTTAGGGTTAGGGTTTATCGCTATATATAGTATATACACTTAGGGTTAGGGTTTATAGCTATATATAGTATATACTTAGGGTTAAGGTTTATCGCTATATATAGTATATACACTTAGGGTTAGGGTTTTATGTTGTATAGGTATATATAATATATACACTTAAAGCTATGGGTTATGATTTAATTGATTTTACATTTTATGAATAATAATGTCAATATATTTTTCATGTGTTATTATTGTATACTTTTAAATATATATATTAAATCACGAGGATTAGGGTTAGGGTTTATGACTATATACAATACGTACCATTAATTAGGATTGTAGTTTATAGCTATATATAGTCTATGCACTTAGGGTTAGAGTTTAATTTTATGGTTAGGTTTTAGTTTTTATTTTTTATTTAGCTATATGTACGGTATATACATTTCAGGCTGCATGGGTTTATATTTTTTTTTTATGTGGTTAATTAAATTATATATATATATATATATATATATATATATATATATATATATATATATATATATATATATATATATATATATTTTTTTTTTTTTTTATGCATGCAAATACATTTCGGGACGTGTATTTAAATACAAAATAATATATAGTACATATACTTAGGGTTATGGTAGTATAGTATATATACTTATACTTAGTGTCATGATTTAAATTTAGGGTTTATATTTAGTTTTAATTTATAGTTTATGTTTTAGTTTTAGGTCTTAGGGTTTAGCAATGTGTACATGCAGTACATGCAGTGCATACACGTTATGGGTTGCATGGGTTTATATAAAATATATATAATATATTAAATATATTATATAATATATTAAAAAAAAATAAAAAAAATGACATTTGGAGACGTGTATTTACATACACGTCCCCAATTGGGCACGTGTACTACGTACACGTGTCCAATTGATTGGCCAGGTACTGCGCGGGAGTTCTCCCGCGCGCCACCTGGCCAATCTTAGGATATAAATTATATTTAAATTATATATTATTCAAATTATATACTTTTTAAATATATTTTAAATTCAAAATTTTATATTTAATTTATATAAAAGAAATGGGTAGCTTCCAGAGGAAGCTACCCATTTCTTACGTAATTCTCTCTCTCTCTCACTCTATCTCTCTCTCTCTCTCTCTCTCTCTCTCTCTCTCTCTCTCTCTCCGTCGAGCTCTGGCCGGCGACGACAGCCCATTCCGGCGACCCTCCCTCTCTCTCGCTCTCCCTAGCTCTCTCACCTCCCGTTCCGGCCGGCCAGTACTGTCCGGTACCGGCCCTCTCTCTCTCTCTCTCTCTCTCTAGCTCTCTCTCTCTCTCAGCTCTCGCCACTGTCCCCCGCCACTGCACAGCCCTCGCGTTCGTTCAAGGTATTCCCTCCACTTCCGGCCTCTCACTCTCACTCATCTTCTCAATCTCTCTCTCTCTCTCTCTCTCTCTCTCTCTCTCTCTCTCTCTCTCTCTCTCTCTCTCTCTCTCTCTCTCTCGGTTTACAATGCATATCTAACATTTTGAGCTTTAATTTTTTTTTTTTTTTTTTTTTTTTTTTTTCTGTCAAAAATTCCAGGTACACGTACAAGCTTGCACTACAAAAATCACTGTGAGTTATTTTTATTTTTGTTTTCAATTTTTTGCTATAAGTTTGTATATTTTATTAATTTTTTTTGTGATATTTGTATAATTTTTTTCATTGTCTAGTTTGTGGAAATATGGAATATATACTTGCAGATTTTTTATTACTGATTTTTTATTACTGAATCATTGTCTAGTTGGTGGAAATATGGAAAATATGGAATATGGAAATATGGAATTTATTGGTGATTATATTTAATTTTTTTAAAAAAAAAAACTCTTGATGTGAGGATATTTGAGATATATTTTAGTGTGCTACTATGGATTTAATGTGCTATTGTGAATTTTGGTATTTTTATGAAGTGGCAAAAAGAAAAAATATCCGCTATCATCTTAATTTTATAAAAATATGATCGTGAGCAATAATGGCAAAGTAAAATTAAAATACAAAATTATAATCAACATATTGTGCTATGAATATATATAAATTGTGGGGAAAATAAATTGTGCTACTAATATATATAAATTGTGGTATTTTCGGGAAAAAAAAAACAAAAAAACAAATATTCCACTGTCCACCATTTACAATCATATTCGTAAAAAAAACCTTAAAACAAACGTCATAAATCATCAATTGCGACGAATTTGTTTTTTATCTTCCATTTTTAACGTTAACTATTCATGTGAAGAGACTACATATTTATAAGAAGAATTTGGTATCTTCGGATAAAAAAACTCAAAAAAAAAATACTAAAATTTCTCTCATATGCATATATAAACTTTATATCCTAAAATCATAACCATAAAACCAACACAATAATAAACCCTTAAATAAACTTTGAATCCTATACGTTCTAAAAAAAAACCCTTACCCTAAACCCTAAACCCTAAGCCCTACAAAAAAATCCTACACTTTCTAAAAAAAACCTAAACTGCTAAACCCTAAACCCTAACAAACCCTAAACTCTTATAAAAAGAATAAAATAAAACCCTAAACCCTTTAAAAAAAATAAAAACTTACTACACTTTCGAAAAAAACAACGAAAACCCTAAACCCTAATCCTAAATCCTTACAAAAAAAGATTCCTACACTTTCTTAAAAAAAACTCTTAACCCTAAACCCTAAACCGTAACAAACCCTAAACCCTAAAACCCTAAACCCTAAACCCTAATCGCTTTAAACCAAAATAAAACCCTAAATCGTAAACCCTAAACCCTTAAAAAAAAAAAATTTACCTAAAACCCTAAACCCTAAACCCTTAAAAAATAAAAACCTAAAACCCTAAACCCTAACCCTAGACCCTAGACCCTAACAAACCCTAAAAAAAAAAAAAACCTAAAACCCTAAACCCTAGACCCTAACAAACCCTAAACCCTAAACCATAAATCCTAAAACCCTAAACCCTAAACCCTAATCGCTTAAAAAAAAAAAACCCTAAATCCTAAACCCTAAACCCTTGAAAAAATTTTTTTTACCTACAACCCTAAACCCTAATCGCTTAAAAAAAAAAAAAACCTAAAACCCTAAACCCTAACCCTAGACCCTAGACCCTAACAAACCCTAACCGTAAACTCTAAACCCTAAACCCTAAACCCTAACAAACCCTAAATCCTAAACCCTAAACCGTAACAAACCCTAAACCCTAAAACCCTAAACCCTAAACCCTAATCGCTTTAAACCAAAATAAAACCCTAAATCGTAAACCCTAAACCCTTAAAAAAAAAAAAATTTACCTAAAACCCTAAACCCTAAACCCTTAAAAAATAAAAACCTAAAACCCTAAACCCTAACCCTAGACCCTAGACCCTAACAAACCCTAAACCCTAAACCCTAAAAAAAAAAAAAACCTAAAACCCTAAACCCTAACAAACCCTAAACCCTAAACCATAAACCCTAAAACCCTAAACCCTAAACCCTAATCGCTTAAAAAAAAAAAACCCTAAATCCTAAACCCTAAACCCTTGAAAAAATTTTTTTTACCTACAACCCTAAACCCTAATCGCTTAAAAAAAAAAAAACCTAAAACCCTAAACCCTAACCCTAGACCCTAGACCCTAACAAACCCTAACCGTAAACTCTAAACCCTAAATCCTAAACCCTAAACCATAACAAACCCTAAACCCTAAAACCCTAAACCCTAAACCCTAATCGCTTTAAACCAAAATAAAACCCTAAATCGTAAACCCTAAACCCTTAAAAAAAAAAAATTTACCTAAAACCCTAAACCCTAAACCCTTAAAAAAAAAAAACCTAAAACCCTAAACCCTAACCCTAGACCCTAGACCCTAACAAACCCTAAACCCTAAACCCTAAAAAAAAAAAAAAACCTAAAACCCTAAACCCTAGACCCTAACAAACCCTAAACCCTAAACCATAAACCCTAAAACCCTAAACCCTAAACCCTAATCGCTTAAAAAAAAAAAACCCTAAATCCTAAACCCTAAACCCTTGAAAAAAAATTTTTTACCTACAACCCTAAACCCTAATCGCTTTAAAAAAAAAAAACCTAAAACCCTAAACCCTAACCCTAGACCCTAGACCCTAACAAACCCTAACCGTAAACTCTAAACCCTAAACCCTAAACCCTAAACCCTAACAAACCCTAAATCCTAAACCCTAAACCCTAAAAAAAAAATAACCTACACTTTCTAAAAAAAATACCCTAACCCTAAACCCTAAGAAAAAATCCTACACTTTCTAGGAAAAAAATCCTAACCCTAAACCTTAAACCCTAACTCCTAAACCCTAAACCTTAAAAACATTTTGACATACACTTTCTAAAAAAATACCCTAACCCTAAACCGAAAAAAAAAAAAAAAATTCCTACACTTTCTAGGAAAAAAACCCTAACCCTAAACCTTAAACCCTAACACTAAACCCTTAAAAATAAAAAAACAAAATCCTACACTTTTAAAGAAACAAATAAAACCTAACCCTAAACCCTAACAAACCCTAACCCTAAACCCTTTAAAAGAATAAAAAAAATAAAAACACTTACACTTTCTAAAAAAAAACTAAAACCCTACATAAAATAATCCTACACTTTCAAAACAAACCATAACCCTAACCCTAAACCCTTAAAAATAAAAAATGAAATATATTTGTACACGTTTATACTGTAAGCCGTATGATTTGTCTTGTCCTCTTAACCCTATACAGATAAACATGGACAAGTCTTGGATGTCAACACCTAGGGGTACGACACGGTATAACGATGGGTGTAGGGCGTTTGTGGCATTTGCCGTTAGTAATTGTACGGCCGGCGATGGAAAAATTTACTGCCCATGCAAGTATTGTCGAAATAACCAGCGTCACACTCCTGAGTACGTTCTTGCCCACCTGACTGGAGGTCGGGGGATGAATCCGGGATACAATTTGTGGTATATGCACGGTGAGACTACGACTGGTTCCGCTATTCCTGGTCAGTGTTCGAGTCATCACAGTGGCACAGAGGCCGCTGACCGTAGCACTGAACATGGTGATCATGTCACAGAACAGGAGGGTGTCACCGTGGAACAGGATGATAACATGCACGCCATGTTGCGTGACGCCTTCGGCGTGCACGATGTTCCTGAAGGGGTCAGTACTCTTCCGCAACAAGTTGATGAAGATACCTCGTGCGGGGACGCATTGAAGTACCAAGAGCTGTTAAAGACTGCCGAGAAGCCCCTTCACCCTGGTACGAGGCACAGTAAATTGAGTGCTACTGTACACATGTACAACTTGAAGTGCGTTGGAGGTATTAGTAACAAGATATTTTCAGACATTCTCGAATTCATCAATCAGTTGTTGCCTCCTTGCGATGAGGCATTGCCAGATAACACGTATGAGGCGAAAAAGTTCCTAAGTGGCATGGGTCTGGGGTATGAGAAGATTCCGGCGTGCCGTAATGACTGTATGTTATTCTGGAAAGACAATAAAGAATTAGATTCATGTACCGTATGTGGAGAGTCTAAGTGGAGGGCTGATACACATGTAGATGATGATGGTGAGATCATATCAGCGAGAAAAAAACGCCCGGTGAAGATCTTGAGGTGGTTTCCACTCACCCCACGGTTGCAGAGGTTATTCATGTCTGAGCATACTGCGTCCCATATGAGATGGCATGCAGAAGGCCGCACTAGGGATGGCGTATTGAGGCACCCGGCCGACGGTGAGGCATGGAGATCGTTTGACATTTTACACCCAGATTTTATGGCAGAGAGTAGGAACGTCCGGCTTGGTTTGACAGCAGATGGATTTAATCCATTTGGGAACATGAGCACATCCCACAGCACATGGCCCGTAATGCTTGTGCCGTACAATTTGCCACCTTGGATGTGCATGAAACAGTCGTCCTTCATCCTTTCCATGGTTATCCCTGGACCGAGCTCACCAGGTATGGATATTGATGTTTACCTTCAGCCATTGATTGATGAGTTGCTGGAACTGTGGAATGTAGGGGTACAAACATTCGATGTTTCAAAGAAGGAAAATTTTATTATGCGATCTCAGTTGATGTGGACGATAAACGACTTTCCAGCGTATGCAGATTTATCTGGTTGGCCTAACAGGGGTGCGAAGGCATGTCCTTGCTGTATGCAATCGACGCGTTCTATACGCTTAAAGAACGGATGCAAATTTTGCTATATGGGGCACAGGAGATATCTGCCGCCTGAACATCTGTGGCGGCTTAACAGGAGGACATTTGACGGTACTGAAGAATTTGACAGCGCCCCGATTGTGCCATGCGGATACGAGGTTCTCCAACAGTTGGACGGAGTTGCGTTTGGGGATGAGACCGCGGGTAAGAAGAAGAAACGGAAGAAGCGGAAGAAGGGTGCAGGGAGTTCCGATGTTATATGGAAGAAGAAAAGTATATTTTTCAGATTGCCGTATTGGGAAGACAATTTGCTTCGGCACAATCTTGATGTTATGCACATAGAGAAAAATGTCATGGACAATATACTTGGCACTATTTTGGATATAAAAGGGAAAACGAAGGACAACTTGGCAGCTCGGCTGGACTTGCAGGAAATGGGGTTGAGACCTAAGTTGCATCCGTTCACGGCCGCCAATGGTAAAACGTATATTCCCGCTGCCTGTCACACCATGACTAGAGAGGACAAAGAAAGTTTTCTGAAGGTTCTTCGAAATGTGAGGGTCCCGGACGGATACGCCTCGAACATTTCACGATGTGTTCGGCTGAAGGACCGTACAATTTCCGGGTTGAAGAGCCACGATAGCCACATACTGATGCAACAGCTTCTTCCAATTGCACTGCGTAAGTCATTGCCTGATAAAGTTGTTAGACCTCTTGTGGAGATTTCGGCATTTTTTAGAGGCATATGCTCAACAAAGCTATCACAAGAAGATATGGACCGACTGCAGGGTGACGTCTGTATCACTTTGTACAAACTAGAACAGATATTCCCTCCAGGGTTTTTTACGAGCATGGTCCACTTGGTCGTGCATCTTGTGCGCGAGTGTAGACTCGGCGGACCCGTGCAGTATAGATGGATGTACCCGGCGGAGAGGTAAAATTCAGTGTAATATGTAAATATATAATTTGATTTAAATGTAACCATAATTGACGACAATTAAATTGTCGTGTATGTGTGTACACCAGGAGTCTGGGGCATTTCAAGTCTACTGTGCGCAATAAAGCGGCTCCTGAGGGGTGCATTGCGGAGGGGTACATAGCGACCGAGCTGGTAACGTTCTGTTCAAGGTATCTGAATAACGCACCAACATTCCACAACAGACCTCAGAGGAATCCTGATGGATCCAAGGGGGCGGGCACGCGTGTTACCCTGAACCGGTTGATAATGCACCAGATTCATCGTTATATTGTGTTCAACTCTGAAGAGTTTCACAATTTGCGGACGTAAGTAGTGTTTATATATTTAACAGAATTCGAATAACGCATCTAATTGATTTTACTACATAATTGTATACGCTGAATGTAGGATGCACAAAGACGCGCTTAGGCGATCATGCACTAGAGGTCGCATTACGGAGGCTCTTATTGAAGCAGAACATCATGAGCAGTTCTGCGAATGGTACCCTGCATATGTAAGGAAATAGTTGTAATTTTTAAGTTGGATAAAGTTATGCGGGTTCAATATAATTACCCAATACACGTGTTTAATATTTGTAATTATAACATAGGTCGATGGCCTTGACGATCAACGTAGGGAGGAATTGGGCCACAACTTGGTTATGCGTTGTAGAGGGCTGAAGGAGACAGCGGTCAAGTACAACAGGTACGTGGTAAATGGGAAATTGTTTCGCACGCTTGCCCATGATGTGGGAAGGAGGACTCAGAACAGCGGCGTATGTGTTCCTACCGTTGAAGGCGAAACGTACTACGGGCAGTTAACCGATATAGTTGAGGTCGAGTACTATGACAGGACTACGTACGTCCTATTTAAGTGCAATTGGGCAGACCCCACGATGGAAAGAGGATTCACAATAGACGAGTATGGCCTAGTGTTTGTCAACTTCAATCACCTCGTCCACAGGGGAGAACTGATTCAGGACGAGCCGTACGTGCTTACATCTCAGGTGGATCAAGTATTCTACGTCGAAGATGGAAGGAACCCAAATTGGGTTTGTGCAGTTAGGACCAAACCGCGCAACGTGTACGACGTTGGCCAGGGGGATGGGAGTAATGAGGATGGTACAACCTACCATGAGTGCGTACCGCTCGTACTAGCCACTGATGACCTACCTGATACGAATGATGAATTCGAGTACGACAGGCCCGACATTGATCCGATTGAAGCTCCTGTGATACAATGATTGATGTATTTCTTGTGAGTATAATTAGCTTGAACTCAACACACTTGACTGATATATAAATTGTTTGTACAATTCGCTTGAACTGAATAAGGGTTTCTATTATTTGCATAAATTTCGTTGTATAATTTGCATATTCATTAAAAATATATTACAAAAAATATTCTAATTAATTTGTCTACATTTATTCGCAGGTATTGATGGACCAGGGACGCCATCCTTATGCATATCGGGCACCTCGCCCACCCGTGCCCCCCATGACCACGCCCACTGATTCGACGCTAGTATATACTGCGGCGTGGCCACCCCACCCAGACGGGGCTTATAGACCATTGTTGCTGGGTATGGTGGCCGTGCCCACGTCAGATCACGGGCAGACCAGCACAGCTGGAGTTGGCAGCTCTCCATTGTCGGAGCTGCTGACATTATCTCAGTTAGGGTTCACCCAACCGGGTAACGCCTATCGATGGTGGGTGCAAGAGGGGGTGGGGTCACAGGGTTATGCGCCGTACTTTCCGTATACGTATAGTCGACCTATAACGTGTAACCCTGATAGTGAGACGCAGGATTGTAGATTTCCACTGTCACAGACCGGGGAGATGCAGATGCCGGCTGTGGGGTTGGGACAGATACCGGCACAGGCGGCGATGCAGGGCCAGATTTTGGGGCCGAGACAGATGCCAGCATCGGGGGCGAGTCAGGGCCCGGGGCATGTAGAGAGGCAGATGCCGTTACCTGGTGAGAGCCAGATGCCGCTTTCCGGTGAGAGTCAGATGCCGCTTTCCGGTGAGAGTCAGATGCCAGATGTGGGGGGGAGCCAGACTACCCATGAGGAGGACGTTGCGATGTTGGGTACCGATCAGTTGGCCCCCGGTAGCCCCCAGGGTATGGATTCAGATGATGATCAGCATCCTCCACCAGCCGGAGAGGTTGGCGAGGAGGTTGCAGGCGACCCAGCGACGCAGCACATAGGGACTGGGCAGATTCGGTTGATGGGTAAGTACATATGTAGACATCCTTAAAACTCATATTATGTTACCAAAATATTTTTTTTGGTTTGGAAAAAAATAACTATTTGATTACATTTTGTTTATATATGTGTGTGTGTGTTATTTAGTGTTAACCAATTAAATTAATGTTGAATATATTTTTTCATTAGGGTACAACCCAGACGGGACCATTTATTATGAGGTGATTGACGACCCAGCGAGAAACTGGGTGCTCCCGAGGGGGAAGAAGGTTGTATTGTAGTACAATGCTGCTATACAACCTGTAGGACGAGCCTGCAATCGTTTTCGGCGGGAAGTGGGCAAGATGATCAGGAGTGGGTCCTACATACACATGCGGGACGAATGGGCGAGGGTAAATAGGCAGATTAAGCAGGCAATGTGGAACGCACTGATGGTATGTTTATGAATATAATTTAATTATTTATTTGAATTAAACTTGAGCTTAATGTTTAGGTTGAAGTTTTTAAACCTATAATGCTTTGATTGAAATGTGCAGGAGGAGTTCTATCTACCTGTATCAGTTGACATGCGCAGGGCACAACAGGAGGCGTGGAATGATATTGGACGTAAGCACCGCTCGTGGAAGTCGAGGTTCAAAACCCAACTAGGAATTGGAGACGGTGACACGCCCGAGAGTATCCGTGCGAGAATGCCGGAGAAATTTTTTGAGCAGTATGATGCAGAAGATGTAGAATTCCTGCTGAGAGATTGGTGCAGAGAGCATAAAATCGTATGTAGGCCAAAAAATTGTCAACTATTTTTTAATAACAGTTCATTTAATTTTAGTTTTAATTTAAGTGTGTCAATTGTTACATGTTTACTTTCATGTTCAATGCGTAGGCAACCTCTGAACGGATGAAGAGGTTGCGGGAGCGGAATGACCTACCCCATTGTGCGGGATCTAAAAGTTATGCCAGATTTAATCACGAGGAGGTAATTAAATATATATGTTTATGTTTTTAATATTTGTTGGTAATTGTTTTTCTTTTTCTTTTTCTTTAAACTATTTTTATCGCTATCTGTTTGTTATATATGTCAACTGCATGACGACAGGCATGTACATCTGGCACGCCCCCCACTCGCGCCGCGTCGTTCGTGAAGACCCACACAAAAAAGGACGGCACTTTCCTGAACGACCGTACACGGGTCTTATGCGTATGCTACTGATTTAGTTTACTAATATTTTTAAATTATGTATGATATGTCATTATTCAATATATGACTTTTTCATGTTGACGACGTACAGGAGAGGATGACGCAGAGTTTAGCCAGTGATCCAGCCGCCACGCAAAGCGTCTCCGCAGACACGGTGCGTTGGGCACCGAACGACGCTTACGAACAGGCGATTGGGAGGCCTGAGTATGCAGGGAGGGTTCGGCAGGTTGGCCCGAACGTCACACCTGTTCGAGGGACATGTTTTTCATATAGGCCTCGGTCACAGGGGGGACCATCTCAGGGGACGTCTCGGGATTGGGCCGAACAGTCTCGGAAGATGGAAGAGATGCAAGCGGAGCTACATGCTGAGCGAGCGAGGAATGACCGTTTGGAGCAGCGCGTGCAACAGTTCGACGGCATAGAGCAGCGCTTGCGAGAGATGGAGGTCTTCATGTCCTCCATGGCAGTACTAGCACCATGTGTTGGTAATCAGTCTTCTCCTGCACACGTAGGTAGTACGTCGTCCGTTGGTAGTGCATCTGCAGGTATGGTTTATATTGTGTATAGGACAAAATTAATTTCAATTTGTTTTCATTACCCCTTTAATTTTGCAAGTAATATTATATACTTTAATTGTCTATATTATTTGCAGGTAATTCGACAACGGTTGGTACGTTGTCGCCTGTTGGACGACAGCTGAGCCAGCACTCCACTGTCGCTACACCTTCGCCCGCTACACCATTCATTGCGCAGCAATCGCCGGTGGGCGAGAACACGCCTGGGACGGTACCTCGTGATTCGCAGAGACGCCTTTCAGATTTGTAGATATTTTGTGTAATTATTTTTTGTTCGTAAATATTTGCTTGTTAACGAATATGTTATTAATTATTTGTTTGTGTAGTATGATTTCGTGTTGGTTTTGGGTAAAATAAATGCTGCGTTATTTGTGGTCGAAAATTACAAAATTTGAAAAATTCAAAAAAAAATTTAATTAACCCAAATAAATTTTATAAAACAATAAAAAATTTATTTTTTTTTTAAAAAAAACTAAATTCAGTTTTTTATTTAATTAAAATTTTTATTTAATTTTTTAATTGTATTTTTAATTTAATTAAAAATACAATTAAATAATTAAATAAAAATTTTAATTAAATAAAAAACTGAATTTAGTTTTTTTTTTAATTAAAAACATTTTGACACGTGTATCGGAATACACGTGTCAAATTTGACACGCGTATTCCGATACACGTGTCAAAATGTTTTGACACGCGTATTGGAATACGCGTGTCTAATTTGACACGTGTATTCCAATACACGTGTCAAAACATTTTGACACGCGTATTGGAATACGCGTGTCAAATTTGACACGTGTATTCCAATACACGTGTCAAAACATTTTGACACGCGTATTGGAATACGCGTGTCAAATTTGACACGTGTATTCCGATACACGTGTCAAAATGTGCAGTTTGTAACATGCACATTTGACACGCGTAATACGCGTGTCAAAGTACACGTGTCTAAATGTTTGACACGTGTACGACACTGTACACGTGTCAAACTGCACGTGGCTATTTCATACCATTTTTGTAGTGTATATCCATGTCACCATGCCACATTGTAGCAATAAAAACATACTACTTGTGGTATGTGAATGTTCTAGAGTGTTGAGATTCTTTTGATTTTTCTTTTGGTTGTGTTTTGATGATATTGTTATTGTTTGAAAATGAGGGATCACTACAAAAATCGCATCAAATAGCCACGTGCAGTTTGACACGTGTACAGTGTCGTACACGTGTCAAACATTTAGACACGTGTACTTTGACACGCGTATTACGCGTGTCAAATGTGCATGTTACAAACTGCACAATTTGACACGTGTATCGGAATACACGTGTCAAATTTGACACGTGTATTCCAATACGCGTGTCAAATTTTTTTTGACACGTGTATTGGAATACATGTGTCAAATTTGACACGCGTATTGGAATACGCGTGTCAAACTGTTTTGACACGTGTATCTGAATACATGTGTCAAATTTGACACGTGTATTCCGATACACGTGTCAAATTTGACACGTGTATTCCGATACACGTGTCAAACTGTTTTTAATTGAAAAAAAAAAACCAAATTCAGTTTTTTATTTAATTAAAATTTTTATTTAATTTTTTAATTGTATTTTTAATTAATAAAAAACTAAATTTGGGTTTTTTTTTAAAAAAAAAATAATTTTTTTATTGTTTTTAAAATTTATTTGGGTTAATTAAATTTTTTTTTGAATTTTTCAAATTTTGTAATTTTCGACTACAAATAACGCAACATTTATTTTACCCAAAACCAACATGAAATCATACTACACAAACAAATAATTAATAACATATTCGTTAACAAGCAAATATTTACGAACAAAAAATAATTACACAAAATATCTACAAATCTGAAAGGTGTCTCTGCGAATCACGAGGTACCGTCCCAGGCGTGTTCTTGCCCACCGGCGATTGCTGCGCAATGAATGGTGTAGCGGGCGAAGGTGTAGCGACAGTGGAGTGCTGGCTCAGCTGTCGTCCAACAGGCGACAACGTACCAACCGTTGTCGAATTACCTGCAAATAATATAGACAATTAAAGTATATAATATTACTTGCAAAATTAAAGGGGTAATGAAAACAAATTGAAATTAATTGTCCTATACACAATATAAATCATACCTGCAGATGCACTACCAACGGACGACGTACTACCTACGTGTGCAGGAGAAGACTGATTACCAACACATGGTGCTGGTACTCCCATGGAGGACATGAAGACCTCCATCTCTCGCAAGCGCTGTTCTATGCCGTCGAACTGTTGCACGCGCTGCTCCAACCGGTCATTCCTCGCTCGCTCAGCATGTAGCTCCGCTTGCATCTCTTCCATCTTCCGAGACTGTTCGGCCCAATCCCGAGACGTCCCCTGAGATGGTCCCCCCTGTGACCGAGGCCTATATGAAAAACATGTCCCTCGAACAGGTGTGACGTTCGGCCCAACCTGCCGAACCCTCCCTGCATACTCAGGCCTTCCAATCGCCTGTTCGTAAGCGTCGTTCGGTGCCCAACGCACCGTGTCTGCGAAGACGCTTTGCGTGGTGGCTGGATCACTGGCTAAACTCTGCGTCATCCTCTCCTGTACGTCGTCAACATGAAAAAGTCATATATTGAATAATGACATATCACACATAATTTAAAAATATTAGTAAACTAAATCAGTAGCATACGCATAAGACCCGTGTACGGTCGTTCACGAAAGTGCCGTCCTTCCTTGTGTGGGTCTTCACGAACGACGCGGCGCGAGTGGGGGGCGTGCCAGATGTACATGTCTGTCGTCATGCAGTTGACATATATAACAAACAAATAGCGATAAAAATAGTTTAAAGAAAAAGAAAAAGAAAAACAATTACCAACAAATATTAAAAACATAAACATATATATTTAATTACCTCCTCGTGATTAAATCTGGCATAACTTTTAGATCCCGCACAATGGGGTAGGTCATTCCGCTCCCGCAACCTCTTCATCCGTTCAGAGGTTGCCTACGCATTGAACATGAAAATAAACATGTAACAATTGACACACTTAAATTAAAACTAAAATTAAATGAACTGTTATTAAAAAATAGTTGACAATTTTTTGGCCTACATACGATTTTATGCTCTCTGCACCAATCTCTCAGCAGGAATTCTACATCTTCTGCATCATACTCCTCAAAAAATTTCTCCGGCATTCTCGCACGGATACTCTCGGGCGTGTCACCGTCTCCAATTCGTAGTTGGGTTTTGAACCTCGACTTCCACGAGCGGTGCTTACGTCCAATATCATTCCACGCCTCCTGTTGTGCCCTGCGCATGTCTACTGATACAGGTAGATAGAACTCCTCCTGCACATTTCAATCAAAGCATTATAGGTTTAAAAACTTCAACAAAAACATTAAGCTCAAGTTTAATTCAAATAAATAATTAAATTATATTCATAAACATACCATCAGCGCGTTCCACATTGCCTGCTTAATCTGCCTATTTACCCTCGCCCATTCGTCCCGCATGTGTATGTAGGACCCACTCCTGATCATCTTGCCCACTTCCCGCCGAAAACGATTGCAGGCTCGTCCTACAGGTTGTATAGCAGCATTGTACTGCAATACAACCTTCTTCCCCCTCGGGAGCACCCAGTTTCTCGCTGGGTCGTCAATCACTTCATAATAAATGGTCCCGTCTGGGTTGTACCCTAATGAAAAAATATATTCAACATTAATTTAATTGGTTAACACTAAATAACACACACACACATATATAAACAAAATGTAATCAAATAGTTATTTTTTTCCAAACCAAAAAAAATATTTTGGTAACATAATATGAGTTTTAAGGATGTCTACATATGTACTTACCCATCAACCGAATCTGCCCAATCCCTATGTGCTGCGTCGCTGGGTCGCCTGCAACCTCCTCGCCAACCTCTCCGGCTGGTGGAGGATGCTGATCATCATCTGAATCCATACCCTGGGGGCTACCGGGGGCCAACTGATCGGTACCCAACATTGCTACGTCCTCCTCATGGGTAGTCTGGCTCCCCCCCACATCTGGCATCTGACTCTCACCGGAAAGCGGCATCTGACTCTCACCGGAAAGCGGCATCTGGCTCTCACCAGGTAACGGCATCTGCCTCTCCACATGCCCCGGGCCCTGACTCGCCCCCGATGCTGGCATCTGTCTCGGCCCCAAAATCTGGCCCTGCATCGCCGCCTGTGCCGGTATCTGTCCCAACCCCACAGCCGGCATCTGCATCTCCCCGGTCTGTGACAGTGGAAATCTACCATCCTGCGTCTCACTATCAGGGTTACACGTCGACGGTCCACTATACGTATACGGAAAGTACAGCGCATAACCCTTCGACCCCATCCCCTCTCGCACCCACCATCGATAGGCGTTACCCGGTTGGGTGAACCCTACCTGAGATAATGTCGGCAGCTCCGACAATGGAGAGCTGCAAGGTCCAGCTGTGCTGGTCTGCCCGTGATCTGACGTGGGCACGGCCACCATACCCGGCAACAATGGTCTATAAGCCCCGTCTGGGTGGTGTGGCCACGCCGCAGTATATACTGGCGTCGAATCAGTGGGCGTGGTCATGGGGGGCACGGGTGGGCGAGGTGCCCGATATGCATAAGGATGGCGTCCTGGTCCATCAATACCTGCGAATAAATGTAGACAAATTAATTAGAATATTTTTTGTAATATATTTTTAATGAATATGCAAATTATACAACGAAATTTATGCAAATAATAGAAATTCGTATTCAGTTCAAGCGAATTGTACAAACAATATATATATATATCAGTCAAGTGTGTTGAGTTCAAGCTAATTATACTCACAAGAAATACATCAATCATTGTATCACGGGAGCTTCAATCGGATCAATGTCGGGCCTGTCGTACTCAAATTCATCATTCGTATCGGGTAGGTCATCAGTGGCTAGTACGAGCGGTACGCACTCATGGTAGGTTGTACCATCCTCATTACTCCCATCCCCCTGGCCAACGTCGTACACGTTGCGCGGTTTGGTCCTAACCGCACAAACCCAATTTGGGTTCCTTCCATCTTCGACGTAGAATACTTGATCCACCTGAGATGTAAGCACGTACGGCTCGTCCTGAATCAGTTCTCCTCTGTGGACGAGGTGATTGAAGTTGACAAACACTAGGCCATACTCGTCTATTGTGAATCCTCTTTCCATCGTGGGGTCTGCCCAATTGCACTTAAATAGGACGTACGTAGTCCTGTCATAGTACTCGACCTCAACTATATCGGTTAACTGCCCGTAGTACGTTTCGCCTTCAACGGTAGGAACACATACGCCGCTGTTCTGAGTCCTCCTTCCCACATCATGGGCAAGCGTGCGAAACAATTTCCCATTTACCACGTACCTGTTGTACTTGACCGTTGTCTCCTTCAGCCCTCTACAACGCATAACCAAGTTGTGACCCAATTCCTCCCTACGTTGATCGTCAAGGCCATCGACCTATGTTATAATTACAAATATTAAACACGTGTATTGGGTAATTATATTGAACCCGCATAAATTTATCCAACTTAAAAATTACAACTATTTCCTTACATATGCAGGGTACCATTCGCAGAACTGCTCATGATGTTCTGCTTCAATAAGAGCCTCCGTAATGCGACCTCTAGTGCATGATCGCCTAAGCGCGTCTTTGTGCATCCTACATTCAGCGTATACAATTATGTAGTAAAATCAATTAATTGCGTTATTCGAATTCTGTTAAATATATAAACACTACTTACGTCCGCAAATTGTGAAACTCTTCAGAGTTGAACACAATATAACGATGAATCTGGTGCATTATCAACCGGTTCAGGGTAACACGCGTGCCCGCCCCCTTGGATCCATCAAGATTCCTCTGAGGTCTGTTGTGGAATGTTGGTGCGTTATTCAGATACCTTGAACAGAACGTTACCAGCTCGGTCGCTATGTACCCCTCCGCAATGCACCCCTCAGGAGCCGCTTTATTGCGCACAGTAGACTTGAAATGCCCCAGACTCCTGGTGTACACACATACACGACAATTTAATTGTCGTCAATTATGGTTACATTTAAATCAAATTATATATTTACATATTACGCCAAATTTTACTTCTCTGCCGGGTACATCCATCTATACTGCACGGGTCCGCCGAGTCTACACTCGCGCACAAGATGCACGACCAAGTGGACCATGCTCGTAAAAAACCCTGGAGGGAATATCTGTTCTAGTTTGCACAAAGTGATACAGACGTCACCCTGCAGTCGGTCCATATCTTCTTGTGATAGCTTTGTTGAGCATATGCCTCTAAAAAATGCCGAAATCTCCACAAAAGGTCTAACAACTTTATCAGGCAATGACTTACGCAGTGCAATTGGAAGAAGCTGTTGCATCAGTATGTGGCTATCGTGGCTCTTCAACCTGAAAATTGTACGGTCCTTCAGCCGAACACATCGTGAAATGTTCGAGGCGTATCCGTCCGGGACCCTCACATTTCGAAGAACCTTCAGAAAATTTTCTTTGTCCTCTCTAGTCATGGTGTGACAGGCAGCGGGAATATACGTTTTACCATTGGCGGCCGTGAACGGATGCAACTTAGGTCTCAACCCCATTTCCTGCAAGTCCAGTCGAGCTGCCAAGTTGTCCTTCGTTTTCCCTTTTATATCCAAAATAGTGCCAAGTATATTGTCCATGACATTTTTCTCTATGTGCATAACATCAAGATTGTGCCGAAGCAAATTGTCTTCCCAATACGGCAATCTGAAAAATATACTTTTCTTCTTCCATATAACATCGGAACTCCCTGCACCCTTCTTCCGCTTCTTCCGTTTCTTCTTCTTATCCGCGGTCTCATCCCCAAACGCAACTCCGTCCAACTGTTGGAGAACCTCGTATCCGCATGGCACAATCGGGGCGCTGTCAAATTCTTCAGTACCGTCAAATGTCCTTCTGTTAAGCCGCCACAGATGTTCAGGCGGCAGATATCTCCTGTGCCCCATATAGCAAAATTTGCATCCGTTCTTTAAGCGTATAGAACGCGTCGATTGCATACAGCAAGGACATGCCTTCGCACCCCTGTTAGGCCAACCAGATAAATCTGTATACGCTGGCAAGTCGTTTATCGTCCACATCAACTGAGATCCATAATAAAATTTTCCTTCTTTGAAGCATCGAATGTTCGTACCCCTACATTCCACAGTTCCAGCAACTCATCAATCAATGGCTGAAGGTAAACATCAATATCCATACCTGGTGAGCTCGGTCCAGGGATAACCATGGAAAGGATGAAGGACGACTGTTTCATGCACATCCAAGGTGGCAAATTGTACGGCACAAGCATTACGGGCCATGTGCTGTGGGATGTGCTCATGTTCCCAAATGGATTAAATCCATCTGCTGTCAAACCAAGCCGGACGTTCCTACTCTCTGCCATAAAATCTGGGTGTAAAATGTCAAACGATCTCCATGCCTCACCGTCGGCCGGGTGCCTCAATACGCCATCCCTAGTGTGGCCTTCTGCATGCCATCTCATATGGGGCGCAGTATGCTCAGACATGAATAACCTCTGCAACCGTGGGATGAGTGGAAACCACCTCAAGATCTTCACCGGGCGTTTTTTTCTCGCTGATATGATCTCACCATCATCATCTACATGTGTATCAGCCCTCCACTTAGACTCTCCACATACGGTACATGAATCTAATTCTTTATTGTCTTTCCAGAATAACATACAGTCATTACGGCACGCCGGAATCTTCTCATACCCCAGACCCATGCCACTTAGGAACTTTTTCGCCTCATACGTGTTATCTGGCAATGCCTCATTGCAAGGAGGCAACAACTGATTGATGAATTCGAGAATGTCTGAAAATATCTTGTTACTAATACCTCCAACGCACTTCAAGTTGTACATGTGTACAGTAGCACTCAATTTACTGTGCTTCGTACCAGGGTGAAGGGGCTTCTCGGCAGTCTTTAACAGCTCTTGGTACTTCAATGCGTCCCCGCACGAGGTATCTTCATCAACTTGTTGCGGAAGAGTACTGACCCCTTCAGGAACATCGTGCACGCCGAAGGCGTCACGCAACATGGCGTGCATGTTATCATCCTGTTCCACGGCGACACCCTCCTGTTCTGTGACATGATCACCATGTTCAGTGCTACGGTCAGCGGCCTCTGTGCCACTGTGATGACTCGAACACTGACCAGGAATAGCGGAACCAGTCGTAGTCGCACCGTGCATATACCACAAATTGTATCCCGGATTCATCCCCCGACCTCCAGTCAAGTGGGCAAGAACGTACTCAGGAGTGTGACGCTGGTTATTTCGACAATACTTGCATGGGCAGTAAATTTTTCCATCGCCGGCCGTACAGTTACTAACGGCAAATGCCACAAACGCCCTACACCCATCGTTATACCGTGTCGTACCCCTAGGTGTTGACATCCAAGACTTGTCCATGTTTATCTGTATAGGGTTAAGAGGACAAGACAAATCATACGGCTTACAGTATAAACGTGTACAAATATAGTGCATGTCACGCAACATGGGGTGTACGAATTTATTTCCCTTTTAAAGGGTTTATGGTTAGAGTTTAGGAGTTTTGTTTTTTTTTATAAAGTGTAAGAAATTGTTTTATTTTTTTTTTTAAAAGGGTTTAGGGTTAGGGTTTAGGGTTATAACCCTAATTAGGGTTTTATTTTTTAGAAAGTGTAGGATTATTTCATTTTTTATTTTTAAGGGTTTAGGGTTAGGGTTATGGTTTGTTAGGGTTTAGGGTATTTTTTGTTTTGAAAGTGTAGGATTATTTTATGTAGGGTTTTAGTTTTTTTTTAGACTGTGTAAGTGTTTTTATTTTTTTTATTCTTTTAAAGGGTTTAGGGTTAGGGTTTGTTAGGGTTTAGGGTTAGGTTTTATTTGTTTCTTTAAAAGTGTAGGATTTTGTTTTTTTATTTTTAAGGGTTTAGTGTTAGGGTTTAAGGTTTAGGGTTAGGGTTTTTTTCCTAGAAAGTGTAGGAATTTTTTTTTTTCGGTTTAGGGTTAGGGTATTTTTTTAGAAAGTGTAGGTTATTATTTTTTTTTTTTTAAGGTTTAGGGTTTAGGAGTTAGGGTTTAAGGTTTAGGGTTAGGGTTTTTTTCCTAGAAAGTGTAGGATTTTTTTTTAGGGTTTAGGGTTTAGGATTTAGGGTTTGTTAGGGTTTAGGGTTTAGGGTTTAGGGTTTACGGTTTACGGTTAGGGTTTGTTAGGGTCTAGGGTCTAGGGTTAGGGTTTAGGGTTTTAGGTTTTTTTTTTTTAAGCGATTAGGGTTTAGGGTTTTAGGTAAATTTTTTTTTTTCAAGGGTTTAGGGTTTAGGATTTAGGGTTTTTTTTTTTAAGCGATTAGGGTTTAGGGTTTAGGGTTTTAGGGTTTAGGGTTTAGGGTTTAGGGTTTAGGGTTTTAGGGTTTATGGTTTAGGGTTTAGGGTTTGTTAGGGTCTAGGGTTTAGGGTTTTAGGTTTTTTTTATTTTAGGGTTTAGGGTTTAGGGTTTGTTAGGGTCTAGGGTTTAGGGTTTTAGGTTTTTTTTTTTTTAGGGTTTAGGGTTTAGGGTTTGTTAGGGTCTAGGGTTTAGGGTTTTAGGGTTTATGGTTTAGGGTTTATTAGGGTCTAGGGTTTAGGGTTTTAGGTTTTTTTTTTTAAGCGATTAGGGTTTAGGGTTTTAGGTAATTTTTTTTTTTTTTTAAGGGTTTAGGGTTTAGGATTTAGGGTTTTTTTTTTTTTTAAGCGATTAGGGTTTAGGGTTTAGGGTTTTAGGGTTTATGGTTTAGGGTTTAGAGTTTACGGTTAGGGTTTGTTAGGGTCTAGGGTCTAGGGTCTAGGGTTAGGGTTTAGGGTTTTAGGTTTTTATTTTTTAAGGGTTTAGGGTTTAGGGTTTTAGGTAAATTTTTTTTTTTTTTAAGAGTTTAGGGTTTACGATTTAGGGTTTTATTTTGTTTTAAAGCGATTAGGGTTTAGGGTTTAGGGTTTAGGGTTTGTTACGGTTTAGGGTTTAGGGTTAAGAGTTTTTTTTAAGAAAGTGTAGGAATCTTTTTTTGTAAGGATTTAGGATTAAGGTTTAGGGTTTTCATTTTTTTTTTTCGAAAGTGTAGTAAGTTTTTATTTTTTTTTAAGGGGTTAGGTTTTTATTTTATTCTTTTTATAAGAGTTTAGGGTTTGTTAGGGTTTAGGGTTTAGCAGTTTAGGTTTTTTTTAGAAAGTGTAGGATTTTTTTTTAGGGCTTAGGGTTTAGGGTTTAGGGTAAGGGTTTTTTTTTTAGAACGTATAGGATTCAAAGTTTATTTAAGGGTTTATTATTGTGTTGGTTTTATGGTTATGATTTTAGGATATAAAGTTTATATATGCATATGAGAGAAATTTTAGTTTTTTTTTTTTTTGAGTTTTTCTATCCGAAGATACCAAATTCTTCTTATAAATCTGTAGTCTCTTCACATGAATAGTTAACGTTAAAAATGGAAGATAAAAAACAAATTCGTCGCAATTGATGATTTATGACGTTTGTTTTAAGGTTTTTTTTACGAATATGATTGTAAATGGTGGACAGTGGAATATTTGTTTTTTTGTTTTTTTTTTCCCGAAAATACCACAATTTATATATATTAGTAGCACAATTTATTTTCCCCACAATTTATATATATTCATAGCACAATATGTTGATTATAATTTTGTATTTTAATTTTACTTTGCCATTATTGCTCACGATCATATTTTTATAAAATTAAAATGATAGCGGATATTTTTTCTTTTTGCCACTTCATAAAAATACCAAAATTCACAATAGCACATTAAATTCATAGTAGCACACTAAAATATATCTCAAATATCCTCACATCAAGAGTTTTTTTTTTAAAAAAAAATAAATATAATCACAAATAAATTCCATATTTCCATATTGCATATTTTCCATATTTCCACCAACTAGACAATGATTCAGTAATAAAAAATCAGTAATAAAAAATCTACAAGTATATATTCCATATTTCCACAAACTAGACAATGAAAAAAATTAGACAAATATCACAAAAAAAATTAATAAAATATACAAACTTATAGCAAAAAATTCAAAACAAAAATAAAAATAACTCACAGTGATTTTTGTAGTGCAAGCTTGTACGTGTACCTGGAATTTTTGACAGAAAAAAAATAAAAAAATAAAAAATAAAGCTGAAAATGTTAGAACATATATGCACTGTAAACCGAGAGAGAGAGAGAGAGAGAGAGAGAGAGAGAGAGAGAGAGAGAGAGATTGAGAAGATGAGTGAGAGTGAGAGGAAGTGGAGGGAATACCGGTCCGGACGCGAGGGCTGTGGTGGGCGGGGGACAGTGGTGAGAGCTGAGAGAGAGAGAGAGCTAGAGAGAGAGAGAGAGCTAGAGAGAGAGAGAGAGAGAGAGATTGAGAAGATGAGTGAGAGTGAGAGGAAGTGGAGGGAATACCGGTCCGGACGCGAGGGCTGTGGTGGGCGGGGGACAGTGGTGAGAGCTGAGAGAGAGAGAGAGCTAGAGAGAGAGAGAGAGAGAGAGAGAGAGAGAGCCGGTATCGGACAGTACTGGCCGGAACGGGAGGTGAGAGAGCTAGGGAGAGCGAGAGAGAGGGAGGGTCGCCAGCAGAGAGGCACCGGAATGGGCTGTCGCCGGCCAGAGCTCGACGGAGAAAGAGAGAGAGAGAGAGAGAGAGAGAGAGAGAGAGAGAGAGAGAGAGAGAGAGAGAGAGAGAGAGAGAGAGATAGAGTGAGAGAGAGAGAGATTTACGTAAGAAATGGGTAGCTTCCTCTGGAAGCTACCCATTTCTTTTATATAAATTAAATATAAAATATAAAATATAAAATATAAAATATATTTAAAAAAGTATATAATTTGAATAATATATAATTTAAATATAATATATAATATTAAATTATATCCTCCGATTGACCAGGTGGCGCGCGGGAGAATTCCCGCGCAGTACCTGGCCAATCAATTGGACACGTGTTCGTAGTACACGTGCCCAATTGGGGACGTGTATGTAAATACACGTCTCCAAATGTCATTTTTTTTTATTTTTTTTTATATATTATATATATATATATATATATATATATATATATATATATATTTAATATATTATATATATTTTATATAAACCCATGCAACCCAGAACGTGTATGCACTGCATGTACTGCATGTACACATTGCTAAACCCTAAGACCTAAAACTAAAACATAAACTATAAATTAAAACTAAATATAAACCCTAAATTTAAATCATGACACTAAGTATAAGTATATATACTATACTACCCTAACCCTAAGTATATGTACTATATATTATTTTGAATTTTAAAATGGCGGCGCGCGGGAGACGTGTAATTAAAATACACGTCCCCCATTGTAGAAATTGTATGTAATTAAAAAAAAAATAATTATATATATATATATATATAATTTAACAACGTAAAAAATTGTTAGGGTTTAGGGTTTTAGTTTCTTAGGGTTTAGGGTTTAAGGTTAGGATTTTTGTTTTTAGTGTTAGGAATTTTTTTTTTAGAAAGTCTAGGATATTTTTGTTTAAGGGTTTATGGTTTAGGGTTTAAGGTTAGGATTTTAGTTTATAGTGTTAGGGTTTCTTTTTTTAGAAAGTGTAGGTTTTTTTTTTCTTAGGGTTTAGGGTTTAGGGTTCGTTATGGTTTAAGGTTAGGGTTTGGTTTTAGAAATTGTAGGATTTTTTTTTATTTTTTTATTTATTTTTTTAAGGATCTAGGATTAGGGTTTAGGGTTTAGGGTTTAGGGTTTTACTTTCTTAGGGTTTAGGGTTTAAGTTTATGATTTTTGTTTTTAGTGTTAGGAAAAAAATTTTAACAAAGTGTAGGATATTTTTGTTTAAGGGTTTAGGGTTTAAGGTTAGGAATTTTGTTTCAGTGTTAGGGTTTCTTAATTTAGAAAGTGTAGGGTAATTATTTTTTTAGGGTATAGGGTTTAAGGTTTAAGGTTAGGAATTTTGTTTTTTTTAGTGTTAGAGTTTATTTTTTTAGAAAGTGTAGGATATTTTTGTTTAAGGGTTTAGGGTTTAGGGTTTAAGGTTAGGAATTTTGTTTTAGTGTTAGGGTTTCTTTTTTTAGAAAGTGTAGGATATTTTGTTTTTTTAGGGTATAGGGTTTAAGGTTTAAGGTTAGGAATTTTGTTTTTAGTGTTAGGGTTTCTTTTTTTAGAAAGTGTACGATATTTTTGGGGTTTAGGGTTTAGGGTTTAGGGTTTAAGGTTAGGACTTTTGTTTTTAGGGTTTAGGGTTAGGGTTTTTAGGGTTTGAAAGTGTAGGAATTTTTAATTTTTTAGGGTTTAGGATTTAAGGTTTGGGGTTTAGGGTAAGGGTTTTTTTTTAAGAACGTGTAGGATTCAGAGTTTATTTAAGGGTTTATTATTGTGTTGGTTTTATGGTTATGATTTTAGGATATAAAGTTTTGGGATACAGTTTTTGTTTTGTTTTAAGAGTTGAATGTTCTTTATTTAAAAAACAAAAACAAATACGGGTTTAGGGTGTTTCTTCTTTTTATAAAAAGGGTTTATTGTTCCGTGTTTAGGGTTAGGGTGTTAGGGGATTTTTTTTAAAAAAATGGTTTAGGGTTAGGGTTAGGGTTTTTGTTTTGTTATAGGGTTTGGGCACGTGTACTGAGTACACGTGTCCAATCCGGGACGTGTATTTAAATACACGTCCCGAAATGTATTTGCATGCATAAATATATATATATATATATATATATATATATATATATGTATTTATATAATTTAACCACATAAAAAAAAAATACAAACCCATGCAGCCTGAAATGTATATACCGTACATATAGCTAAATAAAAAATAAAAACTAAAACCTAACCATAAAATTAAACTCTAACCCTAAGTGCATAGACTATATATAGCTATAAACTACAATCCTAATTAATGGTACGTATTGTATATAGTCATAAACCCTAACCCTAATCCTCGTGATTTAATATATATATATTTAAAAGTATACAATAATAACACATGAAAAATATATTGACATTATTATTCATAAAATGTAAAATCAATTAAATCATAACCCATAGCTTTAAGTGTATATATTATATATACCTATACAACATAAAACCCTAACCCTAAGTGTATATACTATATATAGCGATAAACCTTAACCATAAGTATATACTATATATAGCTATAAACCCTAACCCTAAGTGTATATACTATATATAGCGATAAACCCTAACCCTAAGTATGTATACTATATATAGCTATAAATCATAAGTTTAAGTGTATATACTATATATATCGGTTTTATTTAATTTTGAACTGCTCATGATTTAATATATATATATATATATTTAAAAGTGTACAATAATGAAACGTGAAAAATATATTGACATTATTATTCATTAAACGTAAAATCAATTAAATTATAATTCATAGCCCTAAGTGTATATATTATATATACCTATAAACCCTAAAACCCAAACCGTAAGTGTATATACTATATATATCGATAAACCATAATCCTAAGTATATATACTATATATAGGTATAAACCCTAGCCCTAAGTGTATATACTATATATAACTATAAACCCTAACCCTAAGGGTATGTACTATATATAGCCATAAACCCTAAATGTATGTACTATATGAGGGACTAAACTATAAGTATTTAATTCATTATGTAGCGCAGAATTCTAAAAATAATTGCATTTACTATATATAGCCATAAATAAAAAGGTTACTGTACATAATTTCTAAACCGTTTACATGCATGCATATCTATATATATAGTATTAATTATAGGTTTTTTAACTTTGTTATGTTTAAATTTTTTTTTTTTTGTTTCTAAACGTAGATGGTGTACAAAACTGAACCCTAATTTGAACTATTTGGTTTAATTAGATATATAGCACCAAATTTGGTTAATTATGTATATAGTACAATATAGTATACTATATATATATAAATAAAGAACCTAAAAAGTATAAATTTCAAATATAAAATTTACATATAGCATATAGTTTTCAAACTTAATTTTATGTGTATAAGTTATGTACATCGTATTTTCAAAGATTTGTATGATTAATAAGATAATGAGTTTAAATTTTTTTTTTTTTATTTTAAAAAATTAATACAACACTGATTTTTTTTTTAAAATGTTTATTTTGGCAAAAAATACCAATTTGCCACGTGTAAAAATACACGTGTCCAAGTGGACACGCGTATGAAAGACACGTGTCCAATTGGACACGTGTCTTATTACACGTGTCCATTTGGACACGAGTATAAAATACTCGTGTCGAACTGGACACGTGTCTTATTACACGTGTCCACTTGGACACGTGTATTTTTACACGTGTCCAGTTCGACACGAGTATTTTCTACTCGTGTCCAAATGGACACGTGTAATAAGACACGTGTCCAGTTTGACACGAGTATTTTATACTCGTGTCCAAATGGACACGCGTATTAAATACACGTGTCCAATTGGACACGTGTATTTCATACGCGTGTCCATTTTTGACGCTTGCACAATTTGACACGTGTCATTTGTGACATGTGTCAAATTTGACGCGTGTCTACAGTAACGGGTACTGTAGACACGTGTCAAACTGCAGCGATTTTTGTAGTGGATGTTGATGATGTAAATGATGTTTTGGAGGGTTATAGTGTAGGTAATGTAAAGTTAGGTATGGAAGAGGGGGATTTTCAGTTTCTAATCCGAAACCAATAATGGGGAGAATCTTTATACTACTACATACATGAATGTTATGTTAGAAAGTTTCTATTGAATGGTATATAACATCGACAAGCAACAATAAAATAAAAAAAGAAATTATCTAGCACTCCATTTCGATACTGATTGTGAAATTGCGTTGTTGTGTCAGAAGAAGGCTAGCTATACTGATTCGGTAGACTTTAAAGACACCCTCAGTACACTATTGACGATCTCACAAGGATGTAATTTCAGTAAATTCCCATTTATTGATCTCATCTTTTACGGAATCGATCCCCTTTTCTTTTGACTTACAAGAATACGTGGAGCTAGGCATGTCTGGGGAAAGTGCAGGAAAAATAGGGTTTTGGGGTGTTTTGGTTTGGATAAGAAATGAGCAGTGTGTTTGATGGATCAAAATTAGGTGTCGATCAATCGAGCCTAGAATAGAATGGTTTGATCAATATTTCGATTGCAAGTCGTTCAATTTATTTATATATTTTATTTATTTTTATTTTTTTAAAAGGTTTCCTAAAATATTTTATTATAAATCATTGATCAAAACATACAAATCCCGAGGTTTCACTAGGATACGAGTCAATCCATTCATGTTGTAGGTGTCGGGAAACAGCCATCCTTGCAAGTTGATGGGCAGCCTCATTTCCTTCCCGCCTAACAACTGTCCAAGACCGAAAAGACCTTAAAAGTGTTCTCGTTCTACAATACTCCCATATCTCCCTTAGCATTCATCAATTGAATTAGTTACGAAGAGGTTTGATCAAGCCTTCGATCGCAGTCCGATCAATCAAACCTACCAGAAACAGAAAAATAGAGAATAGAAGGTATAGTCAAGAAAGGGATTTTAGGGATTGAATGAGAAATAAATGGCTAGTGAATCCTTTACATGGGAATTAGGAGAGAGTTTGTTTTGAAGTAGGGTTTAGGGTTTAATGGCTAAACCCTACTGATGATGAAATAATTTGCAAACATTGGAGGTAAATGTTACAAGGAGAATTAGCATGAGGACTAAATGATTAAAGTAAACAAACTTCAAAGTAGTTGAGAAGGATATTTTGAGATTTATGCATTGAAAAATAGAGTAAAAGGTATAGTCAGGAAAGGGATTTTGGGGATTGAATGAGAAATAAATGGCTAGTGAATCCTTTACATGGGAATTAGAAGAGAGTTTGTTTTGACATAGATTTTAGGGTTTAATGGCTAAACCGTACCGATGATGAAATAATTTGCAGACATTGGAGGTAAACGTTACGAGGAGAATTAGCAAGAGGACCAATGATTAAAGTAAACAAACTTCAAACTAGTTGAGAATGATATTTTGAGATTTATGCATTGAAAAATGTGATATCAGGATTTGTGCAAAGAAATGCTATTATATGAGATGCACATTGAAATGTTAATTTTCTTACGTTATGAAAGTGTAGTTATCTTGCAAAGGTGATTTGAGCTATAGAAACTATAATAATTTTCTGACATTTTTTTACTTGCAATGCATTGTTATGATTTCAAAGAAAAAGTACATGACGTTTTATTATAGTAGAAAAAAAGAGAAAAACGCATATTACATATAGTATAAAGGTTATGAAAGTGTTGAGAAAAAATATAGTAAGAGTTAACATCTTCGGCACACAAAAACAATATATAGCTGTTAGAATAATATCGTTATATTCCTTATTGGGTTTATTACCTTTCTAGTATTATTTCCTTCCTACTGTATTCTAGGGTTTAGTCTAGGGTTTCTTGTCTACTACTTATAGCCTCTCTATATATATAGAAGTCTCTTGTAATACAATATATCAAGACTCAATACAATGTATTCCATTATTTTCTTCCGCTCCTTCTCTCTTTCTTATACTTCTCCAATATATATTTCACATGGTATCAAAGTTATTTAACATGGTATCAAAGCCACTGTCTTGTGGCCTCTCATAAATGTCTTTGAAGTTTCCTAGCCCTCCCTCCCGCGACCTTTGTTTTTCAGTCGTCTGCGCACCGCCAAGTGTTATGCCGCTCAAAATCTCTTCCACGCCTTCATCGCAACCTCATATGAGAAAATTTTATCCCATTTCTTGCAAGGTATGGATCTACAGATCTATGGAAAATCCGCCGCCATCGACCTTCCACGCTCCGCCACACGCCGCCTGAAGCTCCTGCTTCGCCGCCTCACACGGCTACTATCCTCAGATCATCTCGGTTTCTACGCCAATCCGTAGATCCACCTTTGAGGATTCCATTGACATCAAGATAGTCATTGTCGGATGGCGGACACACCGTAATGAGCTTTCTGCATCCTGTTTCACGTGCCCACGCGCTGCCCTCCTGGGCACGCGCCTACAATGAAATTTGTGCCACGTCAGCCCTAGCTGCTGGCCGCCACTTTTCAACCGGCAGGCATTCTCCGGTGACTTTTGGCCTTTCCCAGCGTCTTTCCAGCTTTCCCGGTGATTTTTCGACGACTTATCTGTCAACTTTTTGACTTTTCCGGTGAATTTTTTGGCGACTTTCCCCATGTCTTTTCGGCCTTTTCCAGCGACTTTTCTAGCTACTTTTGCCTTTCTTTTTCCTAAACACAAGGTTACACCTTAAGTTTGAGCGGGGTTGTTAGAATAATATCATTATGTTCCTCATTGGGTTTATTACATTTCTTATACTATTTCCTTCTGAATGTATTCAAGGGTTTAGTCTAGGGTTTCTTGTCTACTACTCATAGACTCTCTATATATAGAGGTCTCTTGTAATACAATATATCAAGACTCAATACAATGTAGTCCATTATTCTCTTCCACTCTTTCTCTTCCGCACATTCTCTCTTCCATATACTTCTACAATATATTTCACATGGTATCAAAGCTATTTAACAATATAGCACCGGTACCGTGTGATAATAAAGAGAAAAGAGCAAAGGATAACATAATACAACCATACCGAAAGATGAATACGCGAAAGTGTGGGCTATCACATAGATGAATTCCTTCTTGAGTCAGCCACTCTTGGCGAAAAATGGATACGCGATGTCATGGTCGATCAAAGAATTTAAAGTATTCTATACACAATGCGCTCATCCTGAGGCCTTAGGGTGTTGCGATAGATGTCATAAGGGACATGTCATCTCTGCATCATATGGCGGTAATAGTAACACAGGGCAAGGGGATAGTTTCAAAGAGTGTAGATAAAGTTTCAAAGAAAAAGGAGGGAGCTATTTATGCATACATATTAAAAAGTTTAAAGAGAAAGAATTTTTATGCATAGAATAATGAAGTTTGCTTTTTTATGCATGACATGGTAAAGAGTTTCAATGATAAATAGCTATTTACGCATAGCCTTGTAAAGAGTTTAAAGGGAAAAATTTATTTTCGCATAGCACAATAAATAGTTTTCAAAGATATTTTTATGCATAGCATAGTAGGGAGTTTTAAACAAAAATATTATTGTTTATAGAAGCTAGGTAGAATTTTTCTTATAACCCCTGATATTTCATTACTTTCGAAAAAATGTATCTAAACTTTAAAAAGTTTCAATTTAGGGTATCAATCTTTCAATTTTATTTTTTATTTTTTATTTTTTAAATTTCAACCCACCATTAGAATTTTCCGTTAAATTCTATCAAAATTTCCAAAATAACTCTCCTTGTTTTTAGGAAAAAAAGAAAAAAGAAAAATAATTGCTAGGATTTAGGTGTTCGTCAAAATTTAATGAAATTTGCAAAAATACCCATGCCTAAATTTTTATAATTTTTTTTTTGAAAAAATAAATACAATAGTATTTGGGGAATTTTGATAGAATTTTACGGAAAATTCTAATAGATGGTTGAAATTAAAAAAAATATATATATAAAAAAAAAAATGGATACCCTAAATTGACATTTTTTTAAAGATTGAGTGTCTTTTTTTAAAAGTATTGAAAGATCAAGGGTAATAAGTGAAGTTTTTCCTTTTATAGAATTTAAATAACAAACATTTCCACGTTTTAAGGAGTGTTCAGTTCACACACAAATTTGGATTGTTGTTTATTTATTGATTCGTGGACTCACTCTCTATATGTAAAATTATTCTTTTATACATGACACAAATGCAGGAGAGGATATGACAAAATTGATGATAGATTTGCTCCCCACGAGGAATTTTTATTGCATAATTTTGGTATGTATTAATAGATATCATGTGACAATGTATTATGATTGAAGTAACGAAATTTTAAGGGGTAATTACCTTTTTCCCCCATGAACTACCAAAAAATGCGCAATGCCTCCATGAACTACCAACTCGACCAAAATAGAGCATTCAACTACCAAAGACAACTATTTTCCCCTCTTCTGTCAATCAAAGGGATTAAAACAAACAGTCAACGGGTCATGTGCCATTTTATATGGGGGCATGTTGGAAGATGATGGTAGTTCATGGGGGGAAAAGAGGAAGATGGTGGTAGTTCATAGGGAGAAAAGAGGAAGAAAATGAGGGTAAAACGGCGTGTGACTGACGGAAGAGGGGAAAATGGTTATCTTTGGTAGTTGAATGCTCTATTTTGGTCGAGTTGGTAGTTCATGGGGGCATCACGCATTTTTTGGTAGTTCATGGGGGGAGAAAAGGTAATTACCCCAAATTTTAAATATACATAAATTATAAATATTGAACACTTGTGTGTGTGTGTGTGTGTGGTGCCCCGGGGGGGGGGGGGGGGGGGGGGGGTTATAGAACCATCATCCATCACCTCCCTTTACGGGTGTGTAGGATTGTGTGTGTGTGTGTGTATTATTGGGGGCATTATAAGATCATTGTCCATTGCCTCCTTCTACGGGGGTGTACAGTGGATCTCCACCTATAACACTCTGCCAAGAAATGTGGCAATTATTATTTAAAATAATAATAATCTACAAAGCGAGAACTTTTTAAATATTTTAAATTGATCAACATGTCAAAACACAAGCATCCATGAACAAAATGTTTCAAATATTCAATTTGTAAGGTATTCGAAAATATTTAAAAAATAAATGATGTCTTTGGACGTTTGAGCCAACTCCGAATGGTCAAAGCACAGCTTTCCTTGAATGTTCAAGATTCGATGTCGAACGGCTGGTGGTAGCTTGCATGAAATTGTTTTTGGGTTTTATCATTTTTGCATGCATGTAGTCCTATTTAAGGACTTAGAATAAACCCTAGGTCCCATTTATTGACTCATTTCCACTAACTAATCCCTAGAGAGAGAAAGAGAGAGATGAGGAGAGAAAGAAAGAGTTGCATCGGAGGATTGGTCATCAAAGTTTGGAGAAGCTTCTACCATTGTGGTGAGAAGCTAAACCCAATCTATAAGTTCGTGTTTAAGCATGATTTTTACTGTGTATCTTGCATTTTAACATGCTTAGCTACTTTTTATAATTTCATGATGTTAAAGTTAGTATTCTTACTTTGAGAGAGTAGACCCATTCATGAAAGTTATAGATTTGAAGATTTGATTTTTCGTTAATAAACAAATGGTTACCAAAAGATTAGAATTTGCAAGATACGGGTTAGAATCCATTGTGTCTCCTATCAATGCTTGTGACCTATACTCATGTTTAACACTAACTTGATGAATGATGATTGTTGGACCTTGTAGAACTGTTAGGATTCGTGTTGAAAGTTTGATATTAGGTTGGACGATAGGATTTTGGTTACTGTACATACTACAGAGTGTTGACCGTTTGACCTCTGAGGATCAAATGATTGGCACTAGCAGAAATTGGTAATTAGGGTTTTTAAATGTTTAATTAGGGTTTACATCGCATAATTAGGATTTCATTTTAAAGCTTGACCCTATGGTCTAGAGATTTATGTTTGTTTGGCTTGGATCCAAAGGTTTTATAGCGTGATCGATGCAACCATGTTTGATTAGTGGTCACTATAACGGGCATCATTAGAAGCGTGGGACACCCGGGGTGGGGCTTCTAGTAAAAGGAGTTAATGACTCGAATAGATTATGTAGAAGAAAGTTATGACTATGTATATAATTATGTGCCAGTTTTTCATTATCATGATTTCTGTATTAAAATATAAGAGCATCTTCAATAGAGTAGGCAAATTCCCTATAATAGTCAAATTTGACTAGTATCAGCCTTTACTTCTCCCCAACATTACGGTTGAAATGTAGTTTTTTCTTGGAGAATGAACAATTAATAAGCTCTTTTGCCTATTCAATGTTAACACTATAAACTTTTGGGTTAAATATGTTTTCGGTACCTGAGTTTTGAAAATTTTATTTTTTGGTACCTGAGTTTCAATTCGCATCACAAATAGTACATCCGTTTTGGAAAAAGACCAAATTAATACCTCATTCAAGTTTTTCGTCCAAAAACTAACGGCCTGTCAGGTGTCAACCCTGAAGGATTGACACGTGTTTTAGTATTAAAAAAATTCAACCACCCCCATTTTGGCCAAGGGAGCCACCCCCTTTTTTTTTTTTTTCTTTATTTCCTTTTTTAATTTTTTTTTAAAGTTTTTAATATATTTTTTTTAATTTTGGCGGGTCGTTAGTTTTTGGACAGAAAACTTGACTGATGTATTAATTTGATATTTTTCCCAAAACGGAGGTACCATCTGTAATGCGAATTGAAACTCAGATACCAAAAAATAAAGTTTTCAAAACTCAGGTACCAAAAACGTATTTAAACCTTAACTTTTATTATTATTATTATTATTATTATTATTTATCTCTCTCTCTCTCTCTCTCTCCCCCCAATTGTTGCTCTCTTCCTCAACCCAAACTAAACCAAAAATGGGATAACTTCAATCAGGCAGTGGCAAAAATCTCTTGGTGATTGCCATCCAATGACATATTGACACATCAGCATTAAATAAGAAAAGTATATGTTAGCATAATTTAGCAAAACATTGGATCTAAACCCTCATTTCACTCTTTTAATCTTAAAAAAAAAAAAAAAAAAAAACTATCGCAGGCACCGCCCACCCAGACGCTGCTGCCGCCACTGCTCGACGCTGGACACCCGCTTGAAAATCCCACAACAGCCGCCGGGAAGTTTCCAGATCTCGCCGGCTTCTTCAACTTCAAACGCCGCCAGAGACAAAAAAAAAAAAAAAAAAAAAAAAAAAAAAAAAGACGAGCAACCCAGAAACTTTATAAAAGATGAGCAACCCAGAAACACTAGAACTAGCACAGACATATGGAGGTACATGATTACCGCAAAATAGAGAAATCAAACGAACAAAAAAACAAAAGACAAAACCTTTTAGATTATTCTGGGGAACTTTTAGTTGTGGAAACTTTTCTGGGTTTTGTCGAAATTGCTTCTAATTGGTGGCGACTTGTTTGAAAAAATAAACAAAATTTACAAATCGAAAAGCAAATGGATAACTTATTTAGAACCCGAAAACTTGTTGCTCAAATACTTGTAGATGGATAACTCAAATCGCCCATGTGGGCTATTCATCGTGCTCTCCGGTGATCTATGGTTGAGATGAGCGTTTCCGGCCGCTTTTTCGACAATTTGTGGTGTGGATCCTGGGATCTGGTGTTTGGCAGTTCTGTTGGGTAGGTCGGCTGTCGATCGGAGGTTGTGTGGCTGTTGGCCGAATCTGGTTGGTGGACGGAAACGACGATGGCGGCGCCGTTGAAGGTTGATGGTGGGAGGGTTTTTTTTCTGTTATTTTTTTTTTTTTAAGGCCAAAAGTGTTAAAGAAGGGAATTTAGATCCTATGTTTTTACCACATTTGCATTTATTGTTCTAAGCTGATGTGTCAATCTCTCATTGGAGGGCATAAAATCTTTGTTTTCTACCCCAACCTGAAGGAGAAGAAAGTGGAAGAAAATAGAAAGGAGGAAAATGAAACCCTGGAATATGAAGGAATTCGAGTGACAAGGTGAAGTTTTCGAGTGAAGAAGAGAAATTGAGCTATAGGAAATGAAGGGCAGTGTAGTAGTCAGCATGGAGGAAGATTAATGGCCACCAATTGTATTTGGGTTTTGCTTGGGTGAGAGAGAGAGAGGGCGAGCGAGAGACGGAAGACTAGAGAGAGAAATAAAAGAAAATAATAAAAGAGACTGAAAAATAATATTGAGAAATTTACGGCTGAGATGCGGTGTAAAAACTACCGCATATTTGCAGTACTTTTTAATACTGCATAGTAGCCGGATCCATTATATGCACAATTCGACGGCAAATGTTCCGCCCCCCCCCAAAAAAAATAATTAATGCTATAAACTTGGTTATGTAATTAAAGTTACAAACGTCATGTTCTCTTGCTGTACGTAATTAATTATGGATGGATGCTTTGTACGCTGTTCATTACTTAGAGCTTTTGTGAAAGAAATTTATGGTTTATGCCTTATGGGTATATATAATAAATATATGCCTAAAAGTTTGTGTATATCCAAATATAATAATGGCTGATATATATATGTAGAAGTGGCTGGAAATTCAATATAGATAGAGAAAGGCCTACTGTCTACTGATATATATGTAATTTGAGCAAGATTTGGAATTTCTTGCAGGTTTCAAATTACTTCATTTTTCAGTGATGTGCAAGTTGCGTAGTTGCCATAACAGCAAGAATTATGGTTGGGTAGTCAACCAAAACATGTTCCAGCGACAAAAAATATATGATCGAAGCACGTTTCAGGGGGCGTGACTTCATTAACAATCAAATATTATATTATGAATTACAAAGAAGAAGCCGACACCTGACCGGCCGGCGCCATTTTTCTTACAAAAAGAATAGACAGCTGAGATTGAACGACCAGGATTTAATTTACTACCAAACACTACGTAATTGAGAAAAGTATTTCAGCAACCCCATGACATTACAATATAGATCATATTATCATATGAATTATCATTCCAATCAAGAATGTGAATATAATATAATCATACGATGTATAGACAGTGACGGAGGGAGAGGTAGCCAGTATAGGCTAGGCCATAGCCCTCTCAACTCTTAAGAAGAAAAAAATTATAAGGTTTTTTGTTTATTGGCCCTTAGCAAGAAATTTTTTTGGCCCCTTCGCCCATTCCCTTTTATCATCTCTTCAACTAATTTCATTTCATTTTAAACAATAATTTTATTATCAAAGCTTTTTTTTTAAATATTTCACGGGTAGTAATAGAAGAAGCTTTACAATTTGTAGATGTTTTGTTTAAAGTAAATGAAAGGGATTTAATAAAGGGGTTTACTTAAAATTTGGTTATATATATATATATATATATACTTTAACCCCTACTTCAAAATAAATAAATAAATTATTTGGCCCCCTCTCATTAAAATGTCCAGTTCCGTCCCTGTGTATAGATTATATCATTATATCATTATCATATGAATATAACCATCACTCTATAAGCATATCATATTAATATCACATAGATTTATACATTCATTTTAAAATTACACGAATTTAAAATTATACTAATTTATTTAGAACTAATTTGCCTTTTCCTATACATGTTTAAAGTGTTAGATAATCATATCATAAAAATTAAAGAGAACTTTTGGAATAAATAATATCATTAAACTACGGAAAATGTTAATTCATTTATATTTGGTGGTGTAAGGTAAGTTTTTTTAAAAAATAAAAAATAAAAAAAATTAAATGGAGGTGGTGTAAGGGAAGTCATCTTTCTATACATTCTATTTATGTATTTTAAGATCGGACTGGACAATCTAATTCAAAAAAAAAAAAAAAAAAAAAATCAGATCAGATCGTCAAATATATATATTTTTTTTAAAAAAAAAAAAGATAAAATAAGACGGTTAGCTTTTGATCTGACCTTTTGATATCTTTTTTTGAAGATCGGACTTGAACACGTATTGTTCATGCAGATTCTAGAGACCCATGAACACATCCCAGCCGCTGGATTTATCTAGGCACATCCTAACCGTCCATTTCTAATCATCTGCATTAAATGCAATCAATTACCCCCACTCACTATCTATATAAAAAAAAAAAAAAAAAAAGAATCTATATAAAAAAATTACCCCCACTCACTTAAAAGTTGATCGAACGATTGGGGATAAAAGAGCTCATACACATCTCACCATCTTGACTGTTCAATCCTAATAAACCCTAAAGACCATTAGAGAGCCCACTTTCTTTCATGCACCGTTTCATTTTCTACATTACTTTTCATTTGACTTTTCTTATATTCCGCTCCAGGCGCTCCCCTCTGTATCTCCTCTCTCAGTGTTCCAGTGTCATCGTTTGCCTTCGTGCCAGCAAGTTTCTCTCTCAAAGATTTATGCGATCTACTGCTACATTTTTTTTTTTTTTTTTTGTAAGGATCGAGACTACCAAATCACAAACGAAAAGAATTGCAACGAAGAAACAAAAAGCTTCCATCGATCAGTAGCAGAGCAAGGCGAACGAGAAGAAGTCACATCAGTTGGGTATTTGCTTCTTTTGTGTTTTTAGCGTATTGGGTGTTCTAATTTTTGGTCTATGTGTGGGATTTGCTGGTCTTTGTGGCCTCATTTGACTATATCTGAATGTGGGTGGATGCTTTTTTCTTTTTCTATGTAAATTTTGGTTTTGACTACATTTGAATCTGGGCATATGAGATTACATTGTTTTATGTTGTATTTTAGTCATTTATGTAACTTTGATCTCTTTTTTCATTTGTATTTCTTTAATTTGTGTAGTTTTCTTTTTCTTATCTGTAATTCAAGTTTTTTTTTTCTTTCTTTCCTTTTTCGAATTTGCTTGTAAATGCCCGAAATTACTTATTTGATAATTGATATCTTTAGAATTAAGTTTTATGTGTTTTTCAAATTTTTTGAAAACAATTTAAAATCACACTAAACGAGCGCTAATTGGGTTAAGCTGCCTAATTAGAGCTCAAAAGGCTTCTTAAACGAGCTCGAGCTTGGATAAAACAATCCAAAAATTTCGAGTGTAGTTCGAGCTTGAGTCGACTCGAGCCATTTGAGTACTTGGATCGACTCGAAATTGCATCCTTAGCAAGCCCACGCTCGAGTCCGAGCTAGGGTATGTAACCAACAACCTGAGTTCAAAAAAGGGTTTCTTAGCCCAGCTCAAGCACAAGCTTGGCTTATTTAGGGGCCTAGTAAAACGAGTCGGTCCAAAACTACCAAAACTCGGCTTGGACCGGCTCGTTTACTGCCCTACTATCATGCCTCTAAGGCTTGAGTGCTAAGAAAGCCCAAAGAAGCATGAGAGAAGCACACACACTAAGGCTATCACACTGTCGGATGCACTCTTTCATATACCCTATG
Source organism: Alnus glutinosa (assembly GCF_958979055.1). Lineage (NCBI taxonomy): Eukaryota > Viridiplantae > Streptophyta > Magnoliopsida > Fagales > Betulaceae > Alnus > Alnus glutinosa. Next base: position 9,894,219 of record NC_084892.1, read on the forward strand.
CATTTCTAAGCCTATACACACTCTCTTACTCCCTTTTATCTAGTTTTACTAGCTCTACTCTCCTTCATCTAAAGGTTTTATTGATTTAAACGTCGGAATGCTTCTGATCTTTGGACCGATAGCCTTCTGATGACCACTTTCCTATTTTGCAGAGAGGAGCTCCCCTAAGAAGGCGGCTCTGAGTCATTGTGGTTAGTCCTTGCAGCAACAGAAAACTTGAAATTAAACATGGACCGTTGAAAAAACTAAAAGATTTCATATGTTTTTTTATTTTTACCACATGTAAGCCAAATCCAATGTTATATACTACACGGTTATTCCACTACTATCCCACTATGTTGATGTGCCATTATCAATTCACTGTTGAATTTTTTAGTTTTATTTTATTTTTATTCTTTTAATAATGGTTGATTTAAAGGTGAATTGACAATATCACCAAAGATGGATGCAAAGGGGATTGATACGGGCAAGGCCCCATCATTGGTTTGGAATTTTTTTTTACAAGGGGGTTTCACCGGTCACCAGTGTTGGGCCATTAGCCACTTAACATTTTGACCCCTAGCCAATAAAACCCAAAAGGCCAGTTGGCTCTAATCAAACTAACCCATAATTCCATATAAAGATATTCGATTCTCATGATATGAATCCCTACGCAGATTTTAATCAAACTAGCAAGACCCATTTGAGGGCCACACAAGCTCAACAATCTTACTAAAATGTAAATGTTATATTTTCACAAGTTGTTTCACTCTATGGACCCCAAAACCACTACACACAAAAATCACTGAACTGCTTGGCTTGTTGGTCCCTTGCCAATATTTCAAGCTATAACTATAAGATGTGCACCACTTTGGCCCTTACTCATAATATTTTTTACTCCATCCTTGAATATTACATCAGTGTAGTGAGATAGCTTGTCATATGATATATAGCATTACCTAGGAAGAGGAATTAGTTATTTTCAGACAAACGTGTTTGAAAATACACACATCTCCATCCACGTCTTTATTTTTTTTTTTTAAAGTCCAATGGGCCTTACTCACTCTCAAAAGACGCCTTGAGAGAGGAGGGGTATCCATAAATTATAAAGTTCTCAGGTCAATGTATATTTTGGCGATATGAAACACTTTAACATTTTTAGCCTTTGAAATTGCTTGTTTTGTAAAAGCAAAGTAAATTTCTTGGCGAAATTTGTTAACCACCATGACCACCGCCACTGCCGCATCAAACTCCAAAACGAAAATCCTTTTCTTCTGCTATCAATTTGCATCTTAAATCAAAGGGCAAGCAGATTGGGCTTCGGGTTATCGTGGCCCAAGCTTTTGAGGACCGTATCAGAGGCAAGACGGCTCTTTCTCCATCCTGGCCCAACTTTTGTGCTTTGCGGCCGATCACCAGCGAAGAAAACAACCAACCAAAAAGCTCGTTCTAACCCACTTGACCCTCACCCTCAGAGAGAGAGAGTGAGAGGAGAGCTTTCTGGGTTGCTTGCTCATGCGAAATAGAAACGAATGAATGAGGTACCGATTCTCTCTTTCTAACTGGGTTTTGATTTGTTTTCTTTTTTTCTTTTGTTTATTCAGTTCTTGGAAAAGCAGCTATTCTTTAGCTTTTGTGTTTGGCTTCACTTTGAGCTGAGCTTCTGGTTGATTCTGGCTTCCAATTTCACTTTAAGTTCTTGTTTTCTATTGTACAATGGATGAATTTTTTTGTGTCATACATATTGTTTAGTTCCACTGTACTTATTAGGCCCAGAATGTGATTGCGTTCTATAATTACAGCCTCCAGAAGTTGCTATAAAAAGCATGAGAATTTGGAGAAAAACAAAAAACAAAAAGCAAGATGAGTTTGGTGAATGGTGCACCGAAAGATAATAGGAAATCTGGGTTTTATTAGTAAAGGACGAAATGTGTGCCCACTTCCTGAAACTACTTCATTTTCCCTTCACCCACTTGCTTAATCCAATCAATTGTTGCATAAAATTTGCAGTTTTTGGTGTATCCATCTGCTTGTGTAGTGTTCTAACAGAGTCCCGGTACATTACACGTGTTCTTTAGAAACTTTTCAGTTCCTTTAGCTTCTACGAAGCTATGGCTCTTAGAAATGGTCTTTTATCAGCGACTACAGAAGTTATAGGCAATCACATATTGAAGGAGATGCCAATATTCGTATTTAATTGTAACAGAAGAAAACAGAGTATTGCTTGAAGAAATTAAGAATTAGTCTAATTTTATATTGTCAGAATATTAGTCAAGAAGCAAATTTGAAGGCTATGGTTTCTTATGTCTATGGAGAAAAAAAACGCTGCTGGTTCCTTAAGCTAGAATATGGCATCTCATGAAAGAAACAAAATTTCTGAACACGATTTTCCTGGGAATTTCTTTGAGATAGAGACTAGTTATTTTAGTGTCATGTAGTTCTAAGGTTGGATCCTTGGTTTTTATCCTGCTCAAAACAGAAAAATTATACATGCTCAATAAATCCTTTGAAGACCCTTGGTTGTGTAATAACATGCGAGTTAACTGCCTTTCTTTCTTTCCTTTTTTTTTTTTTTTGTTAAAGAGTGTGTATCAATTTCGGTATTGATGTGAAAGTTTAGATTAATTTTAGCCTTAGAGAGACACTTTGAATGTAGATTTGAAGAAGAATCAAGAATAGAACTTATATGATAAAATTTCTCCATCAACCAATTCTCCTGCCATGGTAGAGTCCGTTCCTCATCTTCCTTCTGCCCCACTTCATGATCCATGTTCTGATATCTCTGTATTTGAAGACATTGCTCCTTCTCCATTTGTCTCTCAAACTAATTTACAACCCGAATCTGTCTCCTTGCAAGGGCCCTCTGGTCCTCTAACTGTCCCTCTTACTATTGCTCCTTTGACCCCCTCCAACTAAATCCAGGAATCCTTCTCAATCTTGAATTCCTCATCTTGGCTCAAGGATTATAAGACTTGTTTTTATATCTTCATATCAGTCATTTCTGGCATCTATTCATCCTCTTCATGAACCTTGCTCTCTTAAAGAGGCAGCTTCTATACGTCATTGGAAAAAGGCTGTGGTTGAAGAACTAGAGGCTCATTTTAGAAAACATTCTTGTAATCTATTCGCACTTCCAATTGCAAATGGCTATACAAAATTAATACATGTTCTGATGGATCCATTGACTGCTACAAAGTTCATTCAGTTGGAAAAGGCTATACTCAGGAGTATGGATTTGATTGTGAAGACATTTTTGCTCCTGCTGCCTGAATGACATCTGTTTGTACCTTAATTTCAGTTTCTGCCTCCCCCAAATGGCTATTATATCATATGAATAATACCAATGCTTTTTTAATGGTGATCTTCAAGAAGTATACATTCAGCCTCCTTGAATTTCTTGTGCTCTTAACCAATTTTGTAGAGTGTAGTCGTACTTTCTACGGTCTCAAAGAAGCACTGTGAGCTTGGTTTGAGGAGTTTAGTCGTATGATGCAACAAATTGACTTTTCTAAAAGTTGGCATGACTCAACTCTCTTTTAGTCCTCGTCAAAGTATGGTTTGATTTTGTTGTTTATGTGTATAGACCATATGATCTTTACTAGTGGTCATAAAGTTGGGACATGTCACTTCTTTGTCTGAGTTTTGGGATATGTCACTCGAAACAACATCTTTCACAGCCTTATAAAACCAACTTCCAAACCAACCCATCTTCGGTATTTTTTTTTTTCCGACCACCGACCCAACACAGTTGGAACCCATCTGATTTTGGTTGGTTCGGTTGGGCGGGTCGGACTTGAAGTCTTTTTTTTAATAACTCTATATGCTAGTGAGATCACTAACCATGCTTGTTTATTTTATGAACATGTTAGTGATAGACCTCCGGAACTTAATGTTAAGTTTTGAGTTACTGATAGAGTTTCGTTGCAGAATCCCACTCTACGTTGGCAAATCATAGAATGTCTTGTGTATCTTATAGTTACCAGGCCTAATATTCTTTATGTTGCCCCCTACATCATTGCGCTGGTCTATTGTTGTTTGTATTCTTTGATATATTAGTGACACCTTGTTCTGTTGGTTGTTAGATCATTCTTCTTCTAATTTGGAGTTACATGCTCTACTACTAGACTTTTTATCTTTTTAGAAGACTCCCTCATATCTTCAAGAAGTAAGAAGCAAAATGTTGTTTCTCGATCTAGTTCAGAAGCTAAATACTGTCATGGCTCATACTTCTGTAGAAATTATGTGGCTTAGATGGTTACAAGATATGGGGGTCAATGTATCCTCTCCAACTTCTACAAATTTGTGACATAAGCGTCATTCAGACGGTTCATAATACTACTTTTTATAAAGCTACAAAACATATTGAAATTGACTGTAACTTTGTATGTTAGCACCCCAAGCAAGGAACTGTAAACTTACATATCATCCTCACTGCAACTTGCTAATATCTTTACAAGGTCCTACACTATTGCCCGGTTTAATGTAGTTTCATTTTATCATTAACGGTAAAATAGTTTTTCTTATGTATTTTTATTCCTTATATGGTGTTATGAAGTGTAAAGAAAACTTAGAGAAATTCAAGATCATTCTGAAGGTTGTAACACCTATCTTCCATTCGCTGTGCAAGTTTGGTTGGGTGTATACTTGTTCATGGAAATATATACTTTTTGGATCTCTCCACCCACTAGCTTAAGTTTTTGGATTGGATGCTTTAACAAAATACACTTAGGCTGCATGTTACAACTTCACTATCCATTGAAACTACTATATTCGCAACATAACAAAACCTCCTATAGGTATCTGTCAGGTGAAAACATAGCAAATGCAGGAATTTTACAATTGAAAAGAATTTTTAGACCATGTTGGAGATCTGTACGTGACATTCTTCTGGGTTACTCATATGAGGTCTGTTTTGGTTATCTTGGATTATAGTAGAAACGATTATTGCAAGATTTTAACGTGCCTTGTAGTTCTGTTGCAGTTACTTTTGCCAATATGTGTTTGTAATTCTACAATCACATTGATTTTTCATGCAGATTCTTCTTTACGGTACAGGTGCCATAATGTTAATGCATAAAAGATAATACTCTTTAGTGCCCATTGCTTCAATGGACTCTCCTGTAAGTTTATCCTCTTGCCTTTCTTTCTTTTTTTTTCTTTTTTTTTTCCTATATATATATATATATGTGTGTGTGTGTGTGTAAATTTTATCATTTTGTAATCATGTCACTTTGTTGTAGCATTATTAAATATTAAACTTCCTTTCTTTTAGGCTCTTGCTTGTATAATTTACAATAACTCACTCTAACTGAACCATTTCACTGTTGTTTAATACTGTCATTGTTTTGGTCCAGTATCACAATCAACTTTTATGAACATTAATTTGTTTTGTTTATAACTTGCCAAGTTAATGCTGTCTTATACATTCAAAATGTGTCTTTTGACCTCCACTGTTGTCCACGAACTACTCAGTTTCCCATTCTTTTTTCTGTACCTTGTATCTTCCCTTGCTCTCAGGAAAATGAAATACGGGTTCCTGGCAAGATTGGTGACCGGTCGACCAGTGATGTAGTTGTGAGACTACGAACACAGGATGGCCGAGATGATTGGATATACTGTCATTCCCACATACTCATAGAAAAAAGTGAGTATTTTGCTGACCGCCTCTCTGAGAATTGGCCAACGTGTCAGATTCTTGACTCACGCAACTGTGTTGAGGTTTACTGCCATGAATCTGACTTTGACTACCATGTCAATGTTCTACGCCTTCTCTATGCTGTCATAGATGGCTCAATGGATGAAATGTGGCATGGTGTTAGAAATGCCCTAGGCATACTGCAGGTGGCTTTCGAGCTTGGGTGCCCACAAATTGTTACTGCTTGTGTGAAGTACTTGGAAGCTGTCCCGTGGGAAGAGGCTGAGGAGGAGGAAATTCTAAGAATGATACCACACATAGGATTACAAACAGAGCCCATTCTTGCCCGTCTCCAACCGGTCAATCCATCAGCTATCTTGGGGATTTTTCTCTCAACCATCCGATTTGCCACATCGTCTCCTCCTCCACCAATGAATGATCTTAAAATTTCAGCGCAGGAGCAGCTCGAGTACATGATAACTGAAGATGACGATGCCCCTCTATTAACTGCTGATGATGAGATAAAATTGGTGGTGAAAGAATGCGTAAAGAGTTTATTGTCCAGATTCAACAATCTTTTAGAAGCTTTATTGTGTGAACCTGTAGAATCAGTTTGTGGGCCAGGAATAATGCAGTCATTTCAGTCCTATATCTCTGATTTGTCATGGGCTGGTCAAATACTGAATAAGCTGGAAATTATGAGAGAATTTGTCAACAACTGGATTGATGTATCAGATAAGATAGTCAAGGTTGTTGAGCAAGCAAGTCCAACTGCTGAAATTACTGAGACAAGGTTCAAAGTTATTGAAGTTGCAGCGAAAGTTTTAGAGGCAATAGGGTATGGCACTGTTATATTGCCAACTGCAAAACGGCTTCATGCAGTGAAGGTGTGGCTTCCATTCGTGAGGGTTACAAAACCTTTGGTTGATACCGTCGGTTGTGACGGTGACGTTGACGATGCTCTGACAGTTAAAATAGATGGTGAGCTGTGGCAATCCTTGGAATCAACATTGGTTTCAATAATTCTTGCTTTGCCGTCTGAGGACCAGGCAGAGATTTTAACTGAATGGCTAGGAAATGAGCATATTCGGTATCCAGACCTGACTGAGGCATTTGAGGTTTGGTGTTATAGGTCCAAGGTTGCCAAGAGAAGGCTATCATTGGTAGTGGGAAATCATGCTATGACCAACACACTCTAACCTTTTTGCATATTTTTGTCAGGCCATCCTTTTGGGCACCCTTTAGCAATCAAGGCATCTAGAGAGAAACTTATCCTTACATAAATCAGAGAAGGCAAAATTTCTTGCTTTGAATTCCTTGTTGAATGTATAGTTTTCGGGTGTTATAATCATGTGATGTAGGGCTTGTTCAATCGTAAAAGTAGTCACAATTGAGTTTTTGATTTTGTGGAATACCTGAAATCATACTGTCAAATTTACTCGGACCAGTTTTATATATCAAAGGACAATTATTATAATATCCTTTTATGCTATGGCGAATGAGCTTGAGGTCCTTGGCATGCTTATTTTAAGAACAGCTAATGGATAACCTCTGATGGGGATGATTTGAAAACTCAGTTTAATGAAAATCTGGTCCCCTGAACAGCAAATGTTTTCCGTCTAATTTGGGCCTATAGAAAAATGGATGGTTCTGGATTCTTGTCCCCTGAATAATCGTGTCGCGTTCGGATTAACATCCATGACAATTATGTGTCCGAATTGCTAACAATTCGGACAGATAATGTGAAAGATTCTATATGAAATTTGCCTGTCCGAGTAGGTCGTTGGATAACACAATTTATTTGAGCCTTCACATTACTTGCTTAAATGATTAGCAATTCGGGTAGATAATTATTGTAGATCCTTTCAAGTTCAGATATTGTTATGCTTTTGTCCTTTTTGCCGTGGAGAATGTCAGGTGATCCAAATATAGCATATGGATTGTTTGAGGATATAGTTTGTGACTTGTTCTTGTGAACAAACAGATGCTAATGCGGACTTCTCGGCTGGAAAAATGTTTCTGAAAGCTTCTTTCCGCATTCTCTGAAATGGTTATAAATTATGAGTCCCATGGGCCATCATCATTAGTTTATTGTGCTCTCCCTAGCCACTAATGCTACCAAATTTAGGTCAAAATAAGCAATTAATTTTATTAGTCCAAGGCTCATGCAGCACCAAACCAAAAGAATATATATATATTTAAACCAAAAAAAGGAAAGATTAAGTGGAAAATTTCTTCATGGCAGTTACATATAGTAGTTAAAAGTCTTACAAAGAGGCTTATGAAAAAAAAAAAAAAGAAAGAAGATTCCATTATCCTTGCCCGTGAAGCAATCTCAACAATTTATATGTATAATTCACCAATTGCCGCGCCATCCAAACGACAAAGTTTTCTTTGAAGATAGGTAGAAAGAATTTTTTTCAATTCAATCTATTAAATTAATATCAGTCACAATCTTTAGAATATATGATTCTCACATGTATTTTTAATAGGATCAACAAATGAAAATACATTTGAAAATCACGTGTTCTAAGAATATGACATTTTAACAGGATTGAATTAAAAATAATTTAGAGGAAAATTTTGTCTATGTTAAAATACTCCAAAAAAAAAAGCTTTTGTAAAAAATCAGAGCGATGATTAAAGTTATTGGAAATATATATCTGCATTTTGTCTTGCGTGCTGATAGAATGTAGTATACCAGCATACAAATTAGAGCAGTTTTTATATTATTAGTAATTTGTTACATATAGGGTTCCATTTTCTTTGTTAGAACCCTAGAAGCCAAAGTTGCTTGATTTCATGCATGGATCATACACATTCATCACACCGACATATATATATGTACTTACAATCATTAATATTATTGGTATACCCACCAGATAACTAATTTTATGACATCAATCCATCTAACAAAAATAATATACAATCCTCAACCATATGCTCGATCTCAAATCCTAAGCTGTCTAAGACCTCAAATGGTTCTGTTCCAAGTATAAACCTATACTAAGTAAGTAAATTTCTTCTTTCTTTACACTACCATGCATGCATTTTCCTTGTTCCCTGGTATTAGAGAGAGCAGGAAGGAAATGAGAAAGATACCCTGGACCCATGAATGTCTTACTGATCAGGCGACAAAGTCGGGCAACAATTGTGCTGCAAACCTCTTTGGGTTCTGAATGTTGATGTTTTCATATGCAGCTGAAGAGTGGGGGTTGGAAGTGTTCATGCCCCCGAACTCATTTGGTTCCCCCATGTGGTCTACTCTTCTTCCCAATTGAATGTTCTGGTTGGGGAGAAATGTGTGATGTGTTCCTGACAAGGAGAGGTTTTCACAGTGGGGAAGACCAAGAGTGAGAGAAACGCCATTGCCGGAAAACCTTGGTGCGGCGAACTGCTCAGCATCAAACCGTCCCATTTCCCCAATTGGGTATTGCCCAAAACCTCCAGTGAAGTTCGTTTGGCTCCCCATGAAAGAGTACCCATCTCTGCTCTGCCTCTCAATATCACCGAATTTCATAGAAACTTGCTCGTTGTTTCCTGCATTAGGCTTGATATCCATGCAGCTTATTGATGGGACACTGCTTGGAGAATGCAACATCTCATTGCTCCTCGGTTTCTTGGGACTTCCTTGTGTGATCCCCTCCAATTCCGACGACCCAATCAGACGGAATCCGGAATGGTTCCGAACATTTCCTCCGACCGGGGATGTTGAAGCTCTGGAAATTGAGATTGCAGGAGCACCATTCTGGTTTGTAGAGTTGTCTTGTTTGGAATTGAAGCTTTTGGTTTGATTTTCAGTAGCAGGACTCTTCTCCTGCTGAGCACTGGATTTTGATGCTGAATCTTCATTGCTCTTGCTTGTTTTGTCCTCTGATCCATTCTGCTCTTGCTCCTTGAGCTCCTCCGTATACATCTCCTCCACCATTGGCTTCCATAGCCGCACTCGAGCATTGATGAACCAATTAGACACCTGCAATATTATCTCCAAGCTATTCAACTTGAAAAGAACAAATAAGGTCACTAAGAAATCCAAATACTTTGATGGGTACGTATATACCTGGCTCCTAGTTAGACCAGTCTGCTTTGCAAGCATATGCTTGTCTGAATCCTTAGGGTATCTGATATCCAAATTGAAAAAAATCAGTAAGCTTTTGAATTGAAGAAACAGGTTCAAATGGGTGGAAAAAATAGAATTTTCTGAGATGCTTACGGGTGGAGAAAGTGGTCGAAAAGCCAGGCACGGAGAACAGAAACTGATCTTTCAGGTAACCCTCTCTGGGGTCTCCAAGCATTGTGCTGGATCATTCCCAACTGTTGGAGAGTTCGTTGCTGTCTAAGTTGATGATCGACATATTTGAGTCTTGAGCCTTCAATCTTGCCTCCAAGGCAATCTTCTTCGCCCAAGCTCTTATTTGCGGCTCGGATTTGGCCCGTTATTGCATCTTTCAGGCACCGGAACTGCTTTGAGATTGTTTGTAAAGCAAGCGCCGTGTATGTTCTTGCCGAGCCTATTCCAGCCGCTTGCTCGAATGAGGAGATCACAATCTGCATCTGGTTGTGGTACTGCCTGTACCTTTGATCCACCTAATTCGTATAACACAAGATGAACAAAATAATTCAGATAAAAATAATTCATTTACAAAATTAACAACCTTTATATACCCATTAATTTATCTTTCTACAAGAATCTGCGATGAAATTCCCTGGAAACTAACTTTCTAAACTTGTCAAAGATTTTGAAGGGCTCGAAGAAAAGAACACCTGACACAATTTCAGACCTGCTGATAAAGACCCAACAAAAAGTCGAAGACAAAACTCCAAATCAAATGGAAAACAAAACTCCTTTTTACAAAAAACCGTACCTCATCCAGCATGTTAATAAGCTTTGCCTTCTTCATCTGAATTTCCTGCCGTTCGGCGGTAGATAGCTCAGCAGCACGCTTACCACTTCCTTCACCGCCTACCGAACCGTCAACGCTCGCCCCCACCGACGATTCTCCGGTCACCTTACTCCGATCACCCTTTTTCAGTATCTCACTCTTAATTCCATTACCGACATTCACAAACTCGTCCAGAAGCTCCTGAGCGGCCTTCAAGTACTTGGAGCTCAGCAGAACACTCCGCATACCCGAAACACCGTTGGTAACCCCAGAAGCAGAAGAAGGAGACCCCGCCGAAATTCGCATATCGTCCCCCGACATAGCCGGAGCTTGAGCCTGCGACGACCCGTACCCGGGCTGCTGTGATGAAAGGCTCAAAGACAGTCCCTGCTGCGCGCGTGGAGTATCACGCGCCGCCGCGTTGTGGTCAATTGAGTTCCAGAGATTGTACTGCACACGTGGGATGAAGCCATGCAAGGCGGAGATGTCATGGTGGGCGTGCATGGACTGAGAATGGGGGTCCTGATGGGGCGTGGCGGGAAGTGGGATCCCCACAAATTGTTGGGTGTGGGGCGACGGCGCGTGAGGGAGATTCATGGAGTTTGCTGCTGCGGCAGCAACGGAGTTGAGAAAGACGAAGTTGTTGGCTGCGGAATGTGACGTTGGTGGCGTGTCGGAGTATTGGACGTAGCCACCTGGGTTCATGAGCACGAGGGTCTGTAAGCCATCGGCTCCTTGGATTTCGGAATTGCCATGAAAGTACGTCGCCATCGGGGATTCTTGGAAAATTATGTATCTTCTTTCTTGAGGTTACTTCATTGAAAAGAGACCACGTTAGTTAATTAGCCTTCACATCCAGATAACACAAAAACACAAAACAGAGACACAAAACATACACATAAACGCTACAACTGATCAGCGGATTCATGAAAAAAAAAATACAACTGATCAGTGGAATCTGTATCTTCTTACATGTAAACAGAAGTGTCTTGAAATAAATACCTTGTGAATATGTGGGAGGTTGAGTCAACCCATGAAAGAGAACTCTGTTGGGAATTGGGTGACTTATGGAGTACTCTGTGAAGGTCTTGTACTTTTCAGACAAATCCTGGTGAAATCAAGAGGCAAAAAGATCACAAAATTCATTATGTAATGATCAGAGAAGTTTGTGCGCAAACCCATCAATCTATAGCTTCAAAATCCCTTAAAAGAACCACTTTTTTGTTATAATTCTGATCTAGAACTTTGAAGAAGAGGAAGGAAGAGGAGGAGGAGGAAAGGGAGTAAAATATGAAGGTAGCCTGGTTTATATATACCGAAAGAGAGGGAGGAGAGATAAAGAGGTAAAGATATTGATGTAGAGAGAGAGAGAGAGAGAGATTAGTTAATAATACTGGTACCTGGTGTGACGAAAATCCAAGAGTACACGTGCTTCATGATCATCTCTGTGCAGCAAAGGAAAGAAGAATTTGGCTTACAATGATCCAGAAGCCATTAAAATTTGAAAGAGAGAGAGAGAGAGAGAGAGTGAAGATCCAACGGTTATGGCAAGAATACATCAAAAGAGAAGCAAGCACACCCACCTGACTATATATGCATGCTCTATATATCTATATTCTACCTATAGGATTCATCCATCTATATAAGGGAATAGCTCTCTGTCAGACTCAAATCTCTGCTACCGCGCTACTAAAAAGGCAGTAGAGAGAGAGATTAAAAGGCTGAGAAAAAGATACCCATCTATATTCACCTCATTATCCAAACATTTATGCCCATTTTAACTAGAAAAAAAATTATATATATGTATTTTTTTATTTATTTATTTTTTTTTTTATTTTTTTTTTGGTTTGAAGATGATCATATGGACATGTTGGTCTATCTCTCTCTTTTATGGAGCTTTTGAGTGAAGTACCTGCGAACAGATCAAAAACAAGGGGGGAACTTCTTCGTGATTTGACCCTCCTCCCCTTTTCAAATCATTTGATGCAGGCAGGCACCCTTTGATGAGCAACAAAAGAACTTTTTTTTTTTAGAGAGAGATGTGTCTGCGTTTATGAAAAGTAGTAAAATATGATGAAAATGCAATCTCGAAGCGTGTCAGAAGATACAAACAGCTGAAAAACGAGGAAACGTCTCCTTCCACCAAAGCCTAGTTAAAAAATATAAATAAAAATTGAAAGAAGATGATGGAGAACAAGAGGGGGTGGGGGGGTCCTATTTGTTCAATTCACTATTAAATATCTCCTTGTCCTTTTCATATTTTTGTTTTTTCTTATCATCTTTTCCATATTTTTCTGTGGTTGGATGCCAGAGTTTGAAGATAAAGCAATTAAATTCCTAAGGAACATAGAACCAACCACCATAACACCCACTTTAATGCCTAAAAAGTTGTGAAATACATCTCTACATATATATTTTTTATATTTTGTATTTTTCGTAATTCCTATATATATATATATATATTCTGGTACGTACAAATACGTATTCATGAGTTTTTAATTAAAACAGTACCTATCGATAATGAAAGAAAGTAACATACAATGGATTTAATTTCTCGGTTGTTTTTTTTTTCATAAATATTTTTTTAGTCACTCTTTTATGTTGGAGAACATGAAAGAGTGTCCTCTGGTATATATATATATATAAAGAAAATAAAGTAACTTGACTAGAACATGAAAAAACGAACCCATAAAAATGCAAGAAAACAAATAAATGATAAATAAATCAGCAAAAACCCTTTTAATCTAATGCAAAAGGCAATCCCAATGTGTGCAACGGTTTGACATCTGAAAGGACAAGAGATCGTCACCTGCAATCTTATTTTCTATTTCATCACCTTCGTTACAAAATAAGTTTTCCATCGCCATCAGTAACAATGATGGCATGAGAATGAGCAGTGACAAAACTTTAAAGTTTCTGATGTTAATGGGAGTGGTATTTTTCAAACTTAGACATATATATTCATGTTCATATCATGAGGTAAACTATGCCTGGGTGGGTGGGGGTTATTTAATTTATATACCCTTTTTGTGCATGGGCCTTTGTGATCAACTGTCATTCTCTCAAAATCAATATCAGTATTATTATTATTATTAATTTTCCCTACTTCCTAGGATGTTATATATTCATCATCGAAGCCTATTGGAAATCGATCTCCACATCTATTGATAGGGCAGACATTTATGCTTTTTTTTTTTTTTTTTGGGTTTTCCGGCAACTATCAGGCAGACATTAACTACCTAGTTTCACTCCCAGAGAGCTAGTTAAAATTAAAGCTACTGCCACAGAATGAGTTCTTAATCATCTCATTCATCTGAAGTACTATTACATTATTGGCCAGGCTCTGCTTAAATGACAATTAATACATGTATCCTTAAGAAGAAGTCAATTTATCCCAGGGTTATTATAAGGCTGCGGTTTCAAAGTTGACCTTCTAGTTATATTATAACTCTATGGTTTGTTTGACAAAACTTTTTAAACCTTTTTTTTATTTTTTTATTTTTATTTTTATTTTTATTTTTATTGTGATGTGATAATTTTTTGGTAGATTAGGAAAATCTCCTTTAAGCTAGGTAAAAATGGTTTTCTTTTGTTATTTTTATAGACTATTTTTCGAGTTTAAGTTTTTTCTTCTCACACGCATTCTCTCTCACAGTTCATTCGATCTCCTTCATTGCCTAAGGTTGCGCGATGGCCGTCATCATAGTCGTTGCCGTTACCATTATTGATTTTCCGTATGAACTAAACACCGAAAAATATTTTCAACTAAAATTATTTTCCTGAAAAATGATTTCAACAAGAATATTTTTCAACAGAAAATATTTTACGTCGAAACAAACGGAGCCAAAAGTAATGTTTTTGAGCGTTTTGAGGTGTTTGTCACACAGCTCATACTATGGTTTAAATCTCACCTTCATAATCAAACAACCATAGCACCACTCACTCTTGCAGAGTAACTCAATAGTACTAACCCATTGAGGTTTTAATTAAATGGTAAATTTTTTATTTTTATAAATTTTATAGGGGTATAAGTAACATTTCACTTTTTTGTTATTTGAGATGAAATTAAAAGTGATTGAAAAATGAGAGGCTACCGACATTAATTTTTTTTGATAAATTCAAAATTATGATTGCAAACCCATGACACTACAGGAAATAACTAAAGTTTCTCCAAATATTTTATACCGAAATAAATTAAAAGCAGCTTCAACATACAATTGATATTTTACAATTGTCTAAATACTATTTACCAATTGAAGTCATTTAATATGTGATTTAAGAATATTCGACCAAAGCTTTATTAATAGGAATTCAAGAGATAGCAAACTTTGTACACGGCCGTACTAAAATGTCCCCTTACTGGTATTATCAGTTGATTTGGAACATATAAGTGGCGCACGTACATCACATCATAGTAAAGCCCTGCCACCTTATTGATCTCTCTCTCTCTCTCTCTCTCTCTCTCTCTCTCTCTCTCTCTCGTGTCTTTCTGTGATCTTCTTGATGTACATATGAGATTATATATAATAGGGTTGAAGTGGGCATGCATGGTCCCTCGTGTGCTTATATACATATATATCTATTTCAATATTGTTATAATGGCGACTGGCTTGCTAGCTTGTTGCCGCTTGTCTCGTCTTCACAATTTCCTGCCCGTTTCTTTTCAATAGAAAATGACTACCAAGGAAGAGAAGAGACCATCTCAAAAGCTTGGGATTTCACGCTTAAAAAATTCCATCTATACAAGGAAAAGCTAGAATCTTTTCAAAATCACCATTAACTTGCCTCTTTTTGATCAAAATTCCATGTGTATGATCTATCACCATTAATTAACTTCATAATCAGCTTCATCATGCACGATCATCAACACTAATCTGACCCCACCCACCTCTCTCTCTCTCTCTCTCTCTCTCTCTCTCTCTCTCTCTCTCTTCCCTAAAGAAAATATATAAAAACACCATCATTGTATTTGTATGATGAAGTATAGTATGAATTTCGCTTTTAAATTTCTCAAGATGTGTGTGTTTTCGTGTGGGGCTAGCTATATGGCTCTTACAAAAGCAAATTTGGGGGCCTACTTCCCAATCTTGACCATTGGTTTGGTGAGTCTCTCCTCAACCTGCCATAGCCTAAAATCAACAACATTACCAAGAACGCGATGGCCATTTGTCGTTGGATCGCTTGTTGTAGGGCTGAGTCAATTCGTGTTGGCGTGTTGGGTTCGTATTAGGTGAATTCATCATTTATGAGTCAACTCAATATGGTATAATTCAAATACGACCCATTTAGTTAAACAAGTTAAATTTTTCAACCCTGATACAACCCATTTAAATAGGTGGGTAACCCGATTCAGCCCACATAACCCATTTAATAAACATGTTATATTGAATTGATCCAAACATGACCCATTTCGACTTGCATGTGAATTAATTAATTTAAAAAGAAATTTCTATGAATTTTAGTCTTTTTAGGGTTTTTTTTTTCAATTATATATATATATAATTAATTAATTTATACTTGTTAGAGCATCCCTAGTGAGCTTTCCAAACTATAACCAAATTTTAGCTAAAAAAATCTAATTTTATTATTTTAACTACTACTTTTAACAAACTTCCTATACCAAGCTTTCCAAATATTTCTCTATTTCTACTAAATATTAATTTTTTATTGGTTTTAAGCAACCACTCCTAACAAATGAGGAAAGAGGAAAAATGAAAAGTGAAGTGAAAGGATGGAGAAATGATCAAATATTCAACAGCTTATAAAATTTGTGAGCTGAATTTAGAGTGAAATTCTGACAAGAGCCAATATAGAGAAATTATAAAGAGTTTGTTGAAATAAATTTTTTTTTTAGAAAATTTAAAATGAAGAGCTCACTAAGAATGATCTTATATTGGTCATCTATGGGTTAAACGAATGACCTGAAATCGACCTGTTTATTAAACATGTTAATTCGGATCGTCTTGAACTTACACGATCGAATTATATAAGACCTTAATTTACTAATTTTCATATTAAATTCGCATCGAATTCGTGTGTTGTGTATGGAATACTGAAATAGAGCGATGATTTTCAAAAAATTGGTGGTGGGAATAATGATCCTATTCCTATATATCTATCCAAAAGCTTGTTGACCACAAGGAAAGGGAGAGTGACGTTCCTTTCAAAGGGTGGGCCCATTTCTTAATTAGCTACAAAAGCGGCTGCTTCTTTCCCCTACTCTCTCCATCTACAATACCCGTCCCCAGACGCAACCCCTTCAATATTTCACCAAAGTTCTTGGACCCCCCATTACCAACCAATGACCCCACTGCTTCTCCCGTCCTCCCACGCGCTTCCTCTCTTCCTGTATTCTCACGCGTTTATTCCTCCTCCTTCCAAGTCCCAACCCTTTTTACACTGCATGCCTTAGGTTGCTGTCACTAAGCAGTACTTTTAGATTCTACATGTCAAATTCATCCAATTATCCCAACTTTTGGCATGCATTTCCATCATCGTGTTTGTCTTCACCCCCCCTCCCTTTTTTCTTTTTTTTTTTACAGATAAAAGTAGTTGGATAGAGTACTGTTTGAGGTACATTGTATCGGGTACTTTTTATTAAGAGTACGTTTGGCAGTGTAATTTCAAAAGATATATTAAAAAGGAAACAAATAGTTTGAGAATGAGTTTTAACGCTCCCTAAAAATAATACTACAGATACAAGTTGGAGTTTTTTTAACTCAAACTCTATTTATGACATACAAAATAGTCTCTTTATCTATGATATGAGCGGCTGTGTTCGTATTCCGCTTGACATGGACAATACTTCAAGATCTCAACTGGCTCAGGCCAACTTTGATTCCATCCACGATATGTTCAAACTTACTCTAATTCTTACTTGGTGCTTTAACCGCATTGACAATCTGTAGGGCGTCTCCCTCCAATTTAAAATTCATAAAGCCCAGTTCCTTACACAAATCCACAGCATTAAAAACTGTCAAAGCTTCAACAACAAGAAGTTCGACTAGAACGTTCTTTGTTGTAATGCATGTAGCTAGAACGACACCCTCATGATCACAAACAACAATTCCAATTTCAATTCCGATCCAACCGTTCTTATGGTCCACAGCTGCATCTCAATTAACTTTATACATACATGTGATGAGAGGAGTCTGCCATAAGAGGGAAGAGTCGGTATATATGGATGGAACTGCTAGCAGCCGAATCTTTTGGTCAATCTTTTGTATATCTTCGATCCCTTCTCTCAGTTTATACTAATTAAACAAGCTGTCTCCCATGAAAATTAAGAAATTAGAAAAATAGTATAATTAAAAAGATAGAATAATTAAGCACCTTTCCATGATTTTATTTCACTTCTCATATTAGTTTTAAATCTGAATTCATCTTTTATCCTTCAAAATACATTTTTTTGAGAAAACTATTTCATTCAAATTCATATCATTAATACAACCTTCTATATTTCCCCCAAATACATCTTAAAGCTTGCTCCAATTGGAAAGGGCAATGCAACTTTCAGAGATCTCATACCTCTTAATTGCAAGCCCCAAAAGTTGTTTTTTTTTTTTTTTTTTTTTTTTTTTTTTTTTTTTTTTTTAATCAGCCCCAAAAGGTTACATATATGCAATTATGTACAACAATTGATTTGCGAATTGGGGAAAAAATATGACTTGGAATAAGGCATGCTTATGCGCTTTCATGAATTTTTTTTTTTTTTTTTAACGAAAGATTTGAATATTTCATTGAACAAAGATCACGAATATAAAACTCTTCAATCACAAAGGATAAAGTTCTATAAAATCATAGCTACATGCTATAAGGTTACAAAATTATAGATACAAACAAAATTTTTACAATAAAGTGTTATCTATGATTTTCATCTTCCGCTAACCTATGTACAAAAATGGTTAAAAAGTAGACTTGCTCCAAACAGACTATATCTAAAATAAGGGTAGCCAAATATCCTGCAAAAAATTATTTAAATCGGCCGCCTCTCTCATCGAACTATCTAGACCATGAGAGATAATCTCTCACATCTGAGTAACCTATATCCCATAGATCGTCCATGAGGACAGATCTAAAAAAAAAAAAAAAAAAAAAAAAAAAAAAAAAAGTCTCTAATTCAAAGCAAAAATACAATTAGCAAATAGTAGCATTGGCTAGAGAAGAGATGAACGACACAACACAGAGGTAGATGGACAAATTCATAGCGAAAAAGCCAAAAATGCTGATCTACTCAGAGAACACCTACAAACAAAAGAAGAAACCAAAATGAGAGGGAGAGGGTAAGAGCGAAGAGTAGAAAGAAAAATAGAAAGAAATGAGCAGATCTGCTTCCTCCTCTTTCCATTACTTTAATTTCCATCTCTATCACAATATTTTAATTTTGTAAATTCTCCATACCACCATTTGTGGAAGTAGATTCTAGAGAATTCAGCACCTTGTATGGTTACAAGAATTAAATGACATGGAAAGAGAAATGCACAACTGTTTTCGGGCATGAAATATAAATGAGATCAATTACAAAAATAGAAAGTGGTCCAATGGGGAAGATTATGCGCAATTGTGTTGATATATTTTTGTATAAATGGTGCTATGAGTACTAAAAATTTTACTACAATTTTTATTTTTTATTTTTTTATTTTTTCGATTTCTTATACTACAAATCTCTTAAGAGTATTACCTCCACCACTAAACAACTAAATTTATCTGCCAATGCCCACACACGTCAACCTAGTGAGTTTGTAGGGGAGTTATATATATATTAAAAGCAGTAGTACCTTGAGCATTTTTCTTTTTCTTGAATGCATGATTGATTATAAATGAGAATATATTTTCATAACATTTATTATGATTGATATATAGTATATCCTAATTTGTTAATTGGATCTCATTCTAAGTGACTTGACTTATGATTTCTCACTATAAACCAACGGTAATGGCAATGAACCATTTTGATTTATTAATTATTTTCAATCTGATTGCATATATGGTTACATTTGTTCATAAACATTAAGAAAGAAAATTATGTGGTTGCACTCACCTCGGTAGAAGCTTATTTTAATTTGTTGAAGCCATTCCCAGAATATTATAACTTTCACATTGAAATTACCTCAGCTTGATTGGCATGTCAATTTTTATTAATTAAGGGTCTAGCATTGTTACGGGTCTACATCTTAAGGTAGAAGAAGTCTTGTAATAGCAAGACTCACACCATAAGTTCTTTAATATAATTAGAGAAAGATTAATATTATTCAACTCTAGATTTGATTTGGAAGGTGTTAGGGTTTCCTCGATCTACTATTATTCTATCCGTTATGTATTTGAGAAAATAAGCTCATAATATGTATGTACTGATAATAACATTTAAATCCACGTTAAAAGTTAATTAAATAAGATTAATTCTTTTACAATAAAAAGAATATTGAAAATGAATTATGTCTTTTCCAACAAAAGATTTAGTTTTTGATAACTCTAATTATTTCATATTCTCAATATATTGATATTGACTTATAAACTCTTAATTAACTCAATGTACGAATTTTCTTGGAAACCATTAATCAAATAATGTTGTATCCTTAATATATATATATATATATATATATATATATATATATATATATATATATATATATATATATATATATATATATATATATATATAGCCATTTATTTTTCCAACAGGAAGAATGTATTACCTGTCTCAAATGATGTCGATAGAGTGACTACACGCTAAACACTTTGAGGAAGACAAAAAGGTCAGAGAGGCTAGCTCATTGGAGGCATTGGTGAAACCACCTTTGATAATTAATTTAGTAATTAGAAACGAAAATAAAAGGCAGAATCCTAGTAGGGAAAAAATGTGTACTTGATGAAGAGACCCCATCTTCATTTATAGGTTCATTTTTATCACCTCTTCCTAGTAGGGTTTTAGGGTTCCTGCCCATTTTTTATTAGCGACGTGAGAGATTCCCCTTGAGAATATCGGAAGATTATGCAATGTAGTCTCGTTGGATACCAAATGTGGCGAGGAGAATGTTGAGGGGTAGCTATGCATGGTCCTAGATGATTTATATAATGTGGTGCGGGAGTAATTCGGTGCGTTATGTCTCATTGAGTTCTAGGTGTTCCCTAACTCGAATGCAAAACGAGCTTTGGACTTTGGACTTAGGTCACTCGTAAGTCGGTCTGACTCGACTTTTCCCATTAACCTTTGGGCTTCTATGTTGTCCACTGTTAGTTAGAGGTGACCTTGCGGTTGCCAGGCCTAATGTGCCTTTGACGGATGGCTCATATTTAAATTATTACTATTTTTATTATTTTCCTTATTTTTTGCAAATTATTCAACAGTCATCTAGCTCTTATATTATAATTTATAACAAGAGAGTAGGTACCACAATTTCATTATAAAAAAATAAATCATATTAAAAGACATGATCCAGCCCCAACATTTATACAAAGTTTCGCCAAATAATTTAGATCTGTTTAGGAAAAAAATATAAAATTATTGTTTCGCTTCTCAAACGTTGAAAAGTTGAAAACTCTTATCAAATATTAGTTATTTAAATGAATTTTTAGATATGGTTTCACTATTAACACATTTTTCAAAACAAGCAATAAAATTCTTTTTAAAAAAATAAAAATAAAAATAAAAACACTTTTCATAAAATACTTAAAAAAGAAATAAAATCCAAAAATACACTTGTTTCTTTTCATGTGTATAGATAGGGGAAGGACTAGACATTAGACCCCCCAAACAATACACAGTTTTACCCCACGTGTCGATGTAACTTTGTTACGCATAACAATTTTATTTTTTTAGGGAAAAAAAAAAAAAGCCGTCACCATGGGCTAGCTGGTTCCAATAACTTTTTTACTTTGTTTTTAATAAATATTTATAGTTAATTGTTTTTAAAAAAACAGTACTCAAAACTTTAGCAAACAAATTTTGTTTTATGGACTCACATATAAATTATAATTCAAATACAACCCCCCAACAAATTGATATTCAATTTTTTTTTTTTTTTTTTCAAAAATATATTTAAAAAAGTTAAAATTCAAGATAATTCTTACAACTTTACGAAAATTTCTTCTAATTGTATTATAAAATTTGAAACCTAATCCGTGGGGTGAAGGGTTAAGAAACTGCCACGTCAAGCAAGGCAACAAAAACTAGGAGTTAGGCAAGCAAGCGGGCCCCCACCGCGTCGAATCCACGTGCCGGCTCTCTACCGTAAAGCACTTTGCCAGCCCTTTTTTTCAATTAGAGCTGGGCTTGGACTTTTGCTAGCAAGGAGCGGTCCCAATGGGACCCACTCAACTGTACACGCGTCAACTGCACAGGGCCCCTACCCCCCTAATCCCTTTAACGAAGATTCGCCCCCTCCTTCTCCCCCGGGTCCCACCGTCCCATCAACGCTCTCCTTTAATTTTTTAGGCGTGTAATTCCACGAATAGACGGGCCCCACGTGTTCACAAGGTCAAGAAAGCAACCAATCAGGAAGAGAGCTGGCTCTCTCGGCAACCGCCTTTTCTTTAATGCGGATATATCTACGAGCTTGTCGTTGTCGGCTCTATGATTGGACACGTGTCGCCCGTTGATAGCACATGAGGTACTTACCCCCGCTCTACCCCTACTGTGACGTTGCGCTGACACAGTCTGGTTCGTCTCTTTCTCACAAAATGACGGTTTAGCCCCGTTTTTGTTGGTAAACTTTTTTTTGGCTGCAGCTTGATAAAATTTTAAATTTAATTATTTCTAATTAATAAACACATTTTAAAAAAAAATAAAAAAATTAAAAAGGCAGATAAGAAAGATCAGGTCACGACCAAATAGAATATGACCAAGGCGGCTAATACTAACAGAATTAAAGATTTCTATTTCGAAAGTCAAACTCTCACTATATTATATAATTAATCACTATAAGAATTTTATTGAAAATTCCCATATTTAAACACTATTAGTGTAAGTACATAATCTCCTCCTTTTCTGATAGGCAAATACTTAACATATTAAATATTTAATTAAAATTACTTAAAAAAAAAAATATTTAATTAAAATTCAAGTTAACATGAATTGCTTTTGTGAGGGTGCAGCTAAGTCGTTGAGAATCCTCCAACACCTATGGTGGTCGTTGTTTCTGCCCACAGCTATTACTTGCCCCTTTTTTTCTATTTATTTTTCAAGTGATATACCGATACAATAAAAATGGACACGTGATAATATTTTATTGGTCATGCATAACGGCCTGAACACGTAGCATAAAATCTATTAACCTTTTTAACGAAATAGAGAAGGAAGGTCTTAAAAAAAAAAACCCGATGAAAGCGCAAGAATCGTTTCTGTCACTTTTTAAAATCAATGAAGTAGTTTGATAAAAATACAAAGCAAAAGGACAAAAAAAAAAGTATTTAACTCTAATATTTTAGTACTTTTTGTGCAAGTTTGTATTCTCCGTCGACAAATAGTACTCACCGCATTAAATATTTAATTGAAATAAAATAAAATTATAATTTATTTCAAAACTTAATATCTTAAGATTGAAAAATGCATTTAAAAATAACTTTTAACATGGAACATTTTTTATAATAATATATATATTTTTTATTTATAAAAAATAACTTATAGCACAACATTTTTTCATAATAACATCAGAGTTAATAAAACTCGCAGTAGAAATATCTATACATTAAGCATTGCATAATACACAAAGTTGACAAACATCTATTTATTATTAAAGCTTTTACTTTGTATCTCTTACATAACTAGAAAAATGACTATACAAAAATGCAACATACGGCACAAAACACAAAATATCAAGGCGTACACATGCAACAAAATGTGATGTACACCAAAAAGGTAGACTAGGGTAACTAGTCCACAGTGGTCAAGACATGGTAACCACCATAATAACTCAAGTACATGTCTACCGAGTAGTCGTTATCCTCGATACCTGCAGTAACAAGATCTATGCCATTGTGGGGTTGCTACAATAACATAAGTGGATATGTAAGCACACATTTCTTAGCGTATAATAGACACCGGTTAATTTTGTCAATGAGTCGTCCTTCAAACTATATATCTTCCCACAAAATTTATACCATCGGCACTTTGGGTTTTTTAATAGAATAATAGATTTTATCACAAAAATCCATAGCCAATGAAATAAACACTGCAGGGCAATTCAACACATAGAAATCTCTTGATTTCCTATAAATGATTCATACTACATCATATGATCTAGCTTACACACACACACATGTATTATATCTCCATCCACAAAATACGTATATATGAGCATATCTAAGCGAGAATACATCTCATACACATCATTAGAAACTCATAAAATCTAATGCAATGCTCATGTTATATACACTTTCTTATTCATTAGTTCATTATCTTTTACTTTCTCTCTAGGTTGTGTAATACCCATTCATTTTTAAAATATAAATTATTTAGAAAATACACACGGTTCTGAAACAAGTATGTTTGACATGGATTTTGTGTTCTTTAAACATGATCCTCATGCGATTGAAATACGATTTTGAGCGCTTAAAATCCTAGATACTCGACCTTAAGCTACATTTAAGCCTCCTTAAACCTCTTGAAACCTATTTACTCAAAAATTCAACCTCTAGGAACTTAAAATTGAAGGTGAGACGTGGAAGAAGCCCGAAATTTTCTTTCATTGTCAATTCCTAAGTTGTATTCGTATCATTTCCATCTGTTTTCGCAAGGTAAAGCCCATGACTTTGATGTTTCTTTTATAGTTCTATCCAAAACCTATAATCCTTAATTTTCTTAGTGTAATTTTGTCGTAGCTAATTTAATTAATTGGATTGTGTTTTTATGATGGGATGGGTTGTTTTGAAAATGAATATATGTTTAATACAATAATTTTTAAATAAAGAAAACTAGTATTCTATTTTTTTTTTTTCCATTGATTGACGATTTTCAAACAACGTGATTTTAGTTGACATGTTATTGATTTGATGTATTTGATTGACGTTTTAAACGAACATAAACACGCGCCAATTTATTTCATGATTGTTTTGATGTGATAAGGTAATCAAGGCAAAACTCTTGATGATTCTCATATCAAGAGCATAACCTTGACAGCTGAAACTATTCTTGGACGTTTTCAGGTGTTGTAGAAATTCTAGGGACGTTCGGAATGGTTTGGATGCGTGTTTAGGGGGTCAGAAAGGCTCAAAATTGGTGTTGAAAAGCACCATGATCGATCCTAGCCAAGACAAGATCGATCCTAGCCCTGTAGGATTGATCTTCGGTTGCCCCAGATCGATCCTAGATAGCCAGGATTGATCCTAGAAATCTCAAGATCGATCCTAACTGCCTTGGAAGCCTGTATAGGGTTTTTAATGTGTGTTTTAGGTTTCCAAGTGTGTTTTTAAGTTTGAGATTAGCTGTTGACTAATTATATGTTTGTTTGTAGTGCAGGAAGTTGGGATGTCCGAGGAATCATCCGAGTGGTCAAGGTAAGTGAATGCTTATGGTATTGGTAAAGGAACCCATTTTGAGCATGCTATGTTGATATAGAATGTTTAGCTTTTAATTCATCTTTTGCTATTATGTCGTGAGCCTACAAATTTTCAAGTATTGTTTAATGTTTCCTTTTGATAACTGATGCTTAAGAATATTATTGCAACTATGTTGAGTTACTCAATAAACTCGAGCTAGAGGGGTTAGGAGCTTAAGTAAACCCTAGAAAAGGTTAAGGGGATACCGGTGTTTTACTAGAAGTTCTTTCAAGAACACGCAAACTCGAGCTAGAAGAGGTTAAGGGTCTGAGTAAACCATATGGAGGAAAGCTATGACCAAGAAGTATAATAAATATATATATATATATATATATATATATATATATATATATATATATGGCATTCTCATGTTTTATGATTTCAAATGCTGAAAACTGTTGTCACTAAGATTATGCTTCATTATTCTATTCTAAACTTACCTTATGTCTTTTGATTGGGTTAATAGTACAGACAACATATTTTCTAAAATGTATTGTGAACCACATTGCCTTTATTTTGTTGATTTTATTGCATTAAAAGTTGGGCTCATAACACAAGCTCGGTTCCGAGGTATCTTACTTACTAAGTCGTGGACTTACCTAGTTGTTGTTTTCTTTCCACTAGTTGGACATTTACTAGTCTTGTAGGTTCAGTAGAAGTCTTTTGCCTAGCTTGAGGACGAGAAATGAGTCTTGGAGATTGTTAGGTTTATTTCTAGTTGTTTGTTAGAGGTGTGCAAAAACCCATCACCCGCCCCAACCCACACCCCAACCCCGGCCTGCCCCCAAAGCACGGTTTCAATGTTATTTTGGCAAGTATGGGTTAAATTTTGACCAACCCATGCGGGGCGGAGCGGGTTGTGGGTTGGGTTTAAAAAACCCGGGGCCTTGCCCCACCTCGCACCACACAAAACAATAAGAGGTGAAAAAAAAAAAACCCTAACTACCCTGGAAAATTAAAGACTCCTAATTTATCGTGTTTGTGTGATCAAGTGTGCAACAAAATATCTAAATGCGGAATTTAAAGAAGACATATATTTTGTTAACAAAGTGAAAACTCAATTAAGAGAAAAACCACTCTGGGGCAGCCAAACCCAGAAGTTACACTAATCAAAAGACGAAGCTAGTAACAAAGTAGTAACACTCACATACCTCTGATGCAGCGATCGTACCTTGCACTCTGACGTGTACCTATACACGAACACTTTCCAACCAGGTTTCCTACCTAAAGGGGTCTTCAATGGATTCATTTATCTTAGAGCTCCCTCCTAAGCTAGACTTTACACGATCAAGTCATACACCAGACAACTCTTAGAAAGCTAGCAAATCTTCACAATTTCTACCTAAACACCATATCTAAGCTCAAGAGAATTCAATACCGAATTCTGTAAATAATACATGCATAGAGGTCTCTATTTATAGGCTTTAGAAGACTTAAATTGAGTTTGATTTGGATTCTCTAGGCCGCATCCAGACATAGGCTAAGAGTGTCCGGACGGTAAACTGCAAACGCCTTTCCATAACACGTTTCACACGTTTCCTTAGCGTCTGAACGGTTGCAAGCTGACTTCCCAATCCATGTCTACAAAGGACTCTGGATCCTTTTCTAACACTGAAAAGAGTCTGAACGGTGTAGCCCTGTCGTTCGGACGGATGCATGCTAAGCTGGCAGAATCTTCTCGAACACAGATGAGCGTCCGAAAGCTTCGCAGGCCCGTTCGGACGAAAACAAGGGATCTGACTTTTGCTGAGTTGTAAACTGCACAGAATCTTTTTGGAACTCTAAAATAGCCTTCTTGATGGTTGAGATACTGAAACTTGTCATATTAAGACTCTTTACATATTAGAGAAATAAACTCTAAATATTTGAAGACTCTAAAATCATACGACATCCTTGTTAAAACAGCAACCTTACATGATAGTGATTTTGTCAAACAGAATGTAGCCAATAAAACTAACATACCTTGCGCCACAGCTTCTAGAGTCTTCTTCATTCTTTTCTTCTCTTCTTTTCACTCTTCATTCAGCCTCTCTTCTCTTCATTATGTCTCAGTCTAAGGATTTGAGGAAGAAGACGACGGCTAACAGCAATGAAAGAAGTGAAAAGATAAAAGAGAAAGCAATGAAAGAAGTGAAAAGAGAAAGCAAAGGAAGGTCTTGCGGATAGAAGGCTCTAGAAGGTTACGTGGCAGTCACTTGTGAACTTGGAGTACAACTGGAAGCCATTGCTTCAAAAGAATCAAAACGCATGGCTATTTCATATTTGGGTTCAAAACACATAGTATTTTGAGTCAAAACCCATGGCATGGCTTACAACTGTAAGCCATTCAATTTAAAATTTTCAATTAAAAAAATAATTGCTATAGTTATATTTCCCACACAATGGCTTACAGCTTTGTCTCGAGATTCCACCCAGTGCACCCACCCATTATCTTCTGCCATGTCGTGGACTTCTGGATCCTTCATCTTTACGCTTTTCATTTCGTCTCATTTTCCTTTGTTTCTTCCTTCTTCTCAAAATACTGAAACGGTGAAACCAATGGAAATCAAGGAAAGGCCACTGTATCCTTCTTCTCCTCTAATTCTAATCTCTCAGATCGACTCAGATCTCCGTCTCTTTGACTCATATTGATCTCCCTTAAAACCCGCACCCGCAGAAACTGCCTTACTGCCCTGCGGCTTCAGTGAACAAAGTTGCAGCCACGGGTGGAATTTTCAGAACCCGCAGGGCCGCGGGGCGGGGGCAAGAATGGCGGAAATCCACCCCGCCCCGTGCCCACCCCTAGTGGTTGTATTTGTAAGTTTGTTTTGTTAGTGAGGCTTTGTTCTATTTATGCTTAGAGTTGTATTGAGGTTTTGTAATGTAGCTCAGATCACTGTATACTCTTACATGTTCCATATTTATTTCACTCTCATAGATGTTTATTGTAATTTTTTTTCCAGTTAACTCCCTGTTAGTTGACGTCTAAATTCTGCTTTAACTCCCATATTGATTATTTTTATTAATTAATTAAGGCAGGATTCAGATGGATCCCTTATGACTTATTTATATGGTAAATGAGTATGTAGAAGGCGCACACAATTTAATTATTCATTTAGTTAAATTCCCGAGGCGTTACAAGTTGACAAGGGAGCCGACATCACTCCTACCAGGAACTTTCTTTTTTGTCAATCAACAATGGGGCATCACTCCCACCATGAACTTTCTTTTTTGTCGATCAACCTGGTTACTCACTTTTATCTCAACTTTCTTAACTATTCTCATCACTTAGTATTACTTACTCACATACAAGCATCCAAATGCAACCACATTCTCAACATAGTTAATACACTCAAAATTATGTAATCATATTAGTTCTTAAAATAGAATAACTTCTATAAGGTTATGGCACAAAACCACACTTTTGTGCCCTCCAATAAGAAGTTGACACCTCAACTTGGAACAAATAAACCAAATACACCAAAAACACTAAATATGACCTCTAAAACACCTCTCATTTTCTTGTAAAAAAAAAAAAATTATTTTTTTACAAGTGTTTTAGAGGTCAGATTTAGTGTTTTGGGTGTATTTGTTTTATTTTTTATTTTTTATTCCAATATGAGGTGTTAACTTTTTATTGGAGGGCACAAAAGTGTGGGTTTGTGCCATAACCCCACAGAAGCAGCTTCCTCAAAATATATGGCTTGAATAATCACTATTATCATGCTTTAAAATAAACAAGTATCTTTTCTCAGTAATTATTATACTTACAAATCCTTGACACACATGCGAAAGATTTCAAACTCAAATCCTTGATACGACCCATTCCAACATCACATTACATATCATAATTAAACTCAAAACTCACACTAAACTTTAAGGGGTAGTTACTTTTTCCCCCCATGAACTACCAACTTTTGTCAAAATCCCTCACAAACTGCCAACTCAACCAAAATAGAGTATGCAATTACCAACGTTATAGGTTTTCCCCCATTCCGTTAGTCAGAGGCGTTAACTCGAATGGTCAAAGCCCCATGTGCGCCTCACATGGGTTTTTATTATTTTTTCTTCCTATTTTGCCCTCATCTCCCTCATTCCTCTCACACTCTCTCTTTCCCGCTTGTTCTTTCTCTCTCTCTCTCTCTCTCTCTCTCTCTCTCTCTCTCTCTCTCTCTCTCACATCGTCGAACAACCCAGCCCAACTACCACTGTGCTGACGGTCACCCACAACAAAAATCCCCCTCTTCTCCTCATTCAACTTCCAAACCTCGTATCTTATTTTCTTTGAGAAGAGCCGCGTTCTTCATTTTTCTCTATACCTCGATACTCTTGCTTCTCTCCCCCCGTCAGCCATTGCTAGGCTTTCGCCAGTTCCTTCAAAATCTCCGTATGGATGATGAAGTCTAGTGCCCTGAAAGAGTCGCACAAGTATCTAGTCGGTTCTAACCGTGCATAGCTTGTCGGTACTAAATGCTTGCATATCATGATCTCATTTGGAAGATCATGGACTTGCAAATGCAGTTCCATTGTCCCTGAAGGTTAATTTGTTCTATGACGTTGTGCGTGTTTGAATTTAAAATGAAATCTGGTTGAATAAAGTAGATCATCATATACTCAAGAAAAAATGTTATGTAGATGATCGTGAGAATGGAGTAAAGATTCAGGTTTAGGAATTTTGAAAAGAATCCAAGAAAATGGGTTGGTGTGGAAGATTTTGGACAGAGAAGAAAATGTAAATATATCTTGTTTGCCTCCATCGTGCATTTTCTAATCTTCCTCTGTTTGCCTCTGTTTTGAGCACCACGAACAGAGTTTTGTTTTCTGATACGTATGTGGTAGTGATGTTACAGAGTTTTGTTTTCCATCTTAAGAGACAATGTTTACTGACTTCATTGGTGGCCATAACATCCATGCACCCAAAGCTCTGCTATTAGCAAAATTCCTGGAGCAGAGCTTGCATCTGTGCCTCTCCACAGAGTAGGTGATGCCTACTATGGCGGCCTTCACGTTTCCAGCAAGTTCTGCAAGCCCAATCTAGAATTACGTGATGCCTTGGCCTTCCAATTAGCGGACTATCTCCAAGGTCAGCTCTGGTGGTAAAAGCACCACAGAAAGAACCACTTCTTGGCACGGGGAGCAGAAGCAGAAGCACATTTTGTTGTCGGCTTTGAGAGTTGGGTTGGCCTTAGGGTGGGGCTGGTATTAAGTTCTAAAAGTTTCTGGATTCTCTAATGCTTCCTTATATATATATGAAAAATGAAAATTATCTTCTAATATAAAGCAAGTGTGTGTATGTACAATGTGTTAACAAAATAATACGGAAATAAAATAACACAAGATTTTTGTTAACGAAGTGGAAACTTAAGATGAGAAAAACCACTCCGGGGCAGCTAAACCCAAGATATCCACTATTCAGAAGACAATACTAGATACAAAGTAGTAACACTCACATACCCTTGATGCAGTGGTCGTACATTGCTCTCTATCATGTAACCCAACACGAACGCCTCCCAACCAGATCTCCTACCTGAAGGGGTCTTCAATGGAATCCTTTACCTAAGGGCCAACCCCTAAGATAAACTTCAGTTTAAGCGTAGCAACAGTACACATGGCAACGGCTTCAGAGAGATCAACTCAGTTCAATAGACTCACAATATAGCTCTTTAAGCACTAGTGGAATTCAATACCGAATTCTTGTAGTTCTCAAGCCTAGAGGCCTCTATTTATAGGTTGACAATTCAACTGAGCGTTTGGCTTGATAAAATTGGGCGCCGTTCGGATGGACAACTGTGCGACCAAAATTCAAAAATTTCGCTGAAAATCTTTCCTGTTTGAGAGCCGCGTCCGGACGGTGTTGCCCTGTCGTCTGGACGGTCGCATGTTTGCTACAAGTAATTTCCATATAGAGGCTTTGCGCGTCCGGACCAGGAGGATGATCGTTCAGACGACTGTTCTGATGCACACAATTTCCTTATTTGAAACACGCGCATCTGGACCATGCTGACTAGTGTCCAGATGTCTGGATTTGAATTGCGATACTTGCCTTATGGATGAGCACGTCTGGACGAGAGTCCACGTCGTCCAGACGGATGCAGCAATCTTCCCATATCTGTGTTTTGGAAAGAAATCCTGAAGCTTGATCGAACACTGAGAGTCATCCGGACGTGCTGCTGAAACGTCTGGACGGATGCAAGCTGGAGCAGTTCGAAGCTTCTTGACACAGAGGAAGGTCTGGATGGGATTCCACGTTGTTCGGATGGATGATGCTTTAGTCTGATGTGTGTCCGGATGGTATGACACGTCATCCGGACGGCTGGTGCTTTGGACAGCTGGGCGTCCGGACGGTATGACATGTCGTCCGGACGGCTGGTAGGGAACCGAATTTTTTGACTTGCAAACTGTGCAAAATCTTATGGAAACACTTCTGAATAGCGGAATCCCTGTTAAAAAGCATCTTTACAAAGAAGTGATTTTGTCCAACAAAATGTGGCCAATTACAAACTAACAAACTCTCCATTTGGCCATTTTGGGACAAAAATCACTTGACCGGTTAAAAATACAATCCCGATCCAAATAAAAAATTACGCCCCCTTTTTTTGTCACAAAAGGATAAAGGGTAAAACAGAGTAAGAGGAAAAACCATACAAAAAATTACTCCCCCTAAGTGTCTCAGAAGGACAAGGGTAAACAGAGTAATAATATCCACAAACAAAAACGTTCTAAAATCTTAAACAATAGGAAACTAGAGAAGAGTCTGCAAGTGGCCCCAAGAGAGGAACAAAAATCTTCCAAGTACCAAATCCTACTGATCCACTGAAATCAAGTAACAGAGAGAAAATCGTATTCAAAGCCGGATTTGTACTACTTCGGCTTCTAGCTCCAGAAGCCGAGAACCATGGACTGAAAACTTTCAATCGCTTGATTTTGCAAGGCTTGAACCTGTTTATCCGCATATTGACATCCTCTAAGCAACTGGTCTGCAAGATAAATGAGGAGATTCACCACTGAGCCTCTAACTGATGCAGATTTGAGGGAATGCTACGAAAGGCTCTGCATGAGCTGGGGGAAAAAGCTCATCTTAAATTCTGAGACCTTTGGAAATTTTGACCAAATGACCTCAAACAAAATTAATTTTTCAAAGGATGCATCTGTCAAACACTGTGCTGGGAGCCGCTGGATGTTGTATTCCTAAACCAAAACCAACCAGAAATATATCCAAAAATACCATTAGATCCTGTTAGTTCCAAAAATAATGTGGTATTTAAGAAGGCTGTCAAATGAATGCTAAAGAAAAATATAAGCAATGCAGCTATTTATAAGGCATAAATATACCAAGATTAGCCCAGTACACAGACAAAAGGATTTTCATGCACAATATCTAAAAAAAAAAAAAATCCCAATCAACAAATATTCCTATATTCTAAAAGCACAAAGACTTAAAAGAATAACGGGAGACACAATGAAGATCATGGAATGAGAAGATGTGCAAAGAATGCCAAAATCTCGGGAGAAATTCACGAGAAAAACACACAACATGACATGATAAAAATGCAGAGATGTGTGTATGGCAGATAAAGAGAAGCAAGTCTTAAACCTTTAGAGATCTTGTCCGGATGTGTCACTTAACCGCCCGGATGGCAACTGCTAGGTCAGCATATGGCAAGACTGCTCTCGTCTGGACGTAAGAATAGGTCCGTCCAAACACTTCACACTGAAAATCTGAAACCTGAGGAAAATTTGCAGAAAAATATTTTTCCCAAAAGTTAGCTTCAAAACACGCATGTATAATCAACTGATAAAACAGTCAAATAGCATTGCAAAAATATGCAAAGATATAAATGAGAGTTAAGTATTCAATAAGCACAAATTTCTCTGCAGATATAAATTTTAAATAGATTACTCAACTCATGCAATGCGTGTGTGTGTGTGTGAAGACTTTCTCAATAAGGTATGAAATTTACTGATATGACAAAAAGCAACTAGATTTTCCAAACAAGAGAGAAAATCAATGAAAAATCAGCCAAAAGTCAAACCTTATATTACTAGGGCCTAACCACCCTCATCTGATACACTCACCCTAAGATGCAGCACCTAATTGTTTTACTTATACCATGAAGGACGAGGTAAAATTTTACTTGCACCATGAAGGACAAGGCTTATTTTAGCATAGAAGCAGTGAATATAAGCATATAGCACAGAAAATTGAAGAGTTATTGCTTGATTCTAGTGATGCTGCAACCTAGAGAGTGCCAGAATTTTTAGGTTCTAGGTTCAACAAGGATATTGGTCAATTTAACCATCTTATCAAAAACATCTCTCTCATTAGAATTTCCAGAAGCAAGAAGTCAGAAAGGAAAATGATGTACCTTAGGGAAGCCTTGGATAGTGCACATTTTCATCGCATGAGAAAAGTAACTATCTATCATTAAGATGCAACAGGAAGACTTACCAGATATCATGCATAAACTCTCAATCATATATAAGCATATTTAATCAATGCATAATGAATTGAGATATCAGACAAAAACACATGCAATATCTGAAAAGCTATCAAGAGAATAAAACTCCACATCTTCTCCCCCATTTTTTTTTTGTTGAAAAATGAGACAGAAAAACAACAAAGAATATGCTTATGGAAAAGGAAATAACATCTAGTCCCAGCATGTAAGGTAAAACCAAACGTGTCCTCATGGAGAGATGTTTAGAAATACCAAGACAGAAAAGCAGCCGCCCGACGTGCTTTTAAGTGTCATCCCCAAAAAAATATCTGCAGATGTTTCTCAAGATAATAAGAGAAAATATAGGGATAGAATAAATGGTTCCTCAAACAGAATAGAAGGCATAAATAAGATATGACAAGATAAACAATGCAATGCAAACATACCTGACATGCACTAGGATTTAGGAACCAAAATCCTAGGTGTGGGAGATATCACCTGCTAGGTGAGTCAACTCCCCCTCAAGGGGTGAATGGTCTCATCCTTCTTGACCTATACCTGTTTAACCCGTGGAGATGGTTTGCGGGTCATGTCCATGTTGGCCATACTCCTTAGTATACCTTGTATTAGGCTCAACAATCCTTCATAGCCATGGCTGCCATTGGGCTTTTGCGGCTTTCTCTTGTAGCGCCTTGATTTGTTCTTCTTTGGTTTGCCACTCTGATTGGCAGGAACAAAATTTTGCTGATGCCGTGGAGCCTGAAGAGCCATCAGAGGTATACTGCCTGATGTAGCTCTTGTTGGCAGCTTCCTCTTAACCTTCGACTTCTAGAGCTGTGGACATTTGGATCGGATATGACCGGTAATGCCGCAGTGATGACAGGTAGGCAGACTTCTTGTGGTTGAATGCTTCTTGACATTCTCTGTAGAATTTGATTAGCATTCTTACAAATAACATTGCCATTACCTTTTATATGTCTCCTATGAGGAGGGACATATTTAGATGAGGAAGAATCTTCAATTTTACTTTTCCTCAAATCATCTTGCTTAATCCAATGCCTGTGGGATTTCAACAAATAACAATTTGGCCTAATTTGACCAATTTTCTCACAATTATGACAAGTAGGAACAAACTTACCTTGTGTTCCTGATTCCTTGGACTTTGGCATCACATGATTATTTAAGCAAGAATTTTCTAAACAAGCTGTATCTACTATCACAGGCTTAATATCTAATTCAGAATCAGAAGCATGTGAAGTAGAAGCACTCATATCATCAACAATTAAAGCAGGCTTGTTAGAAACATCTGAGTGAATACAAAGCATGCTCTTCAAATTATCACTAGAGAATTTTTTCAAGAGATCTTCAGATTATTTTAATTTATTCTCAAGTGTATCAATAATTTCAAATAGCATGGTATTCTCAGATCTCAAAGAGTCAATCAAAGCATGTGATTCAGATAATTGAACAATCAAAGACTCTTTTTCTTGCTTCACATTTTTAAGCTCTTTATGAGAAATTTTAGAATGTTGAGCATTCTTTAATTTATTAAAAACCTTAAAGAGCTTAATATCAGAATCCTCATTAGATAATTGAGAAGAATTCATGATAAAAGGTGTAATAAAAAATTAGAAGTCACAAGAGATGAGGATCACACTCAGGAAATAAATCCTTAACAGAGTGTACCTGCTCTAATACCGATTGAAAAATGAAAATTGACTTTTGACACGTCGTCCGAACGGCTAGCAGGGAACCGAATTTTCTAACTTACAAATTGTGCAGAATTTTCTAGAAACACTTCTGAATAGCGAAATCCCTGTTAAAAAGCATCTTTACAAAGAAGTGATTTTATCCAACAGAATGTGGCCAATTACAAACTAACAATATATATATATATATATATGAAAACATAATTACGACTAGTAGCTGTTGCTCGAGTCCT
The DNA here is from genome assembly GCF_958979055.1 of Alnus glutinosa. Taxonomy (NCBI): domain Eukaryota; kingdom Viridiplantae; phylum Streptophyta; class Magnoliopsida; order Fagales; family Betulaceae; genus Alnus; species Alnus glutinosa. The sequence goes on from NC_084892.1 coordinate 9,929,610, forward strand.
AATTTCTCTTCAGCAGACGAAGTTGAAAACTTTGAAGTTTTTGGTTTCCATTGTAGTTTGGTTTTAAACGCGTGCGGAAGTTTTGCTTGCCTTCCTTACAACTTGACCTTCTGTCTGTCTTCCCTTTGAGAACAACCCATAAGAGAAGGCTTCGTCAAGTGATCTCTAGCTCTGAGCTTTTGCATCTACTTTTTATAATTGTATTCCTCTGGAAAAGAATATGAAATCCTAATCAATCTGTTGATCGCAAGCTAGCTTGCTGATGTTTGAAGGTTTCTTGCAGTGATCATCAGGAAAGTGACGAAGGTTCTTCTGCATGCATGTGTAGATGAAGCTAGGCGTTTGAGAGTAGAGAGTTTTTTATTGCCTCGATCGGGATCATGAGTTCAAAGCCGACTGCTTCCTATTACTTGTAAAGCTTCAAGCTTTATGAGACCTTTTCGGTAAACATTTTTAATCATCTAAGTACATATATGCAATTTATGATCATCTTTATATGTGTGATAAGCTTAGGGTTTGAGTTTTACATTGAGTTTCGTGTTCATATATATATATATATATATTAATTCTTTTGTGACTACATTGATGAACGTGCTGGGCATGATGAGAAAGAGTTAGACTTTGGCTTTGAAAGAGGTTGCGTGCAGGTCATTAAAATTTGACTATTGTTTGAGGTTTGAACTATTCGCATGTGTTTGCTCACAGCTTTTGAATACATGCGGTGAACAAATGATGGTTAATTTGATGATTTTACACATATATAGATCTTAATTTGATCTCAATCTGAGGAGATGTTCATTGTTTTGGTGAGTAAAGAATTAATGGCGAGAAAAAAGACACTTGAGTCATCCGATGGTATGCCAACGGAGATATCGAGTGGCAAGAAGCATTGTTTCCCAGACCTCAAGGTACGTACAACACCCCCTACATGTGTTCTTTCTGTTTTCAATATCATATTTTGTACAAAAGAAGAAATGGCATTATTTTGTTTTTTTTTTTCAAAACATACAAGTGCAACTCAGACACTCAACTTAGCAAGTGCAGGGCATTTGTCTGTGGTATCGGACAAATGCTAGAATATTTCAGCTTAGGAAGTGCACTGCATGCACTTTCACACTTGATCTCCCAGCTGTACACTTTATGTGTATGCACTCATTCCATCATCGCTGCCTCGGTGATAATGAAAAGGAGTTTCCTGAATGTGCTCTGTGATAAAGAAAATGAGCAAAATAATACTCTGTTATTATATCTTAGAAACAGAGTATAACAGAGTATTATTTTGGAATTAGAACAAAAGTGGTGAACGTTATAGTAGTAGGGTGGTTGGAATAAGAATAAAAGTTGTAAACGTTTTTCTATGATCTAGGATGCATGACTGGAACAAAATATGATTTATAGATATATCTATGATGTTCGTACAGTTTTCCTCATCAAAATTTAGAGTTTGGGGTGCATGTAGAAAACTTAATTTGAAAAGGATCACGGCATTGATAGAAACTTCAACCGTTAGTCTCGCTGCCGAGGCTCTCCAGCACCGGTAGCAGCTATTCGGGGAGCTTGTTCTCTTGGGAGCTTTTTCTTCATTCTTCTGGTGGTGTTAAAACTGATGTGAAAGTGAGAGAGAGAGAGAGAGAGAGAGAGAGAGAGAGAGAGAGAGAGAGAGTTAGAGGACTGAAGGAGTGAGGGTAAAAGAGAAAAATAAATCATTAAAACGACACGTGATGCCCACATGACGCGTTGGTCATCCAAAATAACGCCTCTGACTGACGGAAGTGGGGACAACCTATAATGTAGGTAGTTGCGTGCTCTATTTTGGTCGAATTGGTTGTTCGAGGAGGATTTTGACAAAAGTTGGTAGTTTATGGGGGTAATTACCCCAAACCATAATGCTTAATTTCCTCAAGAACAACATACCCTAACAAACCTTAAAGACATTATGGGCTAAAGATGACTATTTGTCTAACTAACCCATATGATAAACAATTATAGGGTTTACAACATAAAACCCCTAATTTACACAGCTTAAAAAAACTAGGCTTTAACTTATACCTTATTCAAATGGTAAAATGGAAGTTTCAGTCCATGAACTCTAACCCAAAGCTCCACTCAAGTTTTAAACTCTCAAACAAAAAAAAGCACTAAATAAATTGTCAAGATTAAGTGATACATCCACAATTTAACCCAATTTATGAGAATCTAGGGTTTATAGATTCAACTTAAATTGATATGTGAAAATAGAGTTCAAACAACACCAAGAATCAGGTTTTCAGTGTTATATTTAGCTTTAGAAACCTCCTTGATTAGATTCCTCTACTTAACTCAAACCATAGGAGAGCTAGAGAGAGAGAGAGAGAGAGAGAGAGAGAGAGAGAGAGAGAAGCATGAAAGAGAGAAAGAATTGGGAGAAAATGAGCTCCCAATTAGTATTTCTGCTATCTATAGTCCAATTTGTGGTTTTCCATTTGCACTGACCCTCATGTAAAATCTTATGAAATCCTTAAAAAATGCACCCAGTTTGAACTTGTAAAATCACGTTCGAACTGGACCCTCAGTTACTCACCAGTTTGAATTGAACTCTAGGTTATGCCCTAGTTCAAACTAAATTGGAATGAGAGTTAGAACCGACCTCTTGACTTAGCCTCAAAACACCCTCTATTTGAACTTGACTTAGGACGAGACTTAGAGCAAAACATTCTGGAACACCATTGGAACTTGCCGTTCGAACTAGTTTGGAACAGGAATTAGAACAAATGCCTATAAAGCTCCTCAAAAAACACGTCGTTCGAACTGAATTGGAATAGAAATTGGAACATATGTCTTTGTAACACTCTTTACTGCGCATTTCAAACGCCTGTTCGAACAGAAGACTTGAAAAATGACCTTTTGCTAAAATTTGTAAGTGTTCTTTTACTTTATCATTCCCAATTGTCTTACTCATTTAATTTAATTGTAATAAATCTTCTTAATCACTTTCTTGGGTGTTACATCTATTGAACAATTAATGAGCTAGCTCCATGTGTCAACCCTATACAAGGCTTTCTTTAGTGGGTGCTCGGTCAGGAACCTTATGGTGTGTGCTTGAAATATGATTGCAACCATCTTGCTGAGGTGACCAATGCAAATGCCAGCTTCTTAATCTTTGACATCTCTCATTCGCTACTTAGAGAGCTTTGCTAGTATAGTAGGCAGGTTTCTATACTCTATCGGATGGGGACATAGTTAGATACAGGTATAAAGGTTCCCCCTTCTTTTTTTCAGATAAGTAGTGGGAGATGACTCAGGTACTTCTTCAATTCATGAAAGGACTCTTTGCACTTCTCGTCCTATTCAAAAGCTTTTTTTGAGAATCATGAAAAACGGTAACAACTTATCAGTTGATCAGGAATTGAATCTGTTCAAGGCGGCTATACGCCTATTAAACTGCTGTAACTCTTTCATGTTCTGAAGGGATTGCATTTCGAACACCGCCTTTATATTCTTAGGATTTGCTTCAATTCCTCTCTGTGAGACCATGAATCAATGGTGTTGGTTTATTTTTATTGGCTATATTCTGGTTGACAAAAACGCTTCCATAACAGGGACTACTATAACAGGGACACTGTAATTCAGAGCCTTCCAGAAAAATATTGTAGAATATTAATTCCAAATATGAAAGGACTAATCAAGAGATGATATATGCACAAAACAACTCTAAGAAGGCAATTTCCTGTTGAAGAAAATATTCTGGAGACTTTACAGTTCAGAATGTCGATTTTCCCTATAGCCTGGACACCTAGGTGCCAGAGTCTGGACGCTCAACACCGAGAGCAAAAGTCCTATGAAGGTTCAAACCGTGCCGCAGATGCTGAAGTTCGAGAGCAAAAGTCCGGAAGGAGTTCAGACGGCCCAGTAGACGCTAACCAGAGAGAGCAAAAGTCTGCATGAAGGTCCAGACGAAAATGCGTTGACTGTGGATGCTCGAAGTACTTTATGCAACCGTCCGAACGCTAGGGTTGCAACTTCGGATGCGCTTCAATGTTTACTCAAAATTTTAGTTGCAGGTCTGGACGCCAAAAGCCATGTTCGAATGCCGTCTATGTAAATCCAAGTTTGAATAGAATTAGGATTTCCGAAACCTATTTAAAGAGTCTCATAGACTGTTTATTTGTAAGAATTCGGTATGGAATTCCATTATGCTAAGATAAGGTGTTTAGGCAGAGATTGTTAGATTTTCTAGCTCTCTTAGAGTTTTTATGTTGTGTGATTAACTCTAGTTTAGGGAGGAGCCCTAAGCTAAAGGAGTTAATTGAAAACCCCTTTAGACATGAGGTCTAGTTGAGAAGCGTTCATGTATAGGTATGTGTCATAGTTAGAGGTATGACTACTATATAGGGTTATGTGAGTATTACTACCTTGTAACTAGCTTTATCTTTTGAATAGTGGATTTTCTGGATTTGTCTGCCCTGTAGTAGTTTTTCTTTTGATAAGAGTTTCCATTTCGTCAACAAAATATTTATCTCTCTTAAATTCCACATTTAATATTTTGTTGCACAATTGATCACACACACATGTTAATTAGGAGTCTTTATTTTTCAAAAGGAATTTTTTCGAGAACACTTCCAAGGCACATTTGGCAAGATTCAGCTTCATTTGGTACTGCCTTAGGGTTTCAAAGGTTTCTTCCAATTAGGGAGAAATGTACACCCCGATTAAGAACTAGGGCTAAGAGTATTCCAATTGTAACCTAGGATATTTGGAGTTGGTGCTAAATGGAGAAAGTATGATATTTTTGGACTTTAGTGAATTTTAGGTTGCAACGAACATTTGATAAGGACCATCGATCAATCGATGCAACCCTAGCAATGAACATTCAATGCGAGGACCGAACGTTCGATGACGGTTGCATGTAATTAAAAATTGGACATCTCAACCTTTTTACTCGTGCATGGTACATGTATAAATTCATCTTTACGATTATTTAGCCCCATTTCATCTCCCTAAGCTCTGAAAAATCCTAGAGAGAGAGAAAGAGAGAAGAGGTAGGAAAGAGAATGAGGATCTTAAGGTTTACCTTCAAGAGAGATTTTCCTTTTTGTTTATCCTCTATATTAGTTTTATAATCACAAATTTACGCATGGTTTAGTAGATTTAACCTTTTAAGTTGGGTATTATGAGTTTCATGTTGGTTAATGGTTCGATGGATTATGTTTTAAATTACCTTGTGATATTTAGTTACTTCTTTGAGATTGGCATATTGTTTAAAGGATTAAATGTAGATATATATCTTTAGATATTGTTTTATGGATGGATTAATGATGAGTTTGAAGTTTGATGTAATTGGGTTAGCATTAATGTGTATGAATGTTATAATTATCCTTAAGACAATGTTAGCAATCATAATAAAGCCTTAGATCATGTTAGAATGGTTTAAGTTAGGACATTTTAGAAATGGAAGTTTCTGTGAGACCAACGAATGTTCAGTGGTAGTGACAATCGACTAGTGTTGATTGAATCGACATGATGAACTAACATTCGATGGCCAAACAGAATGACCATTTTGTCCTCAAATTAGGTTTCGGCTTAGATTGAGGACTGATATTAGATACTTTCACAAATTTCGAGGGTGACGAATATCTAGGAGTTTATCCGAAAGAGTCTTACAACCAAGGTGAGTAAAATCACACAAATACTTGTTATTGCAATTATTTTATGGCTTGATTACTTTATGTATGAAACATTTATGCTTACCACTCACATGAATTTGTTATAATGTGAACTCCATTTTAGTGTAAGTGTTTGAAAATGAAATGATGCATTGTGTGAATTCTTTATTGAAATCATACATTCATGTAAGAGATAATGAATAAGTTGCATCGTATGATATGGCACCCCATGTACAAATGGTGATTGTTAGCTTACCATTATACAAGTTATATCCTATGCTCCATAGTTTATTGTTGCCTTATCATTATACGGCCTTGGGTTTTGTAAAACTAATCAGTACTTAATGCAATTGAAATTAATGCCCACGCATATCTAAAATCAAATGAAACAAACAAATTAAATAGCAAGAAAGAATTACCTCAAACTCAAAGCAAAAATTACCTCACTTGGATCGATGATCAAGAACTAAGGCTATTGAAAAATGAATCAATCAATTAGTAATTAATGCAATCGGGAACTAGGCTATTGAAAAATCAATCATTAATTAATCAATAATTAATGTGATTTAAGTTAATGCTAAAAATCAATTAAGAAAAAATTTACCTTGTCGGCTTATCAGAAGAGAGAGACGGAATGAGACTTTTGAGAGAGAGAGAGAGAAATTTCAAAAACTGTTTTATAACATGACCGGCGCAACCATGTTTGATTGGTGGTCATTACAGATGAATGCCATTAGTAGTGTGGATCACCCGGGGTTGGACTTGGTTGCGCTACTAGTGATGGATGATATACGACACCATTTGGGACACCAATGATGTACTACAAGTCCCTTGGAACAACACTAACCTTGCTAAGAATGGGTTGATATCTCGAGTAGACCATATGAAGTACGACTATGACATGTTCACTTGATTATCATGTATGTTATATTTATACTGCATTCACTTGACTTATAATTGTTGAAGAAATGATGCATACAATTGCATGTGGTTTATAAGTATTTTTATTTTATACAAATTGAGTTCACAAACATGAAATCATGAATTTCTTGTATATCTTTACTCATTAAGTCGTGGACTTACACTTTATCTTTTTCACCCGTAAAACATTTATTTATTTATTTTAATAGCTATTAAACCTTTAGAGGATGGATGTCTGGAATTTAGGTAGGAGGCCAACTTTGGACCATCTCTGTAAGCTGATTTTTGAGGAATTATACCCATTCTTAAGTGGTAATTTGTGGTTTGATTTCGAGAATTCTTTGCATGATACGTTTTTGGAATTTCTTAGGGAATATTTTCAGTTTTATTGTAATCCTTCGATGGAATGGTAAACTCGATTATCTTTAGTTTATGGTTGGCAGTTTTCAGACTTGGCATGTAATAACTTAGTATTGACTTAATTTATATAACATTTGTTGATTATCTTTATGTTATGATATTTCTTAGTTTGCTTTAGTATTTTTATTATTGTGCTCATGATAGTAGCTATCTTGATGCACCAGAAAAGCCTTTCATTGTAGGCTCTCTGATGAGGGCTCAACATTCCATTGGTCTTATCTCTTGCGAGATTCGACAGGGAGGCATGAACTGGGATGATTACCAGTTAATTATTTTTTGAGTTGTTATAGAAAGTGTGCTCACAAGGTTGGACACTCCTAACAACATGTCATCAATGATGACTTCCAAGTTCCTACCCATTTGTTGTCGGAACATTATATTGACAAGTCTCTGGTATGTTGCCCCTGCATTCTTTAACCTGAACGGTATTACCTTGTAACAGTACAACACTTGGTAAGTAATAACGAAGGTCTTCTCCTGATCAAGCTTGTACATTGTTGGGGATAAATTCCACTCAACCCGATCCAAGGAGGAGATAGACATTTAGCAACTACTTCAGGGAAATCAGGTATCAGTTATCTCAGTAAATTGGGATAGGACTCTAATTAGTCCAAGTATATTTTGATTAGTAGTCCTATCCCTGGTGGAATTGGGATAGAACTTATGGTCCAATCAGATAAGAAGAATGATCAGATCAGAAGTCTAATAAAGGATCAGAGTCCAATTAGAACTCTGACATCAATTCTAGATCTCGATTAGAATTCTGACAGCAGTTCTAGATCGACAAGGAGCAAGAATTCTAATCCAGCTTTGACTTCACCTCTTTGCCTATAAATAGGCACATACCCCAGGTATAAACTAAGACTCAGTTTTTATGCATAGAGCATTATTTTCTTACAGAAGCTAATTTAGGCATCGAAACGGGATCCCCGGAAGGGCCCCTAGCTTTTGTTGTTTTGCAGAATTATTGAGAAGAGTGAAGAACATCAGAATAGCGTGCAGATTCACACCATACCGGAAACTGTACCAGCATACATCAAAATATGATTATATTTAGAGAATGCATCCATTAAACTGAGAAGGTTATGTCTTGCAGTACAGTCCATGAAGAGACCGATCCAAGGGAGACCGAAGATAACTTTCAGACAAGCATTGTTTAGATCAATAAAACCTACACACATTCTCCATTTATCATTCAACTTTTTTAGCATTATTACTTTGCCAACCATTTTGGATACTGAACTTCCCTTATAAAAACATGTCGGCCTGTAGATGCATGTTCACTTCTTTCGCTACAGGTTAATTTTTCTCAAGAGAAAAACTCCCCTATTTCTCCTCAACGACTTTCATCATTGAGTCCACATTTAATCTGTGCACCATCATTGTAGGGTCAATTCTAGGAATGTCTTCATGCGTCTAGGCAAAGGCATCTTTGTTTTCCCGAAGGAAAGAAGTTAATTGCCCTTTTGGCCTCTTGGGTAGCATAGGGCCAATGCGTATTGTGCAATTGGGAAGCACACTATCAATCGGAACTTCTACCAATTCCTCTATAGGCTCCCCTTGTAACACTCTGTATAATTAAGTGGTAATTATCTTATAGTTTACCAATTTACCACTCATGGGAGTTTTTAAAAATTATTCTAAAAGTTACGAAATGTAGAAATTATCCTCAAGTATAAACACTATTGAAACCATGTTCTTATGTTTCATTAAAGGTGTTAAAGGACTTTAAAATTTCTAGAATTTTTTGAGTATCAAATGATCGATGCTACCATCGATCATTCAAAGCAAACTATAGGGAAATGAATGTTCGACTGGAGGAACGAACGATCGACGGACAATTATATGCAATTACAATTAGACATTTCTACCCTTTTTTGCTCGTGCATGGATGACCATATAACTGCCCATTCATCTAGAAACTTCCTATTTTATCGTCCTTAACCTCTGAAAACCGTAGAGCTTGTGAGAGAGAGCAAGAAAATGAGGAGTGAGAGAGTACCTTTACTTGGAGGTTTTGATCCTCAAACCATAAAAGCTACAACCTTAAGGTAACCATCTCAATCCATAAATTTTCCTTCTGTTTTCCAACATTCATATGCTATCTAAACCCATATATCCAATTGTGTCTAGCTATTTCACTATTATCAGTTAATTTTATAGTTTATCTTGAAGAAAATGAGGAGTGAGAAAGGACCTTTACTAGGAGGTTTTGATCCACAAACCATAAGAGCTACAAACTTGAGGTAACCATCTCAATCTAGAAATTGTACCTTCTGTTTTCCAACATTCATATGCTGTATAAACCCATATCCAACTGTATGTAGCTATTTTCACTATTATAAGTTAATTTTATAGTTTATCTTAAAGAAAATAGTTCTTGCATGGGTGTTAAACAATGGATCTCGTTTTTTTAATAATAATAATAAAAAAAAAAAATAACAAGATATCTCTATTAGAGTAGTCCAAAATGATATTACATGATTGATTCACAATAGAATTTTATGTTAAAAACAAGATCTATCATTTTTATGCTTTAAGAACAAGGAGAGTGGTTGTGATTGACTATGATTGATTTAAACATACAAGTATGCTTGATTATGTGTTTTAGGATTTCTGTAATTAATGATTAAGAGTTGGGTTATTACATGAGATTAAGATTTTAATTTAGACATAAGTTTCAATTGTTGTCATATAGGGCCAAACGTTCGGTTATCAAGCACCGAACAATTGACGGTGGCAATAAAGGTTAATTAGGGGGTTTTACGTGCATGATTAGGGTCTACATGTAAGATTAGAGCTTTTAACATATTATGTGTCTAATATTATAGTGTGATTTGCAGTGTTGTGAATTTAAGATGTCCGAGAATGTGGATGATGGAGCGAAGTAAATGCTTATAGAACGGATAAACTCTTAAATTATGCAAATACAATGTTTTTCAATAATATGTTCTTACATGATGATCGATTTCCTAAATGATTGATGTTATGAGCCTTACTTTTCAAATAATTATAACTACTTAAGATAATTCTATTTTTGGATAATCGGACAAAATACAGTGGATCACCATGTACGGATGACGGGTACTGGTACAATATATACATTCTACTCTATGGTTTCTAGATTAGCATGTTTTGATGCATTAAATGTGAACTGTCCTTGAAATTACTCTTACTTTATTTTAACATTAAACCCATTTTTGTATTAACATATCAGAAGAGACAACACCTATAAATTTTGATTAAACCCATGACATTTTTAATTTTCTGAAAGTTTATGAAATATGTTTTCGATACTCAATGCTCATCGTACAATAAAATTACTTTTCCACTCTTAAACACATTGGTGTTTTGCAAGTTACTAGGTTTGGTGTACCACTGGATCGGGCATTTCGTTATGATGAAGATGCCAAGCGAAAGACTTGCTTAGTGAGGTTGGATTAGAATATTTAGTAGTTGTGTTTACTATGTAGTTATAATTCATAGAAGCTCTACGTTTGTAACGATGCTAGTAAATGTTGTATTTAAAGATAGGAGAAAATACACTTTACCCCCTCAAAGTATGACCACTTTTGCGTTTTAGCCTCTAAAGTTTAAAAAGTGACATTCGACCCCCACAAACTACCAAATTGTGACTACAAAAACCCTCCATTAAGTTTTTTCATATTTTGGACGGAATATCAGTCACGTGCGCCACACATGACTTTTAATCACCTAAACTTCCAAAAATTCTACCAGGGGAAAATGCACTTTACCCCCTCCCCCCCTCAGGAAGTATAAACACTTTTGCATCTTAGCCTCCAAAGTTCAAAAAGTGACTTTCGATCCCTATAACTACAAAATTGCGACCAGTAGCTCATTTGTTAATTTTTTTCACCTTTTTTGATTGAATGTTGGTTATACGCGTCCCAAAAACGCCCAACAGGGTAAAGTGTTATCAAAAAAAGAAAAAAAGAAAAATAAACAAGAGAAAGAAAAAATCCAAACACCCCATGGGCCGTCGGGGTGGCTCTTCATCTCTAGTCCGACAAATTGGGGTGACCAAGCCACTCCTGAGCCATTTAAAGGTGGTTTCGGCCACCCCCATTTAGTCATTTTGTGGTGGCTTGGCCACCCCAAACCATTTAATAGTGGTTTTGGCGTCTCTCATTTGTGGCCAAACCACACCCTATATATATATATATATATATATATATATATATATATATATATATATATATATATATATATATATATATATATCCATTTGCTTAGTTTTTAAGTTTCTTTTTTCTCTTTTTCTTTTTTCTTTTCTTTTGGTTTTTTTTTTTTACACTTTACCACACAGCTATTTCTTGGAGTTTAGGTGGTCAGATGTCACCTGCAATGTACGTGACTGACATTCTGTCTAAAAAGGGGAAAAAAACTTGACGGAGGGGCTAATATGTCATAGTTTGGTAATTTTTTAAGGTCGCATGTCACTTTTTTAACTTTGTAGGTTAAAACGCAAAAGTGATCATACTTTGGGAAGGGGGTAAAGTGTATTTTTTCTATGGTCATTTTTAGAATTTTAGGTGGTTAAACATCATGTGTGACGCACGTAACTGACATTCCGTCCAAAAAAAGAAAAAAACTTAACGGATGGGCAAATTTGTAGTAGTTTGGTAGTTTGGGGGGATTGAATGTGAGTTTTTGAACTTTAAAGGTTCAAACGCAAAAAGTTGTTATACTTCAGGGGATAAAATGTATTTTCCCCTTAAAAATATTTTCGATTTTCGCTATAATTTAAATCCAGCTAATTACAGGTTAATTAGTGTAGAGACACTATGAGTAACACTACAAGTTCATTATTTTAAGGGGAAAATATACTTTTGCCTTTTGAACTATCACTACATTTTCATTTACAGCTCAAAACTTTAAAAAGTGACATCGAGGCCCTCCATACTATCATCGTGTGTCAAATTAGAAACTTTTACATTTTTCTTTCCAAAACACCCTTGAATTTATTGAAAACATTACCATTTGAAAACGCTTACTGAAGCAGGCTGATAGGGGATAGATTTGATGTTTAGGTGAGAATATTCAAAGAAGATTGATGAGGAAAAGAAAGAGTAAGGGTATTTAGAGGAGACAAAAGTCCCCTCTTTACCTGACCCATCTCCTCTATTTATAATGATGGTGCCTCAATTATTTATCGTCAGTTGTTCCATAAATGACCATTTAGGGAGTGGCTCGCCCCATGTTCTCCCATTTTTCATCGTGCCCTTTTTCTTTTTCTTTTTTTTCTTTTTTTTTATATTCGGGAATTATGAGGTTGTCATGACAGTAGTATGTCCGAGTGGTGCGGAAGTGGATTCCGTGTGCTAACAATTTAGTGAACTCAGGTTGATGGATTGATATGTTAGTGAGATGGGCTTTCGATAAGCACTGTAGCATTTTCATACTTATGGAGATTCTAAAAGAACGTTTGGGTTCAATTTTTGAAATCTGAATTCAACTATTATTTAGTGTGCGAATTTCGAAGCAAAAAAATGTTTGAATGATTGATAGAGTTTAAATTGTATTTGAAATTTTGTTTGGGTGATACCTATATGAGATTATTTTTCTCGAAAAACTATGGTAGGAAATGATTGAAGATATGAAAAGTTGTGTAGAATAATTAGAGTTATGAAAAATGTGAGTTGGAATTAGGGTACTCGCTTGAAATTTGGGGTGAATCCGGTATAGAATACGGGTTGCATTCGGGTTAAATGCGGGTTGTATTATATATCCGGATTTTTTTACAAAAAAAAAAAAAAAAAAAAACCCGAACACTATAGCAAGTAGAATTTGTTTTTTCTTTGCATCCAAACATGCTATTAATTGGGGAGGGGTGAAATACCTAGACACGTATCCTTTCTTATGGCCTGGCACCAAGCAGCAGTGATGATTAGATGGTCCATGCTTTCTCTGGTTAGGACACTCAAGAGAGTGAATCATGCATTCATGTGGCCTTGTTGTGGGAACACAGATGTTGGGGTTATTGGCAGGAGCACTTTTAAGCTGTGGTATTGTCTTGAAATATGTTTGTCGTTGCCTCAAAACCCTTCTCCTACAAGAAGAGTTTGTGTTCAAGGTTTTAACCTTAGATTGACAAAACAAAAATGGTCTACTATGCATAACAGTATTGTCTTTTCCTTGTCCAGAATATTCATAATTATCTGCATGCCTACCTATCCCTAGCTTTGAAATTGTTTAATTCGTTAATATCTAGAATTTAACCAGAAGGACAATATTCTCTATAGTAATTATAATCACCTTGTTATGGAATAGTCGTTCATAAAACTCCAAACATATTTTTAATTATTTGAGATTATTTTTATTATCATTTATTATCATATGTGTTAGGGAAATTATCCACTCAGAAAGGTTGTGGGCTACCAGGTCCATGATCAGTTCACAGATCAAGCCGTCAGGTTTGCTGCTACCTCTAAGCTTATAAATACACATTTATAACAGGTATAGCCTTAGACTCAATTATCTCAAATATTCTGAACACTCTCTAATATCAAATTGGTACTCCTTGAGGTCACTCACTGACTTAGGCATTGGAGGGGATCATGGGCACCCCCCGACGCAGTGTTTATTATTTTGCAGATCATGAAGAACAAGGTGAATCATCAAGCGATACGTCACCGTGCTGGAAACTGTATCAACAATCTGTTTGGCAATTTGCATGATGCAGCATGCATTTCAATCCAAGAAGTGTATTCAATCTCGTTGCATTTATTCTTAATTTAAGGAGATCGAACACAGAAATAACGCAGTCAATACAAATAAGTTGCCACATATATTCAACCATTTCAACCAGAAAGGAAGCAGTTAAAAAAGAACAGATGAAACAAAACCTATATATATATATATATATATATATACACTTGTTTTTGCACAGGAACATTGCCTGAAAGAGTCAACTTTTCTCTTCCTTGCAAACAATCAATTAATGGGGGGGCACTTGCTTACAAAATTCTTCTTCCCAACTACAATATCTAGTTTGTTATTTTTGAAACCCTTTATTTATGGTAAACGTGGCATTTCTGCATCCACGGAGCAGCGCCAGCTGGTTTTGTTAGGCAGGCATTGCATTGCATTGCTGGTAGCAAAGCCTCACCCCGTACGTAATCCGTCTTTGACCTTTCTTTTTCTTTTCTTTTTTTCTTTTTTTCTGCGTTGAAGATAATGACACGTTCTTGACAAGCATTGTCCCATTAATAAATATCCCAATAAACCAATAAATATATAATTTGGACTTACCTAACCATATGTTATGGTTTTACCCATATAGTAGGTGTCTTTTTAATATGTTATAAAGGATTGGGATTGTGACATATGTTATAGATGGATTCCTAAGATAGAACTCAGGAAGAAAAACTATATTATCTAATGAAAAGATAAAAAGCACTAACACTGGATTTCCATAAAGTGGGGATCATTGAAAAGGAGCTTCCATGATCTATCCCCACTGTACAGTAGATGTTTGGGGAGCTTCCTATCTGCCGTCTGATCAATCTTGGTACCTGGATCTTGAGGCACTAACAAGTCAATGAATTGCAGATGCTATTCATTGAACCAGAACTATTTTTTTTTAAGTTCAGTTTCTTTCCCTGTGCCTTTTTCTTTTGAAATGGATGCCTACGACCCAAGTCTTTGCAGGCTTATTGCCTCGGAAAGTAAAGACAGTAGTAGTCCCAAGTCACATGAATTGAAGTATGAGATTCACTATCAAAATCATCCTCTTGTATCTTTCAGTCAGTCTTTTATTGTGCTTCTTTGTGACGTTTGTCATATTAATATTTAAATCAACCTGCATAGCTAAGCTTGTCAGAGTTTAAAGGAATATTTTAGAATTAATATTCAAAAGAACAGTTTGCTTAAAATTCTTTAGGCCCTTTAGTATGATGCAGGCAAGCATTTATAGGCATTTATTTTACTTGAAAGAAAGAAAAGGAAAGAGTTGGCAGTAACATGCTGGTAAATGCATCCAATTGGGCGGGAATGTCCTGTCATGGCTCAATCTAGAAGCTGTAAAAGTTTCTGTATTAAAAGCTAGGTTGCCAATTTGTGTTCATTTGTCACATTCAAATTGTTTCGATTTATAAATATAAAATTATATAGGTTAATTTTAATTTGATTCATTTAATTAAAATAGTCACACATACAATATTTCAATCCTAATTCGATAATTTTGTGTACGGTTTACAGATTGTGTCAAAAATTGCTAGCCTTAAATATTGCGCGTCAGGTTCGGGTTGCGTTGTATCGATACTTGAATATAAGACTATATAGATGAATTCTAATTTGATCCTTTAATTAAAAGGGTCAGACCTTTTAATCCAAACTTGATATTTTCATGAAAGTTGAGTTTGCGAGTCGTGTAAAAAAATTATCAGACATAAATATTGCATGTTGGGTTCAAGTCATATCGTGTCGATGTATGAATATAAGACTATATAGGTCAATCTAATAACCTCTTAACTATAACCCATTAATTTCTTATTGAGTTGGTGTCTAGTTTACTAGTAGTGTCAAAAATTGATAGCCCTTTCTCAGAACCAAAATGACTCAATTCCCAGTATGCAAGGTTGCTCCATGTGTCAAATTGTCCGGGTCTTGAATGAATGATGGAGAGACATGGGGCCCGGACTCGGTTGTTTTTATGAGATTGCTTGTGTTGTTCAATCATGAGATTCCCATTTTCAAATTTGGGGAGTGGTATCCTACATGCTCTCGTCCACTACTTTTTCCACCATTTGCAAGGTTTTAAACCAAGCTTATCCATGTACTCAGCCTCTAATTGTCTACCCAAAACAAGTGCATAAAGTTAATCTCTCTTATTGAGGGAAGACAAATAATTGGATCATCAATAAACCCAATTGGCCCAAAAGGCAAGCTCAAAGGCCCAGAAGATGTTCTGTTGCTTTGTGGGCAAAAAATTCAAGTGCTTATTATACAGAGAAACGAAATAATTAGGAATGCCTTTCACTCTTCGGTCAGCAATGCTGATACGCAGCTCAGTTTCTGGGCTTAATTGGAGGCCCTATCTAGCCCTTCAAGCTTCTTCAAGACCCAGGCCTGATTCCTGCTGGCGGCCCTGCTTTTAATGTAGTTTGCAAGCTTAGCTGGAAAGCCCAAAAAGGGACAAAGCAACGTCGAATTAGGCTGCTACAGAGGAAAGTAAGCCGGGTTTTCATTCTATCTTGTTGGGCTTTTTTCGAGTAGGGATAATAATTTTTTAGATTATGGTTTGACATAAACAGGTTTAGGTCATAAACGGTTTGAGCCGCTTTGCCCGTTTCAAGCACGAGTCAACCCGTTTACCTGTTTAAAAATTAATTTTTGGAGTACAATTTTTTTTAAAGAAAAACCGTCCATTTGGGTGTTGAATTTTTTAAATCAGAATTGAATTCTTATTTTGTTTGTGAATTTCGGAGCTTGACCTTTTAGAAAAAAAGTTGAATAAAAATATAATTTATTTAGCAAAAGTTGAATAAAATATGATTTGTTTTTGAAAAAGTTAAATAAAATATTATTTGTTTTTGAAAATATTAAATAAAATATGATTTTTTTTTTTTTTTTAAAAAAAAAAATAGAATCAAAATCATATTCTATTTCCAAAATTCTATTGCCAACAGACATCAGTATTTTAGTATGCAATTAATGGATCCCTAAGACATTGCTAAAATCTTCATCACAATTGAGCAAGCGTGGATCCATAAGGAGATCCTTAATAGAGGGATTTGACACAAAAGTGTGGATCCATAATAAGGCTTATATGTAACTTTTTGTTTTTATTTTTTTTTTAAAAAAAATATTAAGGGAAAGCAACCGTTATTGTAGCTTTCTCCTTTTCTTTTTTCTTTTTTTAATTTTTTATTGGAGCTTTCTATGAAACAATCACAAAAGAAGAGAACTTTTCTCGAGCTTTGAAAGCTACAAAGCTTTTCCAGTTTTTTTTTTTTTTTGGTTCTCTTTTATCTATCATCCGTCACCGCATTGGTCAACATCAGAAATTGGATATTCTAGCCAAAGTTATATTGTAGATTGATGATTTATATATATTTGTGATTATAGATTGATGATTTATATATATTTGTGATTATTATTGTTTTTTTTTTGAATTTATCAAATAGCGGGATTGTGTCAACCAAATATTTAAATAGGTTATATTAGGGTCGAGAGATTTGGCCCGTTTAGCTAAGTGGGTCGTGTCATAGTTGACCCTTAACGAGTTGACGGGTCAAGCAGGTCGACCTGAATCCAACACGCTAACTCATTTTGCCAGCCTTAATCTTGAGTATCTATCGTTGGGGTTAACCATAGGAAGGAGTTTTATTTTTATTTTTTATTTTTCAAAAAAAAAAATGGTTGAGGGGGCTACTAGAGTTGCTATTCTACCTGGGCGTAAATATAATAACACTCGTCCTCTGAGAACTAGTGACAGGAGGAGCCTAGGCGATGAGAAACCACATGGGCTCCCTCAGGTCAGTTGAGCCATAATCTGACCTTGTCCCACCGAGGACACTAGCGACATCCAAGCCGGTGGATTGGCAATAATCTCAAGTGCTTTCCATTTCGGAATTCAACCTTAGAACTTCCACCCACCAATCCATAAGGAGTACTGATGCATGCCAATTTTATCAGTTTTTCAATATGAACACTCAATGAATGGTTTTCTATCCCTTTTGCCTTGATTCCTTGATAGAATCTTCGTTTGAGAAGAGTTGTAATTCTATTGTCTTTTGTTATTGTGAATCCACTACGCCACCCTACATCAGTTGGTATCAAAGCCCAGTAACTTTCTTGCCATGGCGCGAAGAAAACGTGACGGAGAAAATATATATGCAAGTTTTGGTGTTGTGCATGAGCAAAAAGAAATAACATGCGATGAACGACTGGCGGTTCGTTTGCAGCACGTGGAGGAGCAATTTGTTTTTGATCTAGGCGATTGATAAAGCAAATCAGAGTCTTATCCGATCAACTTGACGCCATGGATGTTGCTAACAGCCGTTGCCGTCAACCAACTCCATGTTTCATGGATGAGGATGATGTGGTTACCATTAGTGTGGCACGATCTCAACGGAAGAAGGTACAGTTTGACACGGGGACTTATTCGTGAGCCTCAAATTCATCAACCAAATCCATATTATGTGGAGGAGGAAGATGAATTTGTTGATGAAGAGTTCCAAGAAGACGAGTTCGTTGATAATGAGTTCAAACATGGACATGTTCATGATAATGTTGAACATAAAGATGTTGAAAATCCTACACAAGGAATCGTGGATTGGGATTCTCCACCAACTTATGATATCGATATCAATGATGAAGATCTTGTAGGAGTTCTTTGTCATATGATCAAGAGAAAGAATCTGTAGTAGATTGGGTCTCTCCACTAATCTACGACATTTATCTTGAGAAAGAGGAACCGTTAGAACAGATAAATCTCTTAGATAATATTGAAAATTTTGTTGATGAGAGTTCTATAGATCATGTGCTTGATGAAAACCTTAAAAGTAAAGTCTTTGATTTGGATGTTAATGAGGTTAATTTCCTTGGGGTAGAAAACAATTTATTAAATTCTCTTGATGTTAATGTTTTTGATGATTTTTATGCGGTGAATAATTTTATATTTAAAAGTGAAGAGATCGTTGATCCCTCTTGTGAGATATAAATGGCGCATGAACGGGAGAAGATGTGTGACAATCGTGTGAAGCTATAGTTGTTGAATCTAAAAAATAAAGACTCTTAATTTAATGTGTGTGTGTGACTAATTGTGCAACAAAATATTTAAATGCGGATTTTAAAAGAGATAAATATTTTGTTAACGAAGTGGAAACTCTTATCAAGAGAAAAACTACTACGGGGGAGCCAAACCCAAGAAATTCAGTATTCAGAAGACAAAGTTAGTTACAAAGCACTCGTACTCGCATACCTCTAATGCAATAGTCACACATTTAACTCTGACACATACCTATATGTGAACGCTTTCCAGCCAGACTTCCTATCCGAAGGGGTCTTCATCCTTTAGCTTAGGGCTCCTCCCTAAACTAGACTTCAATGGGTTGATCAAATCACACAAATAAAACTCTAAAAGAGTTATCAAATCTAACAATCTCTGTCTAAATACCCCCTCTTAGCACAATGGAATTCAATACCGAATTCTTGAAAGAATACTTGCCTAGAGACCTCTATATATAGGCTTTCGAAGACCTAATACAATTCTGATTCGGAGTTCTTTAGGAAATGTCCGGACTAAGATAGTGGGCGTCCGGACGACAAGCAGCAATCAGCTTCTTTTCACACGGTTTCATGTGTTTGTTCATTAATCTTCAGTCATCGAGTCCGGACAGCTTCGCCCTAGTGCCCGAACGGTTGCATGCTTTCTTCACTGTTCGCAGCCTTCAATTTGCTGTTCGGACACTTGTGCGAACAGGTGCTCTCGGGAGTTGGTGTCCGCTGGGCTATCCGGACATCTGTACGAACATGAGTTCTTTGTGGTTGGTGTTTGCTGACGTGTTCGGACACTTCTTCGAACACTGATGTGCGTCTAGACGCTTCCTCTAGGTCGTCCGGACGGTAATAAGGGAACCGCCTTTGCTGAGCTGTACCACGCTTAGAATATTCCTTGACTTTCAAAAATTGCCTTTCTGAAGCTGATGATACTGAAACTTGTCATATTAAGGCTTTCCATGTTGGGGAAATGATCTCTGAATACCTAGAAGACTCTGAATAAATACGACATCCCTGTTATAGCAGCACACTATACAATATAGTAATTTTGTCAACAGAATGCAGCCAATAAACTAACAAAATATAGTGCAAAAAGGTCGAAAAATTTTCTAGTTGATCATCGCAATCTTATTGTGATTAGCGAAGTATTATTTATTGTAGGATTTTACATTGTTTTGCTTTTGAAGAGAAAGGGATGGAATGGATTGATTAGGCATCCAAAGGATTAGGGGAAGAATCATCTTAATTCAAGGACGAATTCTCTCAAAGCCAGTGAGAATGATGTGCGCTAGTTTCATGAGTTTTTTGTTAGACTCATTTTACTTAGAAAAATCATATCTTCTGGTTCTGACATTGGATTGAGATAAACTTGGTGGCGTTAGAAAGCTTATTCAGAGGGCTACTGTGACGTCTAAAATTGCTTGGGAATGAGGATGTGCTTATATGTATAAATACACCATTTATGACACAACGCGTTTTAAAGTCGTGATGGCGATGAACCTATCAGAACTCCGCAGTTAAGCGTGCTTCTGCGAGAGCAATCCCAGGATGGGTGACCTCCTAGGAAGTCTGGTTTGGGGAGCCAAAAGCGGACAATATTATGTCATTGGGGTGGGTCGTTACAAATGGTATCAGAGCTATTACCCAGCCTAAGATGGTGGGAGCGTGCACAAGCCCAAGAGGGTCGCTAGCGGGGACGCTGGGTCCTAAGATGGGGTGATTGTGACATCCCACATCGCCTGGGAATGAGGATGTGCTTATATGTATAAATGCACCATTTATGACACAACGCGTTTTAAAGCCGTGATGGCGATGAACCTATCAGAACTCCATAGCTAAGCATGCTTCTGCGAAAGCAATCCCAGGATGGGTGACCTCCTGGGAATTCTGGTTTGAGGAGCCAAAAGCAGACAATATTGTGTCATTGGGGGTAGGTCGTTACAGCTACAATTTTGTATTGTTAAAATTTTTTTTACTTCAAACATTTACTATGAAAAAAGTTGTTTTTTTGTATTATTTGTACTGCAAAGTGTTTTTGTTTCATTTTTATTATTATTATGTTATAGGGTTTCAAATTTAGGCTCTATATAAGCCTATTAAGATGGCTTTAGCATTCAGCTTATGCATTTTTATCAGTTTATCAATATGAACACTTAATGAGTAATCTTCTATCACTTTTGCCTCGATTCCTTGTTAGAATATTGATTTTAGAGGAGTTGTGATTATATTATTGTTTAATATTGCGAACCCACTGCACCACCCTGCATCAAGCACTTAGCTCGAATACCACTAGACCACCACCTTTGGTGGTATAGGAAAGAGTGAGACTAGTTTTTGTTCTCGAAAGAATAGACATTTTCTTTCTTCTTCTTCTTTCTTTCTTTTTTTTTTTTTTTTTTTTTTTTTGATTTTTTCTTTCTTATAAAAAATCTATGTCACTTGTAATATAATGGATATATTTTTAAAAAGATCATATTATATTTTTTATTTTTCAAAACAAGCAATCTCGTAATTAGAAATTCATGATTAATATAAAGAGGTCAGTGAACATTCTTTTACCACAGGAAAGACCTATAACGCTATGGAATTTCTCACAACTGAGAAATATGATGATCTTAATTCTTATAAGTAGTGATTCGTTGTAAGTAACATTTGTTAACGTTAGAATAATTTTCATACTCAACCTTTGATTTGATTTGATTTGATTTTATTTGTAGGTCTATTATCAATTGCCTACCTTACTAGGTCTACCTTGTCTTATATATTTACCATACATTAATTTCTCTATTAATATCTTCTATTGTTATAAAATTCTATATAATTCAATACAATAAAGATAAAGTCTTAATGGCCTTATCAATGGTGCACGTAGGCATCTAAGGCTGAACCATCCTAAATTCCATGTTTATTTTCTCTTTCTTTTGTCCACCATATTATTCCCTTCCTTTTTTTTTTCTTTTCTTTTCTTTTCTTTTCTTTTTTTTTTTTTTATTTTTTATTTTATTTTTTTTTAGTTTACATAAATTTCAACAATTAACATGCCTCAAATGACTGTGCGTAATTCATTCCAAGTTGTATGTGTTTTGAACGAACCCTCACTACAAGAATTTGCTTCATCAGCTTCCAACTCTTTAGCCGCGACACCAAAGTGGCCTCTAATAATGGATCATTAGCAGCGAGTTTTAAAAGTGGCCGCTAATAATCTACTATTAGTGGCAACACAAATGTCGCCGCTAATATTGGACGCTAATAAAAAAAACATTAATATTAGCGTTGACTTTTGAGTCGATGCTAATATGTTGCCGCTAATAACTTGGAGGGAATTTTTTACCTTACACGGGCTATTGTGGGAAGATATTAGCAGCAACCAATGATAACAAAGACATTAGCAGCAACCCCACGTCGCCGCTAATAATGTCTCATTAGCGGCGACCGATAAAAGTCATTGCTAATAAGCTACCATTAGCAGCAACATTTGTGTCGCCGCTAATAGTTGACAAATAAAAAAATATTTAATAATAAAAGTATTATTGACTTTTGGGGGAAGATATTAGCAGGGACCTTTGCTTTTGTTGGATCGACTGATAACAGTCGCCGCTAATAATCTACTATTAATAGTGACAAAAATGTCACTGCTAATAGTTAAAGAAAAAAAAAGTTAATAATAAAAGTATTATATACTTTTGTGGGAAGATATTAAAGGGCTTGAATGTGTAATATTCAGTGCTTATCAAATCCAATCCATCCTAGTGCATTACTCCGATTGATCCTAATGCATTAGTCCGATCAATCGTGATAGAGTTTTATCGATCAAATTCGACATAGTGAAGGATCAATCAAACGTCTAATCAATCCTAATGTACTTGTCCGATCAATCATGATAGGATAATACGATCGATAGAAGATCTGATCAATCCTACTGCATTACTTCGATGGATCGAACATCAGATCGATCCTAGTGCATTAGTCTAATCAATCGTGATAGAGTTCAATCAATCAAATTTGACATAGTGAAGGTTTGATCGAACGTCTAATCGATCATAGTATACTATTCTGATCGATCATGGTAGGATAATATGATCGATAGAAGATCCGATAGAACCTATTGCATTAGTCTGATTAATCATGATAGAGTTCAATTGATAAATTCGATGTAGTGAATGTTCAATCAAATGTCTGATCAGTCATGATAGGAAAATATGATCAATAGACGATCCGATTGACCATAGTGCATTACTTCGATTGATTGAACGTCAGATCAATCCTAGTGCATTAGTCCAATCAATCGTGATAAAGTTCAATTGATCAAATTTGTCATAGTGAAGGTTCAATCTCCCGCCCCCTCTTCCTTTACTTCCCTCAAAGCCGTAAACACCCTCCCCCTTCCACGACTCTTCTCTCTTTCTCTCTCTCTCTCTCTCTCTCTCTCTCTCTCTCGGAAGCATCCAAGAACCAATCCTGGCCTTTCATTTCTATTGTTTCTCCTTCACTTTTAAGTCTCGATTGCTCAACTCAACATCAAAGTTTTGAGCTTTATTTTTCCTTGGCTTCTCACTGAAACTCTTTAGCCCTGAACAAGGTGTGTTGGACCATCTTCTTCTTTCTGGGTTTTGTTTCATCTTTCTTTTATATGGGTTTGATCAGCTATAAATAATTGTGTATCTATGCATATGTGTGTCTCTGTGTGGTCTTGTTTGATGCTCTATGAGCTACTTGGAGCAAAACATTTCCCAAAAGGTTGCTTTAGATTCTCTATTTTCAGTATTTCTTGAAATTTTTTGACTTTCTGGACTGAAAATTCCCTCTCTCTGTTTTATCTTCTCATGGGTTTCCCTTACCCGAAAATCCCTTCATGTTTTCTTTACTTTGCTCTGTCATATTGATTGATTGTTGAGGAAAAATTTATGGGTTAGTATGTGTTGATGATTTTCAGTTATACCCACTTAATGATTTAGCCAAAATTCTTAAAAAATATGAGAGTTTGGGTTATAAACCGAAAATTTTCTCTACAGTGTTTGTGTTGCTTCAAATTCGATTTTCAACGATACCCATGGGATTACAACCCCCTTTTGGCAGACCCATTGGTTAAATTGGTTGATTTATGTTGGGTTTATATATATAGCTGATTGGTTTTTTTTTTTTGTAGTAGTAGTTTTGTTGTTTAATTTTTTGGATGTTGGCTGATTGATTAAATGAAAATTTTGGGTGGCTTGATTGATTGTAGGAGGAGGTTTTTGATTTTGTTTTTCTTTGTATTGGTCGAAATTGGAGCAAATTTGGGGTGTTTGGGTTCATTTGTTTTAGATTTCAATAATTTATTCTTGATGGGTAGTACTTGCTAAAATTTATGAAGGATGTCGGTTTGGCTGTTTTTTTGTGCAAGTTGGCCGAATAAGTATGGATTGGGATTGTCTTATTTTGTTTTGTAGTAGTTTCCATTTTGCATATTAAAGTGATCCATGTTTTTGGTCATTTTGGTATGAAAAATAACTTATAGGTAACTATTGAGTTGGTGTGATTTCTGTGCATAAGAAGAAAAATCTAAATTTGAACTCATAGAGGAATTAAGGCAATCAAATGTTATACTAAGTAATAAAGTTTAGATTTGGCCTCTACTTGCTGCTCCATGAAAGAATAAACTCATGTATTGAAGAGTTTATTGAAGACTGAATTTTGCACTTTGTTTACATGCTTTTTCAAGTAGTGTATGGCCATTGAATTATTTAGTTGATGAATAGCTTTGAGGATGATAATATCTAGATATCTTGATACCTAATTGATTGTGCTACTTCTTGAACAACTTTTCCCTTGCATTGTGTTCTGAAATATGATGGTAACCTTTTGTTTTGTTTTGCTTTTTCCAGGAATAGAAGCTTAGGGTTTTATATTTGGCCCTCCCATTGCTTTGGCTATTGGGGCAAAGTTTGTTCCCTTGAGAAAACCAAGGAAGCTGCTTGGTATTTTTCATCTTCCTACTATAATTTCCTGACTACTACTGATTGTTGCCTTGTTGTGGAGCATTATTGTTATTTTTTATATTTGCTACCATTCAGCGTTTCAAATAATTCATAGGCCTAGAGTCGCTACCAATTACTCCACATAAACCCAAAGCACATCATTCAATCACTGCCAATGGTGGTGAAGGTTTGGAGTTTGACTCTTTAGAAGGATGACTTTAGCCTTTGGAGTGCAGAATCTATTCGTTTCTCTCCATTACATCCATTTAGCCATGGTATTGCGAATTTGCACGAAAATCAAAAGAAGGTAAAAGAAAAAAAAATAATAATAAAAAAAAATCCCTCCTCCTCGAGAGATAAGCTTCAAAAGTTTAAACAAATAAAGTTGCATTGCATTGAAATTTGAAGTGAGTAAGACCATAGACTACATCTCAGCCTGTCCTTGTCTACACCTCTCCCTTATGTCATTTGCACAATCTTTGCCCATTTATACCATACACAATAATGGAACTCATCTCTCGCTACAAATATCTTACGTTTCAATCTCTCCTAAACAAAATATCTTGCCTACTAAATTATCTTTAAAGCAAGCTTAAGATAAAAAAGAAACATAATTAGGAATAACAAATGAGAGCAATATTTGTTACATTATTTTTGTATATTCTTCATTGGTCTAGGACTAGAAGCATACAAAATGAATATGAGACCTATCAAACCTCTACTAAAATACTGATAAAAATACAAAGGCCAATTTGGTTGTCTAGAACAATATTTTCTAAAACTACACTAATACGGTCAATGCCCATCTAGCCCATCTCCCACAAATCACCTAGTTATGCACCCACGCCATGCCAAATTTTTAAAGAAAACTTGTGATTAAAATAAAAATTTCTCTAAACATGCTTTTGATTTAATGTAGGGAATGAGTAAATAGTGATAGAGGACATCAAGATGGATAAGAGTTTGATGCGAGAACTTACTCGATGTTCAGATAAATATCAAAAAGGTGTTGAAGAACTCCTAAGAATGGCGGGTAAATGTGTGGGTGTAGGTGATGAGACGAGGTGTCCATGTCAAGCATGTGGAAATCGACTTTTTTAGTATATTCACTTGGTAGAGCATCACTTGTATGTACATGGAATTGACCTTACATACACTCAATGGATATTTCAAGGGGAAGAAGATCCGTGTAGGGTAAAAATGTTACTGGTAACTTGCAATCCGTGGGTGTGAATGCAGCGATAGATGAGATTGATAAGGTTGAAAAATTGTTAGGTGATGTGCGTATGGGGACATTTATGGATGCTAACATAGGCGAATCCTCTGCTACTCGAGGTCCCACGACCAGTGATCACGAACAGAGAACATCTTCTGACCAATTATGTGTAGATGGTCTAGGAGAACTTTATCCAAGCTATAAGAAAATTTCAAAAATCTCTTTCATTTTGAAGATGATTCATATAAAGGCGATCTACAACATGACTAACAAAGCATTCGATATGCTGGTTGACTTCATAAAGGGGGCCCTTCCAGGGAGAGACATTGCCATGCTCATACAGAAAAGCAACACGGTTTACCCGAGACTTGGGAATTGGTTATGAGTTGACACATACATGCAAGAATGACTGTGTGCTTTTCTAGAAGGAACATGCCGATAAAGATAAATGCCCAAAATGCAAAGTTAGCGGTAAGAAAATTCCTAAAAAAGTCTTGCGGTATTTTCCAATAAAACTAAGATTGTAGCGGTTGTTTACGTCGAAAGATATAGCCAAACAATGAGGTGGCACAAAGATGGATGAGAAGATAATGGCAACACTTTAAGACACCCAGCCGATTCTATTGTGTGGAAAGAGTTTGATAAAGAACATGACTGGTTTGCTTGTGATTCCCACAACGTGCGACTTGGTTTGGCAAGTGATGATTTCAACCCATTTAGTAATATGAGTACATCATATAGTATATGGGCAGTAGTATTAGCACCATACAATTTACCTTAGTGGAGGTGTATAAAGGCTCCAAATTTGATATTGTACTTACTTATCCTTGGACTCATGGCACCTAGAAATGAGATTGATATGTATTTACAGCCGTTGGTAGATGATTTGCATGAATTGTGGAATGAAGGCGTAAGCACTTACGATGCGGCTACGAAAGAGATATTTCAGTTACATGTGGCATTACTATGGACAATAAATGATTTTTTCGCATATGGAAACTTGTCTAGGTGGTCTACCAAGGGAAGCCTTGCATTTCTAGTATGTAACAAGAATACAACATTCAAGAGATTGAAGTATGGGCGTAAGACGTGTTACATGGGTCATCGTAGGTGGCTTCCTAGAGACCATGTATGACGTTGAAAAGGAGAATTGTTCAATGGTACTAAGGAGCATAGATTAAAACCTAAAGAATTGCCCAATGATGAACTGTTGTAACAACTAACGCATGTTACAAGTGTATAGTTTGGGAAAGGAAGTGGAACAAACAGAAAGCGCGGAAAGTGCACAGATGTTAAGTTGAATTGGACGAAGAAGAGTACCTTCTTTAAGTTGCCTTACTGGTCAACATTAAAACTGCGACACAATTTAGATATCATGCACATTGAGAAGAACATATGTGATAGTGTCTTGGGTACATTGATGAATATAAATGGGAAGACAAAGGACACATACAAGGCACGACTAGATTTACATGAGATGGCTATACGTAAAGAATTGCACTTGCAGAGAAATGGTGCAACCACTACAATGCCACTTGCGAAGTACACATTGACAAGAGATTAGAAAAAAAAAATGTTATGTGACTGGTTGAAAGGTGTGAAGTTTCTTGACGGGTATGCATCTAACATTGGTCGGTGAGTGAACAAGTTGCCTGGTAAGCTTTCGGGAATGAAAAGCCACGATTACCATGTCTTCTTATAGCACTTTCTTCCTGTTGCAATTCGTGGATATTTAAAGCCTGAAATACAAACAACATTGACTAAGTTGAGTACTTTTTTTAAGCAGTTGTGTGCACAAACATTGAGAGTAGATGTCTTGAAGCAAATAAAGGACGATGTTGTTGTAATTTTGTGCAAGTTGGAACAAATATTTTCACTTGCATTTTTTGATATTATGGTCCATTTAACAGTTCGTTTACCCCAAGAGGCTGAGCTTGCGAGACCAGTGCAATACCATTGGATGTATCCAATTAAAAGGACGCTTGGTAAATATAAGAGGTATGTGCGGAACAAAGCACGACCGAAGGGTTCAATTGCCAAGTGTTACTTAGCTGATGAGTGTTTGACCTTTTGCTCCATGTATCTTCGTGATATTGAGACAAGATGGAACCATGAAGAGAGAAGTGCTAACTACTGTCGAGAAGAAAAGGACGAAGGTTTGGATGTGTTCAGTAAACGAGTTCGACCATTGGGTGCAGTGAAATTTGTAACACTTGATGAGAATGTTTTTGCAAGGGCAAAATGGTATAGGCGGTCTTGTGATGTTTTGGAGTTTAATAGTTAGCTTTTACCGTGTTTGGTGTTGGTTAGGCATATGAACTAGCCTACTTGACTTTTAGGTTATTAGTCTTAATTATAAATGAAGTATTGATAATTAGTTTTTCGGTATTAGTTTTTTATATATTTTTTTAAATTTTTTTAATATCATTAGCGGCGACCCATATGTCGCCACTAATGATAGAGCATTAATGGCGACCCGTATGTCGTTGCTAATGATAGAGCATTAGTGGCAACTTGTATGTTGCCGCTAATAATAGAGCATTAGCGGCTCCTTACAGGTCAACAAAATTTCTATTTTTAGTAACCACCCCATTAGCGGCCACATGTCGCTGCTATTGATCAATAGCGGCCACAAAGTACTCATTAGAGGAGATATTTAGCTTATTTTTTGCACTGCCTTCTAGTGACAACATCCATGAATTTTGGATTACAACGAGTTATAATCTAGTTTCTTCTAGTTCACAGGCTCTAGCTATAATCTCCTTGATTAGTAGGATAAGGTATATAAGTCCAAATAATCTTTTTGATTAATTTGATGAGGTATAAAAATCCATGATATTAGTTTGTGGAATTTATCAAATTCTCGATCTTAGATAAGAACTTAACTCCATTGGGCCAAATATAGTCAAAACAATTATTATAGTTTGACCTCAAAGATATACAAATCATATGGTAATTGGAACTTGAAGCACCTCATCCAAAATATAGTTAGGTTACTGTCCCTTTTTCAATAATCAGGATGATCTAACTATCACATTACATATCTTACTCAAATTTCAAATAGAAATTAATGGATATTGCTCATTATGCTAATCAAAGACGTTGGAAATAATATTCTTATCTAATATTGTTGAGGGCTTATTTTTTGGGGACCAAATAAAAGGGCTCACATTTGCTTTAAGAACAAAAAAGGGCTCAATACAAAAGGAGGTTCCCCAAGCGCTTGTCAACGATCTAGTAAAAGAGGGGCCTACTTGGACTACTTAAAAAAACAAAAAAAAAAAGGGAAAAGTACACATAACCCCCTCAAACTACTACTTAATTGTCAATGTACCCCCTAAACTACCAATTGTGTCAATGTCCCCCCTTAAACTACCAAAAAATGTCAATGTCCCCCCTGAGACCAACAAAAAGACAAAAATAACCCTAATTTTTTTTGAATAAGACAAAAATGTACTCATAAATTCAAAAAATTAAAACTAAAACAAAAAAACTTAAAATAAAATTAAATAAAAAACTAAAAATTAAATATTTTAAAAAAAAATTAAATAAAAAACGAATTTTTTTTTAAAAAAAAAAAGAACAAATTTTTTTATTTAAAAAAAAAAAAAAGCAAACTAAAAAATAACTGAGATTTATTTATTTTTTTTTAAAATAAAACAAATGAAAAAAAAAAAGAAAAAAGAAAAACCAGTTTTTATTAAATTAAAAAACGAAAAAGAACAATTTTTTTTTGAAAGAAAAAAAAATGAAAAAACAAAAAATAACTGAAATTTATTTTATTTTATTTTATTTTTTTTATAAAAAAAACCAGTTTTTATTAAATTAAAAAACAAAAAAGAACAATTTTTTTTGAAAGAAAAAAAAAACGAAAAAACAAAAAATAACTGAAATTTATTTATTTATTTTTTAAAAATAAAACAAATGTTTTTTTTAAAAAAACCTGTTTTTATTAAATTAAAAAAAAAACGAAAAAGAACAATTTTTTTTTAAAAAAAAAAAAAAAAAACTGAAAAATATTATTATTATTTTTTTTAAAAAAAAAAAAAACAGTTTTTTTTTTGGAATAAATTTTTGTTATTTTATATTTTTTTAATAAGTTTTTTTAGTTTTTATTTTATTTTAATAATTTTATGAAGGGCATTTTTGTCATTAGGGGGACATTGACATTTTCTTGTTGTTTAAGGGGGGAGATTGACACAATTGGTAGTTTGGGGGGTACATTGACAATGATGCGGTAGTTTGAAGAGGTTATGTGTACTTTTCCCAAAAAAAAATCTATTAAGAGACTGTTGTTGCATGACTATATATAAGGCCTTTCGATGAATGCAATCCCATGGACTATCATTGATTAAAGCTTAAGACATTGATTTTGCACGATCAAAAGGCCGCTCAATGGCCATGATCCTGCCAAACAATGCAAGCAGAGGCCTACGTCCCAATCAAAGTGTAATTGTTGAAAGCTCGTGATGCAAGTAATCTATTATGACCAGAAATATGTGAATTAAGCTCATAAAACATTATTGTTGATAATCTACGGTCAAAAGGTCGGTCACTCACGTCCCATTAAAAAAACCGTGTAATCTGCAAGTTGTTTCTCAAACGACTTAAAGTAAAAGTAAGACGTTTGCACACTGTTAGGACGTGATTTCTACACATTTTGGGTTAAAAGGTCAGGGGGATTTATTTCTAGACTAAATGTAACGACCCACTCTCAACGTGTTTTAAAGCCGTGATGAACTTATCATATCTCCGCAGTTTAGTATGCTTATGAGAGGGCAGTATTAGGATGGGTGACCTCCTGAGAAGTCTGGTGTAGATGAGCTAAAAGTATGCAATTGCTATTATTTTTCTATAAGTCGAGAGGCGTGTGACTATGTGGTGAAAAGATACAAATCAGCAAAATGCAACTTTTCTAGACAAAATCTTTCAATATTTAATTCTTTTAGATATGTAATTAAACTTTTAAATTGAATAAATTAACGCTAAACGTGAAAAATAAAGGGATAATTGCACCGTTGGTCCCTGTGGTATGCCATAATTATTTTTTACTTCCTATGGTTTAAAAAGTTCATGGGAGGTCCTTGTGGTTATCAATAATTACAAATCGATTCCTTCAATCAAATTCCGTTAAAAATTTTAACAGATTCCGTCAAATGTCATGTCAGTGCCACGTGTCGCCAATAAGATAGCGACACGTGTCCATCTTAATAAAAAAAAATATAAATTTATTAAAAAATAAATAAATATACTTTTTTTTTTAAAAAAAAAAAAACAAAAAAAAAAAGAAAAGAAAAGAGGGGGCAAGGGGTGGCTGCACGCCACCCCCGGCCACTGGGGAGGCCGTGGCCACCCCCAGAGGTGGCGGGGGTGGCGCGCGACCACCCCCATTGGCTGGGGGTGGCCCGATGGCCACCCCTAATAGATATAGGGGTGGCTCGAAGGCCACCCCCAGGCCACTGGGGGCGGTTGCGCTCCACCGCCGGCCACTGGGGGTGGCGCGCAGCCACGCCCATTGGCTGGGGGTGGCCTGGCCACCCCTTGCCCCATTTTTTCTTTTTTCTTTCTTTTTTTTTTTAAAAAAAAAAAAAAAAAGTTTATTTATTTAATTTTTAATAAATTTTTTTTTTTTTATTAAGATGAACACGTGTCATTTGACGGAATCTGTTAAAAATTTTAACGGAATTTGACGCCAGGGATCGATTTGTAATTATTGCTAACTTCAATGACCTCCCATGAACTTTTTAAACCATAGGGAGTGAAAAATAATTAAGGCATACAACAGGGACCAACAGTGCAATTATCCCAAAAATAAATTATAAGTTATATTTATATGTTTAAAATGATAATTAAATTTTGTTGAAGTGTTTATTTATTTCGTTCATTATATTTTTTTTAACATTCTTTAATAAATGTTTTGTTTTTAAATTTTAACCCTTGTGAACCAAAATTCTAGTTTCGCCACTAGGTGTTTGACCTGTACTGATGATCAATACAAGGTGACACAATTATGTTTATGATTACACTTATTAGGACAGTTTCCAGTATAGTGTGAACAACGCATTCTTTGATGTTTTTCACGCTCTCCAAGAATACTACAAAACAACTAAAATCAAGATACCCTTTCAGGACGTCTCGCTCCGATGTCTAAGTCAGTTTCTAAGATAAAAGTATGCTATATGCATAAAATATTCAGTCTGTAGTTTATACTTGGGATATGATTGTATTTATAGGTAAAGAGGTATAAGGAATAAAATATTCAGTCTGTAGTTTACACCTGGGATATGAGTGTATTTATAGGCAAAGAGGTAGAAGGAAACTTGAATTTGGTCTCATACTCCTATTTGACCTAGAAGTGCCACCGAGGTTTGATTTGGAGTTGGATATATTCCTTATTAGACGTGGGATCTATTCCGGATCTTTAGGGTGATCCCCAATCTACAAGGATTCTTGGATCTTTAGGACTTAGATTTGGACTGGGAGTCATATCCCCAATTCTACTAGAAATTGGATTGTTGACCAGGTTTTTTAAAGAGTTCTATTTGGGCCTGGATTGTGACTTCTACCTCAATTCAACTTGGAGAAGGGTTCTAATATGGATTTCTTGGGATGAGGCTGATACTTGAGTTCCCGAGACATGCTTATGCCAGGCATTGGCTGAATTAGTTGACTCTCGGTCTCGAGATGTCTGCATTCTCGGGACTCAATCTAGATGAACCTTCTCTCTCTTATCCTTGGAAATAGCTTTTTTCGAGGATGGAGTTTATCTCCCGGGATTGGCCTACCCACAAGTCCTAGTGTCTTGGATTATAGCCGCCAATTTTCCTCGGACCGGTATTGACTACGTAGCCCATGGTTCTTCAGATGGGCCAATATGAGTGGATTTATTACCAACAATGCTATTTTGAGATATTTATAGTTTAAGTCGTTTAGTTGTTCTAGTTTAAATTTGAGATTTAGTATTTCATAGAGAGCATTACTTAATCGAGGGTTTTTCAAAAGAGTAATGCTATTTAGTAGACTGGTATACAATTGACATATAAGATACAACTAGGATAACATTGCAGTGAAAATCAATTTTGAATCAACAAGGGTTTATAGAAAATAAAAATCAATGGTTAATTTCACTGTCATATCATGTCAGTCATATAGTAACCTACCAAACAATGTATGCCTTTCCAAAAAGCCAGAGGGTTCTAAAAGCAAAGGTGAATCAGCTTCCATGTTCTTTTTCAACTTTAGTGCAAGTACGTACGAATTGAAATCATGTAGTTCATATAATGCTTAATTAACTGAAATATATATAAGGTGCTCTTGCTTTATGGTTAATTGTCTTGGTCACAGGGATTAGTGGTTGACCACAAAAGGAAGGATTTGAGCAAAATGGCCTTCCCCACTCAAAAAGCCCACTGTTCGGATTGGTCATGACCTACACCTTGAATTAAAACATAGTTGCGGGATAACATCTGATCTTGAGGATTTAATAACTTCCTCCTTTTGATAAGTTCAAAAAAAGTGTCTTCTTTTTTTTTTTTTTTTCTTTTTTTTAAAGATTGCCACCATACAATTAATCAAAATATTTATATAGAATTCTCGCACGAAATTATTTGAACCAACGCCAAATAATGATCTTAGGTGGAAACTTTGGTTTTACATGTTTGAATAAAAGAATTCTCACATGATTTTGTTTAGAATCATGGTAAGATTTTTTTAAGGGATAATTTCACAAAAGAGTATTAAAGTATCAGTCGTTTTGAAAAAAGAATACTGAACTTATAAACGTCTCTAATTAGGGTATCTGACTTTCTAAATGTCTCATTAAAGGATAATCTGTTAGGATTTGCTGTTAAATCCTGCCAAATTTTTTAAAATACTGTTGTATTTATTTTTTAAAAATTTTTTATAAAAATTTTTAAAGATTCAATCATGGGTATTTTTGCAAATTCCATTAAATTTTGACTAGCACCTAAATCCTAACAATTTTTTTTCTTTTTTTTTTCCTAAAAAAAAATAGGGGTATTTTGAAAATTTTGACAAGATTTAACAGCAAATCCTAACAAATTAGTCTTTATTGAGAAGTTTGGAAACTTGGATACCCTATTTTGAGACGTTTGGAAGTTCAGTACCTTTTTTTTCAAAACGGCCGATACTTCAATACCTTTTTGTAAAGTTATCTATTTTTTAAAAGAATTTTCCTTTTCAAAAAGGTGGCCCATCCATGGATTCTCATCGGCATATTTTTTTGTATCAGAAATTTTAGAGCTCCTTCTAACGTTTTTCTGGTGTCCTTCTAGATGATGTGGATTTAATTTTTTTGCTTAAAAATTGAATTTCGTAAGTCACTTTTTGAGATAATTTTTTTTTTATTAAATCTATGTCATCCAAAAAGACACTAGAAGGACGCTTGAATGTGGTCTAAGATTTCTCTTTTTGTACGGTGTAGGTTCTACAAGTTATAATATGTCCAAAACTGTGATCCAACTCTTTGCATTGGTTAAGTATTAGCCAGTACGTACATAATAAGACGATGGAGTAATTTACCACTCGTGATGGTGGTTTGCGGCCTTAAAGAAATTTTTAAGAAGTTTGGCATGCACTAGGACGTAGATTCGATCCTGTAGTGAAAATTGTCATGCTAGTCTGATTAGTGTTTGTCATTTTATGTTTTACTGATGTTTTGGTGGGGTTGGGTCATGAGGCTATAACTCCAATCGAATTTAGGACCAAAGCACCTACTGTTCTCACCGTCTAGGTCTTTTCTGTGTGGTTCCCAACGAGCATATGCTACTATGATCACACTATTCAGTGCGGCACCCAGAGGGTAGATGATACTATAATCATGGTCACGCCCTCTGGTGCGGCACCTGGCAAGCAGATACTACTATAGTCATGTTTACCTAAAATAGCAACGTACAGTTGGTCTCCCTCACATATCCTTTTTAATTAGAAAATAAAAAGGGAAAAATACAATTTAGCCCCCCCAAACTACCAAGACTTTAGTTTTTTTTTTTTTTTTTTTTAATTTTTTTAATTTATTAATTTTTTGAATTTTTTTGAATTGAAAAATAACACATGGCAAGGGTATTATGGGGATATTTCGCCAAAATGAGCATTTTTCAAAGGTTTTGGTAGTTTTGGGGGGGCCAGAGTGCAAGTCTTTGTAGTTTGGGGGTCATTCCGAAAAATGGTGGTAGTTTAGGGAGCTAAATTGTATTTTTCCCAAATAAAAAATAGGGTTAAATACCTTACACACCCCTGTAGTTTCAAAACTTTATTTTTTACTCTCTGAGTTTTTATTTTTTTCATAGGAGGTACCTGTGTTATGGGAAAGACGAAAATGCTACCTCCATGATTCCATCCATTTTTCCGTCCAAAACGAACGTCTGGCCATGTCATTAGACACGTGTCGGCGTACCTATGCAACACTTGTCCCTAGATGCAACGTCAACGCCATGTCAGCATTGACGTGGCTACTATATATATTTTTTATTTTAAGGACTTTTTTAATAAAAAATAATAATAATAATAAATAAATAAATAAATCTAGGGGTGGCCGTGGCCAATTTTAGGGGTGGCTCGGCCACCTTCATTTGGCTCGCGAGGTGGTTCGGCCACTCCCAAGAGCCAAAGTGAAAAAAAAAAAAAAAAAAAAAAAAAAAAAAAAAAAAATAGGTTTTCGCCCATGGGGTTGGCCGAATCACCTCCTAGGCCAGGCCACCCCCATGTGGCCCAAAGGGGCGGCTCAGCCACCGCTACAGTTTTTTTTTCCTTAAAATAAAAAATAAAAAATCAATGTACCATTTATGATACTTATTGAAATCACAGGAGGTATATCATGAAGTTTATAAAACCATAAGAGGTATACAATTGAAAACCGAGGTACAATTTGTGATACTTAATAAAACCATGTACATGGGGCAAAACATGAAATTAATAAAACCACAGGAGATTCATAGTTACATAATTAACATACATATATATGTCAAACTACAAGTCAATGCTGACGTGGTGCTAGGGGATAGATGTCACAATATTACACCGACAAGTGTTGGATGACGTAGCAATCTATTAGTTTTGGACGGAAAAATGGATGGAAGTATCATTTCCGTATTTTCCCATAGCACAGATACCTCCTATGAAAAAAATGAAAACTCAAGGAGTAAAAAATAAAGTTTTAAAACCACATGGAGCAATTAGATATTTAACCCTAAAAAATAAAAAATTGATACAATTGAGTAATTTCTTATGCTAATATTTTATATGAATTTTTTTTTTTCTTTTTTGGACGCCCGATATATTATAGAAGCGATGGGTTTCTCTTGTGAAATCTAATAAGCTTCTGAGCTTGCTTTAGCCTGGCCATTGTGCCTTGGCTTCACTGCATGCCCCGGGAATGATCGCATGCATGTATCGATTTGGATCGATCGATTTCAAAGCTCCAATAATGGTAGTCAGTAAGAATTGGGCTTTATGTTGAGGCTCATAAGAGAAATGAGATCGAAAATTGTGATTGGAGAAGTGAAATTAATCATAAAAGAGTTAGTTACTTTGGTATGCGGAATTATTATTCCATTAGAAAAAATAATATATTTTATTAAGAATAAAAGTAGTAAAATTAATAAAATAGTGCGCCTTGGTGTTAAAGTATATAATAAGGATCTAATATTTGGAATAGTCATTTCCTCGTGTGCAAGGAGAATGGCTACTCCAAGACTATTTCATTCGACATTTTTTTATTTTGAATAAAAAATTATTAATTTTCTTAATGGAATAACATTCTGCTTACCAAATGTTACATTAGTTTTATATACTACATTTTTATCATACAGATATCCCATAATGTTGTCATAGAAGTCCCAACTAATTCTTGATTTTTTTATTATATTTTTTATTTTTTATCAATAAGAACTGATCTAAGGGTTGACTGAGATTGTCGCGTCAGGACAATGAGAAGGAAAAGAAAAAAAAAAAAAAAAATACATTAGGATTGAAAAACTAACCTAGCTAATTAGTCTTTATAGATGTATTGTCGTGTAAGTTGTAGTGTGTATATATATAATCTTAAGACACCCTTTTGAATCTAAAGTAACAGAGGTGAAAATATCTTCATGTCATTCATCCAAAAAAAAAAATGCTTACATATATGAATTTCTAAAATTAACCGTGTCATGCATGCACAAGGTTGAAAGGCAGCTTAATGGAATATAGTTCATAAAGAGTGTAGCATTTATATTGACCAACAAAAGGAGGACGAGGAACATATATATATATATATATATATATATATATATATATATATATATATATATATATATATATATATATATATATATATATATATATATATATATATATATATATAGCACCATTTGATAATTTCCCTATCTAGATGTGGTTGGCAGTGCAGAAAAAAGAAACACTTATGCCTTGTTTAGTTTGTAGAATACGTCCTTAGAATTAAATGACTATTTTATTGGAATAGTTATTCCTTTATTTGGTAGAGACTTATTTCTTGGAATAGCTATTCCATGAGAATAAATATTTCCTTACGATGAGAAATAGCTATTCCTCAGAGAATATACAAGTTTTTTTTAAAAAAAAAAAAAAAAATAGATTTTTCTTTAATTTTTCCAAACTAAACTTTAAAATAAATAAATAAAACAATTAAAAATTAAAAAAAAAACAAAACAAAAAACAAAAAACAAAAAAAACAAAGAATTTAGATCAAATCTGTGGCCGGCCACCCACATATCTCAAGTCCAACATTTATTATTATTATTATTTAAGATTTGAGTTTTTTAAAAAATAATAAATTATGTTGATTTTTTAGTAATTTTGGGTCAATTCCAATTATGGTATATGTGTTGTTACTAAATTAAAGAATTAGAATAATGATTCCATTCCACTCTTCTTTATTTCTAATAACAATTATTCATTTTCCTAATGAATAAGATAGAGACGGTAGTGAAGACACATACATAAAATCCAAGTACCGGTTTGCTTTGCTGTTTTCCTCGAAGAAAGTCCTGTCCATGACTTACTGCAAATATATCGACGCAAGTTGCTTCATAGTTTGGAAAATTTGGCGAAAATCTTAGTATGGATGAGTGGAAAGTGAAAGAAAGTTCCCATTAATTATAATGTAAGGTTAGATGCAACTTTTTATATATCTAATAATAGAAAAATGAAAATGCCCAGTTTAAGGCGCATTAAAGGTTCGAAATATTGAATTTGTTTGGCCATTTTCCATCAAGTAGTACTACTGTAGGACGAGAAAACGATTAAACCATTTGACTGAGCCTGCAGGCTGCAGCTAGCTCCAACTCACTAGTCACTGACTCACTAGTGTTGGCTGCCTTGATAATTCGAACATAATAATGAACATTTTGAAGAAAATTGCCGAAGAATTATTATAGAATATTTTTATGGATCTCACTATAAAATCAATAATCTCGAGACTTTTAACAAAATGTTTCAACCATAATGCATGTACAGTGAATTCATAGTGGGCAATAAATTATGTTTTCTTAGTAAACGTAGCAACTACAGGTTGCTTACTACATCTCCAAGATATAATCTTTTAGCAATAAGAAAATATATTATGAAGTAGACTTTCTATTGTCTACACATTCTGTAAAATCTGAATATAAATAACCAATTACCTCTAAATGGTTAGTGTCATTTTAGGTTAAGCTATAGTTCTTGACTCTTCGCATGTACCACAAGACTTTATTTTTAACTCTCGATCAACCTAGTAGTCCTATTGTCGGTCTAATGTTAGCTAGGTCTAGTGCAGACCTGTACATACATTAGGCTGCCGGCCAACTGCAGACGTAGATGGAGTGTTTTTCATATGCTCTTGTTCCAATACATTTTGGAGGCGCCGATCTTTTTTGAGTTTATCCCATTCAATAATATGTGCTACTGAAGGTGCACAATTCATCGGTCTGAATCTCTCTAAAACCTTGTCAATGTAGGCTTTCAAAGACCATCGTAATATTATTTAATTTTTTGTCTATGTGAATCTCTATGTCAATGACATAAGAGAACTTCACCTAAATCCTTTATTTAAAAATTTTGTGAGATGAACTATATGTAGCAAACCGAAATCACTGCTTCCAAGCAAGCAGCCAAATTAAAAAATAAAAAAAATAATAATAAAAAAAAAAACCTACATAAAAGCTAGAAAAATAATTTTACTTTCATGGACTTTAAGATATATATATATATATATATATACACACACACACTGACCAACAAAGTTCTCAATAAAACCGTATGAGCTACATACTAACCTTGTAAAATTTTGTATACCACTTATTAGGGACATGTTGTAGCCCATAAATATATTTTCTTAATTTGCATGTTCTCTGACTTTTTATTTTTACTCACAACATTTATTCATGATAAAATTAACGCAAACCAAGTAGATCTTGCTTCGCAGCTTCAAATAATTTAACCCAATTAAGTAAGATCTCATGATCATGATAGCTTTCTTACTCATAGAAAGCCTAACCAAGTAAGAAGATATACATGGATATACTTCATCCAGCAAATCCAAGATGTTACTGACATGTCACGTTCACATATCTTCTCAATTTATATATATAGTCAATATTGATAAACCATATGTTTACAGCATGTTTTGAGTCACTTAATTATCAATATATATTAGCTAGAGAAATTTGAGAAAACTATCTACTTTTTTGAAAGTGTATGTAAGTGAACAATGAAAATGACCTTTTAAATTTCTTTCTTAGCCTAGGTAGCTAGCTGTAAGGCAAGTACAAAACCACGTCCTTTTCAATGCAAACCTAATCAAGAATCTGATGGCTGTCTTAATCAAACAGTTTAGTGTAAAGCCGAAAAACAAATCAACAGATTAGTGCATGGTTGAGCGAATTAAATAAATGGATTTAAGCCAAATCGCCTTGCCCTCTCAGAAACCCACTAATCTTACTTGGGGCTTTTTATCATGGGATTT
This sequence comes from Alnus glutinosa, assembly GCF_958979055.1. NCBI lineage: Eukaryota > Viridiplantae > Streptophyta > Magnoliopsida > Fagales > Betulaceae > Alnus > Alnus glutinosa. The sequence continues at coordinate 9,969,495 of NC_084892.1, forward strand.
TTAGGATAAAATTTAATTAACAACAAAGATCTGCCCAGGTTAAGTACTGGCAAGTTAAGACCTCCAAAACTGTGACCCCAGCATTCGATTCTAAAGGATAAGTACGTGCCACGTAAGACTATTGTTGGGGATAAATCCCACTTAACCCGATCCAAAGAGGATATTCAAAAGTCAAATAAGGTCCAAACAGATAAGAATAATGACCATATCAGAAGTCTAAGAAGATATCAGATCAGAAGTCTAAGAAGATATCAGATTGGAAGTCTAAGAAGATATCCAATTAGAAGTCTAGTAAAGGATTAAAGTCCAATTAGAACTCTGACAGCAGTTCTAGATCAACAAGGAGCAGGAGTCCTAATCCAGGTTTGACTCCACCTCTATGCCTATAAATAGGCTCATACCCCAGGTATAAACTAAGACTCAGTTTTTATGCAAAGAGTATTATTTTTCTTACATAAGCTAATTTAGGCATCGGAGCGGGACCTTTGGAAGGGTCCCTAGGTTTTGTTGTTTTGCAGAATTATTTAGAAGCGTGAAGAACATCAAAGGAACGTGCAAATTCACACCATACCGGAAACTGTACCAACAGTTTGGCACCGTCTGTGGAAACGATTATTCGTTCCTCATAAAAGAAAAAGAAGATCCAACATGGTGATGAACACACGTTCCGGAAGCCAGACCAATCGACAGCCCGTGGCTCCACAGGAACCAGTTATTCAGAATAATTTGCAGCCTCCACCGAACCCTCCCCCGGGGGGTGGAGATCAAGATCGCATAGCAGCGTTGGAAGCCCAGATTGAATCCTTAATACAGCGGAATGCCGAGTTGCTGCGAAGGAGGCCAAAACAGCCCAATCCTGAGATGAACAGGGATGAGCGTGAGGAAGAAGATCACAACAGCAACATTAATCCTCGGAGGGAGGATGACCACCAAGGAGATCTAAGCAGAGTTATTGCCGAGCTGGAGAGAAGGTGCACGTACATGGAAATGGAAAGAAAGGACAAAAGCAGATCCGTAATGGTGGACAAGCTCCTAATGGGTACAGACTCACCCTTCACCAGACGGGTGGCAGACTATCAGCTTCCCGATAAGTTTAAGGTACCCCAAATTCTAAGTTATGCAGGAGACAGAGATCCCTTGGATCACCTAGAGAATTTCAAAGCTCATCTAGACCTTCACGGGACACCCGATGAAGTAGCATGTCGGGCCTTCCCTCTTACTCTTTCGGGGAATGCCCGAGACTGGTTCAGGAAGCTGCCCCCGAATTCCGTTGATCAGTTCAAGGAATTGTCCAAGATATTCCTAACGGAGTTCTTGGCTTTCCGGACAAGGAAGAAGCCTTCGGGATATTTGCTATCATTGCACCAGCAAGGCAACGAGAGTCTTAAAGAGTTTATGGCTCGGTTCAACCGAGAGAAGGCTACGGTCGAAGATCCGACCGAGGATATGATCTTTGCTGCCATTTATTAGGGAATTTCACCCGAGGAGCCTTTGATGAAGAAGTTGATCCGGAAGCAACCGAGTACCTTGCAGGGCCTCATGGATAAGGTAGAAGAATTCATCAATCAGGAAGAGACGCTGAAGTCTATGGCCAGTTCTAGACTACCCCGAGAGACAGCCCCAGAAAAGAAAAGGAAAGAATTCAAGAAAGCTGATTGGGAAGAGCAGAGGCAGGTAAAGAAGTTCAAAGATTACAACTTTACACCTCTCAATGCCGAGATATCAGAAGTCCTCATGGAGATCAAGAGAGATCCGGCGTTTCGGGAACCGCAAAAGATACTAGGTAATCCTCCTTATAGGAATGCAGGGAAGTATTGTGATTTCCATAAACAAGAAGGTCATTACACCGAGGGGGTGCGTAACCCTAAGGTTGTTAATAGAAGAATTCATAAAGAATGGCAAGCTAGTTCAGTTCTTGGGAGAGCGACGGAACCATCTAGGAAATAACAGGCCTCGGAATCATCAGGACTATCAGCCCCAAGATCAACAGCCACGGGATTACTATCCCCAAGACCATCCTCAGCTAGACGAGAGGCATCAAGAGAATGCTCCCTGAGATGACATAGAAAGAAGAGAGGACCGAAGAAGCAGAAGCCCACAGCATAGAGAGCCGAGGCAACAGCAGTATCTGCCCGTGATCCCATAAAAAGGACTCTCGGGAATTTCAGGCTTGCTTTTATTTTTTAGTATTTATATTTGCAAAGAACTAGACTTTTATTTTTAATTCAGACTAGACAGAAAATTCCCCAGATTTTGGGAATAAATATTTTCAGAATAAATGAATAAAGCTGACTTAAGCATCGGAGTGTTCCCGGTCTAGGGACCGGGAACCCGTTGATGTCGCTTCTTTTGCAGGAAAAAACTCTCGGATCAGTCCTAGCCGAGTGCAAGAAGAAATCTCTCGGATCAGTCCTAGCCGAGAGTCTCGGATCAGTCCTAGCCGAGAATAAGAAGAAACTTCTCGGACCAGTCCTAGCCAAGAAGGAGGCTCTCGGATCAATCCTAGCCGAGAGCAAGAAAAAACTTCTTGGATCAGTCCTAGCCGAGAAGGAGCCTCTCGGATCAGTCCTAGCCGAGAGCAAGAAGAAACTTCTCGGACCAGTCCTAGCCGAGAAGGAGCCTCTCGGATCAGTCCTAGCCGAGAGCAAGAAAAAAACTTCTCGGATCAATCCTAGCCGAGAAGGAGCCTCTCGGATTAGTCCTAGCCGAGAGCAAAAAAAAAAAAAAAAACTTCTCGGATCAGTCCTAGCCGAGAAGGAGCCTCTCAGATCAGTCCTAGCCAAGTGCAAGAAAAAACTTCTCGGATCAGTCCTAGCCGAGAAGGAGCCTCTCGGATCAGTCCTAGCCGAGAGCAAGAAGAAACTTCTCGAATCAGTCCTAGCCGAGAAGGAGCCTCTCGGATCAGTCCTAGCCGAGACCAAGAAGAAAACTCTCGAATCAGTCCTAGCCGAGAGTCCCGGATCAGTCCTAGCCGAGAGCAAGAAAAAACTTCTCGGATCAGTCCTAGCCGAGAAGGAGCCTCTCGGATCAGTCCTAGCCGAGAGAAAGAAGAAAAATCTCGGATCAGTCCTAGCCGAGAGCAAGAAGTAATGGGGGGTAAGATTTAACCCTCAGGTTTTGCAGGTTAGCAGGTTTTCAGAAGGAGACAAAGATCGGGTTTCCTTAGACATGGAATTCCCATTATTCAAGCAAGCTTCGGATAAGGGAATTGGGGGGTAACTGTTGGGGATAAATCCCACTCAACCCGATCCAAAGAGGAGATTCAAAAGTCAAATAAGGTCCAAACAGATAAGAATAATGATCATATCAGAAGTCTAAGAAGATATCAGATCAGAAGTCTAAGAAGATATCAGATTGGAAGTCTAAGAAGATATCCAATTAGAAGTCTAGTAAAGGATTAAAGTCCAATTAGAACTCTAACAGCAGTTCTAGATCAACAAGGAGCAGGAGTCCTAATCCAGGTTTGACTCCACCTCTATGCCTATAAATAGGCTCATACCCCAGGTATAAACTAAGACTCAGTTTTTATGCATAGAGTATTATTTTTCTTACATAAACTAATTTAGGCATCGGAGCGGGACCTCCGGAAGGGTCCCTAGGTTTTGTTGTTTTGCAGAGTTATTTAGAAGCGTGAAGAACATCAAAGGAACGTGCAGATTCACACCATACCGGAAACTGTTCCAACAACTACCAATATGTTTTCTTCCTACGTGAGCTAAGGGCTTGTTTGCTAATATTATTTTTGAACAAAAGAGACAAAACATTAACAAATATTGTAGGGACAAGTAGCTCATGTTTTTTCAGGTATATATAAAAAGTAATACGAGCTAGATGCTAGTATAGATGTCAGTAGTCGGAGTGTAGCGTAGCGATCGAAGTAAACAAATTAAGCGGAGCGAAGTGAAATTAGGATTTTCTTATAAATATGTAATGCTAACGTTATAGTCCTAAATCATTTATTGAAATATAACCGCACTTCTATGGACGTAGACACATTGTCGAACCACCTAAATCTGTATCTTGATTTTCTCTTACTCTCTTTCTCTTGTCGATTCTATATTATTTATTATTAGTGTGTACGTACCGGTAACAACAAATATTTTTCTCACAAAATGTACATAAAGAATTCAAAACTTCTTTTACTACAACACATCAAAACACTTTTTTTAACCAAAACACAAAAAACACTTCGTAGAGAAGGTTATCAAACACAACCGAATCATTTTTCTTATAATAACTCGTTGTCTTCGAAATCCAATAAGCTTTTGAAGTTACCGTACGTGGCGTGGCCATTTCATGTACAAAGTGCCAAATTGCCAACTTTGCCATATTTGGGGGTGAGAACGACCCTCTCTAAAATAGAGAGGATATTATTCATTTAGAACTAAAACTATTAGAGGATGTTTTAGAAGCAGTGATTGGTGGATTTAAATGTAATCTGAGGGTCCAAGGATATTGATTGTCGATCAATGAGGGAAATTAAATTAGTATTCCCCTAAGAATGTAGTAGCTCTAAAAATAATAAACTTAAAAATTCATTCATCATTTTCATTCGGTTCTCCTCCATTGGTGGTTGAGGTGACCACCCCAACCAAACCTTCAAGGGTGGTCGCGGCCACCCTAAGCATGACATCTAGTGGCCGCAACTACCAGATCAGTGCTCACAATCGGCCACTTCCCAGCCCGGCCAAGCAATGGTCGACTGTACCACCCAACCTCACAAACCGTCGGCCACCACCCGACCCAGCCCATGCTGACCACTGTCCGACTTAGCTTACTATCGGCAACCATATCCGATCGAAATGGAGACCTGCCTTGAAAAGTATGTCATCAATGCCAATGGAGTTAAGTCTTCCTGTCACACACCCATATGAACTCAAAATTATAACGATCTCACCTCAAATTAATGCTACGTAATGAAAATACTCAAACGAAGTATTTTTTGCGCATTTTACTGTTTCACCAATTATATATGCACATTGCCAAACTATTCATTTCTCAAATATGAAGCATCTACTAAATTATTCGAAGGGGAATATACAATTTACCTCCCCCGAAGTATCACAACTTTAACACTTATACTTCTAAAATTTAAAAAAGTGATACTTGAATCTCATAAACTACCTAATTGTGACACTTAGCACCCTCGATTAACTTTTTTTTCTCTTTTTAGACGGAACTGAAAACATTTTCACCCGTACCTAACAGAAATTTTTTTTAAAACACTTAAAAAAAATGAAGGTGGCTGAGAGTGATATGTTCTCTTTGGAACTTAAGGGTGGCTGGACCACTCCCTCACTTGGCCGCATGGGGGGTTTGGCCACTCTTAAAAACGAGTGGTGGCCAAACCACCCTTAAAAGGTGGTGGCTCGAGCCAGTCCCAAAAGCTCTCAAAGGGGTGGTCCCTTATAGGTAAGGGAGTGGCCCATACCACCCCCAAAAATGTCTTTAGGGGTTGCCAAACCCCACCCCCATGTGGCGGCGAAGAGAGGCTCTGCGCCACCTTCATTTTTTTTAGTGTTTTTTTTTTTTTTTTTGCTGTTTTTGTTCTTTTTATATTTTTGGTTTTTTTTTTTTAGGTGTAAAGTTGAGTTGCCATTATCAACCCCACACCAAAAAAAAATACACTTTATCCCTAGGCATTTTGGGGCGATTGAGAGCAAAAATGTCACTTGTGGAGCACGTGACGTAATTATTTCTGTCTAGAAAGACAAAAAAATCCTAACAGATGATGCTAAGCATCACGGCTTGTTTGTGGACTCAAGTATCAAATCAGTGATACTTCCGCGGTGGGGGGATTAATATATATGTATTTTCCCCTTATTGTAATTAATGCATGCATGTCCATTGGGCGAGTGCCTAAAACATCAATGAAGCATCGATTGGAACTTCGATCTTTAATGGTCCTCTTCTAGCTAGACTTCTTCTCTCTTGCAGGGCTCGTACGTAATAGCATGACCAAACTACTTGTGTGAGTTTGTTGTGGATGGGATCCCATGCATATCATATCTCTCTTTAGATATGGGGAAACTGTAATAGTGCACTTTCTACCTAACGAGTTGGGTAAGCCTAAATGTTGATTTTGATTTGCTTCTATTCACAAAAACATTCTTTAAATTTTTACAACAAAAGTAAAACGAGGTGGATATATATATATATATATATTCCACAACTGCATGAGAGACAAGGCTGATGATGTAAGTGGAATTACATGGTTCGATATATTAATTAAGGAATGTAGCACAAAAGTTTGTGGGTATAATCTCAAGAAAATGCTTTTATTCTACTGTCTGGCGGTATATAATATTACAATGCCCTAAAAGCTGGTCCATCAATCAAAATCATCTAAAAATCCACTCGGTTCCATGTGGAATTTCGGCCATCCATCGATAAGGTTGACATTGTGTACAAGAGACGCATATATAGAAGTTTGCTTCGCTGTTTCCCTCTTATATTGTTCATCTTGATTCTTGCATCCATATATCTAGGCAAGTTGCTCTGAGATTTTGGCAAAATTTTGAGCGTGGGTGAAAAGAATCGAAAAGAGAGTTTCCACTCTGATAATAAGGTTTGATTGCAACACCTTTTTTTTCCCCCCTATTACATAAAGAAGAAGAAAAGATGTAACACAGGAAAGCATCTACTATGCTCTTTTAATGGAGATCGAAAGTTCAAAATCCTCAATTTCGTTCACCATTTTCTGTTAAGGGTAGGAACAAAAAAGAACGTATGATCTAGTCAGATTCTACTCATTTTAGTGAATGGTGACATATCTTATTCGATGCTATCTAAATCATCTGGTATTAATTAAGTTGGATATAGGAGTGTAGTAGATAATCAAACTCATAAACGAAGAGAATAAAAGGTTAATAGAGAAAATAAATTGCGTTTATATTGCAGTACTGCATACATATATCAGTAAACCTTTCTGGGTTACTATATATATATATATATATATATATATATATATATAAAATTAGTTTATTTAAAGAGATGGAAAAGATGGTATGGAGGGCTCTGAAAACCAATTTTATTATATTTCTGACAATGAGTCATTTGTCCGCTTTTCTTCTCTTTTTGATGCTTTATATAGCCTTCATTCCATTGTCATCATGTTGTCGATCACTATGACCCAATTGCTGATGCTCTACCACTCTTAATTAAACTCATAGCATTAATAATTAGTGGTCATTTAATTTAGATCTAACTTCCTTTTCTTTATGAAATGCAGGCATGGATACACTAAGTTTTGTTGTCATACATTTATTTTTTTTAATTAGTTCAAGGGTACTCGTCTGTCCCTAGCCAAGTTATCTAGTGCCTGAGCACTTATTCACGTACGGGCTTAGACCAATAAATAAATAAATAAAAAGCTTGTTTATAGAATATTAATTAAATTATTAAATTTATTATTTTTCATTAGATTAAGTTTTTTGATAAGTGATGATTTAACATAGTATCAGAACAGGATGTCCTGAGTGTAAACCATGTATCCGTCATTCACCAGCTCCCAATTTCAATTAAATATTCTACGTATTGAGCATCACTTATTAAATAGAGTTTTAACCCACAAGTAAAGAGAGTGTACGTAGAACAAGCGGTGACTTAACAAGATATCAAAGCCAAAGGTTTTGATTCGAGTATTGTCTCCATTATTCAATTCTCATATCAATTAAATATTCTCTGAAAACTTAAGCTAATAAGAATTTTTATATTTAATCATTTATTCTATATTCTAACATTACTTACAACATCTAGCTTCACACTGAACAACCCACTGTCGAATGTGATTTAACATGAATCCATGATCAAGTTCCAAACTCGAGTCCATGATATCCAAAATGACTTTTGGATAGTAATGGTAGTTAATATAACTATAATGGCTTTGTTAAAGAGAGTGCTCAGTTTTCTTTTACCCTGTAGTGCAGGGTGTAATGACTTTGTTTTAGAAGGATAAGAGTAATTAACTAATCCTGCAATATACTTCTCTTAGAAATTCTTGGAGTCCAACTTCTGTAGGGAATCAGACGGCCGGAGATTTATTGGAATTAATGATCAGTTTTCTATGAACTCCATGTAAGTAATTAGGTAGACATCACAACTCTCAAGTACTTTCAATCCATGGCAGATTTGTTCTGGAAACTAATATCTAGACTACAATAAACATTAATTAGAAGTAATTCTTTCAGAAGTTCACGCCACTTGTTAGTTAAGGAAGCACTACAAAAAAAATTGCAAGTCGCCACTCATCTACTGCAAATCAAGTGGGAAATGAAACTCCAACTATGAAATTTGTCGAACGGCTACTAATCGAGCTTGCGAAGAAATTAATACTGTTCTTTTTTATTTACACTGCTGAACTCCATGTTTAGAATTAATGATCAGAGTGAATACCCATCATGTAAATTACGAGATTATGTCTCTCAATTTCTTGTATAAATACCCACCCTTGTAATTGATCAAAGCATGAAGAAGAATATGCAGTTCTCTCTATATATTATTTCATTTTCTCTTTATCGTCATCTTCCTCGATCTTCTGAATTCTGACATAGTATTAGAAAACTAAAGGTCTTGAATTTGAATCTTATTTCCGTCATTTACCTTTCATTTCAACTAAATATCTCACATATTGAGCCCCACTTATTAATGTGAGTTTAAGATTACACATAAGGGAGAGTGTTAAAATATTGATAAAATAACTAAATTTATCACTTAATATGTGTTTAACCTTTTGAGATAAGAAGTGTTTTAACCACCCATTTGTTTTTATTCTTTATTAATGTGTGCTTTTCCTTGGGTCGGCACCTTTAATTTGTCTCCCTTGTTTATTCTGTAATGAATTAGCTTAACAGATTCTTAGGTGACAGCGGAATAATCTTTTAGTTATAGGCATGCATAGCTTCATCATCCTTCTTTTCCTTTTCTGTTAATTATCATTTTTGTTTCCTTAACTTCCATAGAATTAAAGAAAATTGGCCTATATATATACACAACTACAGGTTCACTACAAAAATATCACAGCAATTTTTTGTGTTTATTTTGAGTCAGGAAGTAGATAGGTATTAAAAGTCAAGAAACTCCTCCTGACCTAAAACTTAAGTCACAACACTTTTAGCTATTAAAACTCAAGAAACCCCTCCTAACCTTTAGTTCCTGACTTAAAACTTAAGTCGCAACACCCTTAGTCGAGAAAATGCATTTCCTAACACATAACTTATGTGGTAGAAAAGTTTCTTAACACTGATGTGCCTAGAAATTTTGTTTCCTGGCACATAACTTAAGTGCCAAGAAACTTTCCTGCCACATAAGTTATGTGTCATAAAACCAAGATTTCTTGATGTACACATAATCTATGTGCCAAGAAAGAACCAGAAACCAAGATTTACTTGCACATAAACATATGCAAACAAACCAACATTGGTTTCTGGTACATAATTTATGTGCCAGAAAATACTGTTTCCCAATTTTAAAAAATTGATTATACTGGAATAATTCCAATATAATCAAATTTTTTAAAACTTGTTAATATTTTTAATCAATCAATACATTCAATAAGAGATATACATCATTATTAAAATCCATGAAATCTTATCTTAAAAATAAATTAAGGAATCAAAATTGACAAATATATAATGTCAAACATATTATATGTTTAATTAATATAACAAAATAACATCAAACAGTCTCAACTATTAATTAAGAAACATCCAAGTATACTAGCTGCTACAAAAAAATTAGTATAATTAATCTTATAGTCAACAACAAGCTACAAAATTATTTAGTTACATTTTAGATATAGACAAGAAAAAGAAAGAAGGCAGATCCTGTAAACGGTAAACATTGAACATAGGTAAAAGTTAGAAAATAATATATATATATATATATATATATATACAAAAACAAAAAAGACTTCCTCCATTGAGAGGAGAAGAGGCGGACCCATGTTGGTTGGTGGACGAGTGTCCCCAAAGAATTTTTAAAAGGGAAATTATTATTGAGATTTGATTCTTGTACAACACCAATACAACAACTGTATAACAACCCCTCACATGAGGGTGAGCCCCAGTATGTAAGACCTACCCTCATGTGAAGGATTGTTGTACAGTTATTGTATTGGTGTTGTAAATCTAACATTTTCTATTATTATTTGTACAACCCCTCACATTAATGGGATTCACCTATTTATGTGAGTAGTTGTGTATAAGTTGTGCACAACTTGTTGGTGCGGCAAACTTTTCCTTTTAAAACTCCTTTAAATACAGTACTCTTTTTTAGTTTACTTTTCGTCTTCCCATTTACTTTTTCACCCGTCAAATTAAAGGACAAGTTGAAGACTACTCTTAAATCAAAACCTTTTTTCACACACTGCACAAACAGGTGAAAATATTGAAAAGTCAAATACATTACAATAAAAAAAATTAAAAAAAAAAAAAAAAAAAAAAAAAAAAAAAAAAAGCACTTCTATTACCTCTTCATGGAACAAGCTTCTCTCACGGCTGTACCTAGCACAAGGCTTGAATATATATTATGAGATACGCCCTTCAAAATTAATTTTCTCCCCCTCAGTTGTTTTTTATGTTCGTTCCCGTCACTCAAAATTCTGGAACGTACCGCCCCATGTCCATCATTGCTTAAAGCACTAATTAAACAAGGCACAAATACTGTTAGCTAGTTCAACAAATTAAACTGAGTCAACCCATTGATTCTCTTTTCTCTTTTCTATGGATCCATAGCTAATCAAGCTCATCATGAGACAGGGGGATACAGTGCATGTCATGGAATTACCCAGCTAGATATCGCATGGAAACTACGTACACCTGCACCACTATTCTCTAAAAGCTACACGGTAACCCTCTCTTTCTTTCTCCTGTGAGGTAGTGGGGCAATCGAACTCTTTTTGTTCTGAATTGTGAACTGAATTGAACTCTTTAACTTTTGTTTTGAATGGTGGGCTGCTGTTTAAATGGAGTCATACAAAATATATTATTATATATATATATATATATCACCTCAGATTCAAGTAAAAGTGGCCTAGTCAGCCACTCTTTTCAAACAATTTTCTCCAGGAAAACCTTTGTCCTCTCATTCTTTTTCTAGACTCCAACACATGTGTCCAATAACGTATTGTCGATCGATGATCATGCCCACCCAAGTTTTTTTTCTTATAAATATCTAGTCGCATGTAGAGATGCACCAAGAGCCATTTTCTCCCACCCAAGCATCTTTCTCTACACCCAGCTATAGCTAGCTTTTAACTTGCTTAATTATCATTAGCCATGGAAATTGATCATCAGGCTGCAGCAGCAACTCAAAAGAAGCCAGAGTTTTTTGGCCGTGGTTTCGGGTGGCTCAAGAACAAGGCTGTGAAGGTTGCAAAGAGCACAAAGAAGCTCGGACAAGACGACCCAAGACGAGTCATCCACTCCCTAAAGGTTGGACTGGCTCTCACCCTGGTTTCCTTGTTATACAATTGGAGACCTCTCTACGATGGTTTTGGTGTTTCAGGAATGTGGGCTGTGCTGACTGTCGTAGTAGTCTTCGAATTCACTGTTGGTAATTAAGCTTTTTATTAACCTTAATTAATTAATTGATTGTTGTCATTGCATCCATCAATTAACAGCTAGCTAGCACCAAATTTAAATAGCTTTTCCCTTGCAGGTGCAACCCTCAGCAAATCTTTAAATAGAGGTTTTGCCACATTATTTGCTGGTGCTCTCGGCCTTGGAGCTCAACATTTAGCTTCTCTTGGTGGCCAGAAAGGACGACCCATTGTCCTTGGGACCCTTGTTTTCTTACTAAGTATATTTCTCTAGCTACACATAAATTATTCTTAATTTTTATTTTATTTTTTCTGAGCAATAACAGGGGAAGGGGGATACACATAAATTACTGAATAATTAATACTTTACACAAAAGCTAGAAGCAATAGAAGGAAATTTTGGGCTTTTAGAATCCCACTTCATTCCCACATATATATATTTGTCATATTCCAAAGGAAACTTCACTTGCACCACCTCATAAACGATTTCGGAATAACAATTTTGAAGTTTAAAAATTTGCAATGTTAGTCCGTATTCTATGTTTCAGCAGTTTTTATTTTCACAATTTTTTTGTTAAAATACCAAAAATACCTGTAAAAACAAAATGAAAATTAAAAAAATTAAAAAAAAAAAAGTATAATTAAAATAGTTGAAACATGAGATACAGACATTGTAATTTTGTAAACTTCGAGATTATAATTTCAAAACCGATTATACTTTGAGTACTGTAAGCGAAGTTTTCTAAATTCCAAAGTCTTCTTACTTCCATATACTCTAGAAACGTACGGATAAAACTACAAAAAATAAATAATAATAATAATAATTCTCAAGCTAGCTAGTTTACTTATACAAGTTGTTTTGTTGTGTTGCAGCTGCAGCATCATCATTCACTCGATTCATTCCACGGATCAGGGCAAGATATGACTATGGGGTGTTGATTTTTATATTGACATTTAGCTTGGTAACAGTCTCAGGTTATCGGATTCAAGAAATCTTACAGCTTGCCAATCAAAGATTCTCCACCATACTTGTAGGCGGAGCCACCTGCATAATTATATCCATATTTGTTTGTCCGGTATGGGCCGGCGAAGATCTTCACAAATTAATGGCTTCCAATCTAGAAAAGCTTGCAAACTATCTAGAAGGTACATCCATGGGCTAAACTAAATTTTACCCACTTTTAGTTTCTTTCCTTTTTTGAAGTCTTTGATCTTGAAATGTTAAGAAGAAGAAGGCATGCATGATCGATTTGCAGGTTTTGGAGGTGAATATTTTCACGACTGCGAGAATATTGAAGGGATTGCGGAGGCGTCTATGGGTGATAAGGCACTTCTGCAAGGTTATAAAAGTGTCCTTAATTCAAAAAGCACCGAAGAATCGTGGGCGAATTTTGCAAGATGGGAACCAGGACATGGCCGTTTTCACTTCCGACATCCATGGAAACAGTACCTGAAGATTGGAGCCCTTGCTCGGCAATGTGCTTACCATATTGAAGCTCTCAATGGCTACATCAACTCTGATATTCAGGTATGAATAGTATTAGTACGTAATAAATCATGATTTTCTACGAGACTACGTACGTGCAAATTACTGACGAGAAGTTCATGGTGTAAAATTTATTGTATTAAAAATCTGAAAGAAACATTCAAAACTTGCCCTTCTAAAATATTAGTGATAATTTATTGGATACGAATCTAGCAATTTATTGTCTAAATTATTAGTAATTTAGGCAATACATATGAAAAAGTCGATATGAGATCCACTTGTCCAACTAGGTAGCCGAACAGCCCAAAATTTATTTGGGCAAATAGGTTTCATGTTGTTCGTACTCTTTCATATCATAATGTGCGGCATGCCCAACAAATTGTTGGAGATCCCAATCTAAATTTATGAGAACATGTAGAACTATTAATTGGGGGTAACAATTTGTATTCGCGTATTGAAGTATATGTATAAGACTATACATGTCAATCTTGATCGTGTAAAAAATTCTCTGCCTTATTATTAATCTTTTACATCCAAATATATAACATAGAAGTAAATATTAATTTAAATAATTAAATTTATTTTTTCTTATGGACTTAAATTTATCTCACATAAGGGTTAAAAATAGATTTATCAACTTTAAAAAATTTACTAATTTATGTGACTCTTGCAGGAACCATTGGAATTCCGAAATAAAATTCAAGAATTAAGCAAGAGGATGAGCTCAGAATCCAGCAAGGCATTAAAAGCGTTAGCATTGGCAATAAAAACAATGACAGACCCTTCAGCCGCCAATCCCCATGTGGAAAATTCTAAAACCACCATTAACGACCTAAAAACAGCACTTAAAGCTGCCACGTTGGAGAATGTAGACGTCCTTGCCATTATTCCATTTGCCTCGGTTGCTTCAATACTAATAGAAATCACCAGATGTGTGGAGAAAATCTCTGAGTCGGTCCACGAGCTTGCTGACCTGGCACATTTCAAGACTAGTACTGTTGAACGACCCACTGTATCACCGGAGAAACCACAACTACTTCACCGTGGAAGCGTAAAACCTGTACTTTTGGATAGTGATAGTGACGGTGACGATGTTGTAATCACAGTGCATGAAAAGAACGTGGATTCACGAGAAATTAATGAGCAGGTTTCTCAGGCGCCAAACACTGGCCAACGACTTCAAGTGTAAATATTTGTCACTGACACGTACGTGACTATTTTTTAGAACTGTCGTCGAAGAAGGAAGAAATATGAGCAACCCTTCCCTCTTTATGTATTTTAATCTTTTTATCGATTCCTGCTCGTATTTGCTTAATTATTAGCAGAAAAATGCTCTTTGTAGAGGTATATGGTGCTTTTCTCAACCATATGTGAATGATAATGCTATTTGTACATTTTTTTTATATATATATACATCTCTTTGTACGTACACCTTTTATGTCCATCGTTAATGGCATATTCAGCTGTCAAATTCTTCAATTTTAGGTTCGGTTATTTCGGTGCATGTAAAATAAATTTTAAAAAATAATATTCATATTTTACTATATTTGTAATTGGTGTAAGAAAAATAATAATCAACATTTTCGGTTTGATTATAAAAAGTTTCTTTAATTTTTATAAAATGATTTCTTTTTTTAAAAACTCTAAATCATTTTTTGAGTTTGAGCTTCTCCTTCTCAAATTGACGGAGTAGTACCGCTAAAGTTTGCCGGACCTATGTCGGAGGTTGCCGGAAGTCACCGTCCATTTTTCGCCTTCGCTCATTTTCCGTACGAGACAATAGCAGAAAAATATTTTCAGAAAATGTTGAAAATATATTTCAACAAAAAACATTTAAGTCGAAACAAACGGAACTTAATTTTAAAATAAATGATACAAATTCATCTTTATCCACCTCCTACCCATCTCATTTTCAAATAATTGTTTCTTAGATTTATAATTTAAAACCTTTAAAGGAGGGCCAACGCGGAAGTGGAAACAAATGTATGAGTTTGCCAGCTATGCTTTTGCGCTTGTAGATGGAACGTTCACAATTAAAAATGAATTGTTAAACCAGAAAATGTGCACAGCATAGAGCATAAAGAGCACTAAAAATAAAATACGTTAAAAAGGTACGACCTTAAAAACAACTTGAGATTGGACCATAAGGTCATGATTAATCAGTTTAATTGTCAATTCAGCTTCACTTTGAGACCAACCAAAAGATAAGTCTAGGTTAAGGTTAAAAGGTGCTTATTATTCCAGTTTTGCAGATTTACAGAGGACGTACGTATCTTTGAAAGATTTGATGAAGGAATGCTTGGCCAACTTAGCCAAACCGTGTTAATGGTGTTGATATATATATTACAAATGTTATCCTGCATGTGTGTGTTGATTCTGTTGAAGTTTGGCATGATGATAAACTCTCGACTCCATGCTGTGCGGGTACATCAGATAAGGGAGAACTTGAGTTTGTTGAATTCGTAGCAAGTGTAGATGTGAACAGTAGTGACTGTATAGTTTGGTTAATATCCCCCTCAAGCGAATGGGACAGGGACAAATATACCATGAGCTTGTCACGCGGTAGCTAGCAGGGAACTAGAGGACGTCAGACCCTTGGTGAAAATATCAACAGGCTGATCCAAGGTAGAGATAAAACCAGACTGATGTCGTTGTTTAAAACCTTCTCTCTGATAAAGTGGATTTCAACATCTATATGCTTAGTCCTAGCATGAAATATTAGATTAGAGGCAAGGGCGCGGCCATGGCACCGAGACTAAGGTTAAGAGTGGTACGTTCCGCGACTGAGCAATGAGGATGGAACCTATCCTAGTAGCTAACATATAGTGGAGAGCACCACAACACGTACAAAATACAGGAATATATGTAATCCACATACTATATTTTAAGGGGAGATCTTCAACTTTTTTGACCTCTAACTGGGTTTTGAAAGATTTGTTTAAGTTGAGCAAGGATCTGTCAGATTATGCTTGAATATTATAGTCTAACAAATCATAAACAAATAATACAAGTCAAGAAACTAAAGTGAGAGTAGACCGCACCAAGACTAGGATTACTTAAGAAAGCACAACTCGATCTATAGACTATATCTAGGAAAATCCTTCAACTTTCAGACAATTATGATACTTTCCAGAGGGTATATAGTATATACGAGCATTGCTCCCAAATTTTGTTAGTTGAAAAAGACCAACAAAAGCAAAACAAACTCATTTTAACCCAATTAAGCTGAGCCATTTTCCACTCCAAATATCATTGAGCAATCGATCATCTTCTTTGTCCTGCCATTTTCCAGACCATGAACGGTTGTTTACACATCAGAGACTAAATCTCATCCTGTGAAATAGAGTGGTGAATAATATATGAAAGAAACCAATTATGATATGGAAATATGATCATTTCCCAATTTATGATCACACCACTAGCTAGCTTAAATCCCCACCACATGTCTTAAAGATCCATCGACAAGCACGTGCAGCAGACATGAACCTAATTTTCGATTTAGTTAGTGCTTATTTATCACGCCATGATAATTAAAGCTCCTTAAAAGGACCTGTCATTTAAAAAAAGTAGATAAATTTATAATTAGCACAACATAACCAACCCCGCTTCTCTCCAAATTTGTTTTTCTCTACCACTTTCTTCGCTCAAAAAAGCAAAGGTGTAATTTTATATGGACGTCAGACAATTGGGGATTTAGTTATAAACAACATATATAGCTCCAACACCCAAAAACATCCTATTTATTCCACAATAAGAAAAGGAATATACACACTGTATCAAGGCTGATGTACCCGGAATAAAATAAAATAAAAAGGACAGCCATTAAACAGCATGATCAGTGCATGTGACCAAGCACCAGGTCCAACATGGATTCTGTTCTCACAATATGTTGGAATTTTATTATTAGATATATGTTAATTACCTTCTTCTTTTTATTTTGTTATTTTTTTATTTTTTGTTTTTCTCTCTCGATATCAATAGACTAAGAAGCCTAACTTACCATAAAAAGACGCCTTGAAAAATAAAGGATATTCATGACATAAAAACTTTACAAATCAGAAAAATTCGAACAATGTGATACTCTTTTTATGTCTCATCACGTGTGACATTATGCATGATCAAATACGTGGACAATACTAATGAAAAAATTGTTCGAGTCAAAGAACCTGCTTTAATACCATATTAAAGACTAAAGGATTTAACTCACCCTTAAAAAACATATAGAGAAAAAATGATCATGACTTATAAAAAAAAAAACAAATCAGAAAAATTTTAACAATATAGGACTCTTTTCATACTCGATATGATGCTCAATATTCTCCAGGAGGACTATGCTCAAAATGAAGATCGTAAACACGTATATATTCAGCTTGTTGTGGGTTCTAAACCATGAGTCAGCAGAGCAGCAAGATGACAAGTAAAATACTGCTGCTCGTGTTTGCGCGCGCATGTATATATGCATGAAGACAGATCGAGAAAGAACATGGGGTACACAACGTAAATTACTTTGTCCCTCCGACAGACTTTTGCAATCCCAAAGCTAAAGCCACAATGGAAAGCTGATCACATTCTAGACTTCTAGTACTGCAACGACCTTTTTGCTAGCTGTTATCTACTTTATCAGAATGAGCAGTAACTCCAATTCTTAGCTCAAGCCGCATTAGTTAGAAAGTTGAACAATCTTCTCATATTAAATAAATAATTAATTAGCTAATTGCCAATAAAAAAGGGGTAGCTAATACAGCTAAGAAAATAGGTCAGATACATGTGAATAAGTGAAGAAATTGTCAGAAGAATCTAAACGAAAACGAAGCATCGAGATATATATAGAGAGAGTCATGGTGATTCTGGAACGCCCGGACCTGAAAGGGTTACCTCACTATAAAATAAATAAATAAAAAAAGGATTCACCACGCGGTTACACAGTAATAGTTACGATAGTCACGTAGTCATATAACCACGTGTCTTAAGGACCATGTGACGAGATGTAGCAGAGAAGACGAAGTAGCTAACTGGCCACATGTAATTAGTACACGTGGCAACATGGCCGAGTGTAATTAATACACGCGGCCACAATTAGCTACATGGATTAGACCATGTGGCCGACTGGCCACATGTTCAAGAACCACGTGGCTGCATAGCCATGTGGATTAATTCTACGTCGCTAAATAGCCACGTGTCATTAGTACACATGGTTAACTATTGTAATTTTAATTTTATTTTATTTTTGACATTAGATAAAATAAATGTCAAAAATGTAAAATAAATACAACTTTTAATTAATACTACGTATATTTTCTGATATGTTCTACGATTTGCACTCTAATTAACTCTAATTTAGTATTTATATAACAGATGTATATATACGTATGGCTAGTCTAGAGTTTATATTTGTGTAATATATACAATATAGATATATATAGTATATCTACATTAAGAATATTATCTTGTTTCAAATAATACTATATATATACATATATATTTTATAGTATGTATATATAGCATTAACCCTAGCTAGTTTAGTGCTATATACAGTATATATACGTAGTGTTAAGGTTGTGTACTACACATATAAAACATATACTTTAAAAAATATAATAATTTGTAATGTATTAATACTATATACATAGACCGCAATTGTGCTTGTCTGATACACATAAAAAAAAATAAATGCACAAGTTCTTGATAATCATATGCAGAAAAGCCAACCTCGTCTAATAGAATATGGTAATACGTTGTCCTTATGGTCCCGAGCATTCCAGCAAGGCCGGTGTTTCCTAATCCAGCCTGAACTCTTAATGAATTTAATCAAAAGCTCCCTAATTAATATGGGCCTTCATCTCCAGTTTCAGACACACGCTTAAATAACGAATCTAGCATTTTAAACCTTAAGGTTTCAGATAGTATATACATGTGTTAACGGTATATTTTATACATTGAACCTTAACCCTAGTTTAGTGCTATACATAGTATATATACTTAGGGTTAGGGTTTACATCCGTGTCATATATATTCCTTTAAGAATATATGCCAATTAATTTCCATACAATACTATATACATAATATTGTACATATACTATTTATTAAAAAATAACTCTAGATTGAAGCTATGTATAGCGTACGTAGGGTTAGGGTTCACATTAATTTGTGTACGTACTATATATACATTTTAGTATTTTATACTATCACAAATTAATACTATATAGTTTATTTCAACTCTCCACACTTAGTCAAATCTTGTATAAGTTCTTGTTCATCTTAATAGATGTGTTAACGGCATATTTAATATATTGAACCCTAACCCTATTTTATTGCTATATATAGTAATTATACGTATAGTTAGTGTTTAGATTTGTGTACTACGTACACATTTAAAATACATGCTTCAAAAAATATGTATGTCATAATGTATATGTACAATTAATATACCCTCACCCTAGATTTGCAGGGTTTATATATAGATATAAACCTTATAGATTTAAACCTTATACTTTAACAAATTAATATTACTTTTTATCGTATATTTTATTTCTTGAACTCTAACCCTAGTTTTATACTATTTATAGTATATGTACGTATAGTTAGGGTTTACATTTGTGTACTACTACTACATACACATGTAAAATATATACGAATTTCAACAAATATATATGTCAACTTGGGGGTTAATATTATTTATATGATGTATATATACTATTTATATACCCTAACCCTAGATTTGTGTTATATATATGAACATTAAATATTGACTTCTAACAACCAGGTGTGTGTTTGTGTGCAACAAAATATCTTAAATGCGGAATTTAAAGAAGATAAGATATTTGTTACGAAGTGGAAACTTTGTGAAGAGAAAAACAATTCCGAGGCAGCCAAACTCAGGAACTCCACTATCCAAAAACAAAGCTAGTTAAAAGACACTCGTACTCACATACCCTTATGCAGTAGTCATACCTTTAACTCTGACACGAAGCCTATCCTAAATGCTTCACCACCAGATCTCCTACCTGAAGGGTTTTTTGATGGATTCCTTTACCTTAGGGCCAACCCCTAAAATAGACTTCACACGAACTGTTGAGCACACACCGGTAATGGCTTGAGAGCTAGCAGATCTTCGATTCTATCTAAACACCCTCTCAAAGCTAAGAGAATTCAATACCGAATTCTGTACAATTGACAAGCCTAAGGCCCTCTCTTTATAGGCTTACAGAAAACCTAAAACTGTTGAGATTCGAACTCTGGCTGTCGAGCGTTCGGACGATAGTTAGCCACGTCCAGACGGTCTTCTGCGATTGCCTTTTAGAAACGGCACAATTCTATCCTTATCAGCTCCACGTCCAGACGGCTTGGCCGAGCGTCCGGACGGTCTTCGCTATAACTCATTTCTGCGTTCGAACGGAATACTAGAATATTCTGAAATGTTGGACAGTGTCCGGATGTGTTGCCACGTCGTCCCTAACAAAGACTTCCCTAACAGTGTTGACTTCTGAAATCCAACTCCGTGTTGAATGATGATTGACCTATCGTCCGGACGGTGTTGCTATGTCATCCGGACGTCTTCAACGTAATCTGCTAGACACTGCAGGGCGTCCGGACGACTTTAAAGGCTCGTCCGGATGGTTGCACAGGAACCGGTTGATTTGGCTTGGAATTTGCAATGACTCTTCATAGACATCTTCTAGAAACTTGTGATCAATCACATGCTTTGATTTGAACACTGTCTTAATACATAAAGATTCTGAATTGAGAATCGACCATCCTGTTAATTCGCAAACATTACATAAAGTGTTTTTTGTTATTCAGAATGTAGCCAATATAAAATACTAACAATATATATATACTTTCTGGGTATATTTTATTTATACTTTAACAAATCAATACTACTTAATTAAGTCAACCTATATACTTTTCTGGGTATATTTTATTTATTGAACTCTAACCCTAGTTTAATACTATATATACTATATATACTATATGGTTAGGGTTTATATTTGTGTACTATTCAAATACTTTAAAAAATATATGCCAATTAACTTCTAATTAATTCGCATATATACATAATATTGTACATATAATATTTATATACCACCCTAACCTTATATTTGTGCTATATATAATATGCGTACGTATATATAGTACGAGTTCACTTTTATGTACTATATATATATACGTTTTCAAATTATTCACGTTAAAAAATTAATATTACTTTATATATTTCAACATATATACTTTTTATGGGTATATAAATATTTATTGAACTCTAACGTACCTTAGGGTAGTGCTATATATAGTATATATACTTAGGGTTAGGGTTTAGTTTTATGATTAGGGTTTATGGTTTAATTTTAGGGTTAGAGTTTATGTTTTAGGGCTTAATTAGTATATACTCTTAGGGTTAGGGTTTGTATTTGCATTTTACAAATACAATATATATATATATATATATATTATATATATATATATATATATATATATATAGTATTTTAAATTTATATAAAATATTAGACAGTTTGTGACGTGGCTAAATTATATATACTATATATATACATTTTTAAATTATTCACATTCAAAAATTTATATATTTAGTATATATACTTAGGGTTAGAGTTTAGTTTTAGGGTTAGGGTTTATATAAACCCTAAAACATATACGTTTTAGGGCTTAGGGTTTAGTACTATGTATAGTACATACACTTAGGGCCGGGTTAGGGTTTGTCTTTGTGTTTATATATATATATATATATATATATATATATATATATATATATATATTAATTATTTGGATGTATTTGGTTTGACAAACTCAAAAAAAGGGTTGGTGTGCATGTGTGTACACCAGGAGCCTTGGGGGGTTCAAGTTTAATATACGCAATAAAGCGGCCCCTGAGAGGTGTATTGCGGAGGGTTACATAGCGACCGAGCTGGAGACGTTATGTTTGAGGTATCTAGATAACGCACCAACCTTCCACAACAGACCTCAGAGAAATCCTAATGGTTCAAAGGGGGCGGGGACGCGAGTTAGCCTGAACCGTTTGACAATGAACCAAATTCACCGTTATATTGTGTTCAACTCGGACGAGTTCCTTCATTTACGGATGTAAGTAGTGGTTATATAGTACGTTGATTCAAATACAATTATGAATAATAATTAGTACATAATTATATCCGCTGAATGTAGGATGTACAAGGACGCGCTTAGGCGATCATGCACTAGGGATCGTATTACGGACGCTCTTATTGAAGCCCAACATCATGAGCAATTTTGCGAATGGTAAAGTGCATATGTAAGGAAATAGTGGTATGTCATTATATAGTATACATACTGTGTGTTCAATGGACTGGATGATCAACGTAATGAGGAATTAGGCCACAAATTGGTTATGCATTGTAGAGGGCTGAAGGAGACAGCAGTCAAGTATAACAAGTACGTGGTCAATGGCAAACTGTTATGCATGCTTGCCTATGATGTGGGAAAGAGGACTCAGAACAGCAACGTATGTGTGCCAACCGTTGAAAAGGCGAAACGTACTACGGGCAGTTGACCGATATAGTTGAGGTCGAGTACTATGACAGGACTATGTACGTCCTATTCAAGTGCAATTGGGCGAACCCCACGATAGACAGGGAATTCAGAATAGACGATTATGACCTAGTGTTTGTCAACTTCAATCACCTCGTCCACGGGGAGAACTGATTACTGATGAGCCTTACGTGCTGACATTTCAGGTAGACCAAGAATTTTACGTCGAAGATGGAAGGAACCCAGATTGGGTTTGTGTCGTGAGGACTAAACCGTGAGGAAACGTGTGTACGACGTTGGTCAGGGGAAATGGAGTCATGATGCAGGTGCAACCTATCACGAATGCGTGCCGCTCGTATTAGCCACTGCTGACCTACATGATATGAATGATGAATTCGAGCACGACAGGCCCGACATAGATCCGATTGAAGCTCCCATTGGATGAATAAATATTAATTGCTGGTACAATTCGCTTAAATTAAATACATATTTTTAATTTGTAGCATATAGTAATTAATAAACGCGATCATTGTCTAATTTGCATAAATCTAATTGTATAATTTGCATGTTCCTTACTAATATATAACTGGGTAGTTATACTTTTAATGTGTTTAATGATTTGTCTACATTTGTTCGCAGGTTTCGATGGACCAGAGACCCCTTCCTTGTGCACACTGGGCACCATGCCTAACCGTGCCCTCCATGACCATGTCCATAGCCCAAGGGTCACTATATACTGTACCGTGGCCACACCACCCAAATGGCGCTTATAGACCATTCTTGCCAGGTAAATCACAAGCAAACTAACTCCACTGGATATTCTTGTTCTCCATATTCGGTGCCGCCGACATTCTCGAAGCTAAGGATCACCTCACCGGGTCATGATGGGATCAGCCCACTTTGGGCTAATATGATGTACACTCCGTACTCCTGGTCTGGACCTGCGTCATGTGGATCTGATAGTGAGACACAGGATGATAGGTTTCCGCTGCCACAGCCGGAGGTGAGACAAATGTCGGCACCTAGAGAGAGCCAGATACCGGCTCCAGGAGAGAGCCAGATGCCCCATGAGGAGGACTCCGCGATGTTAGGTCCCGATCAGTCGCCCCCCATAGCCCCCAAGATATGCTTTCAGACGATGACTAGCAGCCTCTCCCGGAGGAAGGGGTTGGCAAGGAGCATACAGATGACCCAGCGACCCAGTGCATACAGACTGACCAGATTCGGTTGATGGGTAAGTATATATTTATACATCATTAAAACTCATATTATATTTCCAATTATTATTAAGTTTGAAATAACATAAATTATATCATTGTTTAATATAATTTATTTTTTTAGTATATTAAATTAAATGTTTTCTCTTCTTTGGTTATGATACAATCCAGACTAAAGCATCTACTATGAGGTAATTAGGGACCCGGAGAGTAATTAAGGGCTCCCAAGAGGGAAAAAGATTGTGTTGCAGTACAATGCTGCAACACAACCCGTACGACGAGCCAGTAATCGTTTTAGACGTGCTACATGAATGCTTGTGAGGAGCGGGTCCCACATATATATGCAGGACGAATGGGCGAGAGTAGATAAGCAGATTAAGAAGGCTATGTGGGACGCGCTGATGGTATGTTTATGAAAGATGTTTCAATACACATTGGCATTGAAACTAATTTATTTATTTATTTTTAAAAACTTAGGATTATGTTTTTGTTGAACTTATAAAATTAATGTTTAAATTGCATGTGCAGGAGAAGTTTTATCTCCCCGTATCTGTAGATGAGCGCAAGGCACAACACGAAGCGAGAGCTGATATTGGATGTAAGCATCGTTCGTGGAAGGCCAAATTTAAAAAAGAGCTACATATTCGAGACGGTGACACGCCCGAAAGTACACGTGCAAGAGTGCCGGACAAAGTTTTTGAGAAGTATGACACAACAGATTTGGAGTACCTACTGAGGGATTGGTATACTGAGCAAAAAATGGTATGTAGGTCTTTGATTGTATTACTATTATGTATATTTTCAATAACTGTTCAATTAATTTTATTACTACTTTAAGTATGTCAATGCTTAAATATTATGAAATGTTTACTGCGAAAGCGAACCGCGAACGGATGAAGCAGATGCAGGAGCAGAACGACCTCCCCCATTGCTTGGGATTGAAAAGTTATGCCAGATTTAATCATGGTGAGGTATGAACATATATATGTAGATGTTATAATATTTGTATCTAATTGTTTTTTAAAAAATTAATATTACTGTTTGTTATTTATTTCAATTGGAAGGCGACAGGCAACTACTTCTGGCACGGCCCCCACTCGAGCGAAGTTGTTCATGAAGACGCACACTAAGAAGGACGGCACTCACCCGAATAAACGTACACGGGTCCTATGCGTATACTACTTATCTATTTTACTAATATTTCTAAGTTATGCGTGTGATCAAGTATATATTGACTACATGTGTATTTTATGTTGACAACGTACAGGAAAAGATGACACAGAGTTTATCGAGTGATCCTGCCGCTACTCAGAGCGTGTCAGAAGACACGGTGTGTTGGGCACCGAACGACGCATACGAACAGGCGTTAGGGAGGCCTGAATACGCGGGGAGGGTTCAGCAGATTGGGCCGAATGTTACTCCCGTATGTGGGACGTGTTTCTCATATCGTGCTCGCTCACAAGGAGGATCATCCCAATGTACATCTCGGGGCTACTCCATACATGAGAGCAGGATTGCGACAATGGAGACATTGCTACAGGCTCAGACCGAGAGAAATGACGCTTTGGAGCAGCGCATGCGACACCTCGAGGCTGTGCTCACCTCTATATGAGTATCACATGCGAGCCCTGGTACTCAGCAGTCTCCACTTGCAAACGGAGGTAGTACGTCGTCTGTTAGTAGTGCATCTGCAGGTATAATTAATATTGTGTAAATTGCTTATTTTTAATCAATGTTATGGACTTGATATGCATATAATCAAAAATTTTAATTGTTTTCATTACTTGCAGTTAATGCGACAATGATTTGTCCATTGTCACTTATTGGACGACAGCTGAGCCAGCACTCTCCCGTCGGAACACCATCGCCTGCTACACCGTCCCTTGCGCAACAATCGTCTGTTGGCAAGTAGGCACCTGGTACGAAAACTCTTGATCCACAAAAACGACAGCTTTCAGATTTGTAGATATTTTGTGTAACTTTGTTTTGTTAATAACAATAACGTTTATTAGTACATATTGTTGTGTTGGATTTATAACTATTGATGTGCGTAATTTGATTTTGTGTTTATGGTAAATTTCAAATGTTGTCATAATATTTTTGTGATATTTTTGAGTAAAAAAATGGATATATATATATATATATTGTGGTTTTTATTTTATTTTTTTTGTGGAAAAAAATTTTTGCATTTTGCCACGTGGCAGATGCCACAATCCACAGTCGGCCGCTTGGATTTAAGCCACGTGGAGTGAGACCACATGGCTGAAACATCAGCCACGTGTTTATTACATGTGGCTATCGTGTCGCTGCGTGGTCAGGCATTCACGTGGCGACGTGGACGCGTTGCAAATTGCACATTTCGCAACAACCGATCTACCACGCTGCCCACACATCGCCAATTACACATGGCAACTTGCAAGTGGCTACTTGCCTATTTTTTTGTAGTGCCTATTTGTCCTTTTAAAAAAAAAAAATTAAAAACCAACCATTAAATTTTAAATCTGCACCCTACAAATTTAATGACTGATTTTTAAAAAAATTGTGTGAGAGAAGTACGTTCAGACTTTTTCTAGTTAGGTTTGTTTACTAATAAAATTATTCTACCTGTATAGCTGTAAAAAGATCGAGTCATACATAGAAAAGTTGTCAAAGTGTGATTGGTTAATATAGTATATATAGTTAAGTTCAAACCCTTAAACGACTTAAACTTTTGGATTTACTGGTTATATTACGGTCTAATTAAAATCCTCCTCAGTGTCCTCACAGTGTCAATCTTCATTAACAAAATCTTAGTGACGCAAGGTAATTACAAAAAAAATCTGTCCAAAGCATGAGTAAAAAGGAAATTAATTCATTCATTAATGATACCCAAAGAGAAAAGGTCTTGGTGAAAATTTTGAACAATACGTTAAAATAACACTTCATAAAAATTTAAAATTTAAAATTTAAAAAAAAAAAAAAAGAAAAAAAAAAAGGACATGCACTACACTCATTAAATAACAAAATATATGTCTTGAAAAGAACTTTAGTACTCATAAAGCCCCAAAACATAACAGTACTGAGTACTGGAAAATTCAGTAAGCAATACAGTCAATTGATCGATCATTTAAAACCGTTGAGTTAAAAATGTTTGATAAATTTAAATAAGCTAATAAATAAATTTTCTTAAATAAAATGTACGTCTCCTTAAAATTTTGTACTTCTACAAATCATCTTTCACTTATCATCTGCTACCTTGCAAGTGCGTAATCCCGTATGATTTGTTCCAACTTATGTTGCAGGTTGAGTCATTTTGGACCAGTACCTTATTAACTCCCAATTGTACGTAGTGGTTGCCCTCCATCTCAACCCTGATACCGTGTTGTGTCTTATCTTTAATTTTAGGCCGAAAAGTCTTAATAAAAATCTTAGCTTAAGCATATGTCAATCTCTTTCTTGAAACTTTTCTTCTTTCTTTACATAATTTAGCATGTGAAAGGTCCTCTTAATCTTTTCTAAAAACGTTTTTTTTTTTTCTTCTAGAGCATTAATCTTGCTCGATCAAATCATTTCGTATGACGGCATCCTTTTTCATGATTTCAAAAAGAAAGAAAAAAATTATCAACGTCATTCAAATTAAGTAGTGACAATCAAAGCATATAACCGTATTTAAAGCATGCTAGCATAAAAGCATTAATTGGCAATAATAAGTGACTTGATTTAATCACAAAATAAACAAATCACTTGAAATAAAACATTTAATTGGAAGGGGTGGGGTACTATACTATATATTTATCTGAATCTCTGAGCTTACACTACAAAAGCCTGGCAGGTATAGCCACTTGCCCTTCACCATGTGTTGGAGGACAGTCCACGTTGCTAACGGGTCGCAACGTGGACCACGCGTCGTGGATCAGATGGTCGCGAAGTGGACCATCCACGACGTGCCAGGAGTGCCCACATGGCCACGTGGGCACTCCTGCCATGTCACTGACGTGTCACTGACAACGGTTTGCATGCGGTGATGTGGCCACTAAAGACACGTCGCCACATGGCCAAACGTCAGCGACATGGCTTTTAGGCCACGTCACCACATGCATCACTGTGCAAGTTGGCACGTGGTTGCATGTGGTGACGTGGTTTTAGGCCACATCGCCAATGTGGCCACGCAGTTAGTGGCCACGTCGCCACATGCAAATGGCAACGTGGTGGTTCTGACACGTGGCAAGAATCGCCACAATTAAGTGAGATTGCCATTAGCTAAGCACCTGAACCAATGAAATTCAATTAGATACTAGCCTCATTTTCAACTTAAACTACGTACCCAAGCAGGGGCGGAGGCACGTTAGAGGGTGGATGGTCCATGGCCACCCCAAAAAATTTCAAAGCTTTTAATTTTTTTTTTTTTTTTTATGGGTTGATCATATGATGGCCCCGACAAAAATAGAATTCAACCCCCCTTACAAAAAATAAATAAATAAATAAATTACTCTACTAACTACTACTATAATTTTTTTCTTATAAAAAGTATAAAAGAAGAAGAAGAAGAAGAAAAATGCCCCCAGGCCTCAGTCACAACATGCATGACCTGAATCTTAAAATAAATAAATAAGAATAAGAATAATAATAATAATAATTTAAAACCCTAGCAACACGCAGTAGATAGGGAAACTAGGAAGAAAAAAAAAAAAAAAAAAAACTAAACTCATGCAAACGCAGCAGATAGGGAAAAAATATCAATAGTCAGCAGATCCTCTTCAACATGGCAACACAATGTCAATAAAAAATGCACACTACACAAGGAAAAAAGGGGGCAAAATTTGCTTTTCAAACAATTCTCAAATTTTCCTCAAAGCCTCGATCTCACCCTGTCACCCAACCCCAAGAGAAAAAAATTAAAAAAAAAATAATAATAAAATGCTTGTGGTTCAATGGTTGTGAAAACACCCAGAGCTGAGAGGCAAGAGAATTGAGAAGAATGGCTTTGGAAACACCACGAGGTCCACGATCTGGCTGTGCATCCACCGTCGGCCGTCCACTCACCACTAGCAGCAATCAACACTCATCAAGCACTGTGAATTGTCTACTCTCACTTCTCTGTAGGCTCTAAATCTCTAATATAATTTTGCTTTGAAATTTTGGGCTTTTCTAAAAGAAAAATCCGTAAGTTACCATAAGACTCTAAGAGAAGGAGAAAATCAAAAAAATATGGTAATTAAGGAATGGCCGAGTTGGAGTAGTGGGGGTTGAGGAGAAAGAACACAATTTTTTTTTCCTGTGTTGTGTTTCAGAATTTTCGACTGAGTCTTGATTCTTTCATTTCTTTGAGATGGTATGAGACTTGAAGAGTAAGGATTGAGTTTTGAGACGCAAACAGGCAATGAGGGAGGCGTGAGGTTGAAGAGAGAACTGATAAGAAATGACAGGGCTCAATATTCAAGAAGATAAGGAGAAGGTTTACCTTTAAAAAAAAAATAAGGAATGAGAAGACGGGGGGGCGTGGGACTATGGGGGAGAGAATTGAGAAATGTGAGGTGTGTTTGGTAAATGGTTGTGTTGTGGAATTTTTGTTTGAATAAAAATAAGAAGTTATTGATGTGATATAAAGTATAAAAAAGTTTGGAATTGTTTTATAGAAAAGTGAAAATGTTTTGTTTTGTAGTGTGTTTTTTTATTTGAATGACAATAAAAAATGATTGATGTGATATAAAAAGAAAAAAAAAAAAAAAAAAGTTATAACGTTTTGGATTTAATTTTTTTGGGAGAATTGAAAAAAAAATAGAGACGAAGATGAGATTGTTGCCAAACACACTCGTGGATTCTGGAAGGTCCTCAGATTCTGAGAAGATGGGGGGGCGTGGGACCGTGGGGAGAGAATTGAGGATGTGGAAGGTCCTAGAATGAGACTTGGTCAAATGTGATTATGTGAGGAAATAACCAATTAACCAAATATGCATTGTTGATACTTGTCTTTGATTGATAGAATTTTTTATATTTTTTTTTTCCCAGTATTTAGTCTGGATAGAATTCTCAAGAAACTTACAAAATAAATACACAGCAGAAGTATTAATTAAAATGCAACACTTTGATTTTAGATAGAAAAAACTCATCCAAATTAGATTGGACTTTTTTTAATTATTCTATTAAATTAATAGTTATCTTTAAAATAAGTAATCAATTTATAAGACAATTTGGAAGATAAATTCTTTTTCTTCTTTCTTTTATTGTGTTCCATCATTTCTTCTTTTAATTTATTATTTTTTTATTAATTTGCAGCATTCAACTAGCACATTATTGTCTTTGGTTTGTTTTCTAGAAATCCCTCAAGCTCAAGATAACGTTGATTCACTACAACGTATTCATTTTTCTTAGAGCCTATTAACTGTGCTTAGTTTATTTGTCAAGTAGTTTATATTTTTCTATGTTTGTTATTTTGGCTAGATTAAGATTTTTAATAGTTACTTTGATTATTGGATTTTTTTTCTAATTTGATGGGTTTGATTTGGTTAATTATTTGTTACTCTTTAGCTTGTTAATGCTAATAAGAACTATTATAAGTATAAAATTTCTAACAAAGATCTTATATTTCTAGGTATTTTTCGATTAATTTATTAAGCTAAAAAAAAATTTTACAGCTTAGAAAAATATGAGTAGACCAAAAACAATATATTCATTCTTTAAGAAAAAAGATGTGAGTCATTCAGATATTGATAGTGATACACATATAAATAGGCCGTTAGCAATGGATCTTAATGCTTCAGTGACTCATGAGCGGCCTTCTAAATGTCCAAGAATTCATCCTAAAGAAATCGATGCTACCTATTTGGAATGTGATCCAAGATTACGTCTGCAATTAAGGAAACTTCCTGTAAACTTACAAGATGAAATGCGGCGTGCTTATCTTAAAGCTGGTCCATGGCAACCCATTCTTAAAAATATACACCATCAGGACCGAAAAATCATCGTCCTCAATTTCAAGCTTCTTGGTTCCAGACATATTCAACTTGTTTGGAGTATTCAAAATCAAATGATACCATATTTTGGCATCCATGTTACATTTTTGCTAAGAAATCGATAGGTCGTTCGAGATCAGATGCATTTACACTGAAAGGTTTTAACAATTGGAAAAATGGGAAAGATTGAATGACTTGTCCTTTATTGGAGCATGTGGGGAAAGATCCAAATTCACCACATAAAATTGCTGTGAAATGTTGTGATGATCTTAAGAATTATTCACAGCATATTGGCAAGTTAATTGAAAAACAATCATCACAAGAAATGGAGAATAATCTATTGCAGCTCAAAACCTCAATAGATAGTGTTCGATGGCTAGCATTCCAAGGATGTGCATTTAGAGGTCATGATAAAAGCTCCGACTCAAAAAATCAAGGTAACTACATTGAATTGATAAAATTTTTAGCAACTTATAATGATAAATTTGTTGGAGTTATCTTGACAAATGCTCCACGGAATGCCAAATATACATCACCCCAAATTCAAAAAGAAATTTTGCATATCTTTGCAACTAAAGTGCAAGATGTGATTTGTAAAGAAATTGGGGATGCCAAATTTTGCATTCTTGTTGATGAAGCTCGGGATGAGTCAAAAATGGAGTAAATGGCAATCATTTTGAGATTTGTTGATAAAAATGATTTTATTAGAGAGAGATTCTTTCATATTGTCCATGTCAAAGATTCTACTTGATTGACTTTAAAAAAAAAGATATGCGATGTCATTTCTTGTAACAACCTCAAAATTGAAAATATTCGAAGTCAAAGACATGATGGAGGTAATAATATGCGTGGTGAATGGAATGGGCGACAAGCTTTATTTTTTAGAGAATATCCCTATGCATAGTATGTGCATTACTTTGCTCATAAGCTACAATTAGCTTTAGTTGCGGCATTTAGAGAAGCAAAATATGTTCACCAGTTCTTTGTCAATTTGAATTTTATTATCAATATTGTTTTGGTTCTTCAAAACTCAATGATGAATTGCAAACTGCTCAAGTTGCTGAGATTGAAAGTATGATTGTTTCTAATGGAATTGAGACTGGAAGGGGAACAAACCAAACTAGAACTTTGCAATGACTTGGAGATACTCGATGGTCTTCTCATTTTTATTTTGTTTGTAGCTTGATAAGAATATTTCGTGCAACTTGCTCAATTCTCGACACTATCTCAAAAGAGAGAACCAACTAGTTTCAACATAGTGATGTTGAAGCGGCTTATATGATATTGACATCATTTGAATTTGTTTTGATCTTGCATTTGATAAAACGGATTATGAGATTTACTAATTCTCTTTGTCAAGCTCTGCAACAAAATTCTCAAGACATTTTAAATGTCATGAGTGCAGTTTCAATTACAAAATTATTTATTCAGAAGCTGAGAAATGAAGAGTGGGGGCCTTTCCTTGATACTGTTAAATCATTTTTGTGGAAAAAAAAAAATTTGAAATTGATGTTCCTAATATGAATGCACGTTACACTAGAGCTCGATGTAGATCATGTCACCAAGATGAAGAATCTTTGATGACAATGGAGCATCATTTTAGAATTAATGTATTAACTACTGCAATGGACTATCAATTGCAAAAACTAAATAATAGATTTAGTGAGCCTGCAGTGGAACTTCTTATTCTTAGTACGACTTTAAGCCCTCAAGATGCATATAAATCATTTAAGATTAATGATATATGCAGCTTAGTTGAGAAGTTTTATCCTCAAGATTTCACTAAGCAAAAAAAAATCATTTTGAGATTTCAATTAGATCATTATAAGCTTGATGTGCTAAAACATTCGGATTTTCAGAATATGTCCACTTTATCTGAGTTATGCATAGGATTAGCAATTTCATGAAAATCTAAGATAGATAAATTGATTGACAGGTTGATTCGTCTAGTGTTAACTCTCATTGTTTCTACCGCCACTACTAAACGAGCCTTTTCTCTCATGAAACTTGTAAAAACTAGATTACGTAACAGAATGGAATATGAGTTTCTAACAGATCATTTGTTAGTTTATATTGAGGAAGAAATTACTAAGGACTTCTCTACAGAGATGATAATGGATGAATTTTATTCCATAAAAGACCAACGTTGAGCACAATTCGAAAGAGATACGAAGTTCTATTTTGGATTTTTTTTTTTTTTTTTTTTTTTTTTTTTTTTTTTTTTGTAAATGTCTATAGGAAACTGGAATACTTTTGTATTTGGAAGAAAAATTATTTTGTAAACTGGAACCTTATGAAGTTAAGTTTAAGACTTGTCTGCTTTTAGTTTACACGCGCGCACATATTTAGAGGAATATGTATATATATATATATATATATATATGTTTGGACGCCCCACCAAAAAATTCCTCACTCCGACCCAGTACCCAAGGTGGGAGTTGACCCTATCTTAAGTTGACATATATTGACTTTCTCCCCCTTTTCTAAGACTCTTAACTTTTCTTTAGCTATCCCAATTTTTTTCTTCCTTTCTTTTTTATTTTTTTAAAATATATCAATATATATATATATATATATATATATATAATGGACTAATCCGGCCCCTCTAGAGGCCTAGCTTGTCCTCTTTTGGTTGCACTAATTTTGAGCCTCACAAGTAGAAGCACAATGGACACTAGCCTAACTTAATTAGGCCCATTCTTCACTCTTAATGGGCTTTAGGCTCTACTTGATGGAGAATTGTCAGGATTGGCCCACTTGAACCATTTCACCTAACTAAATCCATCTATGGCTTAAACTACTGACTCTTAAACTTAATTGGGCCCAAAATTTTGTGTTGCATGGCTAGAGCTAGGGAATTTGAGACCTTAAGATCTTCTCTTTAATTCTGATTTGTGACCAAAGAGTGTAGGCCCTCATACACAACATTTATTTAAATAGACATGTACGTGAACCCTAGTTAGAATATGACTTTGAAAACCAAGTCTATCACCAACACATCACATGGCCACTTGGAGATCTTTTGCTTGTACAATTAGGACAAGTCTAAAAGGGTAATAATCAGCTTAAGAATGGACATAAAGGAAAAATAAAACTAGCTTCAATGGGCTTAGAACATTTGTTATCTCATGACTTGTTCTATGTTACCATTAATTACAACTTATTCCACTAAAAAGTTATAGTTGCACTCTTTATTTATTTTGATTAATCAATAGCTCCATTGTCTTCTTATAATTGCATTTGATCCCTCCATGAAATATCCGTAGTGAAATTAAAGTCATGTAAATTTACTGTCATTTTTTTTCACTATCTCTTAATCCTTTAGTCCCCAATTTAATCTTTTGAAATCATATTTCATTGAGTACATTTAATTTCAGTCATTCATTACTAAAATGCTCAGGCTCGAGACTTAGAATAATCAATTCTCATTAAATCTATCTCAATTGGATATTTTTTATCTCTTTGATTACAATCAAAGTGATTATGGATTCCATCTTGAGGATTAGTATTCCCACAATGCTACATGTGATCACCCAACACATCTAAATTTTGAACACTCATAAATGTATCAAACATTTGAGTTCACATTCATCTAAAGATTGAGAGTCAATGCTATAAGCAGTCGTGAGTTCAAGTTATTCAATTGACAATAGTTTATATAATAACAACTCACGTGGTCCAGTTTATTGTATTATAACCGCACCAACATATCAATCAGAAGTCTCAACTTCCATGATCAAGATTCATCATAATTGACATGTTATAGTTTAATTACATCACTACAAAAAACTTGGTATTTAGCCACATGCAGTTAGCCACATGGATGAGGATCATCCACGTTGCTAACTGCTAGCCACGTATAGTTAGTCACGTGGGTTCCACGTGGTTGATCCGGTTGTTGTTAAATGTCACTTAGCAACGTGGTATTTTATACACATAGTTACTTAGCCACGTGTATTTTAGCCACGTGCCACTAACAAGTGGCTAAATGAATTTTATTTTTCATTTTTCATTTAAGAAAAGAAAAGAAAAATAGACACTTTTAGCCACGTGGAACTAATCCACGTTGCTAACCACTTCATTTATATATATTTTTTTTTTTAAAAAAAAAAAAAGAACATTTCTTTTCTTTTCTTTTCTTTTTTTTCCCCTCGCCGAAAACTTCTTCATGGCCGGCGAAATCTTCCCCTTCCTTCCCCCATGAAATTCGATCCAAAAAATCCCCCAAAAATCCTCCGTCCACCGCATTACCAAAAAATCACCAACAATCACCAACAAAAACCAAGAATCACCAAAATCGCCCAATCGCCGGAAATTAGATTCAAAAAACCAAAATAACAAAAACCCAATCGCCGGAAATTGTCCACTCGCCGGATTCGAACCTGGCCATCAAACCAAAACAACAAAAACCCAAAATCAGATTCAAAATCCGGCCGGTCCTCCGATCCCTGCATCACCAAAACATCAAGGGATAAGAGAGAGAGAGAGAGATCAGCACAAGAGAGAGAGTGAGAGAGATAGAGAGAGAGTACTTGTGGTTGATGGAGATCCGCAGCCAGCGAGCGTGAGTCGACCGAATCTCCTCCATCTTTGAGAGTCGGTCGATCTCGATCTCTACCTCTCGGGCCGTGACCCTCCGGACTCCAACGCCATCGTCGACCACAGCTCTATCTCAGAATCGCTCCAGTTTTCTCTCTCCATCTCTCTCGGTCTCCCTCTTCCATCTCCATCTCTGTGTGAAAAAAAAAAAAAAAAAAAAAAAAAAAAAAAAAAGAAAGAAAGAAAAAAGAGAAGGAGGAAAGAAGGCCTACGTGGGAAAAAGAGAAAGAATGAAGAAAATAGAAGAAGAAAATGAAAAGAATAGTTAAAAAAGGGGGCAGGGGAAATGATTAAAAAAAAAAAAAAAGTAAGAACAAGAGAGATAAAGAGGAGGGAAATTAGAAATGGGTTGGAGGGAAGTTCTAGCAATTAATGATAATTAGCCATGTGGTTGATGTGCCACATGGCTAATTAGCGACGTGGTCAATAAATAAGTGGCTAAAATTTTAAATCTTAAAATAAATTAAAATAATTTTAATAAATTAGCCATGTGGCTTATGTGCCACGTGGCCAATTGGTGACGTGGGCAATAAACCACATGGCTACAATTTTAAATTTTTTTTAAAAAAAAAAAAATTAATAAATTAGCCATGTGGCTTATGTGCCACGTGGCCAATTGGTGACGTGGGCAATAAAACACATGGCTATAATTTTAAATTTTAAATAAAAAATAATAAAATAAAATAAAATAATTTTAATAAATTAGCTATGTGGTATATGTGCCACGTGTGCAATTGGCAACATGGCCAATAAACCACGTGGCTAAAATTTCAAACCTAAAAAAAAAATTGAAAAAAAAAATTCAATTCCTGAAAAAATTGGAAAAAATTCAACTACGTGACTAATTAGCGACTTGGTAAAAATCCAAGTGGCTAATTTCCTACGCAAATCATTTAGCTACGTGGTATATTATAGATGTGACTAAATAGCGACGTGGTAAGCTACCACACAGTAAAATCTCCATGTGGCTACAGTATCGGGTACTGTAGCCACGTGGCTAAAATCGCCATGCATGGAATGCCCAATTTTATTATAATCATAATCAGTGATGGAATAGGGCATTCCATCTAATAAAAATATAGTTTTATAATATGTTAATAATTTTATTAAATGGAACGCACGTACGAAAAAATCAAAGCAAGAATTCCAATTCCAACAACATCTCTGAGTACAATTCCTATGATCGTTGTTGGTCTCAGCCCATTTTGACTTCCTTGCTGAGTGATGAGTGCCAAATATTGTATATTTAGACCCCTTAATTTTCACTTGTTAGGCTTTTAGCTTTGTTATTTTCTGATTATTTTTTTTTTTGCTATTTTTGGTATTTTAGCATTTTGCAGGCTATTAAAGGCTGAAAATTGCCGAGTGGGCTCAAGCGCACCCCTGTTACGCTCTAGCGCACGTGCCCACACATGCCCATAACAAAGTCTTCAAGCTGAATGGGCTCAAGCGCAGCCCTAGTGAGCTCGAGCGCACTTTGCTGACCTGAACCAGAAACCCTAATGTTTTCTATAAAACCCCATCTTTCTCATTTCTTCGAAGGGAGGCCGTTTGGAGAGCACCTTAAGTGCCGTTTTCAGTAGTTTTTAGGGTTCTTGGGTGATTTTCACCTAGAACTTCCATATTTTGTAAGTTCCTTTGATTTTTAATGGATTGTTGTTGTTTATTTATGTTTTCCTTAGTCATGTTTAGCTAAACTCTCATCTAGGGTTGAGGATGAAGCCTCACCATTGAAGAGAAACTATGTTTTTATGCTTGTTTATGTTATTTGAGTTTATGGGCTTTAAATTTCTAATTGTTCTACTTCTATTCAATTTTTGAGATGATTTTTAGGTATCTCTTGTGATTTTCGGATACAAGTGATGATTTGAGGTTGTCTCATTTAATTAATTGCTTGGGTTTTATTTATCAAAACGTTGGATATTCATTATATTTTGTTCAACGAGTACATTTGATGATTTGGTAAAAAAAAAATCGGGTATCCATTGTGATTTGTTCTTTGAATGGGTACAATGGATGATTTGGGGAACACCGGGTATCTTTTGTGATTTGTGTAAAAAACGGATTCATTGAATGATTCAAATGATTTTTGAAGCAAAGTAAAGCATACTTAAGATTTATATGGTGAGAACTTCAAATCGGTGTAGATGAGCATGAGAATATGTTGCTATGATTTGGTAGGTGTGGATTCTTGAACCTTAGAATCCTATCTTTTGTTTTCTTAAGTTTATGTTTTTATTTTGTTAAAAATTTCTAAATTTGGAACTAGGTTAAAATAGGATTAGTTTGAATAGAGATTAAT
This sequence comes from Alnus glutinosa, assembly GCF_958979055.1. Taxonomy (NCBI): domain Eukaryota; kingdom Viridiplantae; phylum Streptophyta; class Magnoliopsida; order Fagales; family Betulaceae; genus Alnus; species Alnus glutinosa. Next base: position 10,007,086 of record NC_084892.1, read on the forward strand.
TTTCGCAACACAATTCCATGTGCGATCGACCTCGTACTTGCAAAATGCTATATTGCAAAATATTTGTGCACTTGCAAGTTAAATAAATTTGTACAACACTCAGACAAGCAAGTTGGTAATCCATTATCTTCCCTAATACCTCGTCTTTCGTAGGGTGAACATGATCAAACAGTAAGGAGCAGCTGCTCTTTGAAAGACTCAGCTTCCACAAAGACTAAATCTTCATTTCAAAATGGTTGGACATATCTTGGTTTACAACCTGAGCTTGACAAAAACTTTTGGGAGATAGTTTCTATTGTTGGGTAGCACATCCTGAGTTTCAATGACATTTACTTTGAGGTAAAACAGTTTGGGAGATATATAAACCTTTGATTGGATGTTAAAAGCATCATTTCCACAAACAGAAGCAGCATCAAAATGTCATGCCTCTGGGAAGACTTCATCAATTTGTGTTGTAACGTCCAAGATAATAATAAAAGTATCAATGCGAATTAAACTAATTAAATAAGTGATTAAATAAAGAATGAGAAAAAACACTTAGAAATTTGGTTTAAGTGTAAATTTCAAATTGGTGTCCAGACGGGTAGCACAGAAAGTTTTCAATTCATGGTGTGTCCGGACAAGGCATTGGCATGTGTAGACAGGTTGGATGGAAAGTTCAATTTCGGATGTGTGTTTGGACGAGACATTTGGGTGTCCGAACGGGGTGCAGATATGGATATGTTTGGATGGGTTTTCAAACATTCCACATCAAGGGCGCCTAGATAGCTCACTTATCCGTCCGGACGGGTGGGTATATAAGTAGCTGAAACCATGGTTTCAACTCATTTTTTCCCCATTTTCTCCTCCTCTCTCAGAATTTTCTCTCTTCTCTTACCTAGGAATTGCATCTAAACCATAGGTATTGATTTGTAGAGACTTCAAAAGCTAAATCCAACTCCGAAAAAGTGATCATTGGTGTAAGATCGTCATTTTCACCGATTAGTTTGAGGTAAATCTACAAACCCTAGCTTTTCTTGTAAATTTAGTTAATTTTTGGGGTTTATGCTTAATCCCTCAAATTTCTTTAGGGCTTTTGTGTTTAGATGAGTTCTAAACTACATTCAAGCTACGGGTTAGGGCTTTGTGTGGAGAAACTTCAGAGTTTGTTGAAAATCAAGGTAAGACTCAAACCCTAGATTTTCTCTAAGTATTGTAAATTAAGGATTATTTATTGTCTAAACCTAGGATTTTTCTATGGGTTAGTGTTATTAGTTAATAATGTGTCAAATGGAACCATATAAGTTCTATGGGTTGCCATGGTAGTTCGGCTCTTGAGGCAATCAAGGACCTATATGGTGTTTAGAGTTAGAAGATGTTTTGGGTTAATTTTAATGTGTCATAGAATGTGAAATGCAATGGTACATTGCAATGCGTACATTAGGAAACCCCTTATAAACTCTATCTTCCTTGAGCGGATTAGGGGAATATTTTACTCACTGAGCAAAGATACTAGTTTTGTTGCTTTAATGTTTTAAAGCTTGGTAGGCAATATCACTTACTAAGCTAAAGAACGATTTTCAAATGATTTTATAAGCATGTTATGATCATGTAAATTCGAGCCGATAATATGTTGTGATGATGTATAATTTAAGAATGCTTTCAATAGTTTGAATCGTATTAAGATATGCTTTGATATTTGAGAAATAAGATATGATCCAACAGTTTATGATGATTTAAAGGTTCATGTTATGTACGTTGTAAATAGTATAAAAGGCATATGATGTTAAATGATGCATGAGTGTGTGTGTGTGTGTGTGTGTGTGTGTAAAAGCATGGACATGGTGATATTATGGCACAAATGTATAAAGTATGTACATGAAACGTTGAAACAAGACTGGGGGTTAAAGTCTCATCGGCACCATGAAACAAGACCAGGGGTTAAAGTCCCATCGGCACTATGCAACAAGACCAGGAGTTAAAGTCTCATCAGCACCATGATATAATGAAAACGAACGAAAAGAATGCATGGCACGATGATGATGATGTAAGACATGACTATGGGTTTTCATGCTAGAAGTATCAGTATGCATATGGGTCTTAATAGGACAAAGCATATGTATACCGTTACAACCGGTTTGTATATGATTATTTATATGGTTTCTTGCTTAGATATACCCGTATACTTGTGTTTTCTTGAAGTTGTGGATTACTTGTATATGTGTATAGCTGAGTATTATGATATTTATATGGTTTCATACTTAGATGTGCCTGTATACTTGTGTTCTTTGAATTTGTGGAGTGCTTGTATGTGAATATAGTTGAGTTATAATGTCATTTGTCTCCATACTTAGATGTGCTTCTATGCTTGTGTTCTTCGAAGTTGAGGAGTGCTTGTATATGAGTACATCTGAATTATATGATATATAAATATATATGATGTAGATGGGTATATATGTGTGTGCTCCCAAGTGAGAGATTGGAACATATACATATATTCACAGCTATGTAGTATAATTTCACGTGTTTATAAAACATCTGTTTTTACCTCATCAGCTACAAAATGTTTTAAAAGTAAGTATTATCCAAAGGTAGCTGTTATTGTAAACGTATGGTTGAAAGAAGGAAATGTCGATTAATTGTGAAAACTTACTGAGTTTTATACTGCGGAGACTGTGGACTCATTAATCCACCTATGTTATCATGGGATTCCACGATCGCATAGATGTGCTTTTGTTGCAGGTTTGTGTGTCACGGGTTGTAAATCGCGTGCGAACTTAGAGGTAGTCAAAGGGATTCCTTCGAGTGGTTGTCTAGTGAGGCATTGACTTAATTTAAGTCAATCTTTTGTTATGTTGTAGTGACTTATACATTGTTATAGCATTTTGAGATGTAATGATATTGAGAAATGGAGTAAAAGCTAGCTCTGATTAGTTTATTTCTTACGTTTATTAGGTCAAGTCAAAGGCAAAAATTATTACAAGTGTTTCCGCTACGTTACTCACTTTAAGGATATAGAAGTAGCATTTCGTGGTTAATTGAGAAAAATGTCCACTTCGCCCTTGAATTTAGGGTGGGACGTTACATGTGTTCACATCCAAACTATAAGCATGATCTCGCCCTTTACCTTCCCTTATCACTACCGTCCTCCAATTTATACCACTGAAGAGACATGGTTTCTTTGATTGTTTACGTTGCTCTAAACCGCCATGCTTCATGTTGCTCTGTTTGGCTTTGTTTTGCCCATCAAAACAAAGCCATGTATAAAAACTAATGATTAAAATAAGAGGTAATTACCTTTTCCCCCTATGAACTACCGGCCTGTGTCATTTTACCCCCACGAACTACCACTTCGACCAAAAGAGAGCATCAAACTACCATTTTTACACACTTTGCCCCCTTCTGTCAATTTAATTCATACAAAGACTTAAATGCCCTAACTCAATTTCAAAAATGACCTAAATACCCTCATCTTAAAAATAAAAAAATAAAATAAAATAAAAAAACCTGAAGGAAAAGGGGTGGCGGTAGTGGCCGGGTGGCCTAAGGGGTGGCCGCACGGCCACCCTAGGTCTTTTCTAGGGTGGCTGGAGCCACCTCTGGGGGTGGCTCGCAGCCCACCCGGCCACCTGCCGCCACACCTTTTCCTTCAGGTTTTTTTTTTTTTTTTTTTTTAAATTAATTACTGTAGAGGGTATTTTGGTCTTTAAATCAAAATTAACGGTAAAAAAATGGCATATTCCATCCAAGTTAACGGAATTCCTGACAGAAGGGGCCAAAGTGTGTAAAAATGGTAGTTTGATGCTCTCTTTTAGTCGAAGTGGTAGTTCGTGGGGGCAAAATAACACAGGCCAGTAGTTCATGGAGGGAAAAGGTAATTACCCCTTAAAACAATTGTCACATTCAACCACCGGTCAATTAAGACAAAAACAAAAAACAAAGAAGAATAAAAACTGATGATTAAAATTTTATTTTTTTTAAAAAAAAAAAAAAAAGAAAGGAAAACCACACATAAATCTCTCAAATTACCACCTCTTTTTCAATATTCCTCTAAACTTCCAATTGTGTCAATATCCCTCTCCCTCCCCTCTAATGACAAAAATACCCTTCATAAAATTATTATAAAAAAAAAAAAAAAAAAAAAAAAAAACAACTAAAAAAAGTAGTAAAAAAATCTAAAATAACAAAAATTATACACAAAAAAAAAAATTAATAAATAAAAGTAAATAATAAAAAAATTAAAAACTGATTTTTCTTCTTTTTTTTCGTTTGTTGTTTTATTAAAAAAAAATTGTTTTTATAATTTTCAGTTTTTTTTTTTTAACTTTTCGTTCTTTTTCTTTTTCTTTTTTTAGAAAATTGTTTTTCTTTTTTGTTTTCTTTTTTTTTTTTTTAGTTTTAGTTTTTTTTTTAATTTATAAAGACATTTTTGTCGAAAAAACTTTATGGTCATTTTTGTCTTTTTGTTGGTCTTAGGGGGGACATTAACATTTTTCGGTAGTTTAAATGGGGGACAATGACAATTAAATGGTAGTTTGAGAGAAATATGTGTATTTTTTCCATTAAAAAACAAATAAATTTTTTTTTTTTTTAACAAAAAAAAAAAAAAAAAGGAAGGCCGAAAGTACTTTCCCAAACTCTTTTATATTCCCTACATGGACTTTAAAGCTCTCATATTACTATCAGTTATACCTTCATATTTAAGGTACCAAAAATATACTTCTTGCAGTATTCAACCATAATTAATTGGTAATTAAGATTAGAATAATGTTCGTGTCGTTCAATTGCTACAGTTTTTCAATTTATCTTACGTGGCTTCATGCCATACCGTTCGATCGATTACTCTATATCAACCAAATGGCCGGTAACTTTTATTTGCAACCCACGTGACTCCTTACATAATTGTTCGAATAGTATTGACAATCGGCCAAACTGCAGGGTTCTGCTAACTTCCTACATGGCACACCATTAATTTGATCAGTACGTACTTCCCCATCGTTAGAGCAGTCCCAAAAAAAATTTCATTAGTGTTTCCTGGACCCCTTTTTCCTAATTTCCACCTTGCTTATTGCCCCTCATTTATTCTCTTAACCCTTATTAAAGTATTTTTAACCCTAGTTCACTTCTTTCGAGGATGTTCTATATGAGCCAAAATGCTCTTTTGTCTCTTTGGCTTATTCTTAGAAAATATGAAGTACACATGGTTAACTACCTTTCATGATCGAGTTTGGTCGAAAAGAATTTGGGTTTAGAAAGCTTTAAAACTGCATCCTCGAGTGTTGGTTTCATTGGTGGCCTCTCATCCCTTTTGTGAAGTGATTGCTTGAGATTTCGAAGCTGTGCTAGAACTTTGAGCAATAATACTTTGAAGTTTTTCTTTGGTGGAATCATTAGCATCCATATGGGTGTTTTTTTGGAGAAATATGGTTATAGAGCAATGTATGCTACAGGTAGTCATGTGGACGCCCGTGTTTCTTCTTTCATTAGAAATGGAGAGTGGTACTGGCCGGCTGCTCGTTCAAATCAACTTGTCCAAATTCAAAGTCGGTTGCCTGAGATTCCTATAGGTGAATCTGATCAGCCTATTTGGAATTCCAAGAAAGGCTTGTATTCATGTGCTAAAACTTGGGAGTTCCTTAGGAAAAAAAAAACCCTTTAACTACTTGGTTTAAGGTTGTATGGTTTCCTTTGGCAATACCTCGCCATGCTTTTATACTTTGGTTGGTTTTTAGAGGTGCCCTTGTCACTAAAGAAAAAATGTGTGGTTGGGGATTTCGTGGAGATACTCTGTGCCGTTTCTACTATAGCTCTCAGGAAAATGTTGAACATTTGTTCTTCCAATGTAATTTCAGCCGTAGAGTATGGAGGGATGTATGACAAGACCTGAAATTGAATGTGAGAAAGTGAAGGACTGGTATGAAGCTAAGTTCACCGGCAGAAGCTTAATGGCCAATCTCTGCAAATTATGCTTAGCTGCATCAATCTAACCATTTATAGAAGCTCCGAAATGATCTTTGTCATAGAAACACTCCTAGGATAGAAAAGGTGGTGGTGAAGAATATTAAATGGGAGGTCCATACCAGGGTGATGGCTAAAGGGAGTTTCAAGAGGTCTGCTCAAAATGAGAAGCTTGCTAAACTATGGAATTTGAGTACTTTGGTTTAGTTTTGCTGTTTAGTTTCTCTGTTTTCTGCAGTAGGTTGCGGTCTCTGTTTGGTTCTGTTTACCTGGTTTTCTCTTTGTGTATAGACTTGGGTTGTAGTGTGTAGTTCCTGTCCTAAGGACAGTGTGATTGTTTTCTCCAATTTAGGGAGTCTGCTTCCAATTTTTATTGGAGAGTTGTATATGGTTGAGTTGATTCAATGAAAGCTTTTATTCATAAAATAAAAATAAAAAATAAAAAATAAACTTTGAAGTTCCGAGTGTGAGGCAAGAGCAAGGTTGGTTCGATAGATCTTAAGGCCTAAAGTTGTGTGCGTCGCAAATATGACCCATAGCGTAAAGTGTTTTAAAAAAAATAAAAAAAAATAAAAAAAACAAACAAACAAACAAACAAACAAAAGAAAAGAAAAAATCAAACAAACAAACAAACAAAAAAATTTGGAGGTGGCTCGACCACCCAAAATGGCCAAATGAGAGATGGCGAACTAGCCAGGGGTGGTTTCGGTTAACCCCAGTGGCCAAACCATCTCATAGGCCGTAAGGGTGGTTCTTCATCTCCGGTCCAACCAAATGGAGGTGACAAAACCACTCCTAAACTATTTAAGAATGGTTTCAGCCACCCCCATTTGGCTACTTTGGAGTGGCCATACCATCCCATGGACCATGAGGGTGGCTCTTCATCCTCACTCTAGCCAAATGGGGGTGGCTAAGGTAGTTCCTACCATTCTCATTTGACCATTTAAGGGTGACTAAAATGATGGTTTTAGGCACCCACATTTGGTCATTTTATGGGTGACCAAACCACTCCAAATTTCTTTTTTTTTCTTTTTGTTTACGTTTGTTTTGTTCTTAAGTTTACTTGATTCTCTTTTTTATTTTTATTATTTTATTCTTAAGTTTACTTGATTCTCTTTTTTATTTTTATTATTTTACACTCGACCCCATCGGCATTTTTTTAGAGTTTAGGTGGTTCAAAATCACCTGTGATGCATGTGACTGCCATTCCGTCTAAAAAGACGAAAAAACTTATCGAATTGGCCAATATGTCATAGTTCGGTAGTTTGTGAGGGTTGCATATCACTTTTTGACTTTGGAGGCTAAAACGTAAAAGTTGTCATACTTCATGGAGGGGGTAAAGTGTAATTTTTATCGGGGTATTTTTGAAATTTTAGGTGGTTAAACATCTTCGCACATGACTAACATTCCTTCTAAAAAGACAGAAAAATACACTTGATGGATGGGCTCGCTAACGTGTCACAGTTTACCAGTTTGTGAGTCAAATGTCACGTTTTGAATTTTGGAGATTAAAAAGTAAAAGTGGTCATATACTATTGCATTGGTCTTCTATATTGACATGGAAAAGAGCAAAACTTGGATTCAGCTGTTAAACTATATGTGCTTTCAGAAATGAATACATTCATCAAGGGAACAAGAAACCTTCAGACTAAATAACTAAAGCAGGCTCCTAACTGAGATATGTAAAGTATTATACACAGGGATTACTTGTACAGAGTGGTCGATCTACTTACCAACCATAGATGGGATTTTCTACCTGCGGCGGCAAGAGATTAAGGTCTTTACAATGCTGCTTGTCGTAGTCACGGGTCTTGGGAATCGCTCCGGTACAAAGTCTAAGAAATTCATTCCCAGTTAAAGAGTAGTGGGCAAATGCCAATCCTCCATCAACCATCTCTGTCAGACTAGGTAATGATGCTGATTTTTTAATGATGTTTCCATCATTTCTTCTGCTGCTGCCTTTTGCACCGGCTTCATTGTTATTCAAGAATCTCTCAAGCTCGGAATAATTGATAAATCTCTGGGTGGCAGCCTCCCATGAAAGGTTATATCTTTGCTCAGGTGTAAGAGGATGAGGCTCATTTGCTAGTGCTTCTTTAACTTTGGCAACAAAGTCCTCAGACGTCTTGTAAGTCAAACAGTTGGGAAATGACCTAAAGAACTCATTTGATGGGTGATCCGCGCATACTACAAATTTCCCCATTGCAAGAGCCTCAGCAGTAGCTGTGCAGAGGACATCACTAACACTAGGATTTATGAAGACTTTGTACCTTCAAACACAAAAAAAAAAATGTTCGAAGGAGCCAACCGTTAGTGTGGGTGGGGGGGTGAGCCACAAACTAAAAATAAAAAATAAAAATAAGAATCTAACTGAATTAAGCGTTCATTTTCCCAATGAAAAACATTTCAATAATTTTGAGGTCTTTTCTAGCTCTATGTAATTTAAAGCTTAAACCTGGGACAAGGAAGAGAGAGAGAGAGAGAGAGAGTGAAGGGGGGGAATCTGTTTGCACAGAAACAATGACAAATCGGTAAAGTGGTTTCAGAAAAATCCTTACCCATGAAGAGAGTCATCTGCATGGTCTCTTCCCTTTTGAAAATTGAGATTCAGATCCAACCTTTTTGCTGTACTCTGAACTTCATGGGCATCCTCTCCATTCCCAAACACGTCTAACTTGAAGCCATAAAGGTCACTCTTGTTCCTTGCTAACAAATCTATCAACTCCTTGTATCCCTTTGCCCAGACCATCTTGCCTAAGAAATATGCTCCTTTTGAGAAGGCTTGCTGCCCAAGTTCCCTTTCTGCAGCAACCCTTTCTCCAATTTTCAAAAACTTAGGATTCACACCATGAACATTGCAAACCACAGACTTCGGTAAATCCTGAGTAGCGGCAGAAAGCCGAAGGACCTGGATAAAGATCACAGACAATTTTATAATTGGAATGCACCCCAGGATACAGAAATGATTTATTAAGACATCTTTCCGTCCCTAACCAGGTATGCACAACCCAAGCTACAGCATAGTATAAAATGAGAAACAAAGGTAACACATAATGAGCATATCCAATTAAATAAACTAATACCTTGTGGCAGTAAGCTCTTGTGACCCAATTGTTTATATGTTTTACAAAGAATGCTTGGAGAGCCCCATTCTTCTCCCTCTTGATATATTCCAAGTAATTTGTGTGGACAATTCCCACAACATGGTTAAATTTATCAGTCCAACGTCTACCATGATGGTACCAATTTAGGTGCTCTGGTTCTTCTAGGATAGCAATGTCAGCATCCTTTGAAGAGATAAACTGAGAAGTATCTCCAGTGGGTATTATGCTTCTCCTTTCCTTTGAAAACTTCAAAACAACAAGAACAAAGATGTCAGATGTTAATTTACAGGTTGATATGATAAAACAGGACAGTGTTTAAACTAATTCATCTAGGACCTACCTTTCCAGGATAAAAGGAAATTTTAAAATCAGCCTTGAAGCCAATCCTTTCCTCAAGCCAGTTACGTATATAAATTTCCTGCTCCTCTGGTGAACTAAAAATGAGATTGTTTGGATAAACTATTTCTTGATCTGATTTACAAAGCCATGGAACCAGGAGTGTGACATTTTGTTTTGCAGACTGTGCTAAATATGCAGCTCGAAACAGTGGATTTACAGCTGTTCCAGTCAACCAAGGAAGACTAGCAGTTGTGACGATGGCAACATGCCTTTTCCCATCAGATGGGTCATGCTTTGCGTGGTCTTTCCAAAATCCACCCTCGTAACAATGACCTGTACTTTGGAGGACACTGGCTATCCTCAAATCTAATTCATCATTAATGTTATCATTCCCTAGAACAGAGGATTCCCCAGCCGATGCAGAGTGCAATAAAAGTTGGCTCTTGCGTTTGCTACACAAGCTTTCCACTATCTTGTCACATATATCTGCAACCATTTTCAAAACACTACTAAAATTTAAGGGAAGCAATAATGATTTAATACATTATCAAGTGTATATCTGCTTCATAGAATACATAATATCTGCTTCATGGTGATGACAAATAAGTGGGGGCACACTAAAATCAAGTACTACACTTGCAACACAGTATCCAAACATTTCAAACAATGGGAAGTTATTGTTTTAAATAAGCCCATTAAGTGTTAAGTAATTCATGTTTACATTCAGCTAAAAACTTTTGAAGGCAAAAGAAAAAGGGAAAAAAAAATATATATTGAAAAAGGACCTTTTATAACTATAGTAGCACCCTTGAAGGTCAGTTTCATCAACGAGAAAGATTGCTGTCTATTTGATTGATAGTTTTCTTTTATATCTAATGGGATTTTTATATCTAACACGGTATGAATGAGTAATAAAAGGAAGAAAAGGGGATAAACGAGCAAGAGAGAGAATAAGGCCAAAGAATTGTGCAAACTTTCCGTTCTTTAATTAGTTTGATTCTAACATGTCTCCTCTTCTTCAATTTGTATGTTAAATAGTAACAAAAACATTCCACCATAGCAGAAATTGTTTCTTCAGTCTACCGCCAACCTTGCTCAGAAATAGATAATCTCCGAGTGGCCATGCAAAATCCTTCATCCTACTAGACAACATGTTAGTCCCAGAGAATGAGATCAGGTCAGACCACCTTAAGAAGTCCCAGAAAAATTTCCAAACAACCAAAGTCCTAAGATCTGAATCCTGCAGCTAATTGCAGATACCTATTAGTTAAAAGCTGATTCTTTTCTATGAAAATAAGCAACACCGCCGTGCTTTTAAAGCAGCTGCAATAAAACAAAGGGCAGCCCAATAAAATGTTTCAAAAGTGATCCACCAACTCATAATATAGTTCAGAAATGCATTATTTTATTTGATAAGAAATGAGAGGTTGTCCTAGATTTCCATTCTCATCCAAGAGAACTAAAAACTGGCTAGAACTAATTAAAAATCATTCTTGTTCATAGCTAATTAGATTTTATTGCACTATATGATATCTAGGAAATAATGGATACATGAGAGAAAGAGAGAGAGAGCATTTCAACTATGCTGATGTGGTTAAACCCCAAACTTTAACCAAAATTGAAACATACAAAGGCCAATGCCTCTATACATTTAAAGGTAGAAGATTTAATCAACAATTAAAGATTTACATACCTCTTCTAACACCCAAAATTGGGCCAGATTGCCTAACCAAATATGCCAAAAGTTCTGTCACGTCCAGCGGTGGTACTTCCTACATCAGAAATCAAAGAGAAAATATTCAGCATGGTAAATCATTGCATTACTAAAATTTTAACTCCAAATCCATTTTATGTAAATGTAGTCCCTAAATTAAGTAAGAAAACAAATAGTAAAAATAAGACACTAAAGAGATACAGTCTTTCCCCACAGGCTTGCAGTTAAGCCTGAGCAGTCTTATGACTACAAGAAAATTGACCCAAGCCCAACACAAACAGCCGTTTGCTAATATTCTGATAACCTTGAGCACAATGCTGTTTAGATGTTTTGGAATTTGAATAGACACCAATATATTTATGTTTTCATACACAGGATCATATAGACACAAAAAAGGCAAGATGAGGCTGACACAACAACATTCATTAGACACGATAAATTCAAATACTTGCACGCCTCTAACTGAACGTAATTGCAAAAAAAAATTCGAAATACTATAAACTTTGACTGGGCTATCTGAAAAAACCACCTCCAGAAAACTTAGATGCCATATTTTTAACCAAAAAGTAAAAACAGATAGATATGAAAGAATCCTCCACAGAAAGGTTATATGAAGAAAACGAAAAAGAAAAAAAAAAAAAGGAGGATCCTTATCATAGCCACACACACTAAAAATGGCCTTTCACAAAGACTTGAGGCCCTAGGCTCTACTTTATCAGCAACAATTTAGTACCTTCCATAGTCAGTACTAAAGTATAGTTCAGAAATATCACATCAAATTTGACAGATACGTTAGAGACTATCATAGCCAACTCAGTGATGCATCCAATGTAAGAATGATCACTATGTTTGGCAGCAGGGAATTGGAAATTTGGAATTGGAATTGGATAAAAGTGAAGCCTTAGATACATGATGTTCTAGAGGAAGGGCCTCAAATTTCATCCATTTAGAATTCCAAACCTCAAACCGCATGATGCCAAGATAAATCCTTCAGGAAGCTCAAGAGGAAGATAGCATACTTGATTCTTACAGTAGTAGTAAAAGAAAAGCATGTTGTTTATTAACACCTGAAGCCAAAAGAAATCATCCAGATGGACACCTACCTTTGACTCTTCAGGCTCCTTGCACAATGCTTTCTGCAAAAAGTTTAATGTATAAAGTGTTAGAAAAAAAAGAAATTATCAAATAAGTAAGCATGGATATAGGTGTTTATGCATATAATGCCTCGCCGCTATTTCAGAAGAGACTTATCTATTTTTATTTTTTTTAGAGGTATTCATGGCATTGTAGACAAGATGTACAACATTCACTGTATAACCACATCAAAGTGCTAGATGGAGCATTAACTCCATGGCTAAAAGCTTGTTTGAGACATTTACACCTTATGTCACAATGCATGTCTCTGGACATAACTGCATCTTTATAAATCTTGTGTTTAAAATGTTCTGCAGCTCCCATAACATATATTATAAACATGTACTAAGTGTGAGGATCAGCTCAGAAGCAGGGGCAGAATTAGGATTTTAGATGTGAGAGGACGAAATTAATAAAAAAAAAAAAAAAATTAAGGGGGTAAAAATTTGATTTTAAAAGAATAATAAGGGTATTTAAAAAAAACAGTTTGGAGAACATTTTGAGGCTTGGGGAGACTGAAGCCCCCCAAAGCCTCTAACTAATTCCCGCCCCTGATCAGAAGCCCATAAAAGAAGGGGAAAGCTTCTTAGCCTTATAGGAAGCTTCAAAATTTGAACAGAAGCTCTCTGCAATGAAAAAAATTTTAACCTTTGTAGTAAAATACAAGCCAACTTTAATTTAGTCAATAAGACCACTATAGGGATCTTTTGAGCTTCATTATTCACTTTCTTACGAACATGATTAGGGTCCTTGGGAACTTTCTACTAGTTTTTTCAGTTTGAGGTGAACCTAGGCAAAAGAATTTCAACTACTTAATCAAAATTTTCATTTTGGGTTTTTAACGTTCCATAAGTCTCGTCCTCCCACAATTAAGCAAGCAGCCTAAAACGACATCTAGAGAAGAGCATGGGAAATAACCAATATAGCCATCATTATATAGCATTTATTCTTCTTTTCTCCCGTCTTTGGTCTAATGTGACCATTGGTAACAATATAATCAACAAACCAGCACATACCAATCGATTACTTACCACATGACCGTTGTGGCACTAAAGCATAAAGGACTTCTAGAACCTTTTAAACTGAAAGCTCTCTCGAGCATTCCAAAACCCAAAATCAGAGTTTCACCAACGAGAGACAAACATCTGAACCCAAATTGGAAGTTCTAAGAGAGGTTGAAGTTCTCAGGTAAAATAACTGGAAACTCCAGCATCTCATATCTTTCAAATTTCAAAGAATTCTCAAGTATTCTCCTCAGAAAGATGCACTGTATCCCCATAAAATCAAAGGGATTTGATTCGTACACAACACCATCACAACAACCACACAACAACCCTTCGCATGAGGGTGGATCCCACAAACTGAGGCCCACCCTCATGTGAGGGATTGTTGTGTGGTTGTTGTGTTGGTGTTGTAAATTTAACATTTTCCAAAAAATGACTTTTGCTTTTGGAAACACAAGTTTTATCTCTTCATAGCTTTATTTCATTCAATGTTTCAGTTTCCGGACTAACTCAATCAATGAATCAGGATATAATTAGTTATAACGATTCAAAGAACATAGCCAAAGAAATCAAATTGCTAACTCGTACAGCCAGACCAAACCAACATATATTATATAGATTCAAATTCATGTTCAAAACAAGGAAAGGTTGGCAAGAGAGAACATACCAAGCTTGACTTCACTTTCTCGACAAACTCACTCTTCTTAAACCCACCGAATATCTCCGCCGAAGAACTTCGCCTCTCAAACTCTTTGAGCCTCGTCTTCAACGCCCGAACTGGCTCCCAATCCCTAGCAGACTGCGCTTCCTCTCCTCCCTCCCCCTTCCACTCCCCCCAGAACTCTCTAAACTTAACCATATTCCTCCTCCTAACCCTATCAAAATTGATCGTTCCATCCCCGTCGTCCACCTCCGATACAATCGCATTTCTTATCGCCGATAAATCGATCCGAATTCTCGTCCTCGGGCTCCACTTCTCCAGAACCTTCTTGCTGAAATTCGGCGACGAGTACGCCCGCCGGAACTCCGAGAACTTAGGCTGCAGCCTCTTCACGAAATCGATCTCGGTCGGCGGCGGCGTCGACCGGATCGCCGGGACCGAGAACGACGTCGAGGCGGAGTTGAAGAAGTTCTCTAGCTCTCGGTCGAACGACGTCGCGAGGTTCTTGAACGAGTTGGCCCGGTCCCGCATCAACTGGAGATCCGCGTCCGCCGAGTCCCGCACCCCTTGCAATCCCTTGGATATGAACGAGAACGCGCTCGAAGAGGTCGAAGCTTGGTTTTCGTTGACCATGGCGTAGGGTTCTGATTAGATTTTCAGAGGAAGCTACCGCTTTTGAATTCAGGGTTCGCGAGAATTTGATTGGATTTGCGAACGCTCTCGGAACGCGAAGTGCGAAAAGTAGCTGAGGAAAAATGGAAAAGACGAAGGGAGGTGAGAATTTAACGGTTAGGATTTGGGGTCTAAATTTTTCTGGAACTGGGTGGTACACGTGTGTATCCACGTGGGATTGTTGCGAATTGATTAGATTCGTGTGTGGTGACGTGGAGAGAGAGTCACGTGGGGAGGATGAGGTGGGATTGGATCACTGGGTCAGGACTCAGGAGGTTTCGATAAGGGGAATATTCTGGAGAGAAGTATATGCTCGGGGTGTACTTGGACGTAAGCTGTAGACAGGGGCACGTGACCTATCTCGGCCCACACCATTCAATTAAATAATTTGAATAATTCGTTAGTGAAAATTAACTCTTAATTTAGTAATTATAAAAAATTAAAATTAAAATTAAATGTTAATTTTCACTGACATGGCATTAGAGGAGTAAAAGAACAAAACTATTCGTGAACTCGCCTAGACTTCACTCGATAAAACTCAACTCGTACACTATTATTAAATGACCTCTTCGTGAACACAAAACTATACTTAATTATTAAATAATACATACTCGTATAAAACTTGACTCGCTCGTTTAAAATTCACGAACATACTCGTATAAAAGTTCAGCTCGCTTATTAGCACGGTTCGTGTATGTATATATATTATTAAAAGTAACTTATATTGTATATTAATTATTAAGAATTTAACAAAAGTCATCGTGATTTTATATAATAAATCTATATACGTATATATTGAATATTGAATCTTAATTATTATTATTAAGTAACAATAATTTATTGGTATACAACATATAATTATATTTATAAATTATAAACTATAATTAAATAATTATATCTATTAGTATCTATATAATATATAATTTAATAATAAAAGTTAATCAGATAGTCATATCTTAAATGATCTAACCATTAAGTATCTAATGATAGTTAAATTAGCATATGATATAAGTTATATAGCAATTTATATGATACTAAATTTTATAAGTTAGGTGATATATTAATATAACACATTGTATCTTCATTATATAATGTAAGTTATGTACTAATCATATGATTCATATCAACAAGTTAACGACACTTATTTGTATAATTATTGACTAAGTATAATCTAATTATGTAAAATGTGTAATATGATCTAACAATCCATATGCTAATAATTCATATGTGATATGATTAAGTATAAACAATTCATATATATAAGCCTATAAGGTTATAACTATAAATTATAGTCACATAATATCACATAATTCTTAAACCCTAAATTTCATAACTCATAAGTATACAATTCATAGTAATATAAACTATAAAGATTATGTTATTACTTATAACTAATTTAACAATTTATATGATTCTAAATCTTATAAATTATATGATATAATGATATGGACCGTATGGCACAATGTATATTCATTACATAATTTAAATTATGTAATAATCACATGATCGATTCATTTCAACAACATTTATTTTGTATGACTATTGACTAAGTGATATTATAATGTACATTATGTAATATGATCTAACAATTCATATGGATATGATATAACAATTCATATATAAGGCGATAAGCCTATAACTATAAATTATAGTCACGTAATGTCACATAATTCATAAATCCTAATTCATAAGTATACAATTTATAGCGATATAAACTACAAATATTAGGTTATAAATTATAACTAATATAACATAAGCACAAAATTTTGATTAATATAAATATACAATACTACTTCTAACTCAAGTATAAAATGATAATTACTTTAAGAAAAAAAAAAAAAAAAAGGTATAAAATAATAATTAAGTATGAATGCATGATTATTATGAATTTATTATTATAGTTTATTAGTTTAAATATAATTAATAGTTTTTAGGCTTTGATCCAATGATTAAGTGTAATTATGATTAAGAACAATATGTAGATGTATAATTATATAAATATGTAATAAATTATAATAAACTATGGTTAAGTATAAATTAATTGCATAAATAATAAATGTATACTGAATCTTAATATGTTAGTGTATATAAGTATTAAGTATATAAAATAATGTATGTTATATATTATATGTTATAAGTATATAATTTCAATATTTTTTTTTCTATTCGTATATATATCATTATTAATAAGTAAGCATGATTATTATTATTCATATAATCATAGACAATGATAATATGATTAATATACCGTATAATCCCAAATTGAATTATTAGCATTAAAATCAATAATGTGGTTCTTATAACTACAAATTAAGTATTATTATTGGGATTCATATGATAAGATGATATGATCATATTTATTATCATTAAATTTCATATCAAATGATCATATGGTCTAACAATTTATATGCTATTAAATTTTAGGTCATAGGGCACAATATATTTTTATTATATAATCTAATAATCATATGGTCCTCCGTATCTAAATTATAATGATAATGCTTATATAATTATATTATATGATATAAGTATTACCATTAGATACTTGGGATAAATCTGATCCATAATTATCATATCTTATTATAAATAATCTCATATTATATGATATGAATCATAATTTATAAATATATATAATTAAAAATTAAGCTATAACTATAAATTATAGCCAGATAATGACATAAACCATTAGTATACAATTCATACTAATATAATGATTAAATATCTAGTTGCTTTGGTATGATTAAGTATGATATAAAATTCTAAGTACATAATTTTGATTAATACTTTTACCATAAGTATAAAACAATAATTAAGTATGATTATTACGAATAGAGTTGAAAGAGAGAAGATCATATTCCATGATTTAGTGTAGATACTAATTATGAATTTATGATTAACAGATGAAGTATAAATGTATAATTATATCAATATGTAACTTAAAATTAATTATTGTTAAGTATAAATTATAAATGTTTAATTAACTTATAACAGAAAATAGTGTATTTTCCATCGAAACGCACTGTTTTGGTTGAAAACAAGTTAAAAATTTCAACCAAAACACTATGTTTTGGTGTGGAATGTGCAGGCTTATAGCAAAAATTTAAACACAGGCACATGTACGGACATCAAGACCTGGCATTTTTTTTTCTTTTTTTTTTAAAAAAAATTGAATCATCATATTAAAGTCTGACCTTCAGATTTTTTTTGTTAATAAATTTAAGCCGTTGGATGGCTAATGTGCATTAAAACTACGACTTACACTTAAATTTATTCAGTGTTTTCGAACGCACGCTATTAATCAGATTCAACTACTATGATTGAATCATCCTGTGTAGATTACGACCATTGGTCCATTGTTGATCAAAATTTTCTCTCGAAAATGCCTTTGAGTAAGATGTGCGGCTCAAATTTTCTTTCCTTCACTTATTGTTCCCATTATTTACTTTTTGTTCTCCACTTTAATTATTCTCTACATTGAATCATGCATACACAGGCACACCACAGTCAAAGCAAATATTCAGACATTGAGCTGCGTGCACCTTCTTTAATTTTCTATTAACTTAACATTTTATCTTCCCCACGTAGGTCCTCTTCTTCTCATTTTTGCCTTCTACCACTTTTACCCTATATTTCTCTAGATTCATGATAATCTATTGACATTATCTCTTCTTATATCAACCATTGATTTTTGTTTTTTAATAAAAATTGTCACATCAATCCAACAATATAAGATGAGTATTTATAGAAGTCTCTTATGTGTCACTTTTGTGTCCACAAAAAAATAAAGTAGTTTTTAAAATGATCATTTTATCAAAATTCAATAGCGATCAATTAATCATAAGCCCAATGATAATATTAAAAGTTACCTCATTTTTTTAGGAACACAAGAAAAATATAAAAAAGACTTTTAATATTACTCGTATAAAAGTGAGATATGGGATGAGTATGTAGCATTATTCTAAAAACAATAATAGCCAAACAATCTCTTTTAAGAGTGATGCTATTTAATAAACTACTATATCATTGCAATACAATTTCAATGACACATCAGTGAAAATCAACATTTGATTTTTGTTTTTTACAATTACTAAATTAAGAGTTAATTTTCACTGACATGTTAATAGTCAAATAATTTCTTTTAAGAGTGATGCTATTTAATCAAATGTTTTATCATTGTGATACAATTGGAATGCCATGTAGGGTTGTAAAGAGCTGAGCTCGGAAGAGTAGTGTCTGCGCAAGTTCGACTCGTTTACATTGGTCATGAGCTCTAACTCGTGACCAGTATCAAAATCTGGGCTCAGCTCGCCAAGGGACAATTCTTGTGCAAGCTCGGCCATTAGTTGAGCCGATGCCTTATAGAGCACTCAGCTCATCAAGTCACTTTCGACAGTCTATGATCTCGTCCTACCTCACCACTCAAGGCGGTCAAGAGTGCGTGCCGCTACAACCTATGGCTGAGAGTTTTAGACGCCGAGCAATCTTTTATTTTTTTTTAGCAGAGAGACACTAAAAGAAGTTTAAAAAGTATATATTAGGTGTGGCGTATAGTGTTTGCAATAGAGTTTTAGAAGCACTGGCATATCGGTCCAGTGATATGGGAATAGGATGAGACATGAATGCTTAAAATTACTAGTGTTTTTATTATAAGCAATGATACATGTTCAACTCTTATCTCTTTCTCATTCTACTAAGCTAGTGGATATTTTTGGATTATCGTTTTATTAAAAAAGAAAAAAAAAATCATAATTAGGTTATTACATATAATTTGTTATATGTAATGATACAACTCCTATCTCCTTCTCATTCTACTAATAGAATGGGAGTTGAATATTTAAAATTACTCTTTTATTATAATTTGTTTAACTAGTTCATAATTAGGTTATTAATTAATTGATAAGTAAAAAATTTTCTTAATTATTTTATGAATTATGAATTATCATATTATTTGAATCGATTAAAACACATGTAACCAGCAGTACATCTATAAATGACCAACTCACAATTAGATCATCTGGTGATAAATTCAAGTATTAAACACATGGTGTAGAATCCTAGCTAGAAAAATAGAACACATCGCTAATATTATACATGCAAACTAGAAAAATTAATAAAACACATGGTAATGGTTTCAAAAAAATAAAAATCTCTTTTCAAAACTAAAAACACATTCTTCTCTTAACATTTAACAATCCACTCACTTTTCAAAACATCAAACATTTTTTAAAAAATAAAACACAGTATACTTAAAAAAAAATAATAATAAATAAAAAAATACACCTTCCAATAAGAATATTTTGAAAAAACGTGTACTTAATTTTTCAAGTATAGAGACTAACCTCTTATATATGAAAAGATTTAAAAATAAATAAAAAGAAGCAGAAGTGAGAGATGGCCTCATGGTCACCCCAACAAAGGAGTGAGATGGTTGAGTGGCCATTAAGAGTGTACATGCAAACGTATACTAACCACTCATATTTGCTATTCGCAACTATCCGCGGTTAGTAAAAATAACTACCTACCTGCATATTCAAATGCGGATAGTAATTCTAGGATTTACGGATGGATTTAATAACCGCATCTACATACTCTTTATATATAATATATATTTTATATATCTCTTTTATGCAGATGGCAAAAATGACGTCGTTTTGTTGTTTAATATTAAAATGACGTCGCTTTGGATTAAGTATATGTTATGTTTACATTGATTTGGTTGGCTGTATTGCTTTATTGTGTAATACTTGAGCAAAAAGACAAAAGTAACGTGAAATTAATATATTTTCAAAAGATTAAAATTTATAAAAAATCAAAACAAGCTCAAAACACTAAAAAGTAAAAATCGGCTTAAATTTTCAAAATCGTTTCAACATAGGCCCTAATATAGACCTAAAGAATGCCAAAAAGACCTATTATCTAATATGCGGATAGCGGATAATAACTACGCGGATGCGACTAGTAAAAACATGATACATATGCTGATATCTAAAAGTGATATCCACATTTTGTAGATGCGGTTACAATATTGCAAATAACCGCATATGCATCCGCATGTACAATCCAAGCGACCACCTCTATCAAACAAGGAATATGGGTGAAAATTGGTTATGGTTACCGATTACTGGCTTAAACTGGTAACCGTAACGGGGATAGCCGGTTGACCTAAATCTCCAACCGACTTCTGTAACTGGGTAGCAAGTTAACCTATAATTTAATAACCGGCGGAAATTGGTTGGAACCCGATTATCTGCACCGAGAACCAAATTCCAAAAAAAAAAAAAAAAAAAAAAAAAAAAAAAAAAAAAACTAATTTTAATTAGTTCAAATGGAAACCAGAAAGTAAAATAAGAGGCTAGAATTTTATTGTTTTAACTTTTTAAATAAATAAACACATTTCAATATATATTTTATATATATATACCTTGTTACCTATTATAACCCTTTAAATATTTTATAAAACATGTAACCGCTCCAGTAGAACCGATCATTAGTTATTTCCAACCAATAACAAAAGTGGTTGGACGGTTTGCCGGTTACCAGTCGACTTTATACCCCTAACAAGGGAGGTGTAGTCGCATCACTATCTCTCTTCCATTAAAGGTGGCCATAAAATTAAATTCCCTTAAAAATAAATGCTTTTATAAACATGTTCAGTATTTTTTCTTTTTTTAAAAAAAAAAGCACACACACACACATAAAACACGTTCCAAAAAGTTTACGAAACAATTTTTTTTTAAATAGGCTTGGCATAAATTTTTTTCTCAAAAATGTAAACACCACTAAAAAGAATTCTTAATTTTGTATGGCGTCCAAAACTTCTTCAAATCAAAACATTAAAAACATTTTGCAAAACCACTAACACTATAGCTCTATTATTCGAAAACGGACAAGATTCTAAATTAGTTTCCTAGCCTACAAGATAGATCGGATAAGTTCTTTGAATGTCAATAAATAAGGTTTCATAAGGTATTTCTCATAAATAAATAAAAAATAAAACTAAAATGGCCAACACTATTGGAAGATATTTTCCCATGGTTATCTCCAATATAATGTTTTGTCCACAAGTTTTTGACAAAAGTAATGGCAATGTTTGGCAAACTCTGGAGCAGAGCACGATAGTATGCACTATTCTTGTTATTTTATTCACTTTCTTACAATTTTTTAATAATAATCTACATCAAAATAATTTTATTTTATTTTATTTTTTATATCACATCAATAATCTTTTATTATATTATTCAAATAAAAAAATTTACTACAATACAAATTTTTTTTATTTTTTATATAATTTTTTTTTATTTTATATAATATCATCATATTTTTTACTACTTTAAAATTAACAACCCCTGCATACAACCGAGGCCAATAATTTCTTCTAATATCCCTTGCAGTACTATATATCGTACTAGTAATCCTCTATCTGCTTCTCCGAAAGGCGACAGCAAAAGCTTGCTTGCATGACAGTTGTCAGCGGCAGCAAGAACAAAGAACAACCATGCTAGCTGTAAGGAAAACACGGAACAACCTATTTTGTCCCTTTCTAGAATGTGCTTCGATACGTTGAAGTATCGCGCGATATTAGTACGTGCAGAAGTTCCAATCAACTCATAAAGCTTTCAACCGCCGTCACTCTCGGCCCTCTTCCGCCACGTCATATGCCGATGTTTTGCTCATTGTTTTTTTTTTTTGTTTCTTTAACTTACTTCGTGCTGTTAAAGTTATTTTCATCTTAATTTTCGTTTTAACATTTATTAGTGTTTTCTTTGCCGTGGTGATTCGTCTTTAGGTGTGTTATTGCAGTTGTTTTCTTGCTACGCTACAGTACTTTAAGTTTTCGGAACTTTCTAGTTTTGAAACCCTTCTTGCACCTCTTAATTGACTGCACTATTTGTGGTACACCTTCCTATAAGACAAATTTATGGTGTACCATTTTATAAGCTCATCCTGTTCCTAGCTCCCCCAACCAACCAAATGAATACACATGGATCTTTAATCTCATCCTGGCCTGTTCTCGATCTCCTTAATCCGTATTCTTAGTGTTTGGTCTGAATTGACAGGATGGATGAGTGGTGTTGTGTTAATTTCCCTATATATGACCATGACGATTTTTATGTGGCCTTCTGCAAATGTGACCCCACTCTATTTTGTCCCGCGTTTTTCACCGTGCATGTCATGATCCATCTTTTTAGCTTTCAACTTTCCCTATGATTCTATGAATCGTGTTCCACACTGTCTTGACAGCAGGGTATGTACAGGGACGACACTAAGAAAATTTTGAATGGGTTTTGAATTTTGACAGCAGGGTACGTATGGACCGCGACGAAACTAAGAAAATTCATATATATATATATATATATATATATATATATATATATATATATATATATATGAATGGGTGCAGAAGCAAGCGGTTATTTTTAAAATCGCTTAAGGCGATGCGATTACGATTATGAAAATTTAATAACCGTCTAAGGTAATTGGGGTTAGCGGTTATTATAGCGGTTAGAGACAATAACCGTCAACCGCAACCACTTGTACATCTATATTTTAATGTGCACGTATATGTATAAAATAAAAGCAGATAAATTTAAAAATTAATTCCATATTAATACTCTGTTTGTTTCGTCATAAAATATCTTCAACGAAATCATTTTTCAGAAAAAAATAATTTTCCTGAAAATACCGTCGTTTGGCTCATACGAAAAAATGACCAATGACAAGATTCCGTCACTGATCGGCAGTATTCCAGTTACTGTTGTAGGATTCTGGTGATAAAAGCCAGAATCCAGCCAGTTTCGCCGGAATTTGGGTTGTCGAAATTCGGCAATGGTTGCCGGATTCCAGCGATGGTCGACTGGTTAAGCGTAAAAGTCGACTACATCGTTTAAAAGATAGTCAACTGCGTCTGCCATCTGGGAAAAATGATTTACGCTTTTAAAAAGCGTAAATCATTTTCTAAAATTTACTAAGCATTTTTTGTCAAACGGAAATCATTTTCAAGTTGACTATTATTTTTGCCCCCATCAAACACTAGAAAATGTCAAAAATATTTTACGCCGAAACAAATGAAGCATAAGAGTATTCACAGTGAGTTATGTAAAACCCACTTTTGGTTAGAATCGATAACAAAAACGTCAAAACACTCCTCTATCGGCTTATGCAAACCAACGCTACAATAGATTTTGGGAGCATTTGTGAACAGTGTCGGCGTGACACTGTTCACATACGTATCTCATATTTTATTAATTTTTCTCACTCTCTCGAAACTTCTTTCTTGTTCTTCTCCTGCCTTTTCTCTCTGACACAATCTTCCCCTCCAGCATGGTCGAGTTGAGCGGCGACATGAAGATCTCTTGGATCTTCGCCTGGATTTGTGTGGTGCCCCTACTCTAGTGGCACCCTAGAATGTGGAGGTCGGGGCTCCGACGGAGGGCACGAAGAAGGAGGTGCCGAGAAGAAGACCAAATCTGCACTTATCACTCAAAAGAAAGCCGGATTCATCGGCCTCTGCTTGGTTGATCAAAATCCCCTCCCAACCCCCACCCCCCGCCCCCGTGTGTCAATCTCAAGGATCTTCTTCCTTCTGTTTTGGGTTAAATTTGTTTGGGGTTTTTTTTCTTTAAATTTGGTTGAGGTTTCAGAGATAGTTGATGGGATTGTACAGTGAGAAGGTGGTTTGGTTGAGGTTTTTGAGTTGAGACTTTTTGGTTTTGTTAATTTCTTGAGTTTTTGTTAATTGTTGAGCAAATTTTCAGTGATTTGGTGTTCCAATTTGTTTTGGTGCAATCTCTTTATGTTACTGGCAGATGGTGGTGGCAGATGAAGGGTTTTATTTGATTTTTTGGTGAAGATGTGTTTTTAATTAAAATAATATAAATAAAAATTAATTATTTTAATAAAATAAAGAAGAAGTTTAGATAAGCTGATGAATGAAAGTGTTGAAAAGTGGTTAGCTAAACTAGCAAAAGTAGGTTTTCGTTAACTATTTTAGATAAAAAAAAAAAAAAAAAAAAAAAAAAAAAAAAAAAAAAATTAGATCATTCGCTGGGAATACTCTAAGTTATGCCAAATTTTAGACAATTTCATTTATAAAAAATAATAAATAAAAAAAAGATCACAAATAAAAAATTACATGAACAAACCATTTAAAAACGGCATCATAAGATATTAATAGACTCACAATTCGGTGACTATGGTATTTCATCTATTTTGTTGGGTTGACTTCTACTAGCTTAGGCCTGGGCCTTGTTGGGTTGGGTCAGAATACATAGGCCGAAACCCGACCAGGCCCACGTTGGAGTTTATGGGTGCATTAAGATTGTCTGCCTTTTTCTTCGCCTATCTCCTACCACGCATAAAAATAATGACCATTAAGGTTTTCTTGTCTTCTAGATGTTGTCAACTTGCAACCGCACAGTGACGGAAAATGTCTAAAAACCTAGATCAAGATGATCTCAAATTATTTGTTTAAATTTGAGTGATTTTGAGCAAATGATTGTGAGAAATAACTTATACGATCTAACTGACTAGATAAGTGGCTGGACAATCTAATTTTTATTTAGTCAGGTGAGTCTTATAAGTAGTCACTCACAATTACCGATCCGAATTCTCTCAAATACTGACAAATAATTTGAGAGAATCTTTATCCCTAAAACCTGAGGATCACAATTTACACACTAGGAAGTGCGCACCCCCTATAGTTTGATCTCAAAAGTAGAAACCGGTTCATATTTAATTTTACAGTATTTAAACCAACATATGGTATTTTTAAATGACAAGGCAGTATATTTACATAAACATACTGAATTCATATATTCATATTGAATAATGTTATTTTTCACACTCATATAATATCATAGGTATTAAGTGAATTGACATAAAATAAAAATTTAAAAAAAAAAAAAAAAAAAAAAGCACTTAAAATACCTCTGATTTGACCCAATTGACAATCTTGTGGACAAAATCAAAGATGATTTGCATCACTTTTAGTCTTGAAGAATTGATTGTACGAAGAGGAATACAAATTTAGATGCTGATAGTTTAACTAGTGAAAAGCAGCTAAGCATGTCATAGATGAAGCTTAGAATGAAGAAATTTCAAATTGTATCTATAATATTATAATCAGAGAACAAGTTACACATAAATGATCATTAATTATTGATTTTTTTATCAATAAAGTATGAATCTTGTTTAAAATAAAAAATATATATATATATATACCACATTATAATCAATATAACATGAGTATGATAAATAAGCAATAGCATTATATATTTTAAAATTGTTGGGGATAAATCTCACTCAACTCAACCCGATCCAAAGAGGAGATTCAAAAGTCAAATAGGTCCAAACAGATAAGAATAATGATAAGATAAGAATAATGATCATATCAGAAGTCTAAGAAGATATCAAATTGGAAGTCTAAGAAGGTATCTAATTAGAAGTCTAGTAAAGGATTGAAGTCCAATTAGAACTCGGACAGTAGTTCTAGATCAACAAGGAGCAGGAGTCCTAATCCAGGTTTGACTCCACTTCTATGCCTATAAATAGGCTCATACCCCAGGTATAATTTAAGTCTCAATTTTTATGCACAGAGCATTATTTCTCTCACAGAAGCTAACTTAGGCATCGGAGCGGGACTCCCGGAAGGGTCCCTAGGTTTTGTTGTTTTGCAGAGTTATTAAGAAGCGTGAAGAACATCAAAGGAACGTGCAGATTCACACCATACCGGAAACTGTACCAACAGTTTAGCGCCGTCTGTGGGAAACGATTATTCGTTCCTTATAAAAGAAAAAGAAGATCCAGCATGGTGATGAACACACGTTCCGGAAGCCAGACCAATCGACAGCCCGTGGCCCCACAGGAACCGGCTATTCAGAATAATTTGCAGCCTCCACCGAACCCTCCCCCGGGGGGTGGAGATCAAGATCGCATAGCAGCGTTGGAAGCCCAGATTGAAGACTTAAATGCAGAATTGTTACGCATGAGGACGAGACAACCCAATCCCGAGATGAACAGGGATGAGCGTGAGGAAGAAGATCACAATAGCCACATTAATCCTCGGAGGGAGGATGACCGCCAAGGAGATCTGAGCAGAATTATTGCCGAGCTGGAGAGAAGGTGCACGTACATGGAGATGGAAAGAAAGGACAAAAGCAGATCCGTAATGGTGGACAAGCTCCTAATGGGTACAGACTCACCCTTCACCAGACGGGTGGTAGACTATCAGCTTCCCGATAAGTTTAAGGTACCCCAAATTCTAAGTTATGCAGGAGACAGAGATCCCTTGGATCACCTAGAGAATTTCAAAGCTCATCTAGACCTTCACGAGACACCCGATGAAGTAGCATGTCGGGCTTTCCCTCTTACTCTTTCGGGGAATGCCCGAGACTGGTTCAGGAAGCTGCCCCCGAATTCCGTTGATCAGTTCAAGGAATTGTCCAAGATATTCCTAACGGAGTTCTTGGCTTTCCGGACAAGGAAGAAGCCTTCGGGATATTTGCTATCATTGCACCAGCAGGGCAACGAGAGTCTTAAGGAGTTTATGGCTCGGTTCAACCGAGAGAAGGCTACGGTCGAAGATCCGACCGAGGATATGATCTTTGCTGCCATTTATCAGGGAATTTCACCCGAGGAGCCTTTGATGAAGAAGTTGATCCGGAAGCAACCGAGTACCTTGCAGGGCCTCATGGATAAGGTAGAAGAATTCATCAATCAGGAAGAGACGCTGAAGTCTATGGCCAGTTCTAGACTACCCCGAGAGACAGCCCCAGAAAAGAAAAGGAAAGAATTCAAGAAAGCTGATTGGGAAGAGCAGAGGCAGGTAAAGAAGTTCAAAGATTACAACTTTACACCTCTCAATGCCGAGATATTAGAAGTCCTCATGGAGATCAAGAGAGATCCGGCGTCTCGGGAACCGCAAAAGATACCAGGTAATCCTCCTTATAGGAATGCAGGGAAATATTGTGATTTCCATAAACAAGCAGGTCATTATACCGAGGGGTGCGTAACCCTAAGGTTGTTAATAGAAGAATTCATAAAGAATGGCAAGCTGGTTCGGTTCTTGGGAGAAAAACGGAACCAGCAAGGAAATAACAGGCCTCGGAATCATCAGGACTATCAGCCCCGAGATCAGCAGCCACGGGATTACTATCCCCGAGACCGTCCTCAACTAGGCGAGAGGCATCAAGAGAATGATCCCCGAGATGACATAGAAAGAAGAGAAGACCGAGGAAGCAAAAGCCATAGGCATAGAGAGCCGAGGCAACAGCAGTATCGTCTCGTGATCCCATAAAAAGGACTCTTGGGAATTTCAGGCTTGCTTTTATTTTTTAGTATTTATATTTGCAAAGAACTAGACTTTTATTTTCAATTCAGACTAGACAGAAATTTCCCCAGATTTTGGGAATAAGTATTTTCAGAATAAATGAATAAAGCTGACTTAAGCATCGGAGTGTTCCCGGTCTAGGGACCGGGAACTCGTTGATGTCGCTTCTTTTGCAGGCAGAAACTTCTCGGATCAGTCCTAGCCGAGAAGGAGCCTCTCGGATCAGTCCTAGCCGAGAGCAAGAAAAAACTTCTCGGATCAGTCCTAGCCGAGAAGGAGCCTCTCGGATCAGTCCTAGCCGAGAGCAAGAAAAAACTTCTCGGATCAGTCCTAGCCGAGAAGGAGACTCTCGGATCAGTCCTAGCCGAGAGCAAGAAAAAACTTCTCGGATCAGTCCTAGCCGAGAAGGAGCCTCTCGGATCAGTCCTAGCCGAGAGCAAGAAGAAACTTCTCGGACCAGTCCTAGCCGAGAAGGAGCCTCTCGGATCAGTCCTAGCCGAGAGCAAGAAGAAACTTCTCGGACCAGTCCTAGCCGAGAAGGAGCCTCTCGGATCAGTCCTAGCCGAGAGCAAGAAGAAAACTCTCGGATCAGTCCTAGCCGAGAGTCTCGGATCAGTCCTAGCCGAGACCAAGAAGAAAACTCTCGGATCAGTCCTAGCCGAGAGTCCCGGATCAGTCCTAGCCGAGAGCAAGAAGAAAGGGGGTTCGGATTTAACCCTCGATTTTTGTAGGTTTTTCAGGAGTTAGCCATTCCAAGAGACAGGGAGAAAATCCTAAGGAAAAACAAGAAAGTAATGGGGGGTAAGATTTAACCCTCAGGTTTTGCAGGTTAGCAGGTTTTCAGAATGAGACAAAGATCGGGTTTCCTTAGACATGGAATTCCCATTATTCAAGCAAGCTTCGGATAAGGGAATTGGGGGGTAACTGTTGGGGATAAATCCCACTCAACTCAACCCGATCCAAAGAGGAGATTCAAAAGTCAAATAGGTCCAAACAGATAAGAATAATGATAAGATAAGAATAATGATCATATCAGAAGTCTAAGAAGATATCAAATTGGAAGTCTAAGAAGGTATCCAATTAGAAGTCTAGTAAATGATTGAAGTCCAATTAGAACTCGGACAGCAGTTCTAGATCAACAAGGAGCAGGAGTCCTAATCCAGGTTTGACTCCACTTCTATGCCTATAAATAGGCTCATACCCCAGGTATAATCTAAGTCTCAATTTTTATGCACAGAGCATTATTTCTCTCACAGAAGCTAACTTAGGCATCGGAGCGGGACCCCCGGAAGGGTCCCTAGGTTTTGTTGTTTTGCAGAGTTATTAAGAAGCGTGAAGAACATCAAAGGAACGTGCAGATTCACACCATACCGAAAACTGTACCAACAAAAATATACTCAATTCTTATTAGCAACGTACCACATTTTTAATATGCAATATATTTCGTATTGTTACGATCCTGATCCATATATTTCACACTGAAGCAATCATTTTCACCGATATATGCTTTGGATTCAATCAAATTAAACACAAAGGAGAATGGCGGTTTCAAAAAGTTACCGTTTATGACCACCGCCCTGACCGTCACATCAGGTGCTGACACGTGCAAATCTCGTCATCTCCTGTCGTTCTCAATCTCATTTCCTTAGCCACGAAGGATTCGCCGAAGGGCACAACCGTCATTTCCTCCAAAGAACTCCCGTTGCTTTGTTTTACAACGCGTTTTCGAGAATCCAATTCCCAGGGAGAAAGAAAATTCTCTCATTTTGCCGAGAGAGAAATGGGGCTGCTATCCAACAGGTTTTTTTTTTTTTTCCTTTATTTTTGTTATTAATTTCCATTTATCTGATACTACGATCGAGTCTGTCAGATCTCAAAAATGTTGTTGCTTTTCGTTTTCCTACGTTTTCTCGGCAACCAAACGGGACATTACCGGTTATTTATTTATTTTTGCTGTTCCTTTTTGTTTGTGTTGGACTTTACAGAGTGGGTAGGGGGAGCCTGAAACCAGGGGATCACATATACTCGTGGAGATCTGCTTATATCTATGCTCATCACGGTTCTCTATCTTTTTCCCCAATGGTGTCATATTTCTTTGAGCTTCTTTGTTTTTGTTTTACGTTCTGCTTAGTATGATAAAATGGCATGCTAATATTTTACCTTGATGTCGCTGAGTGATGAATTTCTTAGAGCAAGTTTATATGTATACCCTCGGATATTCATGCAAATGAAGAAAATGGTGATCAAATTAATGAAAAGATGAGATTTCTGCTCAATGGAGAATTTTTATTGTTACAGCACATCAAGATAATCACCAAGATGTAGATAAACAATACACTTTGTATTTGAGTAGGCATACTGTTAAATGGTGATAAAGAAATTGAATTTTCTCCAGTTGCCAAATAATTACCGGCAGGTTATGCCCCAGATGCACTTAAAGCTGCGAAGGGATAACTCTGTTGGCGTTTGTGAATGTGGAATTCCAAGCATTAGAAGGAACCATCTATGATTCCATTTCATGGAATGTCTTTGTTAAGGAGAACAGGGAATAGATTATGACGTGGTTTATGTGTTGAGTAATGGTACTCTTCACACCCAATTCACACCGGCTAACATGGCGTATAGGGGGATTCTTCCCACTATTGATCCTAACAGAAGATAAAATGGGGGAGGAGTTGGGAATGCTTTCAAAACACAAGGTTAGTAGTGGCCCACTTAGCGAGATGGTGCGCACGGAAGTTTGCATTACAGAAAACTTTTGTAGCATTCTAAGAGTGAAAATGCTGAAGCTTCAAGTGAATATCAGAGATGATTGGAGCAAAGGTCAAGTCGGTGAAGAGGGAGAGCTGGTTGATAGCCAAAATAGTAACCAAAAAATCACCTTCAATCAGCAACTCTGTACAGCCAAAAGAGAGAGCAAGATCCATACCCAATAGTGCAGCCATTGCTTCCCCTTTGGTATATGCCGCTTGTTTGAAATTAAGTCGTCCTCTTTTAATGGGAAGTTTGCTAGAGGGAACAGTACCATTTTTGTTTTCTTGTAAACTATACACCTACCCAGTAGGTCTTGAACCCAATTCCTTATCCTCCATGCTCTT
Organism: Alnus glutinosa; assembly: GCF_958979055.1. Classification (NCBI taxonomy): domain Eukaryota; kingdom Viridiplantae; phylum Streptophyta; class Magnoliopsida; order Fagales; family Betulaceae; genus Alnus; species Alnus glutinosa. Next base: position 10,038,076 of record NC_084892.1, read on the forward strand.
ATTATTGGTAGAGGTGGCGTCATTTGAGCTGCGGCACATTGGCATCAGTGTTTATTCATTTTACCTTTTGCATTTAGGGATTTTTCATTAGTTGTTTTGTCTATGCCTCGGTATGTCTTAGGAATATTGATTCCTGTCTTAGAAGTTCCTCCTGAATGAGTATGACACCACTTCTCCTCTCTACTTGTTAGATTGTGACTGATAGGCAGGTCGTATGTTGACTTATGGTTGATTAACAGGAAAGTTGTGCAGGAAGATATTTCTCAAGTTACTTGAAGTAAAGGAAAGTTTAAAAAAATAAGTTAGTTTCACAACTTTTCCCAGAATCATTTCATTTGCAAGAAAAGATTGTATTAGTTAAAAATTTTCTGTGATGCATAATCATGATAAAAATGCAGGATGAGAATCAAGGGAAATATTTCCTGTAGGAAAGTGACAAGTGGTAGAACTCTCACCTTTTCTTGTTAACAAAATGCACAGAAAATACAGTAAAACAGCTTTATTTTTCTCTTTCCCTTTCCTGCCAATCAAAAGACCCTTAGGGCTTGGGTTGCAACATTGAGTATTTGTCAATGTTCCCTATGTTTCGAAATTATGTGATATATAGGTTGCACCTCTATGAAAAAACATCTGTCTGTGTACCCGACAGACAGGTTTGTAAGTATTGCAAGTTTGGGTTCATGAAATTGTTAAATGCATCTTCCTTTGACATAGCTCCAATCTTGTGCTTTCCATGTCCTTGTATTCTCTATTCCCTTTCTTTCTTTTTATTTTGGGCTAGGCTACTAGAGTTCGCTATTATCACGAAAACAAATAACATTAAATTCATTATTTGTCATGTATATTCCTGTATATTTTGACAATATCTTTTTCTGCGTTCGAATGAAAAACAGGTATCTACATCGGGGATGACAAAGTCATTCATTTTACTAGACGTGGCCAAGAAGTAGGAACTGGGACTGTGCTGGATGCCCTGTTGATTAGCTCAGGACCAGCCCGACCTCTACTGCCCTGCCTCACTTGCACTCCACCAGAAGAGGGGAATGGCGTCTTCTCCTCATGCCTGAACTGCTTCCTTGCTGGTGGTGTTTTGTACCGTTTTGAGTATGCTGTCGGCCCTGCTCTCTTTCTTGCTAAAGCACGTGGCGGGACATGCACTCTCGCAGCCTCCGACCCAGATGATGTTGTGGTTCATCGAGCAAAGTACCTACTTGACAATGGCTTTGGTTGCTATAATGTATTCAAGAACAACTGTGAGGACTTTGCCATCTACTGCAAAACCGGGCTTCTTGTGGTGGATCAAGGAAGAATTGGGCAGAGTGGCCAAGCAGTTTCAATTATAGGGGGGCCTCTGGCAGCTGTTTTATCTACGCCATTGCGTCTCGTTACTACCAATGTTTATGGAATGGCTGCTACAGCTGTTACAGTATACTGTGCTAGTAGGTATGCTGCTGACATTGGGTTGAGGAGGGATGTAGTGAAGGTCTCAGTAGAGGATCTGACAAGGAGACTGGCGACAGGCTCACTGCAGGTGGTTGAGCCCCAAATTACTCCTGACCGTGGGACTTCTCCCGAGCTTCTGACTCAATAATTTATCTGATGTAAACTTTGTTGTTCATGACCTTGTTTAATAATTTGTTGGGACCGTTGGTTCCCAATATATGGATAGTGTGCTTCTTGTCTCTTGAATGTGTAAGTATCTATTATGGCATTAGTTTCGCTTCTTCTGAATTGCCACCTGCTCTCTATTTGTCTGCTAGAGTATTTTGAGAAGTAAAATTGGTTTGTGAACTGAGGCTCTGTCCATGTAAAAAAGGTTTTTCTTATTTTTTGGTATTTGGTACTATCGACAATTCTGGTCAAACTGAAAACATTTTCAGTTGATCAGGAAATCCTCATTCAAAGTCGTGTAAAATGATTTTTCTTGTTTATTTTCGTAAATAATTTTTTGAGTGTGAGCTTTTCTGTTTCAACCGACAGTACTTGACTTCCTTCTCTTGCACACTCTTTCTCGCAATTTACTATCCGCTGCCTGTCATATTTTTTTGAATGAGCCAAATGTTGTCAAATGATTTCAAATGACTTCACTGAAAATATTTTTTAACAAATAAATTTTCACATCGAAATAAACAGAGTGCTGAATTATAACGTATATACATGTAACAATTCGATGTGGTTCAGACGTCTCAACCAAGCAATGTAACTCGCAAGATTCTGCAGGCTATTTGTTTTCGTTGTATCTTAAACTAAAGTAGGTAGCAAAATCATTTGTCTGCCTTGAGTGAAGGGGCAAAAAACTAATCAAATTGTCTAGTAGTTGCTTCCCTTTGAAACTTCCCTCAAGATGGTTGGAGTCTATGACCAAGTTATGTCAAATAAAGCAAAAGATTACAGGAACAGGAGAACAATGCCTTCTACCTATTTTTAAGTGAAATAATACTATATATTACATTTTTATTTTATAATACTGATATGGCATTTACAATCAACCCTTGAATAATTTTTTTTTTTTTTTTTTTTGACAAAGATCGATCTAAAGATTGATTAGAACTATCACATTAACTTTGTGAAATAGTTATCTTGAACCATGTCAAGGAAATGAGAACTCTAAAAATTGAACAAATTTGAAACAAAAGCAAGACAAAATTGTATTACCCATATATCTCCCCTGATACAAGTGCTATTTTAAGATGATAAGAAAGACCAAAAACGAGTGGCTTTACACAACAAGACACAAAGACTCCCGTTTTGAGGTTAACTAGAACCCTACTTCAGACAGACATCTTAGACAAGCAGAACAGCGTTTATACAACCATCATTCTCAGGGTCATTTGTCACCTGAGCGTATTTCCCTGCATCCACCACAAAACCAAAAACAAATGAGAATTTGTTTTATCATAAATCACAACAAACCAATGATAAGTTATAAATAAATAAATAAATAAAAACTAGAAGGATAATCTCACCCCATACAACTTTCCCAGCTGGTGTAACCAGACCCAACTCACTGACATTTACCTGAAATTCACAGCAACAGGAGGAAAAAAAAATGTAAACCCGCTACCTCTAATGGATCATAAAATAGTAAAATTTGAAGGTAGACAGTACCTCAATGACAGTTCCCTTTGTCATCACGCCAAGAGAGGTATACATTTGACCATTAGGGTTTTTCTTTACTCCAATAATTTCAAGATTGAAAGTGCATTTGAGTTCAGGGTGTGTCACATGAGCTTTGGTGAACCGCAGCCCTGAAGGACGGATAAAGCGCTCGTACTTGGGAGGTTTTCTTGTAAAACCAGCTCCCACAAATGTGGCTTTTGTGACCATCCTCTTCCATTGTTTGGCTGCAAAAGAGATCCAGGCCTAGAGCATCAGGAGCACTCCTAGTGACTCAATTCAAGTTTTATACTATATGTTAACAGCCATAAACAAGACAAGGACAATCATGTTTTATTGTAAGGACACACTAGAATCAGACGCATTTGAGAAATTCTACGAGCTACTTTATGATACAATGAACCACAGTAGACACAGTTCTTTAATTGCATTGGTAAATCCACAAAGCCACAACCCAAAAAAACAAAAATTTGAATTTTAAAGTTAGCCACAGTGCTAGAGGGGAATAGTTGAGAAACATAACCAATTCAAATCAACAGATATGGATCAAATGAATTTCATGGTCTCCAGACAAACATAACTTCTGGAGTTGGCCAAATAATAATAAATAAATAAAAGTTGAGAAAAAATAGAACAATTGAAGAATAATTCACAGCATCTTCTAGCACTTTACAATCACATCATCTTACCATAAGCTGAAAACGTACAAGTGAGATTAACAAGGAAACAAAATTTTAACCAATAAAAAAATTTCAATATCAAGAAAAATTAATAAATAAATAAATAAAAGATAATGAGAAAGGGAGTTTCTGGAAAACTTACTCTTTCTTTTACCAGTTCTGAGCACTTTGAACATTTCATCTTCGGCCACAGGCCTCACCTGAAGAAGGGGCGTTAATTCCAGATAAAATTTAACTGATTACAGATACACCATTATTCACCCACACCACACACACACACACACACACACACACACAAAGAACTGCAAAAAACTTGCCTAAGTGCAAAATAGACATGATAATGCAAGAAAGTTGATTATGATCTTACCTTGGGTAGAGGGACTTCCCATTTCCCAGCTTTCTCTTTCCTCTTTTGCTTAATAGTATTGCTAAGAACCTATTAACAGTGCATATCAGATTCATAAACAGAAAGGAGTGTCTGGGAAACAAAAAATCAGTACTTTTCAGATCGCAGGTGTAACATACTTTTGCTCGCGTTGTGTTTTCACGATCCAGCAAATAGGCAGGAACAGCTCCTTCATGAACATCATCATCCACCTTGCGCCTGGTGGACGATTCCTCATGCATAGCCAGTCTATTGACATGCAAAAACAAAAAAATAAAAATAAAATAAAATAAAAATACTTTACTGTATGGACAGCTTATCAAAGAAAAATATCCACCACTGGTTATCCAACATAATATAAATCAATAACAAGCATCTATAAAAAAAATAAATAAATAAATAACAAGCAAATATGACTCGCTCATTTGGGAAAATATCTACTGATAACTGAAACATATAATACATGGTAATTTATCTTCAGACAGATATTAGGAGGATATAGAAAAGAAACAGAGGAAAATTTGGTTTTCAATTCAGACTGGTTGCATGCAAAATGATTGAGCTGTCACGTGCATATCTATGGTTGCAGTCTTAAAGTGCTTCAGAAAGAAACTTAACTAAATGGCAGACTGAGGAAATTAAAACTTTTCTACCACGATGATTCTATGAAAAATGAAAAGCGCCACAAACCAATCGCTCATTCCCAATCTGCAAGGCCACCAAATAATAATACTACTCTTAACACCAGGAAAGTCATGTTCCTAATGTTTTCTAATTTTGACCATGGTATCTCAAAGAATCCTACAAATATTTAGCAACATTCAAGACAGCAGCAGTTTGAAGGAAAATGAGCCTTTTTTTCCAAGTTGTCAATAACACTACAGCTAAATTACTGTCAGTGATCACAACAAAGATAAGTTCATTACTCTCAAGAGGACGTCTTATTTAAGGCACAAAAATCTCAATGCCAAAAAGTTGTAACATTCAAAAAATAATAAAAACAAAATCACGTAAAATATGGTTTATATAGAGAATTAGTATCAGGCATTTAAAACTAAAGTTGTCAACAAAACATCATTTCTAATACCCTTTGTTGCACTTACATATACAATAGCTCAAAATCCATAGTAAACATGAAATTGAAATACATAAATTCAGAGATAAAAATGCACAAAAGACTCACGTCTTCTTCATCTGGGCCTTTTCTGCATAGCGCTTCTTCGCAAACATCTTGCCCTTAATACCCAGAGCCTGTTCCATTAAAAATTGAACCCCAAAATGAGAAATTTAGCTCTCAATTTTCCAAAAAAAAAAAAAAAAAGAACAAGAAAAGAAATTGTGGAGATTCAGAAATTATCATTATCCAAAAGGAACGAAATGAAAGGACCTTCTGGGCATATTCAGAGCGCTTGTGGACTTCGCGAGCCTCCTTCTTGCGCTTGCGCTCGAAGTGGTCAAGGCGATAGCCATTCCTCTTCCTGTGAAGGTCTATGTAATCTCCTTGCGGCTAATCCAAGAAAAGACAATAGCGATCAGAAAAACCACGAACTGGGTATCAAAAAAGACAATACGTGGAACCGTATAGAGAGAGAGAGAGAGGAGCGAACCATGGCGACGAAGACTTTGAGCTCGATGTACAGAGAGAGTGCAGAGTAAACCCTAGACGGTGGTAGGGTTTTTGATTTTGTTAACTTTGTGAGCTCCAAAATGGGCTTTCTTCGGTTTTACGGTGCGGGTCGGTGTGAATATTTGGGCTGGGTTGGTCTGTATTTGGGCTTTTTGATTTAATACTTGTGGGTCCAAATGGGCTTTGTTCGGTTTTATGGTGCGGGTCGTTGTGAATATTTGGGCTTTTTATTTAATATTTATGGGCCCAAATGGGCTTTGTTTGGTTTAAAGGGTGCAGGTCGGTGTGAATATTTGGGCCAGGTTCGTCAGTATTTGGGCTTTTGATTTAATGTTTGTAGGCTAACTTTGGGTTCAATGACGAAGCTCAAAATCTAGTGGCTCTATATCATATTCATTTCGTGAATGAAAAAGCTATAATTTATACCTACAAAAAAAAAAAGTTATATTTTATATAACTAAGTGAAAATTACACAAAAAAAATTAAATGATTTTAGTGTGAGTTAAATAGTTAAAAAAATGCTTGCAAGACTATTTTCTAGATTAGTTAAATAACAAAGAATCGACTGTTTTTCCATAAAATGCTTTTTTTTTCCTTTTTTTTTTTTTGGTAGTGAAAGATATTTTTCATCGAAATAAATATAATGTAAAATTTATTTTAAAAAATTACAAGATTTGCAACCAATGGTTGCACCTGCACGTGAGCCTTACGTCAACTGACGGTTGCACACTTGCACCTGCATAAGTTTTCATTGTTTACGTTGTGCATAATAAATAGAATTACACCATTGTGAGTCTTTAATGTCTAACATTTTTTGTTTCGCATTATGTGCTATTACAAATCAATTTTTATATAACTTATTTAAACTTTTCTCTTTATTTTTCTTTAAATCTTATTATTGCAAAAAAATAAAAAAAATTAAAATACAATTTAGAAATAGAAGAAAGTGCTCTAATTGACATATATATATATATATATATATATTAAAGTAAATTTAATTTAATTAATATTTAAGTATAAGAAAATTGTCTCACTTAAACTTGTCGCCTCATGCTTCAAAATTTATCAAGCTGGCTCTGCCCACACCCGAGCGACCATGCAATGTCCCACACTTCCCAGACCTACCCTTTATCCTGATTAGGGGTGTGCAAAACCCGCAGCACCCGCCCCACCCCGCAGCATCCGCCCCACCCCGCCCCGCAGAGGATCGGATTTTCGAGATTTTTTGCGGGTTAGGATCCTAATTTGAGAAATTTATGTGGGGCGGGGCGAGTTGCGGGTTTAGACTTTTAAAAAAACACGGGTCTCCGCCCCGCCCCGCACAAAGGAGGAAAAAAAAAAAAAAAAAAAAAAAAAAAAAAAAAAAAAAAAAAAGAGGGAAAGAAAGAAAACTAGAAGGCTAGAAGAGGGAATCTCTCTCTTTCTCTTCATCTTTTTCATTTTTTCCTTTTGTTTTAAATTGTTTTGGTTCACTATTATATTTTTGCATGTTTAATAACCAATGGACTGTTATATTTTTGCATGTTTAGTTGTTTACTAACTAGTGGACTCATTTCATTGTGTGAGAAATACAATTTTTATGGTTCAATTTCATGGGATGTTAAAGTGTACACATTTTTATTGTATTGTTATTTGAAATAATCTTTTCATTACTTTTGGAAAAGACAAGAAAATTGATGACATAGAATAGTGAAATATTATAGTTTTTTATTCTTGTCATTTATTCATTATGCTTTGTTGATGGGAGAAAATAGAAATCATGTTTCTTAGAATTTTATCTTATAATTAATAGGACTTTTAGTTTAAAAGGCTAATCCATGAAAAATGTTCTTGAATGGAAATATGAATTTAATTTTTTATTTAAAAAACCAGTATTTTTTTTGAATTTTTTATTTTTTACAAAATAAAATCAAAATTACGTAAATGCCACTCAAAATACCCGCCCCGCCCCGCAATCCCCGCCCCGCACGGTTACTCTTTAATAAGTGTGGTTTGCGGGTTGGAAATTTCCAACCCGCAAAGGTGCAGGGCGGGGCCAAAAAATGCGGAAACCCGCCCCACCCCGCCCCATGCCCACCCCTAATCCTGATGATATACCTACTAAACGAGCCTTGTACTCTCATAACGAGTTTAAGAATGATGAACCTCCAACTATGCGTTTCATTACCTTTTGCTCCGATTAAGGATGACAGTAGACTAAATGATAATGTGATCATTGATATGGTCCACTTTCGTTACCTGTGGCTTTCTTAGTCCAGACCACAAAGAGTAGGCATGTTGAGCTTCCTGACAACTTTATTTACTTCTTTTCCATACTTTTTACATGCTGTTTGAATGTGACAAATAGAAAAGAATCATGTTTCTTTCAGTTTTCTCATCCCTTTTTTTTTTTTTTTTTTTTTTTATGGCCAAGATAGGACTAATTTTATGTAGGTCGTGGTCGATTATCGGAAGAAAGACAAAGGTTACTTTGATTGGAGAATTAGTTTGTGGAATTCAGTATATGACCTAGGTAAATGGGACATAAAGATCAGTAAGAAGCCACCCCTGCATTTGGTTTTAAAAAAATTATTTTATAAGAAATTTGTTAAGTATTGATCCACGGCCCCACTGAGATCTCAACAGAAGCTCGTCAAAATTGAGATCTCAACACAACGAGAAATTATATAAATATATATCCTACACATCTCATTTTCAAATCCACTATTAGATTTATGAGATTCACATTGAGTCTCACAAAGCCAATGGTGGATTTGAAACTTTGTTGTATTGAGATGTGTATGGGATGTATACAATGGCGGAGCCACGTTAAAGCATGACCCTTGCAATTGGTTTAAAAAAAATTATTTTATAAGAAAAATTGTTAAGTAATTTATCTACCCCACACACAGTTCCTTATTTGATTTTTTTTTTTTTTTATTAGCCACATATGGTAGATATATAGACTTGTAATGTGAGGTTTTTTTTAGTATAAAAAAGTTTTGTAGGTTATAATAGATTTGGGAAATGATACTTACACATCACCCTCATAACAACTATACTCACACAAGATACATTGGGGTGGGTCCCAGTGTGTGGGCCTCACCCCAATGTGTCTTGTGTGAGTGTAGTTGTTATGCACAAGAAGTGTAAGTATCATTTCCCAATAGATTTAGTTTAAAAGATATATTAGCTGAACAACTTTTATACAACAATTGTACAACAATGCTTACGAGTAAGTGAGTTTATTTTTTTATTTTTTTGAGAAAAAAAATGCTAGATAATATTAGGGGCGGGAAAAACTCATTTACACATAAGCATTGTTGTACAACTGTTATGTAAAAATTGTGCAGCTGACATATCTCTTTGTTTAGTTCTTGCTTACGATGATTTGACTACCTTTATATGAAGATCTATAAACAACATGATTTAGCAATGATTATTCTACTCCTACCTAATGGATGTATTACACTGAATAATATAATAGGAGATTCAAGAGTGGGACTAGCATCATCAAGCTATTGAAGTGTTACATCCACATAATCATGAACACACAACCGGTAAGTGAAGCATGATTTTTACTTTTGCTTTTCCAATTAAATTAATGATACAATATTTTTTCCTAGTATGTTATTGCTAATTTGTGTTGGAAAAGTATAAAAAAATAAAAAATAATAAAAAATAATAATAAAAAATGATGTTACATTGAGTTTTTAGTCTTGTCTTTTGAGGTTTAGTAGATTTTGCTGAAAAAGTATCAAAGTAGTTGGTAAATTTGATTCAACAATAGACTAAAAGGAAAAAGAAACCAAAAATTAACACACTCACAATTTATTATTAAAATTTGACAAACAATAAAATATGGCATTCTAATTGTATTACTATTTTTCAAAAATTAATTATATATTTTTTTTTAATCATAGATATTTGTTGGGCCATAGTTGCTACCGAGGTATTCGCAGCACTATTGAAAATTGAAGATGGTGAACATTTGAAGACTTTGTTGGCCCAATACCTAGTAGACCATTACTAGCTTAAAGAATGAAAGGTGTATGAATATTTTGTTGACAAGGATCTTCTCTACATCAAAAAGAACGGAATTGTTGAAGAATAATTTTATGGCTGCTTTACAAGGGGGAAAAAAAAAAAATAGAAAAGAAAAAAAGATGAACAAAGTAGGAATAAGAAATAAAACTTGTCTCTCTTTCTTTCTTTTTTTTCTTTTCTTTTTTTTTTTTTTAAAAAAATTTTTTAATTATTACAATATTTATTTAGAAGATAATGTCAATATTTGGGGGCAGATTCAATATAATAGATTAGAAATATGAAGAAGGAATCAAGGAACAAAATAAAAAACAACCAGTTTACGGTTGTATGAAGATTTGCAACGACTTTCACATCTTGCGAGGGGTAAGTGCATTTCCCAACAATTAACACTTAAGAATTTGTCTGTTATTATCACATGACATAATTCCATTATCATGTGACAGAATTCCATTTATGAAGGTCAGATAGAAGACGAAGGAATATAAATAATTCAATATCATTCTAGCAGGGGTTATGGCCCCTGCAATTTGTTATATATATAGAAAATTGTGCTAAGTAATTGATCCACGCCCCCATCGATATATATATAAGAAAATTTGTTAAGTAATTAATCCATGCCCCCATCGAGATCTCAACAAGAGCTCATAAAAAATGAGATCTCAATAAAACGATAAATAATATAAATATATATCTTACACATCTCATTTTTAAATTCACCATTGGATTTATGAGACTCACATTGGATCCCACAAATTCAATGGTGGCTTTGAAACTTTGTTGTATGGAGATGTATAAGGGATGTATCAGCGACCATGCAATATCCCACAGTTTCCAGACCTACCCTTTATCCCTATGATATACCTGCTAAACAAGCCTTGCACTCTTATGACGAATTTAAGAATGATGAACCCCCAACTATGCGTTTCATTGCACTTGGCTCCAATTAAGGACGACAATAGACAAAATGGCAGTGTGATCATTGATATGATCAACTTTTGTTACCTGGTGGCTTTCTCAATCAAGACCACGAAGGTTATGCTTGTTGAGCTTCCTAAAGACTTTATTTACTTATTTTTCGGACTTTTTACATGTTTGAATGTGAAAAGTAGCAAAGAAACCTGTTTCTTTCAGTTTTATCATCTTTTTTTTTAATGGCCAAGATATGATTAATTTTGTATGGGCAATGGTCAATTATTGGAAGTATGGGTGTAAACCCAGAGCCAGGTAATAATCGAGAACCAGCTCCGGAATCGAGTATCCCAATTAACCGGTTTTTTCCCCGTTACCCGGGTGAAAACCAGTTATTTGGACCAGGTAGTATTTTTTTAAAAAAGAAATTATTTTTTGGGCCTATTTTAAATGCCTCTGAGCCATCAATTCAACTAAATGTTTCTTGATACTTTTTAATTTCTATCATTCCTTCCGGACACATGGTGGTTTGGAGGGTTGTGTTGAAAGGGCCGTAGGGCTGGCAAAACGGGTACCCGACACGGCCCGTTTAAGCTAGACCCAGACATGACCCGTTTATGCTAACGGGTCGGAGCTCCAGACGCGACACGACACGGTAATTTCACGGGTCACCCGACACGACCCGTGAAACCCATTTAGCATATCGGGTCGTCATGACCCGTTTAGACTTCTAAGACTCAAATGAACTACAATTTCATCATTCATGGCAAAAAAATAAAGCTGGACTACCATTTTGCAAGGAACAGGGCTGTAAATGAGAGCAATATTGCAATAGAGAGGGGAAAAAAAAAAAAAAAAACACAAAATCTTAGATGAAATGACAAAAAAATGAAGTGTTATTCACAAAAAAACTATTAAATTAAAAACATAAATATCAAATCTGCAACAACAAAAATCAATAAGAAAATATTGCCCTTGTAAAAGAAAAAAGAAAAAAATGGAATAGGGTTACATAGATCGGCTATCGGAGACAAGAGGGCTTTAGCCAGCTCCGGCCTCTTCTTTCTTAATCTCTACTAAAAACCCATCGCCGAAAACCCATACTCTTCTCTTTTTCTTCTTCTTCTAATTTCTGCATCTCTCTCACGAAGTCACGAATCAGCTCTCTCTCTCTCTCTCTCAGATCCATTCTCTCTTACTCAATCTGGTGTGCACGTGATGGGAGAACGGAGAAGGAGATAAGAAGAAGAAACAAAAGAGGAAAAAAGAAAAGAGAAATAAAAGGAAAAGGGGAGAGGCGTTAGGAGTCAAGGGAGAAAATATCTCCCAAAAGGCCAAAACAATCCACAGCCACACACGTGGCTGTGGATAAAGATCAAGCATGATATTATTTTATTATTAGCTTCAATCTTTTTTAAATTACAATTTTACCTCATCTTATTTTATATCACTACAATTTTATATCTATTCTCTTTTTTTCTTTTTCTTTTTTTTTTTTTTTAAAAAAAGTTAATCGTGTCTGGCGGGTCACCCATGGGTGACCCGCCACCCGACCCGCCAGACCGAGTTAAACGGGTAGATCCGTTTATGACACAAACCCGTTTAAGGTAGACCCAAACCCTCTAATTTCGTGTCGTGTTCGTGTCAGGTTGTCAGGTCGTGTCAAAATTGCCAGCCTTAGAAAGGGGGGTTATCTAACTTCTTTGCCATGAATACGCTAAAAAAACTTGAACTAACAGACAACAAAGATCAAGTTTACGAAATTTATGCTTTATCAATGTTGTCGTTAAGTCTATTTTACAAATACCAAACAGAATTTTCAAACTTCTAGTTACAAGAAAATAAATAAAATAAATAAAGTCTCTATCGATGTAACATTTGATATCCATCCTGTACGTTTACAGAATTTCTAAAAATCAAATCTTCCATTTTTGTTCGTTATGACATGTTGGGCACTAAAACTTAAAAAATAGAAACTAAATATATAACTAAAAACAATAAATTATAAAAATGAAACAGAAATTAAAGAAACAAACTTTCTGTTCATTTTTTCACTTTCATCATTCTTAATCCCCATGGCAATCAACTAGAGTCCACTTTTGGGGTTGGAGGCAAATGTTTTTGAACCTCACCTTTTTACTAGACAGGACTACTGTATTCCAGAATAGGCCTTGAAAACATAATTTAGCAAATTTGATTGTTCTACCGTCCATTAACTTGTAATCCTTTATAGATGAAACATGAAACCAAATTCTCAAATGAAACAAGAATTTAGTTGAATTGATAGCTCATGTGCCTTTTTCTTTTTCTTTTTACAAAACACTCCAAAACCTTTAAACATCAGGGTAAAAGGGTAGGGGGTATTTTTTTTTAATAAATTAATAGACCTGGAGCCGGTTACCTGATTATAATTGGGTTTTTTGAAAACCAATACCCAGCTCCGGCTTCGGGTACCCGGTTATAAATAATTGGGTACCAACCCGATTTTCCGGTCGGTTATAACCGGTCCGAATTTACACCCCTAATCGGAAGAAAGACAAAGGTTACTTTCATTGGAGAATCGGTCTGTGGAGTTCAGTATATGACCTCGATAAATGGGATATAAAGATCAATAAGAAGCCACGTTAATGCCAGCAGGGGCCATGCCCCTACAATCGGTTTATATATATATATATATTATGAAAAATTGTTAAGTAACTGATCCACGCTCCCATTGACATCTCAACAAGAGCTCTGACATCTCAACAAGAGCTTGTCAAAATTGATATCTCAATAAAACGAGAAATTATATAAATATATATCCTACACATCTCATTTTCAAATCCATCATTGGATTTATGAGACTCACAATGGATCCCATAAATTCAATGATGGAATTAAAATGTAAGGGATAGAATATAGTGAGTTAAAATATGTGTATAACTGAAGAATATTAGTTAGGGGAAATTAGTTATAAGGGTAGAATATACTTTCTAGAATATTCTTTCTGTTAGTTGTTTAGAATCTATAAAAGGGGAAGCAAGACTGTAAAAAAGGCATGAAAAAGAAATATACAGAAAAGAATTCCTGGAGAGTTTTGGCAACCATCAATTCCAAATCTCCCATTCTGTCGTGGCAGTTCTATGACAACAGCAAGAAGCACATCGGAAAAGCTTTCCACAATATTATGGACAGAATCGCTTAGCTTGGATAGACCGATCTATTACTGCGAAAGGCGTTGGCGGTGTTAGGCCAAATGCATGACACTTTGACGGAATCAGTGCAAACCACACGCCGAATAGTGTGTCAATGGGACAATCTCAGTAATGTTCTTGAGATCATGCAAGACCTTGTGCAAGAAGAAGCACACAAGGAGGAAATCACAACGGCATAATTGAGTACCATAGAAGAGCAGAGCAAGAACTTACTTGAACCATTGGAACGCATCAATGCGTCGACGACAAAAAACTTGGCCGATCTTAATTCGAATGGCGTCCTCCACAAGTGAGGGTTTCGACCCAGCCACAAAGATCAAACCCATGGACGAGCGGCCTATAACGGAGTAGAGAGTGGTGGTTTAGATCTGGAGCGTCGAATTGAAAGCCATCAACCCTACCCAGGATGTTGTGGTCGTCGAACCCTTTTGAGAACCCATCTGTGGTTCACTTCAACCTTACTCCAAGGACCGCACCAGACATGGCCATCTCGGCGTCATCGTTCATTTTTTGCAGGTTAAGCACCGATGGCGTTGGAAGTTCCCTTGCTAGCGACCACTGTGGGGGCCGAGAATTGGGGCGGAGGCCAACGACACCTTTCATGGAAGAGGAAGATATGGGTGGTCATTAGGGATGTAGCGTGGCTGTGAGACTAGAAGCTTGTAGAAGCTTTGAACTGAAGATGGATGGCGTTAAGAGACAGGGACGGTGTGGCTAAAGTAGTGAAGAAACAAAAGCAAGGGAAAGTGATGCAAGCTGTCTAGGTGTGAATCATGAGAAGGCGTCTGACGAGGAGTATCCCGAGGCAAACGTGGCATGATTTTAAGGAGTTTTGGTACTTGTGGCTTGACTATGTGATGCTTGGCGGAGAACACGAATGGGGTGCATTTTGTGTAATCTGAGTATGCGTTTTGTTTAGTAGGAGGTGAAACACTTGTTTTAAGAATAGATGATTGCGTTTTAGAAAGAGAGCATTGACTTTACTATATGATGGCTGGGACGCAGTACATTCTAGATAAAAATCTCTGTTACAATTTCATCGTATATGTGGCAGTAGGAAGGGGAGTCAGACGAGCTTTTAATGGGCTGTAATTTAGTTGACTTTTTGTCATATTGTGTTTTAGGGGCTGTGGATAGCATGAAAAAATGGCCTTTTACTTTGAATCAGTGTTTCGAAGGAAAGGGAAATGTAAGGGATAGAATATAGTGGGTTAATAGCAATAGGTTTATGTGTATAACTGAAGAATATTAGTTAGAGGGAATTAGTTATAAGGGTAAAATATGCTTTCTAAAATATGCTTTATGTTAGTTGTTTAGAGTCTATAAAAGGGGAACCAAGATTGTAAGAAAGGCATGAAAAATAAATATAATGAAAAGAATTTCTGGAGAGTTTTGGCCTCTCGAAGTGCCATTCTTGGAGAGTTTAGGCTTATCAAAGTACCTTTATCCATTAAACCTATTACATAAAACTTTGTTGTATGAAGATGTGTAGGGAATGTATCAGCGACCATGCAATGTCCCACACTCCCTAGACCTACCCTTTATCCCCATGACTAGGGGTGTAAACGAGCCGATCCTGAGCGAGTATTGGCTGTTCGGGATCGGCTCGTTTATGTAACAGTGAAGCTCGAGCTCGAGCTCGAGCTCGACACGAGCCTAATTTTGGTGTGCGAGATCGGCTCGTTAAGAAAGAATTACTGATCGAGCTCGAGCTCGAGCTCGAGCATTTTTGTCGATTCCGAGCTCAAGTACTCGGCTCGAGCTCGACTAGAGTGAAAAAAATCCTAGCACAAACAAGTAGATTGATAACCCTAAAATCAGAACCAATCAACCAACAAATCCGACTTAAAAAAAAAAAAAAATCAACCAACAAATCTCATACACAAAATCGAGAAAAGCAAAGGACAGAAAAGTAGAAAACAAACCAGATGAAACGGAGCTAAAGCCAGAAGCACCATTTTCAATCTTGAAAGCTTGGAAAGAAATGATTTTGGAGCCAGGTCAGGCTCTTCCACTAGGCGGTCGTCAGATACATTGCATTATCTCTCCATTTGAGACTTATAACTCCCGTATAGGAAAATCAATAAAAGAAGCAAATAACACTTTTTCTTTGTTTCAAAAAAAATACAAAACAATTTCTCTTAGCAAATTACCAAAAGTTTCCTCTGGTAGCCAAGAAGTAGGAGCTAGGAGGCGCAGCCCGCTTGACCTCCAGCTAACCGGCCTCTCTCCTTGACTCCTCCACTCCATTCAGCAATCTCGCACCCGGTTAAAGTGAGGCTTATCTCTGCTATTTTTTTTTTTTTTTTTTAAGAGCTCGTTCCTTTGTTTTAGGGCCCTGTTTGCCAATGCCCACTGCAGACGTGAGTAGTGGGCGTTGGGTCCCATGCAGTACTTCGACTGTAAGTGGAATTTTCTCTGCGAAAATTGTGGCTTAGGCGTCAATTGTAATTTACTGAAATGGAAGTGGAAAGCTTGACTTTCTTTGGAAAGAAGTGAGGGCAAAATGGTGATTTCAATTATTATGCTCATTGCCTGTTGCAGCTGCCCTCAAAAGAAGCAAAAAATCACGTGTCCCCTGTTGAAAAAACTACAAAGCTTGCAGTCGAAGTACTGCATCTGCATGGGACCCAACGCCCACTACTCACGTCTGCAGTGGGCGTTGGCAAACAGGGCCCTACTTCACTTTTTTTTTATAGTCATTAAATGCCTACAATCATTTCAAAGAAAACGTGTTGTCCAAGAGGTTGTGGCTGATTCACAGCCACATCTTTTTTCTTTTTCTTTTTCGTTTTTCGGTCATTTTTTAATATGTCTTCAGTATTTTTTTTTTTTTTTTTTAAAAAAAACACAATAAAGAAAAGCCGAAAAGGAACTACTTCACTTTTTTTTTTCTTTTTTGTAATGACTTCACTTATAAAATAGTATTCCATTTATTTTTTTATCAAAAATTTATATTAATAATCTAATATTAGGCATTTGGAATTACGAAAAAATGCCAGTTTATTATTTTGTCTGTATAAATTAATTACTAATTATTAAAAAAAATGTCTTATGCAGGTTAAAAATGTTACATTATTTTATTATAGAGTAAAATGTCTTTGATAAATCAGATTCTATTTTATTATTCTTTTATGTCACTTTTTTATTTATAATATTGTTAATTATAAAAAAGTGACATAAAAGAATAATAAAATAGAATCTGATTTATCAAAGACATTTTACTCTATAATATTGTTAATTATAAATATATGCTAGAAATATACATTATTTATGAAAAGCTTTAAACATGGAAGAATAAAGCAAAAATTGGAATTTTTTTTGCTCTGGGGCGGTTACCAACGGTTAGTGGCAGTTTTTTTCTCTCTAGGGCGATTTTGAACCTTGGAGGAGAAAGTCGATTTTTCTAGTCTTCTTGAGGACTGAGAAGACCATCTCGACTTGGTTTCGAGTGCTGTTCTTTTGTTTGGATCACTGTTGGTTCTATTTGTTTTGTTTCGGTTTTAATCTGTGCAGAGTTATGGATGATGCGTTACCAAATCTATGGAGAAAACTTTCTCTCTCGGAGGAGGAGAGTCTGGAGGTGGAGGGGACAGTGTTGGGACTGGAAACTATGGAAGATCGAAGCCAATCCTGTCTAGTGGGAAAGTTATTTGCTGACCGTATTATTGGAAGGGACATTATAAAATCTACGTTGATTAGGGGGTGGAAACCTTCTGGAACCACTATTTTTAAGAGTCTTGGGCACAATCTGTTTCTAGTGGAATTTGAAAATGTGTGGGATAAATCTAGAGTGCTTGAAGGTAGACCGTAGATTTTTGAAGGGAATTTGTTTTCTGTTGAGGACTATAATGGCCTTATTGCACCTGACAGAATGGAGTTTTCGAAGGTTTTGTTTTGGGTTCGTATGTTTCACTTGCCGTTAGCATGCATGAATGAAACAATGGGAGTAAAAATAGGAAGCTCGGTGGGAGAAGTGGAAGAGGTAGATACAGATGTTGATGGTATTGGATGGGGGGAGTATTTGCGAGTGCGTATAAAGTTGGATATTATGAAGCCATTGGCGAGGGGCCGAGTTTTGAAACTTAACGGGGAATCATCATGGATCGAATTCCAGTATGAAAGATTGCCTACGTTTTGTTTTCGTTGTGGAGTTATACAACACGGAGCAGGGGGGTGTTCCGCCAAATACAGGGCTTTGTCTCCTACAGAGTCCTCGTAGGCGCAATTCGGTACCTGGTTAAGAGCGTCTCCTGCTTACAAACGGCATGGAAACGGTAGAGGTTGGATTGATGGCATACATGGTTCCCCGACTACTGCCTTTGGTTCGGCGAGAGGAGAAGAAAGCCAATCCGGGGCTGACAGTGGTACTGGTATTCAGCGTCATATTGAAAAACAGGCTACTGCAGATATACACAGGGGTTATAGTCGGTGTTTGGCGGTGGAGAAGGTGGCCACAGGAGGTTGCAGTTCAGTGGAGAGATCTAATATACCTTCACTTGCGGAAAATATGACCGAGTATAATGGGGATGCTATCCTGCCAGTTCAGATCAGTCCACAGAAGGGGGCCTTGCTGAGTGGAACCATTGAAGATAAAGGATAGTGGTAATATTTCAGATGACAGTGAGGGAATTTCGGGCGGTGTGAAGCAAAAAGTTGATGGGGCTACAGATGGGCCACTTGAACTTGCAACTGTAACTCATCCTAGTGTGGGCCAAATTTCATCAATGAAGATAAATGACAGGGGAGGTTTAACAGGAAAAATTCAGGAAGTTTCGGGCTGTTTGCAACAACAGGTTTCTGGTGAGAATATTGTTCCTGAAGGTTTTTTGACAAAAAATTTGGTGGACATACCTATTAGTCAGGATATTGAGGGCCATGTCCAGCCTTCTTTATTGGATGAAAGGAGTCAATCGGCTGAAATTTTTGTGGGTGAAACTCATGTCAGTGCAGTCTCCCCAGTAAGAGAAACAACCTGGAGAAGAAAGTCGCGAGTCATGTCGGAAAAAAACTCTATGACCAATTTATCTATGAAGATGAAGACGAAAAGAGGTAGAAAAGATATAGGAGAGGCACACGAAGCTGGGGTTTTATCGGTGAAAAAGGGACGTGAGACTCTATTAATTGCAGAAACCTTTGAGGCGGAGGCTGATATTCAGCCCCGCCGAGCATTATGAGTATATTAAGTTGGAACTGTCGGGGGCTTGGGAACCTTCGGACAGTTCGGGATCTTTGCCGGATGGTGAAGGAAAAGCGACCCGATATGGTTTTCTTAATGGAAACTAAGCAAAAAACAGCCCGGATGGAAAGCTTAAAGTTCAAACTGGGTTATGACTGTGTATTTGTGGTGGACTGTGTTGGCAGAAGTGGTGGCTTGGCGTTGTTCTGGAAGGAGGATTTTCAGGTAACAATTCAAAACTATAGCCTAAGGCATATTAATGGGGTAATTTTTTCTGAAGTGTTTGATTGTTCATGGAAATTTACGGGGTTCTACGGACACCCGGAGGTCCATAAGAGGAAGGAATCTTGGGATCTTTTGAGACACTTAGCCAAATTATCACCTCTATCATGGTTATGCATGGGGGGTTTTAACGAAATAATTGATGATGCAGAAAAATGGGGGGGGTCGCGTTGAGCTCGAGCTCAAATGACGGCTTTCCAATCAACATTAGAGACATGCAGATTGGCTGATATGGGATTTTACGGCTCACGATACACGTGGTCAAACAAGCAGTATAATGGTATGTTTATTAAGGAAAGATTAGATAGAGTCTTGGCTACTTCATGTTTAGCTTTGAAATTTCCGAATCTTTCGGTGGAAGTCCTTCCTGCTCGAAGTTCGGATCACACTCCCCCGTACGTATCTCTTAATACTTCGGCAGGAGGTCTTTTTAAAAGAAGGAACCAATTTCGGTTTGAATCATGGTGGCAAAAAAAAGAAGGTTTTAGTCAAGTGGTTCAAAAGGTTTGGAGAATTAAAGTCCATAGCCATGATATTTGGGAGGGTGTGAAGACAAAAATTGGGAAGAGTCAGGTTGTTTGTAAGCAGTGGAGAAGAGTCAATATTGATCCTAATGACCGCCTGATTACAGAAAAAACAAAACAACTTGGTAAACTCCAAGTTGATGAAACTGGGGCTGAGATGGAAAATGTCAAACAGTTGCGTAAGGAAGTAAATGATTTGATTGAACTGGAGGATTTAAAGTGGAGGCAAAAAGCTAAGCAAGATTGGCTTCAATTTGGTGATAAAAACTCAAAATATTTCCATGCTTGTGTAAACCAGAGAAGGAAGAATAATCAGATAAAGCAAATTCAGAATCGGTTGGGGGTGGTATGCAGTGAACAGAAGACTATTGAGGAAGCTTTTGTGGATCATTTCAAGACTCTGTTTCAAGCAACCCGATTGGAAAATGTGGAGAAATGTCTGGTAGGAATGGAAAGCAGAATTACAGATGAGATGAATGAGTACTTGTTACAACCTTGTACTCCAGAGGAAGTCAGCCAAGCATTACAACAGATGGACCCGCTAAAAGCCCCAGGTCCAGATGGTTTCTCGGCAGATTTTTATCAACAAAATTGGGGTACAGTTGGAGATGAGGTATGTCGAGCTATTTCCAAATTTATTAGTATTGGTGTTATGGATTTGGAAATTAATGCTACCCATATTGTGCTTGTCCCAAAGAAAACAAAGCCTAATTCAGTTTCCGATTTTCGCCCTATTAGCCTTTGTAATGTTATTTACAAGCTTACCTCTAAGGTATTAGCAAATAGGCTTAAAGGGGTTTTACCTTTTATTATCTCAGCAAATCAAAGTGCCTTTATTCCAGGGCGCTTAATCTCTGATAATATTCTTGCTGCATATGAGACATTGCATTCCATGCAAAATCATCATTGGGGGAAAGTTGGCTATGTTGCGGTTAAGCTTGACATGAGTAAGGCTTATGATAGAGTGGAATGGAGGTTCTTGGATGAGGTTATGAGAAGAATGGGGTTTGCAAGTAAATGGCGAGAGTTGATTATGCAATGTATCCAGTCGGTTAATTTTTCTGTTCTTATTAATGGACAAAAAACAGAAAATTTCCAACCGTCTAGAGGCATTCGACAAGGAGACCCTCTTTCTCCTTATCTTTTTATTATATGTGCAGAAGCACTGAGTAATTTACTCGCTCAAGCTGAGAATTCTGGATGGCTCTCGGGGGTTCCTACATCACCTAAGGGACCTTGTTTAAACCACCTATTTTTTGCAGATGATAGTCTATTGTTTTGCAGGGCCACTTCGAGAGACTGGGGGAGGTTATCTAACCTACTAGAGTGTTATGAAAGGGCTTCGGGTCAACTGCTTAATAAAGAAAAGACTTCTCTTTTCTTTAGTCGGAATACAAGCCAAGATGCTCGAGAATATATCCAAAGATTATCAGGTGTCCCCAGTACGCAAAGATATGATAAGTATTTGGGGTTGCCAGCTTTGGTGGGTAAATCTAGGGTGAGAGAATTTCAGAATATTAAAGATAGGGTTTGGAAGAAACTGCATGACTGGAAAACAAAATTTCTCTCTCAGGCTGGGAAGGAGATACTGCTTAAGGCTGTGATTCAAGCTATTCCTACATATAGCATGAGTGTATTCCTTCTCCCACAGAAACTTTGTAAGGATATCAATTCCATGATGCAGAAATTCTGGTGGGGGCATAAAGAAAATGATTCAAAGATTCACTGGATGAGCTGGAAAAAGTTGGGTTTCTCAAAGTCAAATGGAGGAATGGGGTTCAGAGATTTGAGGTGTTTTAATACAGCTTTATTAGCAAAACAGGGTTGGAGGCTTCTTCATAATCCCCACAGTTTGGCAGGCCAAATATTAAAAGCAAAATATTTTCCAAGAGTAGATTTTTTGGGGGCTTCTCTCGGGCGACGACCTTCATTTGCTTGGAGAAGTATTATGTCCTCAAAAGATTTAATTCAAGAGGGTATGAAATGGAGAATTGGAAATGGTAATTTGGTTAAAATCTGGGGGGATAAATGGTTACCTACCCCAACGACGTATAAAGTTCAGTCTCCTATAACGATTTTGCCTGAGGAAGCAGTGGTGCGAACATTAATAGATGGGGAGTCTAGAGGGTGGAACAAGGCTCTTGTCATTTCAGTTTTTTCCAAGGAGGAGGCTGATATAATTTTTTCTATTCCTCTTAGCAAATATGGAAATCCTGATATGCTGATATGGCGGGGGTCCTCAAATGGAGAATTTACTGTTCGGAGTGCCTACTATATTAAGAAAGATAGGCAAGAGGTAATACGGGGTGAATGTTCTAAAAATGGAAGTGTTCAAAACTTGTAGAAGTTGATATGGGGAATGAAGGTCCCAAATCCGGTTAAGGTTTTCATTTGGCGTGCATGTCAAAATATTCTTCCAACGAAGGATAATTTACAAAAGAAAGGTATTTCTCTTGACCCTTTATGTTTGTTTTGCAAGAAAGAATTGGAAACAACGAAGCACATTTTATGGGATTGTCCTTCGGCGGTTGATGTTTGGGGGGCAGGGGGAAGAATGATTCAAAAGAGCTATGTTGCTAGCTATTCTTTTGCAGAAGTTATGGAGTATCTCTTTGATAGGTTCAGTGGGGATGAGGTTGAAGTTCATGCAGAGATTGCTAGACGTATTTGGTTTAGGAGGAATTCGGTGGTTCATGATGGGGAGTTTATCCACCCAAATGAAATAATAAAGATTTCTGCAACTTTTATTAACGAATATCGGGATTCTCTGAAAAGAAAGGGACATTCTGTATCGCTACTGAAGACTCGGGCAGAAACATCTATAGTAAGATGGATCCCTCCTCCTTCCAGTTTTTTTAAAATTAACTGTGATGTGGCTTTAGACAACAAAAATGGCAGGATGGGTATTGGTTTGTTAATAAGAGATTCCAAGGGTATGGTTCATGCAGCTGCTAGTCAGGTGGTGGATTTTATTTTTGATCCGGTTGTTGGGGAGTCCATAGCGGCTTTGAAAGCAGTTGAATTTTGTAAGGACAGAGGGCTGGACAGAATCATGTTGGAAGGAGATTCCCTTCAAGTGGTACATTCTATCAATAAACCAGGATTAAATTGGGGAAAGTATGGACACATTGTGGCTAATATTCACGAAGTACTCCGGTTTTTTCGGGATTGGAAGGTTTGTCATACGCCAAGAGATGCGAACTCAGCGGCACATACGCTTGCAAAAGAGGGAATTCAGTTTGTCGCAGATCGAGTTTGGCTTGATTGTTACCCGAATAGTATTAGAGAGATTGTAATTTCAGAGTTACCTACTCTGATCCATTAAGAGTTTTATGCTCTTGTTGTTTACCCGTTTTATGAATGAAATCAGTACGAATGTTTATCAAAAAAAAAAAAAACATGGAAGAATAAAAAAAAAGTTATAATTGAATCTAAAAAGAATATGCAGACAAATTTATTACTAGCATTAATATATGAAATCTTAAAAGCAAGATAAATAATTATTATTATTATTATATATATATATAAATAAAGGCCACGTCTAACATGGTCTGTAATTGAGTGGTTTTTTTGATCATTTTTCTAATATAAAGCTCCTTTAAAAAAAAAAAAAAAAAAAAAAAAAGGTCTTAATAGACTAAGTCTTAAGTTAAGTTAAATAGAAAATTATGAATAGGTGGAACTTGTCTAAACAACTAAAAGCATTTTCAAAGTCTTATGTAAATTTTTATATAGAATAGCTAACTAAATCTCAATTTTAAATAGCTAATTAAATCTCACTTTATCTAGTTTAACTAATAACTTTTAGAGGCACCATACATCCGATTATCTATTTTTAACTTTATTTATTTCTTTATTCATTTTTTATAATGATAATACTTTCTTTACAGTCGATTGATAATACTAATTAAATCATATCAAACGACTAACGATTATATAGCACGATGTTAAATCATATGATCTAAATTATAATGATAATTCATAACTTGTGAATTGTGATTATAATTAATATATAAGTAATTCCAATCCTAATAATTTAATTTGGGATTGTATGAATCACATTATTATTATATATGAATATTATGATTAAGTTTCATAAGTGTCATTATATCATATGAATAATGTGAATTCATACTTACCGTAACTTACGTATGTAATCTATATACATAGTCATTATATCTAAATATTACTAATAATTATTAAATACTTAAAATCATAAATCATACTTATTAAGTGTATGAGTGTATCTAATTAAGTATCTAAATACTAAATCATTATATTAGTATGAATTTGTATACTATAGTCAGTATCATATATGACACTATGTAGCTATAATTATATATGTTACTAATAAGTATATATATTTATGATTATGAATTATGAATCATATCATATCACTTTATTTATGAGATTATCTATGAATCTATAATAAGTAATTAAGTATGATCATTATAAATTTATGAATCATAAATCATAATTATCAAATTTATCATAATTCATAATTACCTACTAATAATACTAATATTATATGATCATATAATCTAAGTATTATCATATGATAGTATATTTAACATATTAACATAATCTAACAATCCGTATGTAATGATTATGAAATATTTAATGATAATACTTATAACATATAATAAAGTGATTGCATATTTTATATTTACATGTCATAAGGTAGTATGGTACAATGTTATATTATTATATGATCATATAGTCTTATAAATTATAATCCTATTGTATTACATAAATAATTTGATTAAATATCTGGATTGTCATTATACCATATGAGTCATATGACTAACAATTAATTATTGATATTATTCACTTTTACTATTTTATATACATATGACCAATTAATATATATTGATTAATAACTATTGTTATTTGTTATTTAATTTATGCTTACATAATACACATAGTATATTATTCATTAATATATATATATACACACACACGAGTCGAGCCTTAATAAACGAGTCGATCCTTATACGAGCGGGTTCACGAGCTTTAGTCGAGTCGATCCGAGTTTATACGAGTTTGCATCGTTTAATAATCGAGTTTGATTTTCGTGTTCACGAGTAGCTCATTTAATAATCGATTCGAGCACGAGTCGAGTTTATTCGAGCCGATCTCGAGTAAGCTCACGAGTAGCTCAGCTCGTTTACACCCCTACCCATGACATACCTACTAAACAAGCCTTGCACTCTCGTAACGAGTTTAAGAATGATGAACCTCCAACTATACGTTTCATTGCCCTTTGCTCCTATTAAGGACGACAATAGACTAAATGATGGTGTGATCATTGATATGATCCACTTTCGTTACCTGGTGGCTTTCTTAGTCAAGATCACAAAGATTAGGCTTGTTGAGCTTCCTGATGACTTTATTTACTTCTTTTCTAGACCTTTTGCATGTTGTTTAAATGTGAAAAGTAGAAAAGAATCATGTTTCTTTTAGTTTTATCATCTTTTTTTTTTTTTTTTTATGGCCAAGATATGATTAATTTTAGCAGGCCGTAGTCGATTATTGGAAGAAAGATGAAGGTTACTTTGATTGGAGAATCGGTCTGTGGAGTTAAGTATATGACCTAGATAAAAGGGATACAAATATCAGTAAAAAGCCACGTTAAGGCCAGTGATCAATGCAATTGATTTTTTTTTAGTATATTTTATAAGAAAATTTCTTAAGCAATTGACCAACGCTCCCATTAAGATCTCAACAAGAGCTCATCAAAATTGAGATCTCAAAAAAACAAGAAATGATATAAATAGAGTAATGCTATACACACACCCACTTCTCCATACCCTTAGGTGGCTTTTAAGACCACCATTTTATTATTAATCCAATGGTGGTCTTAAAAGCCACGGGTGTGGAGAAGTGTGTGTGTGTGTGTACCATTACTCATATAAATATATATCTTATACATCTCATTTTCAAATCCATTATTGGATTTATGGGACTCATCTTGGGTCCCACAAATTCAATAGTGAATTTGAATTTTTGTTGTATGGAGATGCGGAATCCAGTTTAGGTGCTGTAGTTTAAAACTACAACACCGTGCTGTAAAAAACATAAATGGCTGAGATTTTATCAAGGCTTTGGCCTTTACCTCTCCCCCTTTCTCTTCTTCTCTCTCTTTGTTCTTCTCGCCGGATAATCTCTCGACGAAATCTCTATCGGGTCTCGCTGGAAAACCTCTCTCTCAGCGGAATCACTCTCGCCAGAAAATCTCTCTCTACCGAATCTCGCCAGTAACACTGTTGACAGAATTTTTTGCCCTAAGAAATGCATAACAAATGAGTCAAGAAGACCAACTCTAACTGATTGGTTCAAATGTGGAGAACTTGTACACTTCTCCAACAAATTTCATTCATATTCATGGGGACAATTGATTACAGTCTAAAGGCTTTGAATTGTAGAGAAAGATTGGTGTCATCAAGCTCAGAGGTGGATTTAGTGCTGGATTCACGCCTCCTCCACATTAAGACTTTATGTTTCTTTTTCTTAGAAGGGTCCATCCAGCTACCATTCAGACATCTCAAAAAAATCAACTACAAGAACAACCCAAATCAAGCCCATCAACCGGAATCTAAGCAAACTCAATGAAACCCAAATTGAAACTCCAATACCCATTCGGTGTGGAGTTTGAACAATGAACAAAACCAGCCTAATCGATTAAGAACCGAAATACCCAAATTTCATCTTCAATCAACCCAAGAAATTCAAGACTCAAGAGCTAGAGAGGAAGAGGATCTACTTGAAGAAACCCATTGGCTTCAACCGGTCACTCTCTCTCTTTCTCGGTCCAGCCGATGAAGGACGGTCGGCCGGCCGAAGAGAGAAAAAGAGAGAGAGGTGAGAGATTCTCTCTTTTCCAGTGATGCTTCACAAATAGAGAGAGAGAGAGAGAGAGAGAGGAGATGGAAAACAGAAATGTTAACTCTCTTTTTTTTTCTTTTTTTTTAAAGACGTTTGGTTTTTAAAAAAAGCCTTGATTAAATCTCAACCATTTATTTTTTTTACAGCACGACTACAGCACCTAAGCCGGATCCGAAGATGTGTAGGGAATGTATGCAATGGCGTAGCCACGTTAAGGCTAGCAGGGGTCATGGTCCCTGCAATTGGTTTTAAAACAATTATTTTATAAGAAAAATTGTTAAGTAATTTATCTACACCCCACACACGGTTCCTTATTGGATTTTTTTTTTATTAGCCGCGTAGGGTAGGTATGTAAACTTATAGTGTCATGTTCTTTTTAGAATAAAAAAAGTATTGTAGGTTATAATATATTTAGTTTAATTATTGCTTACGATGATTTTAACTATCTTTATATGAAGATTTATAAATAATATGATTTTATAATGATTATTCTGCTCCTATCTAATAAATGTATTATATTGATTAATATAATAGGAGATTCAAGAGTAGACTGGCGTCATCAAGCTATTGAAGTGCTGGATCCATGTATTCATGAACACACAACCAGTACGTGAAGCATGATTTTTACTTTTAATTTTTCAATTAAATTAATGATACAATATTTTCTGCTAATTTGTGTTGGAAAAGTGAAAAATGATGTTACATTGAGTTTTTTAGTCTTGTCTTTTGAGGTTTAGTAGATTTTGTTGAAAAAGTATCAAATTAATTGGAAAATTTGATTCAACACTAGACTAAAAAGAAAAAGAAACCAAAAATTAACGGACTCATTATTTTTTATTAAAATTTCACAAACAATAAAATATGGCATTTTAATTGTATTTCTATTTTTTAAAAATTAATTATATATTTTTTTAATCGTTGATTGTTGTTAGGCCATAGTTGCTGCCGAGGTATTTGCAGCAGTACTGAAAATTAAAGATAGTAAACTTCTAAAGACTTTATCTGCCCAATACCTAGTAGACTATTGTTGTCCTAAAGAACGAAAAATGTATGAATATAATGTTGATAAGGCTCTTCTCTACATCAAAAAGAAGAGAATCGGTGAAGAATAATTTTATGGCTACCTTACAAGAAAAAAAAAGGAAGTAGAGAAAAAAAAAACAACAAGGCAGGATTAAGAAATAAAACTTGTCTCTTTTTCTTTTTCTTTTTCTTTTTGCTTTTTTTTTTTTAATTATTCGAATGTTTATTCAGAAGATAATGTCGATATTTAGGGGCAGATTCAAGATAAAAGATTACAAAGATGAAGAAGGAATTAATGAATAAATTAAAAATAACTAGTTTACGGTTATATGATGATTTGAAACGACTTTCACATCTTGCGAGGGAAAGGCCAGCGGGGCCGGGGCCGTGGTACCTGAAATTGGTTTTTTTTTTTAAAATATATATATATATATATATATATATATATATATATATATATATATATATATATATATATTATAAGAAAATTTGTTAAATAATTGATACACGCCCCCACTAAAATCTCATTAAGAACTCGTTAAAATTGAGATCTCAACAAAACGAAAAATGATATAAATATATATCTTATACGTCTTATTTTTAAATTCACCATTGGATTTATGGGACCCACATTGGGTCCCACAAATTCCATGATAGATTTGAAAATTTGTTGTATGGAGATGTGTAGAAAATGTATCAGCAACCATGCAATGTCCCACACTATTCAAACCTATCATTTATCTTTATGATATACCTACTAAACAAGCCCTACATTCTCCTAATGAGTTTAAGAATGATGAACCTCCAACTATGCATTTCATTGCCTTTTGCTCTTATTAAGGATGACAATAGACTAAATGATGGCGTGATCATTGATATTGATGGTGTGATAATTGATATGGCCCACTTTTGTTACCTAGTGGTTTTCTTAGTCAAGACCACGAAGATTAGGTTTGTTGAGCTTCCTGACAACTTTATTTACTTCTTTTCTAGAATTTTTACATGTTGTTTAAATGTGAAAAATAGAAAAGAATCATGTTTCTTTCAGTTTTCTCATCCCATTTTTTTTATGGCCAAGATAGGATTAATTTTATGCAGATCGTGGTCAATTATCGGAAGAAAGACACATGTTACTTTGATTGGAGAATCGGTCGGTAGAATTTAGTATATGACCTAGATAAATGGGATATAAAGATCGGTAAGAACTCTCACTTCCTTTGCGTACTCCATTTCAACAACTTTAAAGCATGTTTTGAACCGTTGGAGTTATTTTACTGCCATTCCAAGATATATAAGGAATTTACACTATCATTATTCCGATTATGATTCACATAAGGTATTGTTTCGAATTTTGTCACGTACTGCATGTAAGAATCATATAAATGAACGGACAGGATAAGACGTACGTACTGCATCGCATGCAATATCCTATGTAATGCTCGCAATTTGAATGCGGTCTACCTCTCTTATATTAACACGTACGTACCCTTTCATTAATGAATTATTGAATTCCCTTCCCTATACGCCTTTTCTCCTTCACAATATATTGTCTTTTGCTTTCCCGTATTCTTTTTTTTACTCGTTACAATTCTTTTTCACGTTTACATGGTTCTGCAACTGCATATATATATTCTCTGGGACAAAAATAAAACAAAAATGAGAGATTTTTGTATTAAAAAAGCTGTAGCCTGTATCAAAAGAGAGCAGCAACGGGATGAGGACATTGACCTACTGTAGCCTGTAAAAGATTTTGCTCAGAGAAAAGACAACGCATGTGTTTGGTAAAGAGTTTTGAGAGAAAAAAGAACGAAGAAATTGATTGATGTAATATAAAAATTAAAGGAGTTTTGAATTTTTTCCAGAGAAAAGTGAATAAATTTGTTTGGTATTACGAAAAAGGGAGTTAGACTTTTTTTCGGAGAAATGAGAAAAAATGGTTGCGAAAAGAAAGAAAACTTTGACGAAATAATAAAAATGCACATTGTATCATTTTGCTCTTAACCATATATGGCATTGGCATAGAAATTTTTAATGCCCATCTGCATCAAATTGTTCTGAACCATCAAATTGGCATAGACATATATTGTTATTAAACACCTAAACAACTTTTCAGTAGTAAAGTTTTTTGGCAAAGCTCTATTACGTACCCATGGCAATCACATGCAGACATGGCCTTAATATCGTATTAGATGATCTCTTAGTATTTATCACTCATTTTAACTAAATATATATTCTAAGTATTTTTCAATTATTAAGGAGGAGTCTAAGTTCTTGAGTTGGAGGTTCAAAATTTCAAATAAACTTGAGAAAGAGTCCAAAGAGATTATTTGTTCTGATCGTTAGAGAATGGAAGAGGGGGGGGGGCCCTCTCGTGTGCTTGATGTTTGAGGCAAAAGTAAAACCCAAATGAGACGACAAAGTTAATCGCCGACTGTTTGCTTTCCAGTGGTGTATATAACTGTATATGCCCCCATCTTCACAGCCATTCCTTTTTAGCATCTCCTTCACAACAATGGTATCTGGATGAGACCACTTCCTAATAAGTGACAAAAGACTGCATGCTGTTCTACGAATTATTCTCTCTCACCAAACAAAAAATGAAATTATTCTCTCTCACCCTAACTTTTATTATTCAATTCTTTCTTTTGGGTCTATTCATAATATATGGTCCAGATATATGGATCAATTTTTTTTTTTATTTTTTTGAGGGTGTTGGGTACCTCATGCATATGTATTGAAGTGTGGAAAAAGATTAGGATTGCCTGTACCCGAATTGCAATATGTTCATTACGATTGTGAGATTCAACTGTCTGAATAGGTATTCGATCAGACAGCTCCAAAGATGTTTTGAGATGTGAATTATGTGAAAACCTCTCTTAAGAATTCCAATTGTAAAAAATTGTGATCCGTAAAAAAATCACAATAATGAGATTTATTTGTCTGAATAGGTATTCAGACAAGTTGAAACATGTTCCGAAATGTGGATTATGTGAAGACCTTTCTTTAGAATCTCAATTATAGAAAATTGTCATCGGTAAAAATAAAAAATAAAAAACCCCAATTAGTAGCTTTGAAAATATGAGAAGTTCGACCAATCAATTAGATGACCAATGCT
Organism: Alnus glutinosa; assembly: GCF_958979055.1. Taxonomy (NCBI): domain Eukaryota; kingdom Viridiplantae; phylum Streptophyta; class Magnoliopsida; order Fagales; family Betulaceae; genus Alnus; species Alnus glutinosa. The sequence continues at coordinate 10,069,022 of NC_084892.1, forward strand.
CTCAAATGGTCAATTAGTTTGACAGTTTAGTAGGTAAATAAAAAATTAAATATATTTTAGGAGTAATTCTATTTAGCAGGCTCGTGTATAATTACCACAGAATTAGGCAATTAGCTATTGAATTAGCACCCTTATCACGTCATCGAGTTGTATGGCACTTGTACATGAGTCTACTAAATAGTATTACTTGTATTTTAGAGCTGCGTAATTTTTTTAATAGATTGCTATACGACTATCATACAACTTGATGATATAACAATAAAAATTAACCATTGACACTTGCAAAAGAAAAAAAGATCAAAGATTAATTTTTACTAACATATCATTCTAATTCTAATTATATGAAATGCATATAATAATCTACTATGTACCACAAAGAATTTGAGGGTGTACGTTACTTTGATGGAGTTGGCATTGTTGTATGTGACTTGGAGGGTGTTGTTATAGCTACACGAAGTACTACAAAGAATTGTATGGTCGCTTCTGTGGTTGTTGAAGCTTTGGCAACTTTTTATGCTATAAAGCTATGTAATTTGATTGACTTTGTTGATATCATTCTGGAATGGGATGTTCTACAGATTGTAAATGCATTTAAAACAATAAGCAACAGCTGGAGCAAGTTTGGACACATTGCGGATGGAATCAAAGCTAGGTTGAGCCAAATGACATCTAAGAAAATCGAATATGTCAAACGGAATGCGAATTTAACCGCTCATACTATAATAAAAAAACTATTTTGTATGTCATAGATAGAGTTCAGGTTAAAAAAATCCTAAATTGTATATATCTGTAGTATTATTTCTAGAGAGCCCTATGCCCTTGCCCTCATGTGATTAAAGCTTATTCAATAAAAATTGATATTATTAAAATTAATAATTTACTTAAATAACATTTTCGTATACATCACCTATTCCAAATTGCTTTGCTCAAAAGGAGGACGGCGAAAATGACTTGGGTTTGAAATTCACGGGTAAAAGAAGGGTATTTTCAACACCCCACCCAATACTTTTTGTTTAGGTATATAGTATTCAATCAAATCACATCTCTTTAGAAATTCCAGCAGCATATTATATTTTATTATATTTTTCTTTTTCTATGAAAGGAAAAAGAGTATAATGGAAAAGAAAGGAGGGGGGGGGGGGGGGGGCTCAAACTTTTTGACTCTTTTGGACCCAACAAACGAAAAAGCATAGCACAAGATATAGGACCCCATTTTTTTGTGTTTGTGTGGGCTTTATGGCTCAATCAAAAGCCAACTTTGCACCGCCACAGCCTCACCAAATTTATCAAAAGAATCATTGATATTTTACCTATAAATGATGAAGAAAAATACATGGATCCCACCTTTGTTGGTATGTTTGTGGAAGACTAATGATTGGTCCAATAGCTCCAATCCCATACAATTATATCAATAAACAACCTCAAAACATTTTCCTTGTCAAGTTGTTGGATGCCCTACAGTTAGGATACAGCTTAGGTGTTTAGAATAATAATAATAATAAAAAGTTTTTTTTCTTTTTTCTTTTTCACATAACTTAAGCCAAATCCCCTCCGTCCGTTGTTCTCATAATAAAACATTGAAGGGAAAAGTCTACGTACTCCCTCGAACTACTACCCAATTGATTAAAAGGAAAAAAGAAAAAATAATAATTTTTAATTTTTTTAAATAAAACGAAAAATTTTATTTTTATTTAAAAGAAATGATTTTTTTTAATTAAAAAAAATGAAGAGTTTAATTTAAAAAAAAAAAATCAAATTTTCTTTAAAATATTAATTTTTCTTTTAATTTTAAAATTTGGCCACCCTTGGTTTTTTTGTATTTATTTTTTATTTTAGTTTTTAGTTTTTAGTTTTAGTTTTTTTTTAAAAAAAAAAATTATTATTAAGGGTATTTTCGTCATTAGGGGGATTATTGACAATTTTTTGTAATTTTAAGGGACATTGTCAATTGGGTAATAGTTTGATAGGGTATGTAGACTTTACCCAACATTAAAAGTGTTCAATAAAAAAAATCATGTAAACCCCATTGCATGTAAGTCACCAAACTTTTTTTTTTATAAGTATGCAGAAAACCAAGTAAATAAACTATGTAAGTCACCAATCTTTAACAAATGACATTTGATCTCTTTCGCGTACAAGTTACATTAATCATTTGTATTTTTTACAATGTTTGCTTTTTTTTTTTTTTTTTTTTTTAAGGTCTATTGTTGGGGGGTGCTCGCCCATTTTTCAATTTTCTGAACCCTGTAATCCTTTTCCAATTTGCTTAAAAAAAAAAAACAAAAAAGTTACACATTATTTGTTAATATCTAGGATTAAATGGAAAGAAAATGAAACACGTGAAGTGATGTGGAAGTTTTTTACTTGAATTTTCTAAATTACTCTTAAAAATTATTTAAATTAAAAAGTAAAACTAAAAAAGAAAGATGTCGGGATGGTTGGACCAGATTGATCACAAATGCACTAAGATTCATCTTTGAAAATTGATGTCTACCCAAATTTGAGATATGATACAAGTTGTACGACTCCAACAACTTTTTTTAAAATTAATCATTGGATATGTAGAATTTATATGTAGGAAAACAGATTTAATGATTAATTTTTTTTAAAAAAATTTATTAAAGTTCTAAAAAAAAAATTATACAACAATCATTTGACTTAGTATGGTGGTGTGTTAAACACAATTTTGGCTTTAATTTTCATAGGAAAATGCATATATTCTCAGGATAAAGAAGTTTTAGTTTTAGTGTGAACACGTACAATGATAAAGTCATAAAGAAGAAGTTAGTCTAATTTTCTAGTGGTGCTCTAATCTTTTACCATGAACATCCCCATAATTTATTTTCGTGTGAGTATGATTTTGATTGCTGCTTTTGAAAAGTTGAGCCATACGGAAAACTCCTAGAAACACGGATTTGATTCTTGACCACACCAAAACTTGGATTTCAGTCTAAAATGGCAATAAATAATTAATTTAATTGACAAGACTATAAATTGTGCATATGCAACGGACTTTAACCGATTTCTCCACCGACACAGCAACTATAATTACTTTTATAACCATATTATCAAATCAAGAAAAGATGTTCAGGAACTCCATTTCTTTTTTAAGATGTTTTAAAGATTGAGATTTTTTTTTTTTGTTAAAAAATAATAATCCAAAATACATTAACAAATATAATCATAATTTGTAAATTGGGATTTTTTAGATTTTGACATCTCCGCAATGCACCCGTTCATCTACCTCCGTATTGTACCGTTCATATCCTCCCGGCCACTAGTGCTATTTGCAGGTTGTATTTTTTGCTTTGAATAATAGTATTCTTTCTCTTTAGATATGCCATCATGGGTGATCTATGGGATGAAGGCTAGTCAGGTGTGAGGGATTATTTCTCACGGCCTTGATAGTTTGTTGTGAGAGGTTATCTCTCACAGCCGGTTTCTAGGATATTTAACTACCCTTGTCTTAGATCTAGTTTGCTCGGAGCAGATCTGCTCTTTAACTATTTTTGTACATGGGTTAGCGGAAGATGAAAGTCATAAATAATACTTTATTGTAAGAATTTTGTTTGTATCTATGACTTTGTAACCTCATAACATATGGCTATGATTTTGCAGAAATTTATGCTTTGTGATGTAAAAGCTTTATGCTCGTGATCTTTGATTAATAAAATACTCAGATATTTCTCTCAAAAAAAAAAAAGAAAAAAATAAAAAAAGAATAACCATTATAGTGTAATTAATAGTGCAATTAAGTATTTATTTATCTTCTCTGTAAGTTTTTTTTTTTTTTTTTTTAATCTTATATATCTTGCAAAAAAAAAAAAAATTGATTCAATCTTATAAAAGAAAATTTTGATAAATTAAATGTAAGAATTTATATACTATTAAATTAAAAGTAAAAATACCTGATTTATATATATATATATTTTTTTTTCATTCAAACCTCAAATAATATTGAGTTACCCGTGATGCTGGTCTAGATGGCATGGAATCCTCCAACCAACCAAATTAAATTAATAAAATAGCATTTAGCTCCATTTGATTGGAATTCATATATATAATCTTTTCTCTTTTGTTTTCTTTATAAATTTTGTAATATGAGAAGTTGGCCAACTTACATCATACACCTGGCTCAGTTGGAATAGTGTCGTGTTAAGAACGCATCCTAATTAATAAGGGCATCACAAATTGGTTAAGCATTTAAACTAGAGTGATGGTATTTAGTATATTGTATATCGCTACTAGACTGCTATAGAATTAGGATGACGTGTTAATGAATTTTTTTTTTTTTTTTCCGAGTGTTAATCTAATGGCTGATTTTCATTGTCAAATCATAAAGTTGTATAGCATACTTTAAAGTTGTATATAACAATCTATTAAATGGAATTGCTTTTTAAACTATCACGGTTGAGTTTTAGTTGAAGAAGTTGGTTTAAGTGTTGTAAAAAAAATTATAATAAATATATAATTGTAAGCATATATATATATATATGTAGTTTTTTTAACTGTCTAAATTTACTTTCACTTTATCTTTTTCATTAAAAAAAAAATGAAATTAAACGAAGTTGAAGCTGCATACCTAGCCCATTTTCAACTGTGAGGGGTACAAACATGTACTCGTTCAAAATTTTGACCAAAATACTTCGTACGAATTGATCGAACATGTAAGAAATGATATAAATATATCTCTTATACATCTTATTTTTTAAATTCATAATTAAATTTATGGGACCTACATTGGGCCTCACAAATTCAATTCTATATTTGAAATTTGGTTGTATTGAAACGTGTAAAGAATGTATGTGTATCATTTCTTTTTATTTATATATATGTATTTTCCTATTGGACTGCTTTGAGAAATCAAACCAATATTATCAAAGAAGAAAAATTATTAGATTAGCTTCAATTAATACAAATAATAAACTATCACAAGTCTTTAAGCATGATGGCATGCATTGACATATAAATGTCCAGTCTCATCTTTGTTTTGGACAAAGTTTTTTTCAATTTGAGTTTGTAAGAAATTCTTTTGACTCAAGTCTATTAACATCATATTTGTTCTTAGTACATACAATTCTCACGTGCATTTGTAATAGATGTCATCTAACTCATTTCACATGTATTTTAAACTAATTAATATTTATTAATCTTATTAAAAATACATGTGAGAATTACATCATCTAATTATAAGCAGTGACGGAATTAGAATGTAACAATAAGAGGGAGGATCGATGTATGTGTACTTGCAACCAGAGCTACTTTTTATAGAGGTCAAGGTTAAGCGATTTTGAGTTATTGAATGAGGAAAATTTTGGATATATGGAAAGCAACATTTATATATGGGAAGAATACTGATTAGGGAGAACATATGACATTTGGAAAGAACATAAAACAACTACCATGATTGCTATGTGCTTGCTGAAGCCTGAAGGTGTCTTGGTCCACATACGCCTTTTGTAGTATAGCTCCCAGAACACGTGGTATCGGTTGGTTGGTTAGTGTATTGGCCATGTGGACTCCCTTGCGTAGAACTGGTGGAGGGAGTGGATCCCCGGTAGCATACATGTTAGGAGCGTCTTAGGGATTAATGGGCTTTGAGCTGTGGTCTAAGGGCCCTCAAGCTAGGTATAGATTGGATCTAAAGCGGATAAAGGATCCGATAGTCGGCGCAGAGTCCTCCCTCCAAGTGGGTCTAACCCAAGGCCATTTGGGTCGGTGGCTAGGGCTAATCAAATACCCGAGAACCCGCCCCAACCCGCATGACCCGCCCTGCCCCGCCCCTAAAATCTCGGGTTTTAGTTTATTTGTTGCGGGTACGAGTCCAAAAACAATATACCCATGCAGGGCGGGGCGGGTTGTGGGTTGGGGTTTTTAAAAACCCCGGGGACCTGCCCCGACCCGCACAATTAAAAAAAAAAAAACAACAACAACAACGAAAATACCTAGGAGTGCCCTCCCCCCTTCACATTTTTTCCTTTCTTTTCTTTCTAAACCCTAGCGCCGTACCCCTTCACCTCTTCTTCTTCTTCTTTACGATTTTCGCCATGCTGCGTCTGCTCCAATGGATTATGGAATTATGGAAGTTGATAGGCCTCGCCGAGTCACCGATTTTGTGGGGATGTCATGAAGCTCCAGATCAGGGTTGATGAGGAGACCAGGAACAGTGGTAAGATCGTCGACGCTCGCTTCAAGAGACCTCGCCAAGTCGCCGATCCTGAGGTCAATGGCCCATCATCTCTCTTTTTGTGATTTGTTTGAATCTGGCTTTTGTGATTTTTTTGTTTGAATCTGATTTTATTTGAATCTGGTATTGTTTGAATCTGATTTTCTTGTTTGGCTCCTGAGAAAATCTAGCTTTGGTTTGGTTTGGTTTCTCATGTTTTTAGATCTAGGTATTAAACTGGCACAACCCGAACTCCTGCCCCGCATCACCCAGCTCCGCACGGATTCTTTCCATTTTGTGCGATTTTCGCAACCCCAGGGGGGGTGATGCCCCATGCTCCGCCCTACCGGTGGCAACCTACTGACTACTGGCCGGCCTTTCAGGTTGATTGGGATAGGACAGAGGGCTAATCAATCCATTGATAATCGGTCTACCAGAATAAATCAGAAGAAATTCCTCATTTTTAATTTTTTTTTAAAAATAAATAAATACCTTTATCTTTTATGTTAACCAATTCCATTTTATCTTCTTTTTTTTTTTTTTTTTTTTTTTGGTTCCCCCATATTTTTTGGTTATTGAACTGTGTTCGTCAAATTATAGCATTTAAGTTTCATAAATTAAATGAACCTAACCCTTCAAGTGGCTTCACCCTTTAGTTAGGTTAAACCTTTAAATATTCATTATTCATGACCAAACGCCATTTCTCATATTGCTAGAAATTAATTAAGCGGGTCAATTAAGGATTACGTTTGTGCATTAGATAAGACAGCCTCAGCTCAATACTAAAGAAACAATATTTTTGGGTTGACTATTCCAATCTATTAAGACGTGCATGCAATTTTATTTGAATAGACTAATTAATAAAAAATCATACGATATTCAAATTGGATCTTCCTAGGTTGAAGTGCCCACATTATCGGATCTCGTCTTTTAACTTCACATTTGCATCTTCCTTAAGTTCTATTCATCTCTATTTTATAGAGAAACCACATTTATTTCTTTCTAATTGTCATCTTTTATTTCTTTTTCTTTTTTTACTGTTGTTCAATATTTTATTTTCACAATTTAAAATGATAAAAATATATTTTATAACATAAAAAAATTAATAAAATTAAGTCATTTTTATCATTGTAAGTCATGAAAAAGGGACATTGTAATCTCAATGTTAAATTGGAGATAGATATTGCAAAAATTTAAAATTTGAAGGACATATTATAAAAATGATCATAACTAAAGATGGGTAAATGTAGTTTAACTCTTAATTTATTTTGGACAGAAATTTTTTACAAATTCGATCTCTAAAAGTTACTAAACATGTTTTTTTCTTCCTCATAGAATTAGTAAAAAAAAAAAATGTGTTTCTCATGTATTAAAAAAATAGGAAAAACTCCGATAAACCCCTCTAAATTGTCGCCGTTTTTGCAATTACCCTCTTAAACTTCAAAACTCTCAATTTAATGTATTCATCTTTTAATTATTTTCAATTTAACTCATCCGTTAATATTTTTTGTTAAACCTTGTTAAAATTTTTAAAATACCCTTATTTTTTTAAAAAAAAAAATGAAAGAAAAATATTCAAATATTCAGGTGCGAGTATTTTTACAAATTCAGTTAAATCCTAACCAACTTCTAAATTCTTGCAATTTCTTTTTTTCTAATATATATATATATATTGCGGTTAAGTCAAGTTTTCTCTAAAAAATACATATAATGTTTAGAGACTTAATTGAAAGAATTCATAATTAAAAAAAAAAAAAATGAAAATCCTAAACTCTAATCCTTCCCAACCGAGGCGGAGCTACGTTTAAGCTTAGAGTCTTTGGCATCCAGGAGTGAGACCAAAATATTTTGGTTCCAAACCTCTCACACGAAAAATCTTGATTCGGCCTCCGCTTGCCGGCCAACCATTAAATTCGGTGAGCAAAAGCTCCGATCATTTTCACCAAACAAATTAGTGTTCAAAATCAAAAAATAAAAATAAAAATAAAAAATCTGTATATGAACGTAATATTTTTGGATATTATTTTGACCCCCCCATTCATGTGCTGTACAAATTAGTGTTCAATTCTGCATTGCCTAAGGTCAATTGCGTAATTTTGACGTATAGCATATACACGTAAAGATGGGTGGGGTACAACTGTAGAAGAAGAATTCATGATCCCGGTGTTTCGGTTCGTGACTCACGGTCAATGATTCCCTCCCGCCCGTAATTTTCGCACAATAATTTGGGTACGTTCCTCCTTCCGGCCTCTATTTACAACACTGCCATTGAGTGTGATCACGATCTTTTTATTTTTATTTTATTCTTTTGTTGTGTATATATATTGGCCAAAGTTCATACTCATGATGCTGCTATATTTATTTATTTATTTATTTATTTTCTTTTCTTTTCTTTTTTCGCTTTTTATGATTTTAAGAAGTTCCAAAGGTCTTTACATGTGATGTGATCGAGGCGATAGACATTGGATTTACGAAAAGTCACTTTGTAGTCTGGCAAATGAAATTGAGTATATATATATATATACACGTGGCATTTGGGAATGAAAATATTTTATTTTCAAGAAATTGGGTACCAAAATTTGAAAATTTGAATCTTTTCAGCATCATGCTTGATGCTTTAGATATTTTAGTGACAACTAATGTTATATGATACATTTTTATTTCATAAATATCTTATAATGATGATGTGGCAGTCTCAACAAATCTTTAATTTTTTTTTTTTTTAATAATAAAATCTGATCCAAAGGTTGGTTTACATCAGCACTGTAAGATAAAAATAATTGGAGAAAAAACTTCACTTAACCCTCCTATGAATTGTCGACGTTTTTACAATTACCTCTCCAAACTTCAAAAATTCTAAATTTAATGTATCAAATTTTCAATTTTTTTACAATGTCACCCATCTCTTAGATTTTTCTGTTAAATCCTGTCTAAATTTCAAAAATACTTTTTTTTTTATAAATAATATATATATAATTCAAAGATTCTGGCATATTTTTTAAAATTCCTTTAAATCCTGAAAAACATTTAAATCCTTTTCAATTTTTTATTTTTCTTTTCCTAAAAAAATGGGGAGGTGTTTTTGGAATTTTGACACCCTTCCGTTAAGATTTAACGGATTGGTAAAAATGAAATAAATTGAAAGATTTATACACTAAATTTAGAGTTTTTAAAGTTTATGAAGGTAATTACAAATATGATAAAAATTTAACGGGAGTTAAATGAAGTTTTTCCAAATAATTTTTATTAATTACCGGGGAAAAGCTAACCGCATGAAAATGCATGAAGGATTGGGTGTGACTTGCAGAAAACTATAACAAGTACCAAGTAGCTATCTTTGAATATCATATGTCATTAATTAAAATATCTAACCTTTTTAATTGGTTTAATTTTTGTCCTTGGCCATTGATAATATCTAACTCCATGCTTTAGCTGCAGGGCCGGCTGATCGATCAAGTTGAGAGTTGGCATGCAAGTAATTATGAGAAACTTGATGAAACTCAACCAATTGGTTTAATGAAAATAATCAAGTTGAGAGTTAGCTGGATATTTTTTATTTTTTATTTTTTATTTTATTTTTTCTGTTTTTGGACTCCAGGGTAGCTTAAAGGATTAGACAGCTTAAGATAGTTGTTCAAGACTCCCAAGATATATATAAGACTTTCTAAAAAATAGTATTAAAAGTATCTTAAGAAATAAAGTTTCATAAAAAAGCATGTTAAGAAATTTAAAAAAAAAAAAAAAAAAAAAAAAACCCTTAAAAATTGTTATTTTTAATTAATGATAACATAAATAATTATTAATTTCTTTATAGAATGAAGTGTGATGAAAGGTGTGAGTAAAACACATAATTCTTTTATATAAAAGAGTGATTAAATCTTGTTCTAGTAATACGATTCATTGAATTTACAAAAGAGATAAAAGAGGAAAAGTCTAAAAAAAAAACTTTTTCTTGATTTTAGCGTCGCTCTCCGACTTTTGATCTTCTCTTGCTAGATGTCGATATTTTTAAGATAAGAATTTTCAGGATATTTTCCAGTTCATTTAAATCGAAAGAATCCAAATACGAGAGAGATATTTCTGTTGCCCGATGTAGTATATATCTTTTAGGGGTTTTATTTTTTTCTCAATCTTCATTTCAATGTTTTTAGAGTTAACTACGTACATTTATTTTTCTCTATCTATCATTTTTTTAAAAAAATTTCTTTTAATATTTCAATTTTTACAATGTTTTCCCTAACCTATAATTAAGGTTACAACGTCCCATTTAATAAAAATATTCACCCTAAAAAAAATACTTAATTTTTATATCATAATGAGTATTTTTATCGTTTTGGATAGACTAGAAAATATTGCAAAATTGAAACATTACCAAAAAAAAAAAAAAAAAAAAGATAATTAGGGAGAAATAAATGTAGTTTTGGTGTCTTATCATGCATGCATCATTTTTCATGATACAGACACGTTGCATTACACAATTTTTATTATCATTTTTTTTTTGTCGTCACCGATATGGAGATAGAATGATGCTAAAGACACATGTGGTGACCTGTATTTAGAGACGGACACTCACAGCCTGTTATTTTTATATGCTTTCTAGTTTCTCTCTCTCTCTCTCTTTTTTCTTTTTCTTTTTTGTTATAATGCTTTCTACTTTCTAGTTTCTACTCACAAATTCTTTCCACCTTACATTATATATTATAATTTGAACAGATATTTCAACAAAAAAAAAAATATATATATATATATTATTTATTTATTTTGGGAGGCCAATAAATTCAATTTTAGCTTAGGTGACATGCTATAATTTTCAATTAAAGTTTTGTTATCAATCTGACCGTCTCAGACTCTCAATCACCCCTAGGAGTTCTCAAAGTTCATTTAAAAAAAAAAAATCAAGAAAAAAAAAAAGTTATATGTTATCCTCCATTGTTTTTACCTTATTTTAGGGCCTATGTATTTAGAAATATCATTTTTCATGCTTTTTTATTATTAGTTTCACAATAAATATTAAATTAATAAAATTATAAATACTATTAAGAAAGTATTTAATATTTTAAAAAAATTATTTAATAAATACATTAAAAATTATATACAACGTTATTTTTTATTCTCTTTTTTGTATATGTAAATACAAGGAGAGTGCAAAGGACTAAGATCCACTGCAATTATATAATTGTGAGGCATATAATTGTGAGGCGGGGAGACAGTTTTAGACAAATAAATCTCATATAAATTATTTACTTAGCAATTTAAACAAATAATTCTCGTGAATTCTGGTCCAATCCTATCATCCTATAAACCCTCTCTTTTAAACTTTTTGAATTTTATTATAAAATTCAGACAATTTAATTTAGAATGGAAAAGCAAAGCGGGAAAATAGGTCTCCCTTTATATATTCCATAGTGTCAGAGGAAAAATCTAGAAGCAGGTGTGGATGTATCTAATCCAGTCAATCTTGTGGGTGACTTAATTATTACTAATGCTGCTCTGTAGTGGAATAATTATAGTAATTATTAATTAAGTCAAAAAATTAAACTAAAGTGGTATAATTATAGTTCTTAATTAAGTCAAAAAAAAAATTAAACTAAACTAAACTGATTAACAAACTAAAAGAAGAGAAACGATTCGCCCATGAATCCCACCAGTCCCCTACCCATCTAAAAGACAAAAATACCCTTTTTTTGTCCTTGAACAGAAGATCACAGGGGGGGGGGGGGGGGGAGAGAGAGAGAGAGAGAAAGGGGAGTGTGGTACGTGGCAAGCCACTTCCCAGAATCTGGATTAGACACATAAAGACAAGACGTAAATTACTGGATTTTTCTCCAATTACCCATTTATTTATGGCCTGAATTTTCCACATTTTTTTTTTCATCTACACTGTTCGAAAGTTTCTCATATTGCTGTTTAACGTAGTCATCAAGCTTGGGGTTATGTTTTGGTTTTGCTTTTTGCAATTTGTATGTAATAATTTCTTTTTTGTTAGCTACTGGGAGTGAGTTTCACCTCTCTCTATCACTATTTGCATGCTCCAAGTAGTCTCTGAATTCCGTGTTGCCGTGCAAGATTTTTCAGATGGGTGATCTTGAAAACCGCCATTAATCCTCAAAATGAAGCTTCTTTCTTAGTTTTTTGTTTTTTTTTTTTTGGGGGGGGTCTCATGTTGAAGCTTGGTGCGCCAACACAGATCTGCCATGGAACCCCATCACCAAAACTTTGTCTTTGCACTCCTTCTCTCGCTCCTCGCGGTGGGATTTAGTGCCACCGACCCCAATGACGTTGCAATTCTCAACCTGTTCAAGAAAAATTTGAAGAACCCAGAGCTCCTCAAGTGGCCGGAGAACGATGCTGACCCATGTGGGTCTAAGTGGCCGCATGTGTATTGCAACGGTAACGACAGGGTCAGCCAGATTCAGGTCCAAAATATGGGATTGATTGGCCCTCTGCCGCAGAACCTCAACCAGCTCTCCATGCTCACAGACCTTGGCCTCCAAAAGAACCAGTTCACCGGAACCTTACCGTCTTTCAGTGGCTTAACCAATCTGAAAAATGCTTACTTGGACTTCAACGAATTTGATACCATCCCGGGAGATTTCTTTGATGGGCTTGTGAGTCTGGAGGTCTTGGCATTGGATTACATCAATTTGAATGCCAGCACTGGGTGGATGTTCCCTACTCAGTTGCAGAACTCACCCCAGTTGAGAAATCTCTCTTGCATGAGTTGCAATTTGGTGGGTCCGTTGCCAAGTTTTCTGGGGAAGCTTTCTTCTCTATCAAACTTGAAACTTTCTGGGAACAATTTGACCGGCGAGATTCCGGCGAGTTTTAACGGCGCGATTTTGCAGATTCTTTGGTTGAATAACCAGAAAAGAGAAGGGTTGACGGGTCCAATCGACGTGGTGACGACGATGTCATCGCTTACTAGTCTCTGGCTCCATGGCAACCAGTTCACAGGGGAGATTCCGGAGAGCATTGGGAATTTGACTCAACTCAGGGATCTCAATCTGAACGGTAACCAACTTGTTGGATTAATTCCTAATAGCTTAGCTGATATGACATTGGTTAATTTAGATTTGAGCAATAACAGGCTGATGGGTCCGATACCGAAATTCAAAGCCAATTCTTCGGTTTATAAGTCCAATGCATTTTGTCAAACGACTGAGGGGGTTCTTTGTTCCCCGGAGGTAATGGCACTTTTAGAGTTCCTTGGTGGAATAAATTACCCTTCAAAGCTTGTTTCTTCATGGTCTGGTAATGACCCTTGTGGAGGGTCTTGGCTGGGACTGACTTGCAGTACTGGCAAAGAGGTTGATATCATAAACATGCCTAGCTTTTATCTCAATGGTTCCTTGAGTCCTGCAGTTGCAAAATTAGGTTCTCTTACTGAAATTAGGCTTCAGAATAATAATTTGAGAGGTCCGGTTCCCCAAAACTGGACTAGCTTGAAATCTTTGACGATGTTGGACCTAAGTGGGAACAATATTTCCCCTCCATTGCCAAAATTCAGCAGCACTGTGCACCTTTCCATTGATAGCAACCCCCTATTGAATGGGAATCAGTCTCAGGAAACCACCCCGACCGGAAACAGTCCACCAGAAAACGGTCCTCCGTCTACCAGTTCTCAATCCCCACCCCAAAACCCCTCTTCCCCAACAACAGGCTCGAGTTCTAATGGCAATGATGCTTCTAGTAAAAGTTCGAAGAGGTCAAAATTGGTTTCGGTTGTGGCCCCTGTTGCAAGTGTTGCAGTTGTTGCTTTACTGATCATACCTCTATCTGTCTACTATTGTAAGAAGAGAAAAGACACCTCCGAGGCTCCTCATTCAGTTGTAATTCATCCAAGAGATCCGTCTGATTCAGATAACACGGTCAAGATTGTTGTTGCCAATAATACCAATGGGAGCACTTCTACAATTACAGGGAGTGGTTCTGGAAGTAGACACAGCAGTGGGACTCATGTCATTGAAGCTGGAAATCTGGTCATATCAGTTCAAGTTCTTCGAAATGTTACAAAAAATTTTGCCCCTGAGAATGAACTTGGCCACGGTGGCTTTGGGGTAGTTTATAAGGGAGAATTGGATGATGGTACAAAAATAGCAGTGAAAAGAATGGAGGCTGGTGTCATTACTAACAAAGCCTTGGATGAATTCCAGTCTGAAATTGCAGTACTCTCAAAGGTCCGGCACCGTCATTTGGTATCTCTTTTGGGTTATTCTATTGGAGACAACGAGAGAATTCTTGTATATGAGTATATGCCTCAAGGGGCTCTGAGCAGGCATTTATTCCACTGGAAGAGCTTTAAACTGGAGCCTCTCTCTTGGAAGAGGAGGCTAAATATTGCCTTGGATGTTGCCAGGGGGATGGAGTATCTCCATAGTCTGGCTCACCAGAGCTTCATACACAGAGATCTTAAATCTTCAAACATCTTACTTGGGGATGATTTTAGAGCAAAAGTTTCAGATTTTGGATTAGTGAAGCTTGCTCCTGATGGGGAGAAATCCGTGGTGACGAGGCTTGCTGGGACTTTTGGATACTTAGCACCAGAATATGCAGGTAAACATTTAAACTAGTTGCTTTCCAATCTGTTACATTTGAAATTGATATGAATAGGAAGGCATTAACATTCTCTCTTTGTTTACTATTTAATATATGAAGGGATTGCATGGTTTATAGAAACTACTTTACCTCTTTTAAGACTAACGAATTTCTAACTGGCACTCAATAGGATAAAGATTGACGTTGTTGACCCCTTGTAGGATCAAAAGGCTTTATTGCATTGAGTTTATGGCAGAAATAAGCAAAATGCTTGCAAAAATCAATTTGGATTCAAACATCTTTTAGACATATTATTAGAGTATCTGCCATATGCTTTTAATATATAGAGTGGATTTTGAAGTTTATTTCACATTTCTTATTGCTTTCAAACCATTCTAGTTATTTGTTTCAATGTTGATCATTTACTGAGCCTTTTGGAAACTTTTGTAAGTTTCAAAAAGAATTTTGAAATGTTAAGTTTCATTTCAATTTTGAGCCGAACAAAAATTTGGTGCCCAAACCAGAAAAGAAATCTTGATAAACAAATTATAAAGCACCTGCAATTTATTCTAAAGGTATAAAACATCTGTTTGACAAGAAGTCACCTAACCTACTAGCCAACCCAGGTAGATGACATAAAATGTTCCTTGTGTCTGCTATATGCTTGAATGACTATGCAATTTCAATGTTAGTGCATGCAAATATCCAGCTAACTCCAACTTTGGTGGCTTGATTGATCCAGTGACAGGGAAAATCACAACCAAAGTTGATGTCTTCAGTTTTGGGGTTGTGCTAATGGAGCTATTGACTGGGTTGATGGCACTTGATGAGGACAGGCCTGAGGAGAGCCAGTACTTAGCCGCATGGTTCTGGAAAATAAAATCAGATAAGGAAAAACTGATGGCAGCCATTGACCCAGCCCTTGATGTAAAAGAAGAAACATTTGAAAGCATCTCCATAATTTCTGATCTAGCTGGGCACTGCACTGCAAGAGAGCCCAACCAACGGCCAGATATGGGCCATGCCGTGAATGTATTGTCCCCACTTGTGGAGAAATGGAAACCTTTTGATGATGACACCGAGGAGTATTCCGGCATTGATTACAGCCTTCCTCTAAACCAGATGGTGAAGGGTTGGCAGGAAGGAAAGGACTTAAGCTATATGGCTTTAGAAGATAGCAAGGATAGTATCCCAGCAAGGCCAATCGGATTTGCAGAGTCTTTCACTTCTGCTGATGGTCGGTAAAAGAGGTACTTTATTTCTTTTCTTAAACTTGTTATTTTGATAGGTGTAGATAGCATGTTGTGTTCTTTCTGTTTGGAAATTCAGTGTCAATATGTTTTAGTGCATTGTTGGATTATGGTGGGTAAAGTTGGAGATTTCAGATGCTTGAGATCTCATGTGTCGGCTTTGAATTTTCTACTGTGAGATTTTACGTGCCAATGTTGATGTAGATAGAGGATGATGATTGAGAAATGTTTGACAATTATATCTTGATTTCTACTTCTAAGATCTTTATTCGTGAGTTGCATAAAAATGCCAGTGTTTAAAATCAACAATTTCCTATCAGCTTAAGCTTTTGGGATCAGTTGTGATTTAACAATAGCATCCGAGCAAATGTCTTGATTTCGAACCTTGACTATGTGTTGGACTTAACTTACTAAGGGGAAGTTTAAGCCCACACATGAAGGGGAGTTCTAAAGTATTTGATTAAATGATTAAATTTAATTTTTTCTATCAGTTTAAACTTTTTGGATAAGTGTTGAATTATGGTATCAGAGCCAAGGTCCTTAGATTGGAGCACCTTATCTCTGTCATTCATCTCTTATATCAATTAAATATTTCAACATATTGGAATTCACTTATTAAATAATAAGTGTTAGAATATTAATTAAATGATTAAAATCAAGCTTTTGGGATCGATGATGATTTAACATTGTTATTTCCACACAATGCTCATATCAACAAAGCATCAAGAATTCTCTTTGGAATTTGCATGCCTTTGGATGAGCATATAAATTAGATTGACATCGTCCTTGGATGCATGGAAAATCGATTCTTTACCTCATAAGGTGCAATGTCTGAAGAAATATCCTATCACCTGTTTCTTTTCCCCATAATTTCTGCTACCTTTTCCTCGTGAACCGCTTGGAATTGAAATCTGGCCAAAAACTGCTCCTCAAGTCAAGCTTGACAGTTACTCGCAGGGAGTGAGCCTGAAACTTTAGCTGCCAAATTGTTTCGGTTTGAAACAAACATGACGTACAAAGAAAAAAAAAATAAATAAATAAAATTTGCATCAGGTTTTGTTTGGTAAAAGTGGAGAAAAGCTTCTGGTGCCCCTTTTCAAGTCCAAATGCCGACCAGTATCCATTAAACTCACCAGAAACTAGCTACTACATTCAGGTTAGTAGTTTTGGTTGGTTAGTCTCATGGATGAAAAACCCAACATTCTTAAATGTAGCAGGTCCATTCCAGCCAGCAGAGATAGTCAGAGAGAGAGAGAGAGAGAGAAATATTTATTCCGTTCAGCTTTTGTCTTGTTGTCACTTGTCCCATTATGAACTCTATTCAATGTCAACCTGTTGATGTTGATGGAAAGCAAGAAAATAGGGATAGAATTCGGACAGCATATATTAGAAAGTTTTTATGGGGCTTTTTTAGTAGTCTAATAAAGATTTTTTTTTTTTTTTTTTTGGGACAGATAAGCTTTATAAGGATTATTGTGCAATTATTGTTTAAATTGCTAACGATTTGGACAGAAAATTACTAAAAATAGGTATAAAATATGATTAGTCTTCTTTCAACTCTCCACACTTTGGTTTTTAGTTTTTTTGGTTGGAGAATAGAAAGGAGCTAAATCTCAATCTTTTTCAAGAGATGGAGCCCGCCAAGAGTATTATTCCGCGTGAGTGGGGGGCCAGTCTGAGATGATGCAAAATAGAAGCCACGTGGGTCCTGTTGAGCAACGTGCGAGTCATTTTCAGTGATTATCAGCGGCACAACCTACCGACCAATCCACACAACGCAACTGATTTCCGT
Source organism: Alnus glutinosa (assembly GCF_958979055.1). Taxonomy (NCBI): domain Eukaryota; kingdom Viridiplantae; phylum Streptophyta; class Magnoliopsida; order Fagales; family Betulaceae; genus Alnus; species Alnus glutinosa. Next base: position 10,086,765 of record NC_084892.1, read on the forward strand.
GACCGACATAGTGACATGTGAATTTTGCTTTCTTTTCTTTTTTTTTTCTTTTTTTTTTTTGGCTGATTCATGCTTCACACCTACGTCACTACTCACTCTCTCCATTTTTCTATTTTTGAGAGCCTGCAATTTATCTGGGTCGGTTTGGTCGCATTGGGAAAATTGCATTAATTTTTTTTTCTTAATTTCTAGGGCTTTTCTCTCTCTCTCTCTCTCTCTCTCTGATCTAACCTATGTGATGAGGATATTGAATTTTTGCCATGTTTTCTGTGTGCTTAATCACAAAGGACGCTTCTTTAATAATCGGGCACAAAGGGGGCGTTGCTAGGATTTTCCTTTTGAGGAATGCTATGGACCTATGATTTATGGCCATGTTTGGTAAGCGACGTTACAGCCCTCAATCGTGCGTCCAGGTCCCACGTCTGCCAAAACTGCTTCAACATTTTCAGTCGGTCACAATTGCTTCAGCCTTCTCATTTACTAAGCCACATTCACTGCAACGGCCAACAAAATTATCCCCATTTTGCCTCTCATTTCAAAAACGCACAACTTCTCTTTTCTACAGTATCCCTTTAGCCACGAACAAAACTCCCCTTTTTCCATTTTTCAAACATTCCTCTTGCAGATTCGTCATGATATCAGAATTCAACAGATAATTCTAGCAAAGATGAGAAATTTCTTTAAATTCAAGAGAGAATGGGTATGTGTCAATGAAGAGTGCAATCGGTGTGGAATTGAAGGGATCTAGAGAGGGTGGAACCAGCAACGCCTCCAATGCTTGACGACCAACTTCCTCCTCGCCGCTTCCAATTCTTGCGTCTTCATCTTTTGCTGTGTCTTCTGGATCACAGGATTTAGAGCATTACATTAAGGTTCCGAATTGAGAGAGAGAGAGAGAGAGAGAGAGAGAGAGGAATTGTCAACGTGAAAATGTGTAAAGGGGAGTTTTGTTCGTGGAATAGTCAACGTGAAAATGTGTAAAGGAGAGTTTTTGAAATGAAGGGCAAAATGGGGATAATTTTGCTAGCCGTTGCAGTAAACGTGGCTTAGTAAATGAGAAGGCTGAAGCAGTTTTGGCATACGTGGGACTCGGACACATGCTTGAGGGCTATAATGTTGCTTACCAAACATGGCCTATATCTCCATCTCACTCTCATTTTCTTAGATTAACGTGACAGTGCTCATTAGCTTTTGAATCGGTCATTATTAAAAAATATATATATATATATGAACCATTCATGACTAGCTCAATAACCGCTCACTTCATACAAAAGTTACATGTAAACCACCGCTTCCCAAAATCCCTCTTAAGTCTTAAGTGCAACTAATGCATAGGAGAGTTGATACACAGGACAGTTTACCGTCCCCCAGCATCCCTTTTTTACTAAAAAAACAAGTTTTAATGCAAAAATATCATTTGATGTCATGTGATATCAAATGACATTTTTGCATTAAAACTTGTTTTTTAATACAAAAGGTCTGGTGGGGGGATGGTTTCATCATTTCCGAATGCGTAGTGACCCATTTCAATGAACCATTGTAAAGCCATTTTTCCAACACCGAAGAAAATTAACAATTTTTTTTTTTTTTCAAAAAAAGAACTTCCCACTAAAATACACATTCTTCAGAGTCTTGTGACAAGACCCACGCCGCTGCAGTAGGTCACATGACATGGTTGTGTGTCTTGGCTACAATGGGTTAAATTTTTTTATGAAATAATTGCACCAGTTCTAATTACAAATCACTCCTTATGGTAACAAAATTAAATAGGAGATCCCTCTGGCAAACTATAATAATAAATAAGTACTTAAATATATTTTCCGTCAGCTATTTTAACAGTTACCGTTACTCCGCCACTTCAGAACCAATCAGAGGCCGACATGTGTAATTTTAAAAAAAAAAATAAAAAATTAACACAAATTTTTGATTAACACAAAAAGGGATACATCGCAATTTCCTGACAATTTGGGAAGGCATTGCTTCAATTTAAAGTTTGTAAAGGAAATAAGAAATTGCACATGGTAGTTGGAAGGTCTGTATACTTTTTCCGAATTTTTTTTCTTCCTCTCTACGTTCACGTTATGGTGTCTTGGCCTGACGATGACTTGTAGTCACACGAAGCGGCCATCAAGAGAGAGAGAGAGAGCAAACAGCTCATTATTTGAATAGGGGGTGGAGGAATAACAGATCATCTTTATAATAAGTTAAAAAGGATAAATTTTGAAACCTCCAAGCGCTGGATTAGTTTATCCCAGTGAAGACAAAATCACCTGCAAACAGCTAGAGAGACCTTGTCATAAATTTTTCCTTATGTCTTACGGTAGAAGCAACTTTAACAAGGAGTTCAATGAAAACTGATAACAAATTCATTGTCGCATCAGTGGTTGCCTATGCTACATACAGTTGTTGCTATTAAATCTATTATGCGAGGATAGCATGTAAACACCTACATCTATTCCACCCTAAAAAAAAAATATTACACTTTACAATCTACTGGATTTTGTCATTCTCTTACTAGATTAAACAAAACTTGAACCACAGTTTAGAAAAACAAAAGAATGCGATGAAAATTGCAACATTCAAATAGCAGTTGGGGATTATAATACATCTGAAAGTGTCATGGACTTTAACATTCACATCCGGCACAGCTGTCTAGAAACAAGATCTATATGCAGCAGCCCATTGGCAACTTTCGGTGGCACAGCTGACGTTTCTCTGAGAACAGAATGCATGGATGTGATCATTAAAAAAAAAAAAAAAAAAAAAAACAAAGAAGGCACATGATGTATAAAGCATAAGGACAATAAAAATTTAAAAAAAAAAAAATTATATTAAAGGACCAAGACAGATAAGGTTAAGGGTGCTCGTAAAACACATATAGTGAGCACCCTGAAATCTGAAATAATAAAGAGACAAAAATTAACAGCCTGTAGCAATCCATATAGAGCCTATTAATTATTATGGTGCATACATGCAGTGGCAGGACCAATTTGGAATCATATGACTGCAAAATTTTGCGGTGATCAGTATAGCAGGCTACATTAGACATGGTATCGACATAAATTATTGTGTATCAATCTATAGACACTATCTCAAGGAATTGCTGCAACTAAAATAGAAAAATATATATATATATACAAGGAATTGCTGCAACTAAAATAGAAAAATATATATAAATATGGCCACTTATATTTATGTAATTGTTTAATGTTGGTGCAATAGCAGAATTGTTTCAATCAATTACCAGAAGACTAATTTTCAAGGTACGTATACTTCCAGCTCCCAATAGAATTTTAACATAAACGTAATCAGACAAAACTGTGACTAGCTGGTCTACTAGTGCACTAAAAAACGAACAATCAAAACAGTAGCAGCAATAATAACATTTGTTCTACCCAAAGAAAAAAAGCTTCCATTGCGCTTTACACTAATTGACAATTTCATACAAGCTGACTTACAGAGAATATTCAACCTGTAGTTAGAAGGTGGAATGATTTATCAATTTTGATCATTCCATTTCCTCAGCTACAACGCCTTATGTAATTACGTACCTCAGTATATGCGACTACGCTTCCTCTGAAAAGCAACCAACATGATAAGCCTGGGCTAGATCGGAACTCGCTGAGGAATTGGGTTGGGTGGATGAAAATTTCAATGCAGAAAACTGCCGGTAAGGACGATAAACAGGAGGTAACAGCAAAGCGGATTTTCTGTCCATCAATAGAAGCCGTCCACACTTGCTGCACAAACAAAAACATAAAACTTAGGAACACCAATGCCACCAAACAAATCTGAAAAGTGGAAAACAGCCAAGCGCACCTGCAAACTTTCGTAAATAAAGTTTGATAGCTACAGATCCAGTCCTACAAAAACAAAAGCAGGAAGTTTAAAGTTTAAATATGTACCATGAGCATGTACATAAGAATGTAGTAGAAGATTTAATTTTCCCATTAAATCTGTAGGTACAATAGTGATGGTACCAGAAGAGAATGTAGAGCTGTTTCAGCTCGACTTCCAAGAAAATACTGCAGAGCCATAGCAGCATGCTCCTGCAATAGGACATAAGAAAAATAAGTAGGAAGGCTTAACCAATTGAATTAGGAGAAGGATAAAATAAACAACAAAGGCTGTTACCGTGATGCGTCTAAATACATGATACACTGAAAACCCTCTAGAATGTATGTAGCTGCCTCCCTGTTAAAGAATGTTAGAACGTAAATACATTGCAGCAAGGACAAATATAATTGTAATGCAATAAGGCTCAATAAATATAAAAAAAAGTTAAAATTAAAAGGAAAGCAGGCATACAAGCATCTATGATATGAAAGCTAGGGAACAATTAAAAGCTTCAAATTATAAGACAGAATAGATTCCAACATCCAAAAGGTTAAACATGTTGTGAAGCTGAGCACTACAGAGATTTGAAGGTAGTGTGAAGCTCAGCGCACTTTATATAGATATAAATACAAAAATGACCAAAACATAAAACCAACATCTAAAACCATTTTTTTTTTTTTTTAGTTTCTGTATAAGTATTAACTCCGCTTCTTCAAATCATGATCTCCAACCCTATGGATAAAACCTGGTAGAAGTCATAACAAGAAATCAAACTGAAAACGAGCAAAGCAGCCACCTCATGTGACAACTAATATTCATATGATATAACATAAACACATAGTATCATGGCAATCAGCAAACTTTCTACTGAAGACTCAAGTAGCAGGGGGGGCTTTAGAGAGAATCTGTGTCAACATCGATGACATGTTTGTTAAGGTACCCGAACCTCCTACTCAAACCCTAGCTTCAGCACCTCCATCACAAACCCTAGCCGCCACTCAAACCCTAGCTGCCGCACCTCATTCACAAACCCTAGAGCCGTCAGCCATGATTCAAGGGAGTTTTCCTAAACTAGACAATCGAATATCCTTACCATATCCCACCTACAACGGCTAGCACTCTCTCATTAATTCCAGACAAGCCAATGGCTATATTGCATATAAGGACATGATTCTCCGATCCTTATTTTTGTCTTTGTAAATATAGAATAGATCTTTTGTAATAGAACATGCCATATACACGGCAGCTTGTAACATCTATATATATCACATCAATACAAGACCTAAGCATCAAGTGCTTAAGGCATTTTACCCCAACTGTTCTTATAAACTTACATGGTATCAAAGCCTACCAATAGCCAACGCTCTCCCATGGCCAACACAAACACTACTGAAACCAATTTTCTGCCCAATGTCACTCAACTCGGCAGCAACATGGCTTGACAATTCCACCAACCAACCTCCATGGGAGACATTCTTAGGCTTTTCTAGATTTGAGGTGGGGGATGGGGCTAAGACCAAATTTTGACATTATTTGAGGTGTGGGGATACAGTTCTTAAAGAAGCTTTTCCTGTTTTATTTGGTATTGCTCATGCAAATGATGTTTCTGTTGCAGATAATTTGGAACTCTTGGGTGGTTCTAATCAGTGGAGCGTGAGCTTTTCTAGAGAGGCACATGACTAAAAAGTGGATGTCTTTGCTTCTTTTTTCCAGGTATTGCACTCAGTCAATGTAAGAAGAGGCCGTGAAGATAGGCTGTGGTGGGTCTGTTCCAAAAAAGGCTTCTTAAAGGTCGGGTCTTTCTTTAGCTCTCTGGCTTGCTCTGTAGGGAGTCACTTTCCTTGGAAGAGTGTGTGGCGGACTCAGGCTCCTACGAGAGTGGCTTATTTTGTGTGGTCGACGGCTCTAGGTAAGATCCTTACATTAGATAACCTCAGGAAGATGCATGTTATTTTGGTGGATAGATGTTGCATGTGCAAGCAAAATAGGAAATCGGTGGATCACCTTCTTCTTCACTGCGATGTGGCTTACGCTATGTGAAGTGCTCTCTTTAATCATTTTGGTTTGTCTTGGGTTATGCCTAGGAGAATCTTTGACTTGTTTGCTTGTTGGTGGACGTCTGGAAGGCTGCTACGATTTGGAAGATGGTGCCGACATGCTTTCTTTGGCGTGTTTGGAATGAAAGAAATAATAGGTGTTTCGAGGATTTGGTGAGGTCCTTAGAGGATAGTTTAGCTTGATTTTTTCATACTATGTATCTTTGGATGGTGGCTTTTGTGTCCCATTTGTCACATAGTTTTGGCGATTTTCTTGTTCATTTTTCGCTTTCTAGTAAGGTGATTTCTCTTGTACATTTCCAGTGTACTTAAAGGCACCTTACGCTTTTAATAAGACCAGTTTCTTACTTATCAAAAAATAAGCAACCATAACATCTTAGAAACACAAAGCACATGGACCATTAAGAGAGAAAAAGTACGAGAATTTTAGATAATAAAAAGGATGGTACATTTGATGACAAAACTAGGATCAATCTTTTTTGATAAGTAAAACTAGGATCAATCTTGATATTGAGATGAGTTATAACAAAGGATTTTGATCAATGCACTGAAAGACTCATGAGTGCACTCAAGAACACTTTAATTTGAACGGCTAAATTAGTACCTATGGTAAGGGCCTAAATCAAATGAATACCTTGGTTTCAAAAAATATCGCAAGTGGTACCTGTCGTAAACCTAAATTCCGACTTGCACCTTTCGTCCAAGTTCCATCCATTTTTTAATGGAGATCCACATCAATGTGCTTAAAAATGTGACATCTGTCGTTGATGAGTTTATAATATTATTTAAAAAAAAAAATCAATTCTTTTTTAAAAAAGAAAATAGTTGGGCAAAATGGGGGTGGCCGGCCACCCCCTATGGCCGGTCTAGGGGTGGCCAAACCACCCCCAAGGGGGTAGGGGATGCCAAAACCACCTCATGGCCTTTGGGGGTGGTTCGGCCACCCCCAAAAGGCTAAAAGGAATAAAATTATTTGGAAGGTTGGACCCTTGGAGGTGGTTCGGCCACCCCCAAGGGTCATGAGGCTGATTCAGCCACCCCCAGACCAACTGTAAGGGGGGGTGGCCAAGCCACCTGCATTTTGCATAACTGAGTTTTTATTTTTTTGTTTTTTTGTTTTTGTTTTCTTTTTAATTTTTAAATTATATTAAAAACTCATCTACAACATGTGTCACATTTTTAAGCGGGTTGTCGTGAATCTCAATTAAAAAAAAAAAAGAGGTGTATATCAGTATTTAGGTTTACAACAGGTATCATATGTGATACTTTTTGAAACCGAGGTAGCAATTTGATTTAGGCCCTTACCACATGTGCTAATTTGGCATATAACCCTAATTTGAAAACCAAGCATGAAAGCAACTAAAATCTTGGTCATACAGGAGCTCTGCTCGAGCTTGCTCAATCAACTTCAACAAACCCAAGATCACACTTCTACACTAGGCTAAGCTCAGTTCATTTGCATCACATCTGCGATTTTTACGTAACCTACAACATACTAATGAATCGGGGGGAACACAACATGTACTACTTAAGAATCTTCAAGTAAAGACAACATGTCACTTCACCATTTCACCCACAAATCTAACAATCTTCAAGTAAGAATTCATATACTACTTAAGAAAAATCAAAGCACTCATAGAATGTGATTGAAATTTACTAGCAATCTAGAAGGATTATCTTGAGTAAAGGAATAAAACAAACAAATCATATGGTTAATGAATAACATATGATATTAAGAAAATAAAATAAAATGCTTAATTTATCCTGGTAAACAAGATTACCTCATCTGGAGAAAAGAAAGCAACTGAGTCAGGGTCAATAGAACCAGCTGGATGCAGTGATACGATAGCTCTGAAGATGGAGGGAAAGAGCAACTCAATTACAGAAATTTTCTCTGTAGCAACAGCACTCAGAGATCCCGGTCTTAGTTTATTTGAACTGTGAAAATTATGCTCTTTAGATGTCCCCATGGAAGTCTCATTTGCTGAAGAGGGCAGTGAAGATGCTCTTTTCAACCAGTCCAATCGTTCGTAAGTGAAAATTTTTAAAGTTGGCACTTCTTTTTCCAGATGCATTAGAATATCTGATAGTGTCTTATAATCACTAAGCTCTTCTTGATGATTTCCTATCAGTACTTGAGGACCACAATGTTTCTTTGAAGCTGATTCAGTACTTTGACCATCTAATCCATCATCAAGGTGAGGAAAAAATCTTCTTTTCTGATCAGTGAAGGCCTTGAGAGCCAACCTGCAAAGATTTAAAAACATCACTAAAAAGCTTTCGAACCCAATATAATAATAACAGTGATAAACAGTAACCAGTTGGTGTATGACCATTGAAGCACTTGAACCCATAACATGTACTACCAACAGCAAGTAACAGGGGCAATTTATTGACTTCCATTGTGGAAGACTAGAAGGACCCTTCTATGTGCTAAGAAATGTATAGTAATCAGTTTAACACTAACAAGGGCTGCATCTTTAACGAGAAGATGACTAAAGATATAAATCCCTGTTACGTCCTCAAGCAACTATGTTAGTAAGACCAAAACCGGTATTGGTCAATATCTCAGACACTCCATAAAACAAACAAGCACTTGTCCCTATTCAGTCAATGTAAACAAGCTGAATCCTATCACATGTAATTTTTCAAAGTTTTTTTTGAAGTATTCAAAAACTTCAGTCCTTGTATCATCTTTGGAAACTGCTTCAACTAAGAATCAAGATTACAACTTAAACCATCTCTCCAAGGAAAAATAAAATCTTCTAGGTCATAGATTAGTTTGTACTAAGGGATGTATGAAGCTTATGTTCTGCGGTTCACCTTGAGGTAACACCCAAAAAGAACAGATGGATACAGGCCTTTAAATCTCATGTCTCAAAGTTAAAGGTGCTTATGAAACATTTGGTCTTAAGAATAAGCTAAATCAAAAGTAATGGCTTGAATACCTTTTCAATTGTTTTTATTAATTTTTCAAAGTCAATCAGAATGATTAACCAACATACGTTTCTCAAGAGCAAGTTTTTGCAAGCAAGTACTTGGTAGAGCCTGTGAGCAGCAGAGTAATGATCTCTTGATTTCTTCAGCAACTTCTAATTAGAGTCCCATATTTCATGAGCTATTGAAAAAATCTTACAAATTCTGGGATCCTTTTGCATTTAAATTATTCAGAAGTAAAAACTTTAAGGCTTTTTGCCAGTATAATGTTTGCATAAAAAAAGACCCAACATAAATAACATGTAGAATTTTAGTTGTTAATAGACAGAAGAAAAAGCACCACGTTTCTTTCTCAATTTCTTTACAGTATATTTCCATAAATCAAAACCAGCACTTAAGCTTTGCGATTAAGAAGTTGGCCTATCCCCACAAGGCCACAAGATGATAGATAATCCTATCTCTGCTCTCCTTTAAAAACTACTGCATTCAGAACAATTACCCTACATTATCTCCAAGTATTTCAACCATAAAGTTTTTGCATAGAGAACACTCGTTAACGCAGTTAATTCTTCAAAGTTTGGTCACAGGAAAACAATCTCAAAGTTATAATTCATGTACAATCCCCTCGCATTTTCTTAAACAACTATCAAATTTCACCTGCATTTAACTCTGGAGTCTTGCAATTCCAAGTAAGAGATCACTAGTCAATGGTGAAATGCCAAAAAAAAAAAAAAAAAACCTCATACACGTAGCTCTGGCAGAGCTGAAATGAAATCGGACCTTGTCCTATCGACCGCGGACGCACCGGCCTGGCCGGCAAGCTGGCGCTTCCAAGCGTATGCAACCACAGCGCCATCCGGACAGACCAACGGCATGTGCAGCCCCCACGAATTGCTTCGCGACCGAAGCGATTCATTCAGAACCCCAGACTCCTCTAGCTGCCTTCCTACCAAAACCAGCACGAACAGTCTCGACAAACTTTTACAACACAGTTAACAAAATTTACTAAACCCTAACCCTAGATAGCAAGATCGCGATTGTGAGTCGTACCGACAGAGCGGAGGTCTTGGAGGTGCTGGCGCATGGAAGCGTCCTCTTTGTGGAACAGGTGGAGGGGCTTGGTGCTCTGGTGCGGCTGGGCGGCGACGAAGAGGGCTTCGAGGAGGCGGTCGGCGCCAAGCCTGATGTCGGCAATGAGGCGCGCCGCGTCGCCTAGCCTGTCCATGGCCAGAGCCACCTGCTTTGGCGGCGCCTCCCCCGACTGCGCAGGATCCGGATTCGGATTTGCCGCCGCCTCCAGCTGATGTTGTTGCTGATGCTGTGGCTGTTGTGGCCGCATTGCTCGCAGGGCCGTAGTGTTCCGCACCGAAATGCTTCGACTTTTCGGTGCGCGTCTGTCTCGGCTAGTTGAGCTTTCGGGCTTGAGAAATGCTGCAGGCTACGTTTTGGGCCTACGGCAATGGTTTTTCTCCTTATTTTTATTTTTTATTATTTTTTTTTATTTTTTTTTTTTTGTAAATACTACTTTCATTCATCAAGAGCAGGTTACAAGCAATAAAACAGAATGGTGGGATACCCCAACAAAAATCCAAATCCGATACAGCCGTGCTTATCACAAGAAGAAAGGAATGGGTGTTTTTTCAATTTCAGAAAAACTAAAAATGTTTCGGCCCTATCAACCTTAGACAAAGCCAAGGATTTGTCCAAACAAGTTGGACTAAAAACCAAACCAGTGAAAAACAGGGGCATGACCCGTGCAAAGGCCTTCCACCCTGTCCAAAACAATCCTGATGAAAGGATTAGGCGGGCACTGATTTAGTAAAGGGAGCCCCTATGCAAGGGGAAGAGAAAAGTATACACAACTAATAACAGATCAAAAGCTCTAGAGAAGGGGTCTTCAAGAGAGACCAAAACTCAACCACAGAAATTATAAAGACAGAAAATAGTTAAAATATTACAAAAAACCATTGTTGCAGACCGGATGACAAGGTCATTGAAGGTGGAAATCTCGTTATTTGCACTCCTCTTTAAATTTCTTTTTTTGCTTTTTGCTCCACGAGGTTTAAAGACATTTTTTTTTTTTTTTTTGGTCCCATATGGTTCATTTTTGTGTCAAGTAATAAAAACTTTAACAAAAAAAAAAAAAAAAAAAGGACACCGCCAAATAGCACCCTGTTTGGGATGGAGGTAAATTTGGCCACCCCAGACCGGCCGGTATAGGGGTGGCCAAACCCACCCCATGGCCTTGGGGGTGGTTAGGCCATTCCCAATGACCAAACCCAAAACCTTCTCTCTTTTTTTCTTTTTCTTATTCTTTTTTTTTTTTTCTCTCTCTCTCTTTGTGGCCTTGTGGGGGTGGCCAAACCCACCCCAGGCCAAATGAGGGTGGTTTCAGCCACCTCCTTTTGCTCTTTGGGGGTGGCCGAACCACCCCCAAACCGGCCATTCAGCCACCTCTCATTTTTTTTTTTAAGTTTTTATTGTTTTCATTTTTTTTTTAATTAGGCATAGAACACGTGTCAGTTTCTTAGAAATGTAGACATGAACTTCCATCAATTTTTTTACAGAAGTTGGACGAAGGTACCATTTCCGTTTTTAATCATAAACGAGATATCATCTATGATATGAAATAAACTACAAGGAGCAAAAAATAAAGTCTTTAAACTACAGGAGGTCAAACATATTTAACCCTAAAAAAAAAAAAAAAAAAAAAAAGAAGGTCAACTTTGTTTCAAAACCATTACCTTTTTTCACTTTTTTCTCCAAAAATAAAATAAAATCTTATTTCACTTTTATATCACATCAATCACTTTTTATTATTTGTTACATGAGTGGTTTATAAACACGTAACAAGATAATTTCTTAGGTTTTGAGGGAACCTAGACCATTTAGATTTGTTAAAACGAACCTAAACTTTTTCAAATATAAGGTTTGAGATTAATTTTCGGGTTAAATACACATTTGGTCCCTGAATTTTGGAAATTTTATTTTTTAGTCCTTAAGTTTTAATTCGTATCACAGATGATACTTCAGTTTTGAGAAATGACCAAATTAGTACCTCAGTCAAGTTTTTCGTCCAAAAACTAACAACTCGTCACATGTCAACCTCTAACACGTGGCACTATATAAAAAAAAATTAAAAATTAAAAATCTTTAAAAATTAATTAAAAAATAAAATAATTAAAAAAATAAAAATAAAAAACAGGTTGGCCATGAGCCACACCCTTGTTTTTTTTTTTTTTTTTTTTTTCAATTTTTTCAATTTTTTAAATATTTTTAATTTTTAATTTTTTTATATAGTACCACGTGTCAACCCCGTATGTTAACAAGTGGTGGGCCGTTAGTTTTTAGACGAAAAACTTGACTGAGGTACTAATTTGGTCTTTTCTCAAAATTGAGGTATAATCTATGATGCGAATTAAAACTCAGGGACTAAAAACAAAGTTGTCAAAACTCAGGGACCAAAAATGTGTTTAACACTTAATTTTCTACATACTTTTTTCATTATTTCATTATGCTTAAATAGAAAATATGAAAAACTTCATTTATAACCCATGATCTTTCATCACTTTTACAATTAAGTACTCAAACTTTAAAAATTATCAATTTAGGATATCTATCTTTCAATTTCAACCATCTGTTAGAATTTTCTGTTAAATCATGTCAACATTTTCTAAATACCCATCCTTTTTTTTTTTAGAAAAAAAAAAAAAAAAACAAATTGCAATGATTTAGGTATTGGTCATAATTTAACGGAATTTGTAAAAATATTCATGCCTGAATCTTTGAAAAAAATTATATTTTTTTTATTAAAAAAAAAATAGGGGTATTTTGGAAATTTTAATAGGATTTAACAAAAAATTCTAACAAATAGTTTAAATTGAGAAAAAAAAAAATGAAAGATAGATACTCTAAATTGACATTTTTTAAAGTTTGAGTACTTAATTGAAAAAGTGATGAAAGATCATGGATTATAAATTAAGTTTTCCGCATAAAATATTACAACTGGTAGAAGAGGAAATAAAAATAAATGTGATAGTCAAATTATTTGATTTGATTACCATAAATTACAATCAATTCTATAAAATGTAATTATCTTATTGTAAGTATCCTACCATATCATATACAAAACCATAAAGAAAATAGCATGTCATATTATATGTTCTAATATTAATATATGCTCCGTGTAAAATCCCATTTTCATAACATTTATTTCCCCTTGAAATGGACCTTGTCCTCAAGGTCCTAAAAATCTTGTTCTTGAAATAATCTTGCTCTTGAAATTGCATGTTCCCAGTCATTGGCCGCATCAGCCCGGTAACCTTCGTCATCATCGGTTCTTGCAATCAAGGCTTTTTTTTTTTTTTTTACTATATCTTTATTTCTTAAGGGCTCGTGGTTCATTACAACAAAGGCTTCCAGTGAACTATTGAAGCTATCGAGAGAGTACCAAATGTTGACGGTGACGAAGGTTACTAACTTTTGATGGACGCAGAGCCAACAAGTTCAGTTGAACAGCATAACGAGTCTAAATAAGCAATGGATTGAGTTTTAGAAAGTCGTTGTACATTAGTAACGAACAAGCAATGGATTGAACTATCAACGCGTGAAAGTCGTTGCACATTAGTAACGCAAAGTAGTTTGATTGCTGGTTACATAAGCATTCGTCAACTTTGATATGTATAGCATTGCTAGCAAATAGCGCAAAGAGCTTACCGTTTGTTTCTATTAGAGTTGCGAGCTTGTTGTAGTCCGTCTTAAAGGGAGAACCTTGATGCTTACTTGCTTTATCCCCGCGTTCTTGCATGGCTTAGCTCGTTATTCAAGTTACTAGCTCGTTATTCAAGTTGATGATTAATCACACTTAACAATCATTAAAAATTATAAATAATAAAATATTATTATGATCAAGCCCTTGCTCGCACGTGACCCTTTCTTATAACCAACCTTTTCTTTTCCTCAACCTTTTCCCAATTTTAGGTGGCCGTTATTTCTCCTTCGCAAGCAGCTATAGAATAAAGCTTTGAGAAAGAGAGGGAGAATTCGGGAAAGATAAGAGAATGAAACCAAATAAAGAAGGAAAGAAGCTCGGGAGAGAAAATAGAGAGGAAGAAAAATGAGCAGCACCCTTTGATTCAACAAAATATTTCATGCAAAAAACTACTTTAATCTCCAGTTAACAGAATCTCTAGTTAACAGTGTTTAAATAGAAAAATAGCAACCCTAATTAAACCCTAGAAGGGTTATAATTGGGCTAAAAAACTAAAACAAATAAAGGCTATAATTGAAGCCCATTATTACAACCCAAATAAATAAATAAGCAATAAGCAACTAAAATAACAAGATGTCCACATCAACTCTCCCGAGGTGGAAGAAAAACTCGACTCCGTCGAGTGGTCAATTCCCAGTAAACGACAAGCGATCACCCAACCATAAGCTAAGTGGTTGAACGAGCTTCTTTCAACGACCATAAACATGTGTGAGTGGAGGGTGGAATCTGATGCCCCCGCCAACTCCTCTAGAACGGGTGTGCGGGGATCTAGGCAGAGGAAGATCCTGCTAACTCCGATAAAGCTCTAGTAAATCTGGATCAAGCTACTAGAGTGTCTCTCTGGGAATCTAGGCACAGTCTAAATCAGGTTGATCTACCCAACGTACTACGAAACGTTGTACCTCTCCATCATTGGTCAACACAATCTATTCGTCTAAAATAGCATTAATTTTATCTTTGTGTATTGTCATAGATGGTACTGGAGTAGGGGTGGCAACAAGGTCAGGGTCAAGGTCCATAGATGGAGGTAGAAGAGGATCATTAGAAGGGTTAAAATGACCTTTGTAGGCAACTAAATCCTCAACATTGAAGGTAGAGTGGTAACCAAAATGTGATGGTAGATCAATGGCATATGCATTTGGACTAACTCGCTTTAAAATTTTGAAAGGACCAGCACTACGAGCCTGCAATTTGGATGCGGATCCAGGTGGATGCCGCTCCAGTTGAACTCGAATCATAACATAATCCTCAATATTAAATTCAACATGTCGTTTATGCAAATCAGCTAGAAGTTTATATGATGCATTACTTGCTTCAAGTTGTTTATTGATCTCAATATGCAATTCATGAAGATGTTGTGCAAATGCTTCAGCTGACATAGACATACTAGCATGGGGACATGGGAATAAGGTCTAAAGGCTTCCTAGGCTTATAACCATGAACAACCTCAAAGGGACTCATACCTAAAGATCGATTCACATAACTGTTATAAGCAATTTGAGCGGTAGGAAAGATCAAATCCCAATTTCGAAGATTTTCCTGGATTAGACACCTTAATAAATTGCCAAGACAACGATTAACAACCTCAGTCTGACCATCCGTCTGAGGGTGGTAAGTAGTGGAGAATTTCAATTTAGTACCAACCATATGCAAAAGAGTTCTAAAAAAATGACTAGTGAAACGAACATCCCTATAAGAAACAATAGTCTTAGGAAGGCCATACAATTTAACAATCTCGCTAAAATACAACCCAGCGATCCTAGACGCATCTGAAGTCTTGCTACAAAGGAGAAAGTGAGTCATTTTCGAGAAACAGTCGACTACCACGAAAATAGAGTTATGTTTCTGAGGAGTACGTGGAAGTCCTAACACAAAATCCATACTGACGTCTTGCCAAGGACAACTGGGAACGGGTAGGGGTGTGTAGAGACCAATGTTTTGTCTCTTTTGTTTGGCTAGTTGACAAGTGTTACAAGTGCTAATCATCTTAGCCACATCCTTTTTTAGTCTAGGCCAATAAAATTGACGTTCTACCTGGTATTGTCACGTCCAAAATGTCCAACCAAACCTCCAGCATGAATTTCCCATACAATAAAGTCCCGAATTTAAGTTCGAGGGATGCACAACTTGTTGGTTTTAAAGAGATAACCAGCCTCAAGGCTGAAACCATTTGTAGTATCCGACTGCCAGCTTTGCAAATCAAGAAAAATATCCTTAAAGCCAGGACAAGAATCATACTCGTCCTTCAGTGTGACGTCCCACATCGCCTGGGAATGAGGATGTGCTTATATGTATAAATGCACCCTTTATGACACAACGCGTTTTAAAGCCGTGATGGTCATGAACCTATCAGAACTCCGCAGTTAAGCGTACTTCTGCGAGAGCAATCCCAGGATGGGTGACCTCCTGGGAAGTCTGGTTTGGGGAGCCAAAAGCGGACAATATTGTGTTATTGGGGGTCGGTTGTTACAAATGGTATTAGAGCCATTGCCCAGCCTGAGATGGTGGGAGCGTGCACAAGCCCAATGAGGGACGCCAGCGGGGACGCTGGGTCCAAAGAGGGGGTGATTGTGACGTCTCACATCGCCTGGGAATGAGGATGTGCTTATATGTATAAATGCACCTTTTATGACACAACGCGTTTTAAAGTCGTGATGGTCATGAACCTATCAGAACTCCACAGTTAAGCGTGCTTCTGCGAAAGCAATCCCAGGATGGGTGACCTCCTGGGAAGTCTGGTATGGGGAGCCAAAAGCGGACAATATTGTGTCATTGGGGGTGGGTCGTTACATTTAGCCTTTCAAAACCTATGACTTTGACATTCATAATAGACAAAAGGGAGTTGCAACGGCTTAAGGCATCAACTGCCTGGTTCTCAACACCTTTCCTATGTTTCAAAACAAATGAATAAGGGTCCGTTTGGGTTTGCGATTTCAAAAAGTGCGATTTAAAATAACGATTTTAAAATGTGCGATTTGAAAAAAGTGATTTTTAAAAAAGCAGTTAAGCGTTTGGTAAAATCGCAGTTTGGCCTTTAAAATCGCGAATTTACCTTTAAAATTCTGCGTTTTCAAAAAATCACTATCTTATATGCGATTTGAAAAAGCAGATTTTCTGCGTTTTCAAATTGTAATTTTTAAAAATGCAGTTTCCAAACGATCTATGTTCTGCGATTTGGTTTAAAATCGCACTTATTGTCTACGAAATCGTAATCCTAAACGCACCCTAAGCCTGTAAGTATTCAACCCAACGAACGTGCCTAGAATTCAATATCTTCTAAGAGTTAAGGTAGCAAAGGGCCTTATGGTATGAATAAAGAACAAACTTTTGTGGCAACAAATAATGGCACCCATAGCGGAAGGCCTGCACAACTGCATACAATTCTTTGTCATAAGTAGAATATCGTTGTTTGACATCATTTAACTTATCACTGAAATAAGAAACAGGGTGGCGTTCCTGGCTAAGGACTCCACCTATTCCTACCCCGTAAGCATCACATTCAACCTCAAAAACCTTGGAGAAGTCAGGAAGTCGCATGACAGGAGCTTTTGTCATTCGCTAATTGATTAACTTAAAGGCCTTCGCCGCTTCTTGTGTCCACTTGTCCATTGGAATTCTCCTTTCTTCATGCATTCCATGAGAGGAGCCATGATTGTGCTAAACCCCTTGATGAAATGACAATAAAATGTAGCTAGACCATGAAAACTCCTGACATCATGTATCGACTTGGGCTCAGGCCAACTAACAATGGCCTTAATCTTTGTAGGGTTAGTAGAAACTCCTGTAGAATAGGCAACGAATCCTATGAAGACAACTTGGTCAGTGTAGAAATAACACTTCTTCACATTAGCATACAAACTTGCGGCATGAAGAGTAAGAGCAAACCTGTGTCAGATGATCTCGATGTTGTTCATTGGTTTTACTGTAGATGAGTATGTCATCAAAGTAAACGATGAGGAACTTTCCCATGAAAGGCCGAAAAGCTTGTGTCATTACCCTCATAAAAGTACTTGGAACATTGGTTAGTCCAAAAGGCATGACCAACCACTCATAAAGACCATTATTTGTCTTGAAAGCAGTTTTCCATTCATCATCGGAACGAATCCTAATTTGATGATACACATTCTTTAGATCAATCTTAGAAAATAGTGTGGCACCAACCATCATATCCAACATATCATCAAGCCTAGGGATGGGAAAACGATACTTTACTGTGATCCAATTAATGGCACAACTATCGATGCACATCCTCCAAGAACCATCTTTCTTAGGAGTCAAAAGGGCAGGAACTGCACAAGGGCTTAAATTCTCACAAATAAATCCTTTGTGAAGGAGCTCATCTACTTGTCTCTGTAGCTCGACATGCTTAGTGGGATTCATCCTATAATGAGGCAAATTTGGAAGGGACGCTCCTAGAGCAAGATCTATAGCATGTTGAATATCCCTTAAAGGAGGCAAATGGTTAGGGAGGTCCTTACGGAAGACATCATGAAATTCCTGAAGAAGAGATTGGGCCTCAGTAGAGGAAATGATTGGAGAGTCCAAATGGACCTCCATGACAACCACATCAAACACAACAGCGTCATCCACGAGAGTTCGCTCAAACTCCATAGGGCTAATGATATTTAACCCTATACGTTCTATACCCTTCTTTGCTGGCTGCGAACCCAAGGGTGTTGGGGGTAAAGGGTTCAGATGGATCTTATTGCCCTTAAACACAAAGGAGCATGAGTTGGATCGACCATGGATGGTCACATCCAAATCAAACAACCAAGGTCGACCCAGAATAACATGACCAATATCTACAGGAATGACATCACACCATATGTGGTCCTTATATTCCAATAACTGGATAGGCACTAGACAACATTCTTTCAGCACTATGGAAGAGTTATCAACCCAAGAAATGCTATACGGTTGAGGGTGAGGAGTTGGTTGCAATCCTAGGCGAACACAGTAGTCATTGAAACGGCATTAATGCAACTCATATTATCCACAATGACCTTAAAACCCTTACCATTGATTTTGATATAAGTATGAAAAATAGCATGACGACGCCAGTCATCAGCATCTTTGGATTGGGTCAGGGTACAACGGACAACACTTAACCGGGGTGTATTGGAAACAAGGAGCTCAGGACCTAAATCCATAGAAAGGGTCTGGATACAACCTAAGAATGTGCCCTTAGCATCAACCTAAGAATGTGCCCTTAGGTTCATAGACTTGATCTTCTAGTGGCCTATCAACGATATCCTCACGTTCCTCAATAATTATGGCTAAACTAGAACAATTGGCTGAAATATGGCCAAATCCCTTACAATTGAAACACTGCAAGCGAGAGGAAGTCTTAGGAATTTCTGGCCCTTTACCCTTATTCTCCCGTGCAGGGTAACTAGACAGTGGTGGCCCTAGAAGAGACCTAGAGGGAAGAGTAGGCGCTGGGGAGACGGAATGGTGATTATCACCATGCTTGCCATACAAAGTACGAGTAATCGACTCATAATCTCTTACTAAAGAATACGCGTGATCAAGTGTAGTGACGTCCCGAAGGACAACCTCGTGTCTAAGATCATCTTTTAGGCCTTGTCTAAACCTACTCAATGTCATGGCCTCATCCTCGACTACATGGTACCTCATTTGGAATTCATCAAATTGAGTGACATATTCAGTCATTGGCTAATTGCCCTATGTAAGAGCATTCCATTGGTCCAACAGGTTACCCCTATAAGATTGGGGTAAGTACTTCTCTTGTAGGCGACGCTTCATTTCTTCCCAACTTCCAATAGGAGGTGCATTGTGCCTCTCGAGGAGATCTTCTACAGTTTCCCAATAGAGTTGGGCAGTGCCAATTAGCTTCAAGCTGGCGAATTGAACTCTCCTATTCTCGGGGATCCCATACCAATTAAAGAGTCAACCCATATCCTTAGCCCATTGAGTAAAAACTCGCGGGTCCAAGCAACCATCAAAAGTAGGGGCATTTAACTTAATATTTTTAAATAAGCGCTCTTCTTGACAAGTAGGAGACTGAGTACCCTGACGGTAATGGTCTTGTTCTCGCTCATGATCATGACCCCAATTCCTACGATCACGTCCAGCATGTTGTCGACCACCTTGTCGATGCCAATAGTGTCTATCACAAGACACTTCATAATTGTCGGCGTCAGACGGATGAGGGATGCCCTCCAAATTGTTTAACCTAGTAGCTAGACCCCTGTTCTCCTCACGGGTAGCAGCCATCTCATTTTGGACACCCATTAATTGAGTCTGCAATTGTTGCTGGTTAGTGGCTAATTGAGCTAACTGACGGGTGATGGTATCAAATTGGGATGGATCCATAGTGGAAGTACTAGAGGTAGGGGTAACTAGACGACCACTACACAAATGCATGCAATGAAAATCCACTAAATGAAGTGCGGTTGAGATCAATGAACAATAAGAGGCAGTAATGGAAAATATAAAGCAAGACAAAATTATGGAATGTAGTGATCTATAACAAATATAGGTAAACTTATCTAAGGGAAATTAAGTGAGCCAAGGGGTCCAATCAAGTAGTTTGGATCAAAAGCTACCGGTAACGACAACCCAAAAGAAAAATTGAAGACAATTATAGAAAAATTGACAGCATAAAACCAAAGATAAATAAGAACAGTGATTCCCTTTGTCATTGATAAATCTGGCTGTGAGTGTCCTCCTCTCCCACACTGAAACCTAAAGACCCAAAGAAGCAGCAACATCAAAGTCTCCCTGACGAGGGCCCCGTCTCCGAATCCAAGCAGCGGCGCCGAAGTGTCCGGACGAGGATCGCAATTCCGGCACCAAACAATGCTGTTCCAGGTTCTCGGTCGAGCCCAAGTACTTTCTCTTAGATCGATCTATCTCTTTCTCTCAGATGTATACCAAATAGGTTGGGTAAACTGGATCTTTGGTGAAAACTGAGGTAGACTTTTGGATCGAAAGGGAGGTCCTTGTGATGACGTGGAGAACTGGCGGGTGGTAGATCAGGTTTACTATTTGAGAAAACAATAAGACATGCTCTGATACCAAATTTGATGTAGGACAAATGCTTTAGAGAAGAAAGCTTTGAGAAAGAGAGGGAGAATTCGGGAAAGAGAAGAGAATGAATCCAAAGAAAGAGGGGAAGAAGCTCGGGAGAGAAAATAAAGAGGAAGAAAAACGGGCGGCGCTCTTTGATTAAACAAAGTATTTCATCCAAAAAACTACTTTAATCTCCAGTTAACAGTGTTTAAATAGAAAAATAGCAACCCTAATTAAACCCTAGAAGGGTTATGATTGGGCTAAAAAACTAAAACAAATAAATGCTATAATTGAAGCCCATTATTACAACCCAAATAAATAAAGCCCAAATAAATAAATAAGCAATAAGCAACTGAAATAACAAGATGTCTGAATCATATAGTTTTCGTCGTGACTAGATCTCCGTCTTCGGTGTTGCTACTACCGCACTTGTTGCGAGCTATTTCGAGAACCCGTGCAAAACATGCCCCAACTTGCAATTTTTGCCTGGAAATATTTTTGGTTGTGCATCGAACTTGGTTCTGAAACAAATTGTTACACGAATGATTTCACAAGTACGTAATAAGATAATTTGTTAGGCTTTAAAGGACCCTAGACTATTTAGACTCGTTAAAAAAAACATAAATCTTTTCAAACACAATGCTTGAGATTAGTTTTTAGCATACTTTTTCATTATTTTATTATGTTTAAATAGAAAATATTACAACCGGTAGATGAGAAAATAAAAATAAATATGATAATCAAATTATTTGATTACCATCAATTACAATTAATTATCTAAAAGATAATTATCTTATAAACTAAGTTTCCTACCATATCATATATAAAACATAAAGAAAATATCACAACATATTATATATTCTAATACATAAGTTTTGAAATGGTTTTGTTTTTTTTTTTTAATTGGCGTGGCCATTTTGTAACCTTAGATTGCTTTAAACAAATCCTAGCCGTGAACCGTCTTCGACTGTAGAGGATCCGATTCCGAGAGTTAAACCTTTGCCCGTACGTAGGAACTGGTTCATCTAGTCCAGCTGAGATTTTCGTAACACAGAAAGCAAAACCAAAGGATTAGGGTTTAAAAACCTTGACTACGGTGTTCAATTGTGTTTGTGTTTGTGTTTTTGGTAGTGAAAATGACACGTTCGAAAGCTTCCTCAAAGAAGCAGCAAAAGCGTGGAGTCGACTTCAAGGTAGTAGCCCAAAACTTTTTGTTGATCTCTTGTTTGATTCAGAGGAGGCTTACTTATGTTGTTGTTTGGCGAATCTCTGCAGAAAATAAAGCGAAAGATTGGCAGGAAATTGCCGCCGGCGAAGAATGCTACGAATACTGAAATTAAATCCAAAGGTAGAGACTAAAGAGTCTTTCTTATTACAAATTTCGTTATAAGGCTTTGTTTTGTTTCAGTGAAAAAAAAAATTAAAGGAATTTGAAATGGGGCTAAATGGGATAATTTTTGTTAAAGCGAATCGAGAATTGGATCATCTCAAGTAGCTCATGATTTTTCTTTGAAAACTCCATAAATGTTCAGTTATTGTGAACAATAATTGCTGTATAATTTTACACTGCCTGAAGAGCTTGTGAAAGATATTTTTCTCTTTGAAACCTGTGAAGCATTTGGTGTTGTTCCAATGAATGGTAAATGAATCTATTGACTAAAAGTTTACTGGTGCGTGTTATGAACAGCAATTATTCTTCCTGAGCAGAGTGTGGCGTCTGAAAAGGAAGGTTTAGCTGTGAACAAGAAAGGCTTGACTTTGAAAGAACTTCTTCAGCAAACATCCCATCACAACCCAAAAGTTCGTAGAGGTACTTCCTTATTATCATGGACGTGTTCTTTATTGTGAAAAATGTTCTGAGTGTAATGAATCGCCCTTAGTGTTCAAATGATGTTGGTAGGGCTTTGCAGAACAATTCCATGTTTAAATATCGAGAAAGAAAGAAACAAAAATTATTATACTGGTAAAGGTTTTTTTTTTTTTTTGGTGGTAGAAAATATCCACTCATCAAATTTTAGCATGTCTGTATGTATGTAACCGTGTATATGCATATATCTCTATTTTCTAAAAACTGAGCAATCTATGACATAATTTTAGCAACTCGGTTTGTGTCACAATCTGAACAAAATCAGCCAAATACCCAGTTGTTGCCTGTACGCTCATGTGGGTTCTTAATCCTGATGTTTTCATTTGAGGGGAGTTTTTTGGTATGTCATTTGAAGGGAGTTACTTGAAAGTTATGCCCGTATTTTTCTGGTTTTTTTTTTTAAATTTTATTTTATCTAGCTTTTAGTGTCCACATCAAACCTTTCTTTTGTATTGAGTGGCAAATCTCAAGGTTGAGCTAAAATTTTGTTCCTCTTTGAAGATGCATTGATGGGTATTAGGGATTTATTCCGTAAACATCCAGCAGAGCTGAGGTTGCACAAATATGCCGTTATAGAGAAACTGCGTGAACGCATTGGGGATGATGATAAAGTGGTTCGAGAAACACTATATCAACTTTTTAAGTCAGTGATATTCCCTACCTGTAAAGAGGTTATTAGTTTTTTTCTTTTTCAAATTTAATTATTGTAGTATTTATTGTTGTTCATCACACCAGTTCTCCATTTTTGTGACATTTGTTTCTCTGTTTTTCTTGTCCAGGATAATCAAGAGCTTTTCATTTCCTTACTAATGGCGTATATTTTTAATGCAATGACACATTTAGCAATTGACGTTCGGTTGATGGCGTTCAAATTTCTAGACCTTGTTGTTGAGAATCATCCGCCGTCTTTTTTCCTGTATGCTGAAAAGGTATCTTAACCTGATTCTTTTAGTTAATCCTTGTAATTTGTTTTTTGCGTGATTATGTTATTAGCATTTGTCTCTTGAAATCTTTCTGATCTAAGCAATTTGAGAAGCCATGCTGTTTTTTCTGGGTCATTTTCGTAAGGATTGTAATGTTTGCTTCATCAACAGATTCTTCAAAATTATGGGGACATTCTACGGAAGAACAATTTCTATTTACAGGACAAGGGAAAACTCAAGAATGTTCTTGCTGGGTTGCTGCGGTGCTTGTCACTGGTGCCATGTAATAAAAAAGAAGTTGACTCATGTGAAAATGTACTTTCTAATTAGCAATTGCAAATGTACTTTTTGTTTTGCATGTTTTCTTTTTTCTTTGATGAATCGTTGTCCTTTATCTTTTCAAAACTATATTTTACTCTTTAAACTTTACATGCAATTATATTTGTCAGCTGTTGTCATGATCATGTCATCTCATCACTATCTGAAACACCCTTGCCTGTTTGTTATCTCTTACTGCTTAAGTTGGTTTTGCTAATTTTATCTCACGTGATTTTTGCCGTCCTTGTCATGTCCTTATTCTTGTGTTTGAGTAATTTTCCATTTTATTGTGTCTATACTGTGTCAAGTTCATTTCACGCGATTATATCTATGCAACATGATTAAAGGTAGAATCCTTACTTTGGACAATCTCAGGAAGAGGCACATAATCATTGTAGACAGATGCTGCCTATGCAAGCATGATGGGGAATTAGTGGACCATATTCTTCTGCATTGTGATGTGGCTTCCGCTCTGTGGAACAACATTTTCTCTCGCTTTGGTATTTCTTGGGTCATGCCTAGGAGTGTGCTAGACCTAGTTGCTTGTTGGTGGAAGTCTGGGAGATCAAGGAGCGCTACAACATGGAAGATGGTGCCTATATGCTTATTTTGGTGTATTTGGAGAGAAAGAAACCTTAGGTGTTTTGAGAACCTAGAGAGCTCCCTAGAGGAGGTGTTAGAGTTGTTTCTCCATACGCTGTATCTCTGGTCGATGGCTTTTTTGTACCCTTTATCCATCAGCTTTGCTGATTTTCTTGCTTCTTTTTCCTTTTCTAGTTAGGTGTTTCCTGTTGTATATTTCCAGTGTATGTAGGGGCGCCTTACGCTTTCAATAAAACTAAACTTACTTATCAAAAAGATATAGATGTTGTTGTCTAGAAAGTGAGTATCTAAAGGACTGACTTATTGAAAAAAAGTGAGTATCTAAATGACTAAGTCAATATGAAGAATTAAGGGGATAGCCCCATCTTTGGTTTTCCTCGTTTCATCTAGTGAATTGGAACAAGATTTGTACTCCTTTGCATGCAGGTGGGTTGGGAGCTCACAACTTCATCCAGTTCAATAGAGCACTCTTGGGTAAGTGGTTGTGGAGATATGGTAGTGAGAGAGAGGCTTTATGACGATCGGTGATTGATGCCAAATTTGAGAGTTTAAAGGGTGGGTGGTGCTCAAAAGAGGTTTCGGGTTCTTTTGGAGTGGGTGTATGGAAACATATAAGGAGGGGATGGGAGAAATTTCGCATTTTTGTTCGTTTTGAAGTGGGGAATGGATCAAATATTAGTTTTTGGCATGATTGGTGGTGTGGGGATAGTTCCTTGAAGCAATGCTTTCCAGCTCTTTTTAGTATAGTAAGGAACAAAGATGTAATGGTGGCGGATAATTTGGTTGTTCATAATGGTGTAATTCAGTGGAATGTTCTCTTTATGCAACAAATCCAGGATTGAGAGATGGATATGGTCCTTTCTTTCTTCGATCGACTATACTCCATTTCAGCTCGACATGGAGAGGGTGACAAGTTAGTGTGGAATCCCTCTAAAAAAGGTTTATTTGAGGTGAGATCCTTCTATGAAGAGCTTATTAGGAAAGATGGCCCATCTTTTCCATCTTTTCCCTAGAAGAATATTTGGCGTGTTAAGGCTCCAACAAGGGTGGCTTTCTTTGTATGGTCAGCGGCTTTGGGTAAAATATTGACGCATGATAACTTGCGTAAGAGGAATGTTGTAGTGATTGAGTGGTGTTGTTTATGTAAGAAGAGTGGGGAGTCTGTTGATCACTTGTTGCTTCACTGCGAAATCGCCTAGGATCTTTGGAGCTACATACTTATTTTATTTGGGGTAGTGTGGGTTATGCCACGAACGGTGTTGGAGTTGTTGAAAAGTTGGGGGGCGGCGATTGGGTGTGGTCATGCTAAAGAGGCTTGGCGGTTAGCTCCTCTGTGCTTGTTGTGGTGTATTTGGAGGGAGCGGAATGCGCGGCTGTTTGAAGATGTAGAGACATCTATGGTGAAGTTACAGAAGCGGTTGCTCAATACGTTATATATTTGGATAGCGCCCCATCTTAGTTTGAGTGTCTTTACTTATGTAGACTTTTTAAATTTATTTTCTGTTCGTCCTTTTTAGGGGTTCTCTTGTATACTTCCTGTGTAT
This sequence comes from Alnus glutinosa, assembly GCF_958979055.1. NCBI lineage: Eukaryota > Viridiplantae > Streptophyta > Magnoliopsida > Fagales > Betulaceae > Alnus > Alnus glutinosa. Next base: position 10,112,657 of record NC_084892.1, read on the forward strand.
AAGGATTGCGCCCCTCTGTGCGTTTTTTTATAAATTGCAATTACTTATCAAAAAAAAAAAAAATTATGAGTCTTACCTACGTAAGGATTGTGATGTCTGCAACTTTCAATCAATGTTTTCCTCTCAAGTTCAATAAGTTACATGTTTCTCTAATTTCTTTTGGTGATATCAAATTCTAATGCTTTCCTTCTTAATTTAATAGAATGATGCTGGACAAGGGATGTTACATGTTTTTGAGCCTGATGTGTCTACAAAATCTGCTGGTATGTGAAAGCATCTTTTACCTTCCTTGTATCTATATATATAGATATATATATTTTTTATGCTAGCATTCAGTGATTGATTTAGGGCAATAATTTGCATGATCATAAAAATGGGTGCCTAACATTGCACTGATGGTAACACCAATAATCAAGTCTTTCATTGTTAAAAATTTTCTTTCGTCCCTGGAATTAGATATTATGGTCACTCTACCAGCTTCCATTCAATGATCAAATTTACCATATTTCTAACTCTAAAACCTATTTTTCTTTTCTATCATTTTCATTGTTTGGTTTATGAGTTTTCAAGACATATTTTTTGTAAATTTATTTATTCATATATAAAGCAAATAGGAAATTGAAGTTCACATCTTATTATTGTTCTGATGGTCCTGGCCTATGCTTTATTTGTTTGTGTAGGGTTTCCTATCATCATCAAGAAACTAAAGGATCTTGTGCCAGTTTTAGTCAACTGTTTCCAAGATTTTATTCCATCGACTCATACTATGCCACTTCTTGATGCACAGTCATTTGATTGTCTGTTCTGTATACTTCAGAGCATAGATATTGCATTCAGATTTTTTATTTATGGGACTGACAAGGGTAAATCAGAATATCGACTTCCTCATGGACAATCTGATGTGACAGTGTGGGATGAAACTATCTCGTCATTGTTAATGAAGAAGATACTACTAGCATTTCCCCTCAATCCGACGTGGCAGCTTTCAGAAAAGGTATGAGTTGTATGACCTCAATACAAGTTTTCAGATCATTATCTTTGCTCCCACATGACAATGCTATATTCTTTTTTCTCCTTTAATTCAGTTGGACTTCCTTTCTTTCGCTTATATTTCTATGGTAAAATTTGTCATATCTCCTTTGACCCTATTTATTTAATTTTATTTTTTGGTGGGTGCAATGCTGTTATTGTATTTTGAATTGGTCTAGTTCTTTCTATTTCTGCTTGGCAGGATGATGATAGATATTTTATCTTGAACGTTCTGATTACGGGAATACTTTTGCAATTCAGTGAATGGATCTTTCCTCCTCCTGCTGTATTGGAGAAATTTCTAGAGTTTCTAGAAAATGCGCTGCTTAGAAAGGTCTGAATCTTGCTCCATTATGTGCAAATGATTTTAAAGATGCATGGTCTTAATTTTTTTTTGTTGGATTAATAATATTTTTCATACCGCACAAAGATTCACATTTGCATTTAAAGATTTACAAAGATTTATATAAAATATAAGCAAGAGTAAAATGGTCTTAAAAATGTTGCGAAGGTGGATTTATAAAATCTATAGAAAATTTTACGGTGAGGTGTAAAAATACAATTTACAGTTATGATGAGTGGGTATAGCCAGAAATTCCTAATATTTTGTTTTTGATTATTATTTAATCCAATACTAATAACTTGTGAAATCATAGAGTATGTGTTCTGTACCAATTTTTATTGATTAGTAATTGTCATGAACCTCATGGGTTTCAAAACATAGAGATACAGGGTGGCTGTATTGATGATATTAATGTCAAATGACAATGTTGATTTGAAAAGAGATAGTAAAACATGACATTGGATTTTTTAAGAACATTCGTGGGCTATGATGAAATATGTAGTTGCAATATTGCACATGGTTGGAGTTGATTTTTGGTATGTGGGTGCCATTATTAAAAATAACTTATCAATTTTTTTTTGTTTGTTTGTAACATATGGAGTGCAAAAAGCATTTGCTTATTACCCTACGCAAATAAGAATGCTAGACAACATTCTATCAAGGCAATTGTTTTACCACTTATAAATAATTCATATGCATAATATGTTAAGCAACTCATGTTACTAAATAGTTAAATTGTAAAGATTATTTTTCTTTTCTTCAGAAAAAATAAAGAAAGCCAATCAAGTAAAAGTAAATTCAGTATATGCAAATTATCAATGCATTGCAAAAAAGTAAATCCTTTGACTCAAAACAAAAGTATGCCAATTATCTTGCAAGTAAAAGGCCAATTCTTGTGCAATCTCATTCATGTGTCCCCCTAGTAAAACCTACTTTCTGATTTAATATGGAGGTTGTTAATACGTCTGATGTTTCAAGTAAGAGGCTCATTTTGTATGGATGAGTGACAATGCTTTCTTTTAATTTGACTGGATTAATATAATTTTGCAGATATCTAATGGCACACGGTTTGGTAAAGGAGTCTGGGAAAAGCATTTACTTTCACTTCTTCCTTTTTTTCCGAAACTTCTTTCACAAGTGGAGAGTAATTGGAGGTCTCGTCTTCTTCAGGTCTGACTTATGCTTTTAAGAATTATTGATTAGCAGCGCCCCTCTGCACTTTTTAATGAATTCTTACTTACAAAAAAAAAAAGAATTATTGATTAGCAAGAGATTGTCTATGGAAAATCACGTTGAATCTCTCTCTTTTTGCCATTCATAATTGGAATGTCTATTCATGCGCTTTGGTTGATTTGTAATTTTAGATTTATCTTATAAATCTAGTGAGAGAAACCAGAAACCCAATGATAATGTTAAAGTAATAACAATTTAATTGCAGGTATTTACCAAGACTTTCAGGGATTGCCATCTCGAGTCTTCATTAAAATTGGCATGCCTTTCTACAATTGAAGATATGCTTATTCCTGTAAGTTTCTTCTTCTTCATGTTTTTTTTTTTTTTTTTTAATTTTATTTAAATTTTTGGGACACAATTTTTTAGTAATTGCTTAGAGTCACCAGCTCTCTCTCTCACCAATTTATTGTCAATATGTTTGTACATATTGTAGAAAGAAGAAAGGCTGTGCCTAGATTCTAGTGATCCAGAAATATTAGAGCATCAGATTGGTTGGATAAGAGAGCTTCCTCGCTTGCTAATCCTGCTAGATAATAAGCATCCATCTTGTACCCAGGTAACCATACAATTTACCTTGTGAACACTTCTAGGTGCTGCAATTAGGCAAAAAGGTTTAATTTTTTGGCAAAGTTGTTAAGATGAAAATGAGATTTTTAGCACCCCATATTTTTAAGTTATAATCTTCACCTCTAGTTTGTTACTATTTACTTATAATTGCATGGGTACTTTTTCCCTCCCCCAAGTGGTAGCTCAATCGGTTGGAGATCATGCCTCATGAAATGGAAGTTACTAGTTCGTATCTTCCCCTTCCCCCCCTCCCCTTGGGGCCAATTACTTATAAAAAAACAAAATTACATGGGCACTTTTCCCCTTGAAATTACAGGTTGTGTTGCATCTGCAACTTCGCCTGGGACAATGTGCTCTGATGAACTCTTCATTTGCATTGGAATATGACAACATGCAACACTCATTGCTAGAGTTTTACGGCACATGTCAGGATGATGGTAAAATTAAATTTGCTTTAGACATTTGTATTTATTCAGTAACCTCCTTGGAGCAGTTTCACTCAGTTTCCTGTTCTCTTATATCTTGCAGGAAATATATGTTATGGTCCTTTCATAAGGCTTCCTAGAGATTCTCAGGAACTCTCTCTTTGTTGCCTCTATTACTTCTCTAATTTGGATTCATCTTTGTTGAAGTCAATAGCTTCTTGTTGCTTAAGTAAGTATTACTTGTCTGTTAGTTCAAATCTTCATGCACTTGATTGTGCAGGAACTTTAGATGTAATTACTATGTTTTATTCATTGCGTCTACACTTGCTTTAGTATTCATGCAATTGATGCTTTACTAGCATAGATGACTTGGTTTTCTTGGTATGCAAATCACGCTTATGTTTATAATTTTCAAAGTTTCTATGGATAGTGGCGTTCCTGGGAAAATTACTTGACATATCCTTGCTAAACACATCAAGGAAGCTGGTGATTTCGAAATTAAGCCGCAATGTTTAAGGTACCTCTTAGAGTACTGAAACATCACTGAGTAGTTTAGACGTGTTTGTTCTTTGGGCAGTAGAAAGATCTTGGGCAGCAAGACATAAATCCCGCTGCTTTTATTTCTTCAGTTAAAATAGAATTTCTAATTAAAAGTATCAAGGCAAAATGACCTTTCTGGAAGAATATTTCTTCTATCGAATGAGGTAACAGTTTCCTTGAATGAGCCAAAAGTTGACAGTAAGGATCATGTCAAATGTTGTTGCCACTGTATTTCCAGATTTGATTTCATAAATGGTGGTGAAATACCCATTTAGAAATATCTGGGATAATCAATGTAAATTCCAACTGCATAAAATTTTTAGGAAATTTATGCTTCTGCTTTTCAGTATATGGTATGACCTCGACTGAAGTAGGGGGAAGCTGCATAGAGTACAAAGCTATGCTATTTCTCTTGCAATTCTTGAATCAAGAAGTTAGAATTGGTCAAATTAGATGACCAGGCTACTATTTTTTTTTTTTTTTAAAGTAAGATTTGGAATTAACATTTTCTTTCTTGCCTGACTATTGCAGGTCTAGATTTGGAGCAATTTATATTATTTCGAATCATAGAGGTCCTGCATTCGGCATATACTGCAGGACATATCAAAATTACCGACCATATCAGTTTCTTCATCACTTTGCTCTCACGTTTCAAAGTTTTCCCTGGTACCTTAGAATTTCTTCTTTGGTGAAATCACTTTTTTTTATTATTTCCAGACAAGATATGGTTCCCTTTTCACTTGTCCAAATGAGTCTATATATTAATCTAACCATTCTTTGCATAATTAGCAGTAGATATAGAAAACTTTCATCCAGCATGCTTCACATCTCTCTTTCGCAAGCAAACTCATTAAGAATTTGGGTAATGGTTCCACAAAAGTTAATGTTCCTGGTGATTATTATGTATGTACATACATGTATGCCTATAAACAAATATACATATTTGTGCGAGTTCGTGTAGTTTTTGCTATAGATTATTAAATCATAACTCATAATTTTTTTTTGATAAATAATTCATTAATTGAAAAGCCTAAGGGGGCGCAACCCTAGTATACATCATGTATACATAGAAATCTCCCTTACATGCTAAAAGAAGAAGAAAAATTCACAAATTCAGAAAAGTTAGAAGATTGAGAGATGTTTAGTCCAACTAAAAAGCAATTTGATCAGAATGTTCTTGAGCTCTTCTTTCGTCTTCTCACGATCTTCAAGACATCTAGCATTTCTCTCTCTCTCTCTCTCTCTCCATATACTCCACATTAAGCATTCTCCATACATCTAGAACTGAGTGACTACCCACCTGACCTCGACAACAATCTAACAACTGTACCAACCTTGCGGACATAACCCAATGGACTCCAAATAGGGTAAAGAGTGCACTCCATTATTCTCTTGCCACTTCGTAATGGAGTAGAGTATGATCAATAGATTCCCCGCTCCTCCTACACATGCAACACCATTCCACTACTATTACTTTTATCTTTCTCAGATTATCCAATGTTCCACCAAAAAAAAAAAAAAAAAAAACTCACTCTCAAAAGGACTATAACTTTCCAAATAACTCCAAGGGAAAGAAGAACCCCCCCGAAGTAGATAACTCATGAAAAAACAACCGCACCTCAAATTTCCTCTTTGAAGGAATCCGCCTAAGACAATCCTCACTATCTTGTCTCCTTCTGAGTGAATATAACACCAAAAAATGCTATCACTAAATCTACCTCCCAATCTTGAATAGCTCTAGCGAAAGACACTCCATTGAATAACGTCATTGGAAAACATGTTGTAAACAACCCACGCTTCCTTACAACAGGCAATACCAAATAACTTTGGGAAAGCTTCCTTCAATGACTGATCCCATCAAGCATCATGCCAAAAATGAATCTCAGATCCATTGCCCCACTTCATATCTAATATATCTCGAGAAGACTCCCCACCCCCTCCTAATATGTTTCACACTCCAACACCCAAAGGTCCCACTACCTCCTTCGAACACCAACCACAACTCAAACTATAATATTTTGCTTCCACAACCAAACGCCTTCCTCTCCGTGGCATAACGCCATGACCATTTACCCAACAAAGCTTGATTAAACTTAATCAATTCTTACTCCCAAACTACCATATTTTGCATAGGAGAAAAAATTGTCGACCATTTAACTAGATGGAATTTAAACTCCTCCTTGATACCTCCCCATACAAAATCTCTTTGCAGTTTCTCAATCTTATTCGCCACACCCAAAGGAATGGAAAACAAAGATAGATAAATAAGTGGGTAAATTGGACCAAGTACTTTTGATCAACGTAAAACTCCCTCCCTTCGACAAATATAGCCGCTTCCAGCCTGCCAAACGCCTTTCCATTTTTTCTACAATACCATTCCATATAGTAACTGACTTGTATGGCGCCCCCAAAGGAAGTCCCAGATATTTTATTGGTAACACAACCACCCTACTCCCAAATATACCAGCCAACCGTTTTATATCATCCAACTTGTCAATAGGAATGATTTCTTACTTCGACAAATTAATTTTCAACCTTGAAACCGCTTTGAAATATACAAAAAGATATCTCTAATTACGAAAATTTCACCATTAGCCTTGCAAAAAATGAAATTATCATATGCAAATAACAAGTGCGACACAACCATTCTTGCAACATTTCTCTATCCCACTGTAAAACCATCCAAAAGACCCCTATTCACTATGCCCAACATCACCCTACCCAAAGCCTCCATTACCACTACAAAAAAGTAAAAGTGATAACGGATTCCCTTGTCTTAAACCCCGAGTACTACTAAAGAAACTAGATGGGGCTCCATCTATTAAAATTGAATAGCGAACTGTAGAAATACAAAAATCTATCCATGCTCTCCATTTCTCCCCAAACCCGCATCTTTCAACAAGTATAACAAGAACTCCCAATTCACATAATCATATGCCTTTTCGAGATCCAATTTGCATAATAAACCTAGTACTCCTGATCTGAGTTGATTATCAATACACTCATTTGCAATCAAAATTGAATCTAGAATATATATTTTTTTATTTGTTTTGTTTTTTTTTTTAATAAGTAATAAGCCAATCTCATTAAAAGCGTGAGGCACCTTTTAGTACATTGGGAGCATACAAAAGGAAACGCATAACTAGATAAATGAGTAAGGAAATCAAGCACCGTAGCACTCCAGAATTTGTCTCCCCTTAATAAATTCATTATGTGAATTTGATATGATCTTCTCCAACACCTGTTTCAATTTGTTCACTGGCACCTTAGAAATTATTTTGTAAACAACACCCACTAGGCTGAGGACGGAAATCTTTAATATCCATCGCACCAACTTTCTCTTGTATGAGAGATATGAAAGTAGCATTAATACTTTTCTCAAATCGCCTTTTACTATGAAATTCTCTAAAGACTGCCATTATATCCTCCTTCAAAATCTCCCAACATTTATGAAAAAAAACCCAAGGAAAACCCATCATGCCTCGAGGCTTTATCTCCATTCAGATTTTTAACCACCTCAAAAACCTCACTCTCCTCAAAGTCTCTTTCCAATCAAGAACTCTCCTCTTCACAAATGGCTTGAAAAGAGAGTCCATTCATCTTTGGTCTCCAACTATATTGTTCAAATACAGTTGCATATAAAACTATACTATATGCTCTCTGATCTTTGTAGAATGTAACGATGAGGATAGAGATGCAAAGGGTAGACGGGAGATTAAAAAAAAATTGGATTGCTCCATCAACTATGATGCAAAGGGTGCATCCATTATGCAGGGGAAAGGCAAATCTCAAGTTGTTTAGCATTGAGGGCTTTGTTTTTTTTTGGGGCTTTGCTGTTTTATGGGGTTTGGGTTTGAGGGTTTGTCGGGTTTTGGGTTTGTGGGACTTGGGTTTGTGGGACTTGGGTTGGAGGGCTTAGGTTTTCCGCTCGTTTTGGAGCCTCTTGTGTATTCAGGAGCACCTTTCGCTTTTAATAAATTATTATTCAACAAAAAAAGAAAGAAAGAGAGAATCTGACGATAAGGACCCATCAACAAGTAAAGATTCAACTTGTATTGCTTTCTTCTTCTTCTTCTTAATTGTCTCTCTTGTATACCCCCTGTATACTTGATTGCGTTTTTCTAATAAAATTTTCTTCTTACTTATCAAAAAAAAAAACAAGTAAAGATTCAACATTATTATCTCTTCTATTTGAGTTTGCCACCCTGTGAAAAAATTGTGTTCTTATCTCCCTCTCTCAACCAAAGAGTCCGAGATTTCTGTCTCCAGCTCACTTCTTCACAGACAAGCAACTCTCTTTCTCAACTCTTTAGTAAAATCCTCCTTCCTCACATTTTCCTCCTCAATCAACACTCTTCCTTCCCCAATGACATCTGGCTCTCTAATACCCTACAATAAAACCTTTTTTCTCTTCCCTACATCCCCAAAAATATCTTCATTCCATTTTCTCAATGCAACTTTCAAAGCGTTCAGTTTGCATGCCAATACATAACTAGGACAACCCTCAAACTGATAACTCCACCACCATAATTTCACTTGATCCATGAAGCCCTTAGACTTCAGCCACATATTTTCGAATTTGAAATACCCACCACTTCTAGATGATGCCCCACACTCTAGCATTAAGGGGAAATGATCCGACAAAAGTCTAGGGAGTGTCCTCTGAACTACATGAGGAAACTGTTCCTCCCAATTAGGAGAGAATAAAAATCTATCAATTCTTGACCAGCAATAATTGTTGGACCAAGTGAACTTACCACCCACAAGAAGAATATCCATGAGCCCCCGCTTAAAGATAAAATATGAAATTTCCCTCATAGCTGAAGAATATCGGGTATCTCCTAATCTCACTCTGATATCGAATGGCATTAAAATCTCCTCCAATGCACCAAGGGTTTTCCCACCGACTTATAATTCCAACCAGTTCATCCCTAAGCACTTTCCTTTCATAATCATTATTAGGACCATATACGCCTGCAAATGCCATTCAAAATTATCATTGACACTCATAAAAGAACATGCGGCAATAAATCTCCCCACGCAATCATCCAACTTTTCTAACACCCTTCTATCCACATGATTAAAATTCCTCCAAAAGCCCCTCGCGATCCTAAAAAAACACCAATCCACATGAGCACAACCCCATAGACTCCTTACCACCCCCTATTAATGAATTATAATTTCGTTTCATGCAGACAAACAATATCCGCCTTCCACTCCCTAATAAGTCCCTTAATCCTCATCCTCTTCTCCTCCTCATTCAGCTCTCTCACATTCCATGATAAAATCTTAGACTTCATTAATATACGGCTGCCCCTCCCCTTGTCTTTAGCTTTGTGTGACTGGCCTCCCTTTTCATCGTAATTGATAAGAGCATGTCAAACGCTTTAATTCTCTTTTTCCTCTGTTATCTTGCTTTACAGAAAAATCAGAAATGCTAGCCAACATGCCCTTTTCCCGATTTGCTTCAATTGTTGTAAACAAAGCTCACATCTGCTCCTCATACCCCTCGTACGATAAACCCACAACATGACAAAATTTTCACCCGTTCGACTACCCAGTCACATGACAATGTCTCAGGAAGCTCCTGTCCATCTATGACTGCCACAGGATGGACAACCAAAGGTTCTATCTCCAGCAAATCTTCAACTCGGTAAGGCACCATGTCCAACACAACAAAGATATACTCCCCGTTTTCGTTAACTGAACAGGAGCCACTGCCTTCCCCCAAACATTTTCCCAAGAAAACATCAGAATTCTTAGAACCATATCCCAATGTCAACACCTTCTCACCTTCTCTGAAATTCTCACACTGGTGCAACATCTGCGGAATACTCTCCTTTATCTTCCACAGTATTCTTGGAATATCTTTCTCAACCCCCATACTCTCTCCCCCAACCCATCATACCCACCCTTCAGCCACACTATCCCCGCCTCACATGCTTCCTCCCTTGGTTGTGAATGAGAAATTATATCCAAACTCATGACGGAAGTGGTTACACCTAATGCATCACTCTCGGTTCCACCCATATTCTGCTCTTCGGCAATCTCTGAGCAAGACTTATACTCTCCTACCACCTCAATCTCCTTCGAACTACTAGCGGCCAACGAAACTTTGGACACTCCTCCCCCATCAGTAAAATTCTCTTCCCCAACCTCCTTATCAGCATCATTTGTCCCAAAAACTAGATGTTCTGCATCCTTCTCTGTGCTCCGGCTTGTCCTCGCCCTGCCATGAGTCGCCCCCTGCTTGACTCTGTCGCCTTGTTATGTTTCTAGGCTTCCAGTCCATGCGTGATATTAGACTTCATAGTGTTCACACTAACTCCCCTTGCACCACTTGGGCCTTTAGCCTTAAACTCAAACGGCCCATTCTCTTTACAGCCCTTTACTGGTTTAGTATCGCTTCCAACCCGGCCCACCTCCAGCTGATCAATGCCCTTGATCGAATCCTCTATTTCCTTGTCTATCCCTTTCCCTACCACCACTTTCGCAAACGCACGCTGCCCTAGCTCCACCATCTGCGACTGCCTCTGATCCATCATTGCCTCTTTGCTCTACGTGCTTCATTACCCGCCTCAGCCGCGAAATGCGTTGTCTCCAACCATTACCTTCTCTGCCTTCCGGTATAATTATAAAATGTCTCCGCCCTCCACCCATATAGTTTGCAAACTCCAAAAACTTCCTATGGTTGTTATGGCATTTCTGCACTACGTACACTATCTCCCACTCTAAAGGTCCTACAGAATTCATTCAATTGAGTTAAAGAACATGCCATTTAAATAACACGTCATAACTTCCACCGTTTTAAGCAACAAAACCATACTTTGAAAGCCCATACTAACTGTTCGAAAGATCCCTTTACTCTCTGCGAATTGACCATTCCCAACTCCATACTGAATTTCGAATGACTTGGACTCAACATAAAAGCAACCCAAATAATCCATCAGAAAAATCAACGAAGTAATGGAAACAGGACTGAACCTTCAATGGATAAAATTCATAACTCATAACTTTTTTTTGATAGGTAAACAAATTGCATTAAAAAAGCAAAAAGGTGCCCCTAAGCATATAGGGAATATACAAAAAGGACACCAAAACAAATAAAAACAAAAAACAAAGGAAGAACACTCGAAAAACCCAAAAGACAGTAGAAAAGTTACATAACTCATAATTGTAAACAAAGTTGTCGAAAGTAGTAACTATGACAAGATTGAGTTTAAAAAAGCTTCATCCAAATGTGGCTTGGAATATATCATCTGTAGGTAAGCCGCTGCATCGCTAGCAGAAGGTAGTTTATGCTTAGACAACTATGCGCAGCTTGTTTTTCACCTTGTCCTCTCTCTCTGATGTTTTAGCTTTTATCTGTGGTGATCCAGTTCATTTACTTCTTCATAGATTCATGGTTGATGAAATGGGGTTTTCTAGTAGTGGGAGGGGAGACGGGGGTCCGTGTCAGGGAGAGTTGTAAAGGCAAGAATAGGTCGATCCTGTTAGATAGAGCTGAGTTAGCATGGCTGTTAAACACCTTTAAGACCCTGGTTTGCGCGGAAAACTCTCGGGTGTTTTGAGATCAATCTCAGCATGGCTTCCCGCGGATCATTGCGCAACGGCATTTTAATAGACATGGTGGTTTCATGGTCATAGAAGAATTTTGGGATCAATTTCTAGTAGTGGGAGGGGAGACGGGGGTCTGTATCAGGGAGAGTTGTAAAGGCAAGAATAGGTCGATCCTGTTAGATAGAGCTGAGTTAGCATGGTTGTTAAACACCTTTAAGACCCTGGTTTGCGCGGAAGACTCTCGGGTGTTTTGGGATCAATCTCAGCATGGCTTCCCACGGATCATTGCGCAACGGCATTTTAATAGACATGGTGGTTTCATGGTCATAGAAGAATTTAATGGTGATCGGAGGAAGGACTCGATCTTCATCCCGGAGGGAAGATCCGGCCAAGGTTGGAATAGCTTTCGCGCGGAATTACGCCTGGTCTCTGATTACTTCAGAGCCGGTTTCAGAGCCATGGTGGTAGAACTGGAGCTCCACGCAGACTTGAGAGGGAGGAGAAGCTTTGCAGAGGTGTTGGCGAAGACAACCCCTCCGCTGGATGCGCCTTTTGGTGATGTTTCCGGTCTAGTGGCTAAAGTGCCGAGATGGGTTAGAGAATGCTCGGAGGGGAATAAGTATTCCCAAAATCCGGCGAAGCGTGATACTTATTTTCTGGCGAAGGACTTTCACGCCCAGGAGTCTATTCCGGCGATGCATTACAGAACAAAGGAGAAAAGAACCCATCCTTGGCCTCCTGTGACTCGGCAACGGAAGACGGTCTCATCAGTCCTAGCGAAGACAAAAACAGTGGCGGGTAAGACAGCTCTGGCTCCAGCAGGGCTCTCTGCTGCGATGGGAAGGTTGACTGACACTAGGCATGGAGCAGCCTCAGCTACGTTGCTCCCTACAGCACGCATCAATCATTCTGGTGACAGCCTCGATGTGGGTGCCTTGAGAGAGTCATTAGAAAGGATTCAAAAGGAAATCGGTTATTGCCTGAAGGGTTTAGCCTTGGTTGAAGGTGGTGGTTTGGGTCGTGCCTTTTCTCGCCCCAAATCTAGGGCCCGTGCAGCTTCTGCCATGGGCTTCAAAGTGCCACGGCCCAAATCGAAATTTCGAGCTCTTTCCAAGTCAGCTCGGGATATTAAAGGAAAAGGCCACTTGGTTTGTCCGGCTGATGGGCCCAAGGTGCTCAAGGCTAAGGTGGGTCCAGGCTCCCGTCCCCCTTCGGCTTCTTCTGGCTCAGATGCATCGCCTGTTCGGGCAGTGTCGCTATCGGGCCTGGACGCCGGGATCTTCACACCAGGCGCCTCTTCCTCAAGGCAGGTACCATCTCTGGTCCCAACCGCCGGTAACCCGTCTTCTGACGGCCAGTCTCAAACGCCGGTGATGGCTTCACCTTCGCCGGTTCCTTTGGGCGCTGAAGTGTCAGTCGCTCGGGTGGATCCACCACAGAGCCCAGACACTGGTTTTCCGACACCCTCTCCACCGGGCTCAAGCGCCGGTCTTCTACAAGGCCAACCTTGTTTCCCGGACAGGTGTGCTTCACCCCACTGAGTTGTTGGTGTTCACAGAGCCAGCGCAGGTGTTGGAGGTCCCGAGTCAGAGGAAGGAGGGTGAGGTGCAAACAGGGTCTGGATCAGCTATGGAAAAGAGGTCCTCGGAGCAGTTACAGCCGGACAGCCGTGAGCTTTCTGTTGTGTGCTCAGTGGCTGGTCCAGTTCGGGTGAGGGAATTTTCGGAACAACTATAGTTGAAAATTGACAATCTGCCACGGGTGTTGTCAAGGACTGAGTTTTGCCCGCATTCGTTGGAGGAAATTGTGATTGTTCCGTGCATTGACAGTGCTGGAGGGGAGCGTTGTGATTGGAAGGGGGGGCTAGTTTTGGAATCAGATTCTTCTGGTCTGCAGGTTGGAGTTGAGGGTGAGGCCTCCAACGACAATCTTCCCGGGGGTGCTGAATTGGTGGAGTTTGAGGTGGGTGAGAAGGCAGAAGATGCGGGTACTCCTCTCAATGCTTACTCGCCAGCCTCGGGGGGTTTGGGGTACTCTGATTGGGTGATTCAGTGTGCAAATGAGATCTATTCCATTTTAGGGATGTTGTTTGCGGGTCATAATTTGCAACTGTTAGAATTTCTGACTTGTCTAGAAGAGGAGTGCCGCATTGGAGACGGATGCACGAAGGGTAAGAGGGAGATCAAGAACTTGGAGAGTTCTATAAACTATGATGCCAAAGGTTCTTGCTCGAATCACGGTAAAAGGAGGGCAAGGGGGATTGTAGTAAAGCCATGAAGCCCAAGATTCTCTCTTGGAACGTAACAATAGGCGCAAACGCCTAAGGATTTGCAACTTGCTCAGAGATTGGAAGGTGGATATTATTTGCCTCCAAGAAACAAAAGTTAAAGATCCGTCTAGAAGTGTTGTGCGAAGCTTATGGGGGTGCAATCATGTGGATTGGTGTTGTTTGGATTCGTGTGGGGCTTCAGGGGGTATCCTGATCATGTGGAATAAGAGGGCGGTGGAAAAGGTAGATGTGTGCGTGGGGGTTTTTATGCTTGCAGTTTCCTTTAGGAATGTTGCAGATCATTTTGAGTGGGGTTTTGCGGGAGTGTATGGTCCGAACTTCAGGATTGATAGGAGGGGGCTTTGGGATGAGTTGGCTGGGATCCTTAGTTGGTAGAGAATGCCTTGGTGTATAGGGGGTGATTTCAATATTACTAGGTTCCCTAGCGAAAGATCTGGAGATGGTAGTGTCTGCCATGAGGGATTTTTGTGATTTTATCTCTGATCAGGGTCTTATGGATTATCCTCTTGTTGGAGGATCTTATACTTGGTCGATCTCTTGTGATCCTCCCGTTTGGTCCAGGATTGATCGATTTCTTGTTTCTCTTGATTGGGAAGCTAGGTTCCGGTGACTTCTCAGAAGAGGCTTTCCCGCCTTTAATCTGACCATTTTCCTATTCTTCTTGATTGTGCTCTCTCTTCTGCAAGAAGTGGGCCGTTCAAGTTTGAGAATATGTGGCTTAAGGCGGATGGCTTTGTGGGGTTGGTGAAACAGTGGTGGGATTCTTATTCTTTTCATGGCACTCCTAGTTTTGCGTTAGCTTGTAAGCTAAAGGCTCTCAAACAAAATTTGAAGACTTGGAATGTAGAGGTTTTTGGTAACGTAGAGAGAAACAAGAGAAAGCTTTTCGAAGAGCTTCAGGTGTTCGATACTATTGAAGGTAGTAGGGCTTTGGTTGAGGGGGAACTCCTAAAGAAGTTAGAGATTGTCAATGAGATAGAGAGATGCTCTCTTTTGGAGGAGGTTAGTTGGAGGCAAAAGTCCAGGGTGAAGTGGTTAAAAGGAGGAGATAAATGTACTAAATTCTTCCATTCCATAGCCAATTCAAATAGAAGGTACAACTCTATTGACTCCTTGTTGATTGGAGATTCTATTTCTTCTGATCCGGCTGAGATAGGTGAGCATGTAGTTCAGTTCTATCAAGATCTCTTCTCTGAGAAGCACAGTTGGAGGCCTCGGTTGGATGACTTTCCTTTGATGCTATTCTAGAGTCAGAAGCAAGTTGGTTGGAGAGAGCCTTTGAGGAGGAGGAGGTTAGGAAGGTAGTGTTCGCTATGAATGGTGACAAAGCGCCGAGTCCTGATGGTTTTACTATGGCTTTCTTCCAAGCTTGTTGGGAGATTTTGCGCTTGGACATTATGGAGGTATTTTCTGACTTTCATGCTAGAGAAGTGTTTGAGAAGAGTCTGAATGTTTCTTTTATTGCGCTTATTCCTAAGATTCTTGGTGCTATCTCTCTCAAAGATTTCCGGCCCATAAGCCTTGTGGGAGGTATTTACAAGATTATTGCTAAAGTTTTGGCTAACAGATTGAAGCCGGTTTTGGAAAAGGTTATTTCCAAATCCCAGAGTTCTTTCGTCAAAGGGAGGCAGATTCTCGATCCGATCCTTATTGCTAATGAATGCCTTGATAGTCGAATTAGATCAAGGGAGCCGGGCGTCATTTGCAAGATGGACTTGGAAAAAGCTTATGATCATGTTAATTGGGATTTTCTCCTGTATGTGTTGAGGAGGTGCGGCTTCGGGGGTATATGGTGTTCATGGATAGCTCGATGCATTTCTTCTGCGAAGTTTTCGGTGCTAGTTAATGGCTCGCCCAAGGGCTTTTTCAGTAGCTCTCGAGGCTTGAGGCAAGGGGATTCTTTGTCTCCTCTTTTGTTTGTGTTTGTTATGGAGGCTTTGAGTCGTATGATTACAGCGGCGGTCAGTGGGGGTTTGTTGGATGGCTTTAGAGTGGACAATGCTTCTTTCTCGTATCTTTTGTTTGCTGACGACACTTTGATTTTCTGTGATGCTAGCTCCTCCAAGTTGTGGTATTTGCGGAGTCTCTTTCTCTTATTTGAGGCTGTTTCGGGTTTAAAGGTCAACTTAGCCAAATCTAGTCTTATTCTAGTGGGGAATGTCGTTCAAGTGAGAAGGTTAGCCGACATTTTAGGGTGTGAAGTTGCTTCTTTGCCAGTGAAGTATCTGGGTCTTCCTTTGGGGGCTTCCTACAAGTCCACTCGTATTTGGGATGGAGTTATTGAGAAGGTTGAAAATTGGTTGGCTAGTTGGAAAAGGTTATACCTCTCCAAGGGAGGGAGGGTGACCCTTATCAAGAGTACTCTCTCCAACTTACCTATCTACTACATGTCTCTGTTCCCTATTCCGGTGTGTGTTGCCTCTCGCATTGAGAAGCTACAACGAGATTTTCTTTGGGGTGGAATGGGAGAAGAATTTGAATACCATTTGGTGAGTTGGGCAAAGGTTTGTACCCCAATTTCTAAAAGGGGGCTTGGCATTAAGAATTTGGTGTTGTTCAACCGTGCGTTGTTAAGGAAAATGGTTATGGCGCTTTGGCTTGGAAAGAGATGCTTGGCGGAGAGTTGCAGTGGACTCCAAGTATGGTAGTTTGTGGGGTGGGTGGTGCTCCCGTGAGTTTGCAGGGGCTTTTGGAGTAGGGTTGTGGAAGCACATAAGGAAAGGACGGGAGACTTTTTCCAAATTTCTTAGATATGAGGTGGGGGATGGGAGTAGGACTAGATTTTGGCATGACTTGTGGTGCGGAGATACGGTTCTGAAAGAAGTGTTTCCTGATCTCTTTGGTATTGCTTGAGTGAAGGATGCGTTAGTGGCTGACAATATGGAGATTTTGGGCGGGTCCATTCAGTGGAACGTGAGCTTTGTTAGAGAAGCGCATGATTGGGAAGTAGATGTTTTGGCCTCTTTCTTTCAGGTTTTGCACTCTACCAGGGTGAATAGAGATCGGGCAGATTGCCTTAGTTGGGTTTCTTCCAAGAAAGGTGTGTTCAGGGTTAAGAAGTATTTTGGTTCCTTGACGTGTTCTAGAGGAACTCGGTTCCCTTGAAAGAGTGTGTGGCGGTCTCAGGCACCCTCGATGACAACTTTCTTCACATGGTCTGCAGCTCTAGGTAATATCCTTACTTTGGACAATCTCAGGAAGAGGCACATAATCATTGTAGATAGATGCTGCTTTTGCAAGCGAGATGGGGAATCAGTAGACCATATTCTTCTGCATTGTGATGTGGCCTCCGCTTTGTGGAACAACATCGTCTCTTGCTTTGGTTTTTCTTGGGTCATGCCTAAGAGTGTGCTAGACCTAGTTGCTTGTTGGTGGAAGTCTGGGAGATCAAGGAGCGCTACAACGTGGAAGATGGTGCCTATATGCCTCTTTTGGTATATTTGGAGAGAAAGAAACCTTAGGTGTTTTGAGAACCTAGAAAGCTCCCTTGAGGAGGTGTTAGAGTTGTTTCTTCATACGCTGTATCTCTGGTCGATGGCTTTTTTGTACCCTTTATCCATCAGCTTTGCTGATTTTCTTGCTTCTTTTTCCTGTTCTAGTTAGGTGTTTCCTGTTATATACTTCCAGTGTACGTAGGGGCGTCTTACGCTTTCAATAAAACTGTGTACGTAGGGGCGCCTTACGCTTTCAATAAAACTAAACTTATCAAAAAAAAAGATTCATGGTTGATGATTATTTCAATCTGAAAAGATATTTTGATCTTTGCAGAGAACATATATCCTGTTTTAGAGAGTGATACAAAGATCAGAAACCGAGGAACATTCAAGTCACTCACCAGTGTTGTTTGCTCAAACCTGTCGCAGATTGGTGATAATTCTCTTGTTTTTCAAATACTACAGAAAGTAACACTTGAACAGATAGTAAGTTGACTAAACTTTCTTAATTTGAACCTTACTTTTTTCCTTTATTTTATACTTGAAAACTTTTGATTGCATATTTTATTTTTCATTTATAGAAAGAAATACTTATTTTGACAATTTTTTTCTTTGTTTATCTGTTGATTAGTTCTTAACAATTCTTCTTGATGTGATGTTGTTTGCATCGCAGTTACTAAAGCCACCTCTAGACAATGCTTGTGCGATGCTCAGAATGCTTGCTAAGCTGGATTCCAAACCCACAAGACTTTCTGAGCAGAGTATTATTACTCTAAGCAATTTCCTTTTAGGATATCTGATTGATGTTGTGCATGTAAGTATTTTATCTTGTTTGATATCTGCCTTTGATTAGTTTGAAGTAGCTTTTTTTTTCTTTTTAAATAAAAAACAATCATTTTGTATGCGTTGCATAACTTAGTTTATTATGTGTCTGATTGTGCTGGTAGTGGTTTGTTTTTGGATACTCATTTATTCAAGGAGTGCGGAAGTCATTATTTTTCTTCTTCTTCTCTGTTCTCATCAGAGGGTTATCATATGCAATTCAATGTGTTTTATGTAAATGAAGTGTTTCATGGCATGTGCAAAATTAAATATCCTACATTTTCATGTAGATGGAGAAATAAAAAAGCTATTATCCCCATAGTCTTTCCATAATAATAATAATAATAATAAAACTGAACTTCTGCATAATTAATAAAGTTCATTGTGACCATGTGCAGAAGGAGAATTATGGGAACACACCATGTGTGAACAGGGTGTATTCTCTGGAACTCTTAAAGTTGCACATGGTGGTGATGAACTTGTGGGCTGGGTCGTCTAAGGTCTTAGTTCTGACAAATATTATTGCCAAAAAAATCATGCAGAAGTGTGTTTTACATACCATTAATTTTTTTTTTTTTTTTGGGGGGGTGGGGGTAGGTATGTCGTCCTGTGTCCATATACTAGGTGGTACAGATTTTAATATCGAATGGTATCTTGTTTTGGTAAATCTCATGATTTTCCTAGTAATATTATAATGTGTATAATCCTACTTTGCTGTTGCAGATTTATTTCCAAGATCACAAAGCTTATTATTGAGTGTTTGGTTCTGTCCAAAACTTGGTCCAGTAATTCTTTTTGTCTTTGATCTACATGCAGTGCATTCAAGAAGATCATGAGGAGCCCAATGCCTCCATTCCTACACTCCGTTATTATCTCATTCCTTGTTTTTTCTTCTTTGATAGAAGTCACAAACTTCTGGATCTTGTGTTGAAGATGATGGGGTCATTGATAACTGACAGTAGTTCGTCGCTTTTTTCTCCTAAATATGCAAAAGACTGTTCAAGTAGAATAAACGCCATTGTTTCTGTCCTTGTATTGATGCATAAGGATGTCAAAGTTCAGCAAATTATCTCTTCACTCAAGGCAGAAATTGACCGTATATTACGAAAAATACTATCTTTCCAGGTACAATTTTTTTGCATCTCAAGAATGTCACTTAGAATGTCATAAAGCACATCCATCTATTTATGCTAATCTGAAGGATGTAGTTCTTGAATATTAATAACTCTTGTGATTACCGGGTTATTTTAATATGTTAAAAAAGGTCAAATTTAATATGATAATATAAACAAGTGTGTGTCGTGCATGTATGTGTGAGTATATTGTCGCTCTTTTGTGGGAACCATGATTTGCTAAGCCCACTTTAGTCAAATGCCCCTTTTTTTTTTGTTGGGTAAACACAATTCATTAAAAGGTACAACCCAAGTACACAAGCAATATACAATAGAAACACCTAGCTAGAGGAAGAAAGAAAATCAAGAAAAACATGAAAGCTAGAAATATTTGAGTAAAAAACAGCTAGTGGTAAAGATTCTTGAAGGAAAAATCCTTTAATTCCACCCTTGTTTGTTGGTCTTCAAAACCCTGATTATTTTTTTCCCTCCAAAGGCACCACTTAAGGCAAGATGGTTCCTTCTTTCATATAGCAGCATTTTGAATTCTACCAAAATGCCCTTTCCAGCAAGCAAAGAGGTCTACCACACGACTAGGCATGACTCAAGCCAACCCTACTAAGCTGAAGATGGTATTCCAAAGGGCACTACCCATCTCACAATGGAGTAAAAGGTGGTCAATTGACTCCCCACTCTTCTTACACATACAACACCAATCAACAATGACATGTCGCTAACTAAGATTATTCATGGTTAGCATCTTCTCTAAGGCAGCTGACCATGCAAAGAAGACCACCCAAGGGATTTTTATTCTGCTAAATACTCCCAAGGGAAAATAATACTAACATGAGGAACAAGGATATTGCAGTAAGATTTTACATCAAACAACCCTATTCTGGAAGGTACCCAACAAAGCTTGTCTTGGCCACCCCGTCTCAGGTTAAAGGAGTACAACAAATTGAAAAACGAGGTAAAAGAATCCACCTCTCAGTCGTGAGCCGCTCTAAGAAAGTTAACATTCTATTGATGAGAGTTGCGTGAAACCTCCGAATGATCTACCACTGAAGCATCCTTACAACGAGCCAAACTGAACAAGTTTGGAAAAGTTGTCTTGAGGGCTTTATCCCCACACCACACATCATGCTAGAGTCTAATTTTGGAGCTATAATCGACCTCAAATCTAGTATGACTAGAAAACTCTTCCCAGTCCCTCCTTATATTCGTCCATAGCCCCATCCTAAACGACCCATGAACCTCAATTGAACACTACCAACTCCACCCGCTGCCATATTTAGAATCCACAATCACTCTCTGTAAAGCCTTTCTCTTATGAACATAACGCCAAAGCCACTTCCCCAAAAGAGCTCAGTTGAACAAAAGTAAATTACAGACCCTTTACTCTCCTTCAGATATCGGGGAACATACCTTAGACCAACTAAACAAATGGAATTTTAACTCTTCACTAATACAACACCACATAAAGTCCCGCTGCAACTTTTCTATGCGGATGGCAACACCAACCTAGGTCTCCAACTATGTTGTTCGGCAAAAAGGCTATTGTAGAACTACACAAGGCGATCTCTAATCTCAGATTGATCTAAAGAGACTTTACCATTAACGTTCAACTGATCAATGGAGTTATTCCTCCTATTTTGAGTTGGCCACTCGATGGAAGAACTTTGTGGACTTGTCACCCTCTTTTAACCACAACTCCCTAAATTTTTGCCTCCAACTCACCTCCTCCAGAAGAGTTGTCCTCTCCAAATCATTAATCACTGCAACCTTCCACAATTTCTCCTCCTCACTAAGAACTCTTCCAAAAGAAGCTTTTTCTTTCTTTCTACATTGCCAAACACCTCATACCAAACTCTTAAATCACCTTTCAATCAAAAAAATAGTTTGCGAGTCAAAATATAACTTGGTGAACCCTGAAAGTGATAGGAAGTCTACCACTGTTTCACTGTATCAAACCCTCTGATCTTAATCACATGTTCTCGAACTTAAAGTACATTCCATCTCCATGAAAACTTACGCAATCAAGAAGAATATGGAAATTATCCGAATACAATCTAGGCAACCTCCTCTAGGTCAAGTCAAGGGAAATTAGAAATGTATCAAGTTTAGACCAAGAGAGAGAATCTATATTGTTTGACCACGGTAAATAACCTCCTACAAGGGGATATCCATAAGCCCTTACTCAAAGATGAAGTCTGAAAACTCCACCATAGTTGGACTGAAGCAGGCATCACCGGATCTCTCACTAAGAAAATGAGACACGTTAAAGTTCCCCCGAATACACTAGGGCAAATTCCACCAACTAATCAACCCAGCCAACTCATCCCATAAAAGCCTTCTATCACCATCAATATTAAGGCCATAAACACCAACAAAAGCCCAGGAAAAATGGTCTTCGACATTTCTAAAAGAACATGCCACCGAGAACTCCCCACGCACTGACTTTTTCTACCATCCTCTTATCCCACATGATCAAATGCCTCTGAAAGCCCCCTTTGAATCTAAACAAGCCCAACAACATGGCTACATCCCCACAAGCTACACACAATACTACAAGTCCTAAACTCCAATTTTGTCTCCTACAGACAAATAACACTTGTCTTCCAATCTCTGAGTAAATTTCTAACTCTAAAGTGCTTCTCCCCTTGATTTAGCCCTCTTACGTTCTAGGATAACAATTTAGGCTTCATGGGACAACTAAGATACCCCCTTAACCCTACTTCTGCTAGAGCTTGCACCTGTAGAATCATAATTAATGGAGCAAGACAGCCTTTTTAATTCTCTTTCTCCTCTGTTGGCTGATTTGGAATTGGAGACCCACTCCCCCTGGTTGTGACTCGCTTCAATGATTGTTAACAACGCCATGAGTTCCCCTTCAAACCCATCACAAGATACTCCTACACAGTGATCAGTGTCCTCCCCTCCACCTTCTGCAGGACCCAGCAGTAGATCCTGAGCACTCAGGATTGAAAAACACACCAGGGGACAACAATTCAAAGGCTCACGCACAAGGGTTCCTCTCAAGAGCATAACATCGATTCTGAGCATGGCAAACTACTTTTTTCTACTCGACTTCCTGATGGCCCAGCCAACGGAGCAAAATATTTTTCACCCAAAAAAATAGCAGCACCCTCCCTGGAAAGCCAACTCACTTTCCTTGCAATTCTTTGAGAGGCGCAACTCCTCACCCACAATAAGACTACCCCCCTTGAGTTGCGCTGACAATGAAGACTAAGGAGGCAGATTCAACCCCAACGAAATCTTTTTTCCCCCTTTTAACACCACTGTCCACTAAGCATAGTTGGGAATTACCTTATCAGGGGAATTTTCCTTAGAGGGAGCATTTATAGAGTCAGATGCTAAATCCACCTTTTCTGTTGTCAAAACACCCAAATCCACAATCGTATCATCAGCAGCAAAACTATCATTAGAATCTGAATCTCTGCCCTCATTCGAAAAGCTCTCCAGACCTGAAAAACCAACGACAAAACCCACGCATGGGAGAACAGAGCTGATATTAGTCCTCTCTAGAAGACCTCCGGCGAAATCCAAGATTGGAGGTGGAGCAAAAACTTGCAGTTGAGTGGCCTGCGGTGAAGGCAAAGCATCGTCGATAATAGAGTTTCCACTATTGACCTTTGGCGAAGACGGATCGCCGTCGGATACATGGTTACCATAAAAAACCTCTGAAAACCTTGTCCCCTTATCTCTCGACTGCTCGCCGATGGCTACAGAACCCGTCTTCTAAATCCTCGAAGACCCAACAGCAAGGATGCAGCTTGGGCCTATGCCCACACAGCCTGCACTAGAACCCGGGCCCAACCTTAATTTAACATCCCCAGGCTGTGACTGCTCCCTCTTAAGGATGGGTTTGATTCTTGGCCATGGCAAACGAGTAGCACGAGATACTATCGGGCCCTTGCCCGATTCTCCCACTCCTTTTGTTCGGTCCAACATCAAAGATTTGGTTTTATGAGCATCAGGTGAAACCTTCAAACCTGGGCTTGGTTTCGGCCCTATCTCACCATTCTCCTTTATGCTAACAACACACCTCGACCCAGAAAAGTCCAATACCTCATCCATGTGTTTAAGAATTTGATCCTTCTCTTCCCTCAGCTGTGCCAACTGGGCTTGCATATCATGACAAAAACAGTTGTCACTTTTGGAAACCCTTGAGCCACTCTGTCATGCTTCCACGTTTGCTGTATGACAGCCACCTTTAGTGGGAAACTTGGGATTGTCCTCCCTTGTACCTCCTCGACAGTAACCGTACTGAGCCATTGTCCAAGCAACGGCGTGGTTGGCGAAGGATTACTACAGGAGGCTTTCGTGCTCTTCGCCGCACTAGTCAGCACCTCCTTGTACGAATTCTTATGTCTCTTCCCCTTGCATGTGGTTCATGGGATCCAGCGACCTCACTGCCTTGCTTGAACGAGCATGCCCATGAAAAACTTCCCTAAGTGAGGTACTCCATTCCCGCTACCGTATGAAAGTTGGGTAGAAGCACCATTGACACCTCTTCGATTGCCATTGAAAAACTCCTTGAAGAAAGCTACGAGCTTTCGCAACTTAAGGGCACATCTTTTGCATCCTTGCCCCTCTCGACCCTCTGGTATAACTATGAAGCCACGCCGCCTTCCACCGCCATACTCCGTCAACACCAAATAATTACCATGCCAGTTTCAGCATCTTTGAGCGGTGTAAGCAGTGCTTTCAACCCCTCCAAGATTTCACAAACTCAGCCACCTCCTCAAATCAGAGCCTCTGCCATCTTCGCCAGCTAAACCACACTCACCTTTCCCAAATGCACTGCACGAGAGACGCCCCTACTTCTTTCAATGAATCTTAATGCTGAACACCCTTTCCTATGCCGAAAGCACATACGCCTTTGCTTCTATGAAGAAATGCCTCGAATACCCCATCACACTACAATTAAAACTGAAAGCTGGAGATGACGTCGGAACTGGCAACCCAGCATACCTCACGTAAAAAACATAGTATGCAAGGCCCATTATTCAAAATTCCCCTTTATGAACATCATGATATTAGATCAATCGCCATACTTTGCACCATATATTCTCATTGTTTGTGAAATTTAAAACAAAACTCTAATTTGAGTGCCACATGGATCTCTCCGTGGTCATATTTGGACTTGATAAATTCATTGAAGAATAAAAGTTTTCACTTCACCTGTAAATCTAGAGACGTTCGTCTTAACACTGCTATGATGGAGTTTTCGGACTTTATTTTCGAGCAGGGTCTTATGGATCTTCCTCTTGCAGGAGGCCCATTTACGTGGTCTAATAATCAGGAGATTTCCTCTTGGTCTCGTCTCGATAGATTTCTGGTTTCTCCAGATTGAGAAGTCAAGCTCCTAGGTACTCTACAGAAAAGGCTTCCAAGACTGTGTTCTGATCATTTTCCTATTCTTCTTGATTGTGGTGGCGTTCACTAGGGTTCTAGACCGTTCAAGTTCGAGAATATGTGGTTAAAGGCTGAAGGGTTGTGGATAGGGTGCGTCTTCGGTGGGAGTCTTATCGCTTTCAAGGCTCGCCCAGCTTTATCTTCTCTCAAAGCTTAAGGCTTTAAAGAATGATCTCAAAAGATGGAACGAACAGGAGTTTGGTAATGTGGAGCTCCGCAAAAAGATGCATATGGAAGAATTGTGTGCTCTTGATAGTTTGGAGGAACAACGTGGTTTAACTCCTGAAGAAAAGGTAGGGAAATGTGGGGTCATCAGAGATATGTAGAATTCTATTTTATAGGAGGAGATTAGCTGGAGACAGAAGTCTAGGGTTCTTTGGCTTAAAGAGGGTGATAAATGTACTAAATTCTTTCATCGGGTAGCCAACTCGAATAGGAGATCCAATTCCATAGAGTCACTCTCAATCAATGGCTCTACTTCTTCAGATCAACAAGTTATTAGGGATCATGTTGCTCAGTTTTAGAATTCTCTTTTTGCAGAACCTTTATGTTGGAGGCCTAGGATGGATAACCTTGCTTTTGACTCTTTGGATGCGGGTGAGGCCTCTTCCTTAGAACTTCCTTTTGAGGAAAGGGAGGTTTTAGAGGTGGTTAAAGGGTTGAATCGTGATAAGGTTGCAGCCCTAATGGGTTCACTCTTGCGTTCTTCCAAGACTGTTGGGATGTGATCAAGACTGATCTCATGGGGATTTTCCAGGATTTTCATACTCATAGTAGGTTTGTCAAAAGCATTAATGCCACTTTCATAGCCTTAATTCCGAAGAAGCTTGGGGCTGTGGATCTTAAAGATTTTCGGCCTATCAGTCTTGTAAGTGGCGTTTACAAGATCATAGCAAAAGTGCTTGCTAATAGACTCAAAAGGGTTGTGGAGAAGATTATCTCGTATCCCTAAAATGCTTTTGTGATAGGAAGGAAAATTTTTGATTCTGTTCTTATAGCTAATGAGTGTTTGGATAGTCGCATCAAATCAGGTGATCTAGGGTTACTTTGTAAACTGGATATTGAGAAGGCTTATGATCATGTTAGCTGGGATTTCTTATTGTATATGTTTAGAAGATGTGGCTTCAGGGAGAGATGGTGTTCTTGGATAGCGCATTGTATCTCTTCGATGCGTTTCTCTGTGTTGGTGAATGACACCCCTTCTGGTTTTTTCAGCAGCTCTCGTGGTCTTAGACAGGGTGACCCTCTGTCGCCTCTCTTGTTTGTCATCGTGATGGAGGCCCTTAGTAAGTTGTTTTCTATTACTGTTCAAAGGGGTTTCCTCTCTGGCTTCTCTGTGGCCTCTGGCAGCAATGGAGTATTTACCATTTCTCATCTGTTATTTGCAGACGATACTTTAGTTTTTTGTGGGGCTAATCCTGATCATCTTCTCTATCTTCGTATGTTATTACTGTCCTTTGAAGCTGTTTCAGGTTTGAAGATTAATTTGGAAAAGTCAGTTTTGGTTCCTATGAGTCATGTGGATAATATGGATGATTTGGCTAGCATCTTAGGCTGTGGAGTTTCCTCTCTTCCTTTGAAATATCTTGGACTTCCGTTGGGGGCCCCTTTTAAGGCTAAGTCCAGCTGGGATGAGGAAGTTGGTAAAATTGAGAGACGGCTGGCTAGCTGGAAGTGGTTGTATCTGTCGAAGGGTGGCAGAGTTACCCTTATAAAAAGTACTCTCTCTAATCTTCCTACATATTTCCTTTTTCTATTCCCTATTCCCTCCAGTGTTGCTAGTCGCATAGAGAAGCTGCATCGAGATTTCTTGTGGGGAGGTATAGGTGAAGAATTTAAATTTCGTCTGGTTAATTGGTCCAAGGTTTGCTCTCCTATTTCAAATGGTGGTTTGGGCATCCGAAATTTGAGGATTTTCAATAAGGCTCTTTTAAGGAAGTGGTTGTGACGTTATGCCCATGAGAGAGAGGCTTGGTGGAAATCTGTTGTGGATGCAAAGTATGGTTCTACTAGGGCTGGTTGGTGTTCTTTAGACCTCCCTGGGTCTCACGGAGTGGGGCTTTGGAAGAATATTAGGAAAGGGTGGAGTTTGCTTTGTTGCCATACCAGACTCATTTCGGGAAATGGATCTAGGATCCGTTTTTGGGACGATGTGTGGTGTGGTGAGGTGCCCCTTAAGGTAGCTTTCCTTGTTTTGTATGACATAGCGCGTGACAAGGATGCACTTGTTGCAGACCATTTGGTTGTGGGGAGCGAGTCCTATCAGTGGGATGTTAGCTTCCTTCGAGCGGCCCACGACTGGGAGGTGGATATTTTTGCCTCCTTTTTCTCTTTGCTGTACTCAACTAGAGTGGATGGTGATGTGGAAGACCGGCACTGGTCGTCTCCTTCTCATAAAGGGAAATTTGATGTTAGATCTTTCTACAAGGTTCTTGCTTGTAAAGAGGATAATCATTTTTCCTGGAAAAGTATATGGCGGACCAAGGTTCCCTTGAAAGTGGCTTTCTTCACTTGGACGGCAGCGCAAGGGAAGATCCTCACCTTGGACAATCTTAGAAAGAAGCGTGTCATCGTGATCGATAGATGTTGCATGTGCAAAATGAATGGGGAGTCTATGGACCATCTTCTTCTCCATTGCGAGGTTGCACGCGTTCTATGGAACACCATCTTCAGTCACTTCAATCTGTCTTGGGTTATGCCTTTTCGAGTGGTAGATTTATTCGCTTGCTGGTGGACGAGTGGTCGCGCTTGGAGTGCGGTCGTGTGGTAGATGGTCCCTTGTTGCCTTTTGTGGTGCTTGTGGAGGGAACGCAATGATAGACAGTTTGAGGACAAAGAAAGAACCATTGAGGATCTCATTTCCTTTTTCTTTCATTCTTTGTAGTCTTGATCGGATGCGTTTCTCGCACCTTTAGTGTTTAGTTTTAATGATTTCCTTGTTTTGTTTTCTTCTTCCTCTTAGATGCCTTTCTTGTACACTTCATGTGTACTTGATTGCGCTCTGCGCTTTTTAATGATATTTCTCTTATTAAAAAAAAAAAAAAAAAGAACTTGGTATCTTGGATTTGGCAAAATATTAGTCTGGTACAACTCTCATACAAGACCAGAATTCAGATCTAGTTTGATTAAAGAAACTTTTGGTTAGGTTCTGATTGTTGCTGTATGGTACATTGTCTTGGATTTATGAACACATTGAAAATTTCTTTTGACTAGCAAGTTGGTTTGATTAGCTTAGCACCATTTTTTGCAGTTTTTTTTTTTTTTTTTTTTTTTTTTTTTGAGATGCTTGTTGATTGGGGGTTTCTTCTATATAATGAATCCAGTCTTCAGAGGAAATCAGCATGACAATGGAAGAAAAGCATAAAATAAAGTGTGCCTTTGATCAACTTAAAGCTCTAACAAGTACATCAGCCAACGGGACGCCTGCAATCTAAGATGATGTTCGTAAATTAAAATCTCACCCTAGTGAGTCTTCTAACTTCAATCAACTTCAATTTTTGCATGCTATGGATCATGCCCTTTCATAACTTAGTTCATGCCTTTCTAGTAAATTTCAGTTATTTGTTTGCATCATTTTGGTGCATCAGTTGTGCACTGTCAAGAAATCTATCAGTGCTCTCATTTCTTTTCTTTTATTTCTGGCAGTAATATTTAGTGTCCTTGAGGGAATTCTTAGAGATAACAAGCGGTCAAGGAGGAGAATGCATTCGTTATGAGCTCAGAGAATGGAATATGCATCAGCTTTGGCTCATGAACCTCTCCCCATTTTTTTTTGTAAATATAGGCATCGGGCCTAAGTGCAAGTCATTGTCGGGGTCCTGCCTGCAATTTTGAGTTACATAGTGTGACATCTACTTGCCTTTGGAATTTTTAGGTTGAGAGCTGAATTATAGTCGCAATCTTTTTGGGTCATGGAATAGTATGTATGATATCAAATTTTGCAGTAGAGGAACTTTCAAAATGTTTTTTTTTTCCCCCTCAACGTTGGGGAACTGAAATGGAAATGATCATGAAAATGCGTCTAAAGAAATTTTAAGTATAATTATGTTTCTTTTGTTGAAGATGGTTTAGGAAGAAACTAGATTTGTATATACAAGTGATGGGGAAAAAATAATTAAATTCCTTGGAAAAGAATCTGTACCCAAAATGAAAGTTGTCAAAATCTCCGACTCGATTTAGATTCAATTATGAAGTCGAATTCAATTGAATTTTTAGTGGGATGTGCTGGAGACGTTAACATAATAATACCTACAAACCCAGAATTTGCAGCAATACTTGAATGTGAAAGTAGGAGGTGATGTATACGCTTGTGCAGATTTTTGTTTTTGCAGCTTCAAAAGATGGAACTCCTTTTTTATTTTTTTTCTATTAAGGGGCTAAGAGGATTTACAACCGCTTTCTTTTTTATTTTTCTTAAATTTAGGGACAAAACTACTTTTTACTTTTTTATCTAAATATACTTTATAATAGTTTTATTTATTTATTTATTTATTTTTTATATTAATTAAATATTATTTTTTTCCGACTATAAATTTGTACCTACCTCACAAAATTTGGACAAGA
The DNA here is from genome assembly GCF_958979055.1 of Alnus glutinosa. Classification (NCBI taxonomy): domain Eukaryota; kingdom Viridiplantae; phylum Streptophyta; class Magnoliopsida; order Fagales; family Betulaceae; genus Alnus; species Alnus glutinosa. The sequence continues at coordinate 10,142,014 of NC_084892.1, forward strand.
ATCCTCTCTATTTCATGATCCAAATTTACAAAATTTCAACACAATCCCTAATAAAAAGCAAAAAGATGAAAGAAGAAAAAAAAATATTTTGTATTGAAATAATAGATAAGGAAGTTCTTTTGGTTCCTAGAAGTGGTTCCTTGAAGTGTAGCATTCCCAATGGTTAGGGAACCAATAGGGTATCTGTTGTGAATGGTCTTTTGTAATTATTTTTGACATTTTCCCTATATGTAGGGAAGGATATGAGCTATAAAAAAGCTTTTGGAAATGCTCTAAAAGCATCTTTAGTGAGCTCTTTAAATTTTCTCTAAATTTTAGTTAAACAATCTACTTTTATTATTTTATCTATCACTTTTAACAAATTTCAAAACCAAACTTTTCAAATATTTCTCATTTTTAACTAAATATTAATTTTTTATTGGTTTTAAACAATCATTCCTAAGAAATGAGAAAAAATGAAAAGTAAAAAGTGAAGTGAAATAAGAGATATAAAATATTCAATAACTCATGAAATTTGTGAATTAAATTTGGAATGAAATTTTGATGATAGACAAAATAGAGAAATTACAACGAGTTTATTGAAGTAAATTTTTTTGAGGTTTTTACTAAATTTTGGTAAAATTTTTGAAATGAACTAATGAAGAGCGCATCAGGGACGCAAAGAAAAGCCTCACCTCCTGCACACGATTCATCGCCGCCGGCTGCCGACCGCTGTCCACCTTATACTATTGTACTCCCCTTTCCAGATACTTCTATACTCTGCCTTCTTCTTCTCTTTTTGCTTCATCGACGTCGTGCTGTTTTTTGGGTGTTGGTGATGAGCTCCCTTACTTCTTCCATGGCAGATCTATGATACCCATCTTTCTCTTCAAGGTCTGACTTTTCTCTCTCTCTCTCTCTCTGTCTTCAAGGCTTAGCATTACCTTTTTTTTTTTTTTTTTTTTTTTTTTTTTTTTTTTTCTTTTTTTTCTTTTTTTCAAGCATTTGAAATTTTAGGAGCTACAAAAAGAGCGGGAAATTGGCTAAAGCCAATTTACCAAAATCCATTTGGCGCCAAAAGAGAGAGAACAAACCATAAACCGTAGACGAAAACACAAAGAGAGACACCAATCCAAAAAAGAAGCAAAAGCATTCATTCATTCATGCAGTCCAGGATCAGCTCCTTCTTCAAACCCTCTGTTTCTATTGCACCCAAATCTCCGGTTTTTGACGGCGATGGCGACGACGAGTTGACGACCTGGGAGAAGAAAGAACATCCCATCTTCAATACCTACTCGCGTAGAGCTCCAAACCCAGATAGGTACGCTCTTTGTTGTGGTCGATATTTATGGTTTTTATCTTAGAAATTTTGTCTTGACTTGTGCCCGTTTGATGGAAAATCCTGCTTTTAATCATGATTAATACAGCGCCTTATTTTCTGGGAATTGAAATGACAGCAATAACAAGCAAATTAGTTAGGTGGTGATCTTAGGGCTCTTTTTTTTTTTCATGACGAGAAAAAAAAATCTGACATTCGTTTTTTCCCGCCGTTTCTTGGTAACCAAACAGTCCAACAATTTAGTTTCTTAGATTGGTTTATTTTGAAAATAAAGGTGTATTTTCTATACCATTGATAATGACATTTCTGGGGTTTGTTTTATTGGGGTCAAAAGAAGTGAAGTTGTCAATTTAGGGACAGTAAGAGAAACGATGCAGAAACCCATTTGGGATTATTCGTGTTTAAAGCCGAAATCAACTATATCTGTAAGACCAATTAACAAGAACAAGAAGAGAAGCTATGCGCAGTTCCATTTAGAGTTGGGGCAGTCTGATTTTACCCTACGCACATGTTCCACGTGTGGGGTCAAGTACGCTCCTGGGGAGGAAGAGGATGAGAAGGCTCACAAGGCATTTCACAAGGTCTATACCCATGGTATTCCATTTAAGGTATAACAGTAAAAGTTCTGTGTCCAAATGTCCAAATGTCACCAAAAGTTTATATGTCCATATGTGTTTATTTGGTATTGTTTTAGTGCTTTATTTTATCATATTGCTTATTCGATTTTACAGGGTTGGTGCAATGAAAGGGTGATTCATATGCCTTATACTGAAGGGGGTCGAATTGTTTTGGTGTTAGATTGTGACCCTCCTGCGCATAGGAACAAGGTTCTTATTTGATTTCTGATTTTTCGAAATTGATAAATGAGATGGTTTATAATATTTAGTGTGTGTTCTTGAAGTACTAAATTGGGACGTTATTGTACTGGCAGGTTGAGGAAGTGGTAAAGATGATGGAGACTGAGCTTGGAAGTGGATGGATTTACCATAAGAGCTGTAAGGTGATCAGCATTGTTTTTTATTTGATTATTTCAGAAGTTTCTGTTTTCTGGTTCTGCTGTATGAGATTTCTTCAAGATTCTTGAATAGTAGTTTATTTCTTCTATTAATTTTACTTGATCCTATTCAGATTCCCGGCTATTGATGATAAACACATGAATTTTGTGAATGTAACTCGAGTGACATTGAAACTTTTAATGAAGATTGTTAGATGGATCCATGTAGTTGTGAAATGATAAAATGTTTTATTGGTTTCTCATCCATTAATTCTTTGTCTGATTTCACATATGATGTTGAACAGTGCTTGAAGTGGAGATCATGACATCATGTCTCCATTGTATAATTGAAAATTGAGATGTTGATTGCATTTTGTTGCTATTCCCATCTATGTGATGGCAGGTGTATATGTTTATTTCCTCCCAAAGGATTGTAGGATGCCTACTTGCAGAACCGATAAAAAAAGCATTCAAAATTCTCTCATGCTTAGTGGATGGGGCATCTGATGGTACTACTATAAAGGAAGCAGCAAGACCAAACTCGACCACTCTCCAATTTGGCGATGTTAGTTTTAAAAGGGAAGTCAAGGAAAAAGCCCCCTCTCTTGATTGTTCTGAGGTCTTGGATAGGAATCTCAATGGAGCAATCATTTGCGAAAACGAAGCTGTACCTGCTGCTTGTGGAATTAGAGCCATTTGGGTCACTCCCTCTAACAGAAGAAAACACATAGCCAGCCAATTACTAGATGCTGTGAGGTAAGTTTATATTTTACAATTTAAAAGCTACAAAATATTACGCTATCTCATTCTCATCTAATATTTACTTCACATACAGCCAAATCATGTGAGGTAAGTGGAAGGTGCTAGATCATAATAATTGCTTTAACCTAGAGATCTTAATCACAACTATGGTTATGTTTTGCTCAGTTCTTCCAGTAGATTGCGATTTATTGAGTTGTTGGAACCTTGGATGATCAAAAATTTGCCTTCCTTTTCTTTTGGTACAGCAACATAATAAAGTGAGTTTATAGGTTTCTTTGTGAGCTTCACACCTTTTTTTGGTGAGAAATGTCTAGCCTGAGTTTCTTTCCCCAACACAAAGATGGAGCCATCTTCTTCTAACTTGCTAACATTGATTTGGAAGACCGGACTGATTGCTTTTTGTAAATTGATCTCCAATATGTTTTGCACTTGGCTCTTCTCTTATTTTTGTTCTTATTGCAGGAAGAGTTTCTGCATAGGTTTTGTCCTTGAACGATCTCAACTGGCATTCTCTCAGCCAACCTCAGCTGGAAAGGTGTTGGCATCTAATTATGTAGGCACTGGTTCTTTCTTGGTGTACAAAAGTAACAATCTGGACCACGTAGAAGGATAATAAAAAAGTTATAGACTTAGCTCCATCACTTTGACCATTTTGTGAATTGATTTTTCATTTGCATTCTAAGTTGATAGAAACAGTTACTATTTGAAACGAAATTATTCTCTCTATTGTGGAAATCATGGGGACCTACAGAAAGTAGATTAATTCTCTATGTTTTAGAAATAACAATTATCAGTTGGCTGTTGTCCAAATTACCAACGATGAGTCTATAAAGAGTTGTTTCTCGGGTGTTTGAAGTAAATTTTTAAGACGTATATTCTTGTTTGCAATTGTTTTCTTCAAGAGTTATCTAGTGGAATTGCAGGTGTCTTTTGACTTAGTTATAGAGCACCTATGTGAAGTTTTTATACATGTGAGATAATACACTTGCAAGTGTCTTCTGACTTGGTACTTTTGGTCAAGAGTTTCAAATTCACTGGGAGATGCATGATTATGCTAGGAGAGCAATTTATGGATTGAAATTCCCAGTAACTAGCAATTTGACTAGCACATTTTGAAAAAGCCCATATGAGACCTACATGCTCAAATAAATTTTGGGCTAGGTGGCTACCTATTCAGACATATGGGTCCTATATGAACTGTTTCACAAGTGCTGCTCAAATTGCTAGAGATCCCAACCCGAAATTTATGCCTATATCTTCTACCAAAGTTATCCCTTCCACCGGAAGTCTGACATATTTGCTTTTCTAAATAAGCTGATTTTTATTTTTTTTGGAACAAGGAAAAACCTTCATTATAATATAAGACCCAAAAGGCTAGTCGCAGTAATTAGAGGTACAATGACTCCTAAAAACAAAGTCTAGGACTAAATCCTGACTCGAGGAGTAGCTACCTTAGCAGATGGACAAATAATATGACCTCTCTTTACACATAAGTTCTATTAAAGGAGATAAGAGAGTGCAAGATGTGATCTAAAACAGCTATTACAATTTAGATTTAAAATCTATCATGGCAGTTTGCTACGGTAAATAACAAAACACTACTAAAAATCAAAATATAAACAAAATAATACTGGCTGGCAAAGAGCATAGGGAGTCGCCAGAGACGGCGTGTGTATACCACACGCCCTCACCAAAAGACTCCTCTCAATCAGGAAAATCACAAAAAACTCTTAGGATCCACCAACTGCAAATTGGAGGAGATGAAGAGCCATCATGCCCCGGAGAGAGGAACACTTGCTGGCGCGTGAACACTACGCTCTGGTATACGAACAACTGGGGAAAACATGTCTGGTTGCGATAGAGGCAAAGGAAGACAATGATCACCCTGGGGGGCACATGACATGCAGAGATTGACGAGGAATCATAGATCTAACTTAAAAAACGGCCTGAAAACCGAGCTTGGCAACTTACCCAGATCAATCCACAAACGTATTGAAACCCTCAAACTCCAAAGCCTCATAAGGATTAGAGAAAAATATTTTCGCCTCTTGGTTTCACAGAGCACCATTGAGTGAGAAGAAAGTCAGCAGTTCACGGCTTACTGCCGGGCCAAAACAACAACGATAGAAAAGCAAAAAACAAAAAACATAGACAAAAAGCAAGACATGGGGAGGGAGGCAAGCCCCCTCCCCCCTAAACCAAGAACCGAAGAGAAAACCCGGCGGCTAGGGTTTTCTTGTGAGAGAGATTACTCCAACTCCCAACTATCTATGATTTAAGTAGCTGGAAATTGTTCCTCATCGATTTTTAGGGCAACTGTTCCTAGTATTTGGTGGAAGTATTTACTAGTTATGTTCTGCCTAGTCATGGGAGGTACATGTGCTTCTGTGAATGAGTTATCTTCATCATATGGAATTTTAGATAACCAATGGGACTAATTTTGCATTAAGTTCTATGATTTGCACCAATCTGGTCGGAAAGGGATTGTCATGTTCTGGAGCAAGAGCGTTACATATTGGGTCTCTGGATATACAAAGGTTCAATTCCAATGTGTCAAATTTATTGGCCATCTGAAAGCTAACTTAATTTTGACGAGACAAATATAACGCTAAAAAAAAAAAAGTTAATGTTCGTTCATTATAAAACAAGAAATGCTACATACATTCTTACTCTCACACTTTGTACACTTTTTGACACGGCATTTAAAATCACCATTAGATTTTGAATGGATTAGTATTGAATTTTGGATTCAATGATAATTTTTAGTGCCACGTAGGGAATTTGCACTTAAAAATGTGAAAGGAAAAATGTGTGTAGCATTTATCTTATATTTATACTTTCTTAGATTAGAGGTCTAGTGACATAAATAAGAAAAATATGTTTTTTTTTCTTCTTTTTTTTAAAAAAAAATCTATTGCAGATAAGCAAATAAAAAAAAAGGAAAAAAGAAAAAGCAACCATTAAATCAAGTTATAGGGATTAGAAGTTTTAGAATTAGTATGATATTTTTTCAGGTACATTTTTTCAAATTTCAATTATTGCTTTTAAGTTAAATGGGTTTTCTGTTGTATATCTATCATTTTTAAAATATGATAAATATTAAGGTAATAATAATTAATTGATAAAAGTAATAAATGTTGATATAGTAGATTTTCAATTATTTTAATTTGAAAATAATAATTATGGTTAAAAAAAAAAATTCTTGATCCTAGTTTCTATATCCATTACAAGGGTGATTAGCGAGTAATGCTACATATCATCCTTGTGTCCCCCTTTTGTCATTTCATAATTGATATGGCTCTTAAAATCACCATTGAATTTATGATAGACCACTATTAAATTTTGATCCAATGGTGATTTTAAGAGTTACATTAATTATGGGAGGACAAAAAGTGAACATAAGAATGATATGTAGCATTGCTCGTGATTAGCAAGTCGATTATGATTGTCATGCTATCAAGATTTACCCACTTGTACGGATAATAGGCGGATCTTTTTCCCGTTAGCCAAGCTGAATCATTCTTTAAAATTTACCCAAAATGAGCTGATAGTAGTTTTAGGCTAGCTGGTTGCAAATATTTGTCGCTTACCCATCCACTTAATATTTATATTACAATTAATAATAGTAAGTTAAAAAAAAAAGTTAATTACCTTTTATTCCTCTTAACTACCACTCTTTTACATGTTGTCACCACGAACTACCATATGTCACACTCAATCTTCTTCAATTTACCAATCAGTAGCAAAAAAATGTCCCCAAATTAGAAAATCGCTTAAGGTCCATAATTTATAAAATGTCCCCAAATTAGGGCTGGCTTTATGGCTAGACCAATTGGGACATCGCTTAAGGTTCATAATTTATAAAATGTCTCCAAATAGGTGATTTATATTAAATTTGTCAAAAAAAGTTTTTTAAAAAAAGGCTCAAGAAAAATAAAATAAGAGGAGGCCATTTGACATTATATGATGGTTTAAAAAGGAAAAAAAGAAAAAAAGAGGTGATGTAGTCCCATGTTTAAAATCTTAAAATGTTTTAAACTAAAGCTCAATCTATTTTCTTTTTGTATTTCTTTTCTCTCTTCTTTTCTTTCATCACTTCTAATATTTTATTTCTTGGTTCTATCATTTTTTTTATATATATTTTATATGTTATAATTACTATCAAACACAATTGATAACAATTGATTTTAGTTGGTCGTTATTTTGAGTTCTTCTCGCGTGTCATTAATTTTATGAAAAAATTATATTTAGTCCTTAAGTTTTTATTTGATTTGGATTTAGTCCTTAGATTTTTAATTTAAAAAATAAGGTCTTTAAGTTTTGCCCAAGTTTTAAATTTATCACTCTATTAATTTAATATCAAAGTTAACAACTTTTTATATGTCACGTGTGTTTCATTTGACACTTTAGGGTTCATGTTAGCTTTCAATACAATGTCAATGTCTATGTTAGCATCAAATTTGACAGTTTTCCATCTTATGTTACAAATCTAGAATATTAGAATGACGAAGAAGATGGTTTTTGTTTCTAAAGTTGCTTATTATTATTATTATTATTGTTATTATTCTATATGGATGACTTAGCGCTTAATGATGTATCATTGATCTTAGGTGTTGACATGGATGCTGATATGTTAATTGAGACACACATAAAATATAACAAACTATTAATCTAGAAGAATAAAGTGACAGAGGGGCCAATTTAAAGTTTGTGCAAAATCTAATGACCATATTCTTGAAATTATAAACTTAAAGACTAAATTCAAATAAGATAAAAATTTAAGGACTAAATATGATTTTTTTTTTCATTAATTTTAGTACACAACTAAATTAGTTAAATCATACTTACAATTGTTTATCTTACAAGAAAGATGTTATCTATTGAGTATAATATATTAACAAAAACTTTAACCTAAAAATTTGATTAGCAATTTTATATTTCAAAAGGCTAAATAAATAATAAAAAAAATCATTTAAAAAATTATTATAATAATATTAAAAAATTTAAAGGCCCATTTTAACTTTTTGTAGCCACTTGCCCCACTCCTCATCACTGCTGCCATGTCGCTGTCGCCCACGTCGCCTCTCTCTCTCTCTCTCTCTCTCTCTCTCCACTAATCTCAAAACTACACGTAAGTTAGTGTTGCTACTTGTGGAATTTCCCGATTGCATTGTTTTCGTTAACATATTCTGCAAATTTCTTATCTTGTCAATGTATATTGTTATCTTTAGGTTTTTACCTCGAATTAGATTTCCCTCTCCCAAGTTTGGCCCTAATTACTCCATTTTGGTGTTTTTTACACTAATTAGTAATTTTTTTTTTTTTTTTTTTTTTAAAGATACCTTAGATTTATCTTTCTGAACCAATTTATCTTTAAAGGTTCAGAAATTTTCTCCAGACCGATAAAATGGATATGGCCAAATTCCGTCCTCTATAGACGAGCAGGCTGTTCTTGAAACCACCTCCATTAGACGTAGATACGAGAATAAGTTAGAATCAAAATTCATGGATAGACAGCGATGGTCAGTCTTTCCTTTGTATTGAATTAAAAAAAAGTGATTTTTGTACAACACATTTTGTATAATAATTACACAACACATTCACATGACGAGTCACACTCACATGAATATGTTATGTAAAAATTATATACATTTATTGTGCAAATATTATTCCTCTGAATTAAAATTGTCTTGTCAGCATGTTAAGCATCTCTGCTTAGGCTTTTAGCACGCCAGTTCACGCATACCATTACCGTTTTAATTAAATTATTGCCATATTTGATGCTAATAACTAAATAGACGAATATTTCTAATATTAATTAATAATTCGTCTGACTAGAAAATCCCAAGGCCTTCTGCGAACAAGACTGGTAATTATCTACCCTATTAGAAGGGCAATTTCGACCAGCGTGGCGATGAAAGAGGGAATTTAGTTCCTAACCGAACCCCGCCTATACGCGTCGTTTTACTTTGCTTGGTCTCCAAGTCGTCGAGGTCGAAGCTACCACTGCACTTCCCTACACCTCCCCTGCCGTAAATGAATTAATATTTATTCCATAAATAGCCTCACCGCCTTAATATATTCACCGTTCTGTACCAAAAAACCCCACCACCCCCTACGCCTTTTATATAAACCCTTCTCTGATCCATCCTTTTTTCCTGTTCACTCTCACACAAGCCGCTACCTATACGTGGCGTTTCAATCTCACCGGATATCGTATCGAACATGATGGAGATCGCCGACGGCGCCTCCGTCCCGGTGGTCTTCTCCGACGGGGAGCGCGAGACCGACATCGGGAACGTCGTCGTCCACCCGTCGCTGGAATTCAAGACCTTCCAATCGATCATGAGCCGCAAGATCGGAATCTCTCCGCAGCAGTTCTCGGCCTACCTCGCCGGGCCGGATACTCGCAGGAAGATCCCAATCACCGGGAAGTTCAACTTCGCGGCGGTTTCCCGCGAGAAGGACTGCTTCTTCCTCGTGGTTCTGAAGCGATCGAAGCGCGAGAGGAGGCGGAGGACCCGCAGGGAGGACGAGCGTTACGGTTCTCGGATGAGCGTCGTGCAGAGAACGATCAAGAAGGTTCCGGAGAACGTGATGCTCCTGAGACGAAACGCCGGGATCGAGAGCGTCCAGGCTTTTTCGGGTTTCGTAACGGTTATGGATCGGGTCGGATACGAGAATCGGGTGCGGGAGTTGCGGGCGGAGAGAGATAGGTACCTGATGAATATGGGCCTGAGCGGGTTGTGCTTGGGGAAGGTAGAAAATGTCGACGTGGCGGAGAGAGGGGTTACTAGTCAGAACGATGTCGTTGAGTGCGAGGAGTGTGTGAGAGCTAAGGACAGCGGGAGAGAGGTTGGGTTTCATTGGTGCGTGTACGACGCTGTGACTTTCGGGTTCAGGTCCCCGGCGGGTCCGATTGCGCGGCCCGTTAAAGTATCCGATTAAACCTTTTGGAAAAGGTTTTGTGTATAGTGGGTCTGATTTGCTGTGGGTTGGCGCAGTATAAGAAGGATGGTAGATAAATTTATGGTGCTCTAAAATAGAGGAAAGAAAACAGTGCTGTCTGGCAATTGGGCAGTGTTTGTAATTGTGACCTTTTCTGTTGAGAAAAAAGAGTTGGTTTTTTATTTTTATTTTTGGTGGCATGGGAGGGGTGGGGCATGACAGCATAGGGCTGTTTCCCACGAGATCCTATTTTGTGGCTTCAAATTGAAGACAAAAAGAGTGTGAATTGGAAAATTGGTAGAAATGAGAAAGGAATATTATAGACCCTTTGGATTAATTAGCTTCTGGGGTTATATTTGGCATCAAATTTTGTGGGCGCTTCCAGTCCAGGCTGTTATTGAACCCATTGCCGCTTGATCGTGCCTACAAACCTTCTTCTTCTTCTTCTTCTTTTTTTTTTTTTTTTTTTTTTTTTTTTTTTGGGGGTGGATGCGGATTGGCTTTGTGTAATCATGGACAAGTTCAATCTATTCAAAATATGTGTTATATTCTGCACTGTGGAGTTTTTTTTTTGAATTTTTTGAGGAAGGGCTGCCTTTGTGGTGTAAGTCAGGATTTTTGACCCTTTCATGTATGATTAATAAACATGTGGGAAATGCTCATAACCACTTGTTTTGGTTAAAAAAAAAAATAAAAAATGGAGAAAGTTAAATTTTATAAGCAAGTCAAAGAGGCTGGAGAAGTCCCATCTATGATATATTCTTTTCTTTTCTGTAATATTTATTTCCATAACGCTATAAAAAAAAAAAAAAAAAAAAAAAAAAAAAAAAAAAGAAAAAAAAGAAAAAAAAGCCTTTTTCTCTTTCTAAATTAAGGAAGAGAAAAAGCTAATTCTTGATAGAAATTGTTGGTACAGCTAAGAGTGATCTCACACCAAACTTCAGGTAGAAAATCTGTAAAAAGACGGGCAAGCAGGGAGGTTTGCAAGGGTGTGTCAGTATGAGCCGCATTTGATTTTACTCATAAATGTATCAAAGTGACATCCACTTCATATTTGAGTTCACGTTCATCTTAGAATTGAAAATTAATGCTATAAGCAGTTGTAAGTTCAAATTATTCATATTGAAAATAGTTATAATAGAATAACAATTCACATGATGTGTTCAGTGCTTTGTCACCATACCAACACATCAATCAGAAGTCTCCATTTCTATGATCAAGATAGATAATTATGGTTGATATATTATGGTCTTATCAAATGAAAAAATGCTCAATTCCATTACTAACTACAAATTATAATTTATAAGTTACAAAGTTTATGGTTTACGTCTTTTATATGATAATCTCATTAACACACTTTAAACCATATTCAATATAACTTAATGACTACATGTTTATATACAAAATAATATGCACATGTACAATTATATGCCTAATGTTCTTAATAAAATTCAGAAAATAAACAATTTTGTATAATAAACCAAAATATACATGTAATTGTTGTGTAGCATAAACTTTATTAGGTATTCTACAATAACATTGTTGTAATGTCCGAGTAATATTGAAAGTTTTAGATAAATATTGTACTAATGTTGTTGTAATTTTCATATGAAAATATGTGGTAATGCTACATATTCGGTATAATGCCTAATTAGTATTATGACATTGTAAACATGCAGTTATAATGCCCGAGTGGTATTATAATATTATAAACATGTTATATTGCCCATTTTTGTATAGAGTATAAAGAGAATAGCAATTGGTTTAGATATTAGTTGTTTAAATATAGATTTAAACTAATTCACAGTCATATGCGATGGGGTAAATTGCAATGAGTTTTGGTGTCGAGAGTTCACCAAGCGGTTGGAAAACCCAACAGAAACACCATCAACTGAAAATATTATGAGATACACCCTGATTTGAACAAAGGGCAACATTCTCATGTGTATCATTTTATTTTCTCCTACCCACTATACGAGACCTCACTTGTGATGTCCCAAAAAATTAATTAATTGGTAATTAATTTCACGGTACACCTCACCGTCTAATTCCTCCAAAGAATAAGACCAAGGGATCTCTACCCCTCAAAGAGAATATTACGCGTAGGAAACATATGATATTCCTACTTATATTAATAATTACAACCAGGGCATTTACTAAGAATCTTAATTGAAATCCTTACAATATACATATCAACACTATAAAAATATTTCTATACAAAACCTTTAATACACAAATATATCTCAAAACACTAAGTCTGCAGTGTCACTCAATAGATCTATTTACCATAAGTGACTTCCAAGGTTTTGCAATGTGTCATCAAGCATAACCTGATCAATATCATTACTTCAATCGGCCACGTCTACCTTAAGGTCATTTTTACTCAAAAACCTATCTCGCATCTAAAGTAACCATAAATCCACCATTTAGTAAGTAAGTCGATGCTAGTGTATGACTATGAACAGTTCATATGCAGATAAAATCATTAAAAAAAAGTAGTTTTTAATGCAACATTCATTGCTAAAATTAACCTTTTGAATTTCTTCTCTTAAAACATTTCACTGAAAACAATCCCATTGTAGGCATCATCATTTTATTCATAGAGTATCCATTCAAACCTTATTAGTTTTACATCATACCCATAGCAAGGTGGTAATTGTGATGCACATAACATTTCCGCAAGCACTGGTCATTTCAACCCTTTTTTGTGAAATCCTATAAGCCTAACCCCTCTACTTGGGGCTGTTGTGAGTTTTAAAAATACTCGCAAGTACATGAATTGTTTGCAATATAGTGTTTTATAAGTGCGAGGTCGATTCCACAGAGAAATTGTCAAAAATCAAGATTTTGCTTAACTAACCTCATTTTAACCTAGTTCCAAATGTTGAGGTTCAAATAAGCAAAATAACACTAAGTTAAAGATGATGGAAAACAAAATATAAAAAGAACTAAGGCTTAAGAATCCACCAAACCAAATCCAACAACACACACTCTTGTTTTCTATTAAACACCTAAAAAACATTTAAGCTTAACTTGTCATTTAAGTTCTTGACCACATGACCACATATGTTAGAACTATTTAATGAATCCAACTCAAAGATAAATCACAAAGAGTACCTATTTGAAATCAAATTATTCATTGTATCCATTCAAAGAACAAATTACAATGGATATCCTCTTTCAAACCAATAAATCAATGTATCCATCGGTTGAAACACATTAAATGTCCTACTTATTCAACCAAACACATTCATTCCAAAAGATAAAGCATTAAAATGAATGAAACTTGAATAACATATTAATAGAACATCAAATGTACAAATAACATAACAAGAGTGTGAGTGTTATCAATGGTGAGGTTTCATCCTCAACTTTATATGAGAGTTCTAGCCTCCCATGACTAAAAACATTACAAAAGCTTGAAGAAATAACATAAACTCAAAGAAGACTTAAAGAAAAGAGTTACAAAATGCAAAAGTTTCTGAAATTGAGCTATTACATAAAAGAAAACGGCCTAAGACTACTGCCCAATTTGTTGGGTTTCAAATAAGAGAATGCTATGGCTTTATAGAAGAGCATTAGGGTTTGAAGCCATGTAAAAGGATTCATCTACCCCCCTCTAGGGTTCCTCTCTTGCAAGAGATAACCAAAGTCACGAAACCAGCGTGCTCTGCTGTGAAAATCAGAGGGAGAAGTGCTTTTGTGAAAAGAAATGGTTTGATTGGAGTTCTGGTACAAGTCTGCATTTTTGCCAGTTCTACAAGGTGTGCTTGAGCTCAACAGTTCTACGCTCGAACTTTAATGACTTCCTTGCGTGCCTCAAGGTGCTCTGATGGCTGCTAGAGGGTAGGTGCGCTGGGCTGTGCTCGAGCTCACGTGGCTGAAAGGCTCTTTTGTGGCGCATTGTTACAGGCTAATGACATGCTGTGGGTGCGTGCGCTCGAGCCCAGCAGAGCTGTGCTCGAGCCCATTGCCTTAAAATTCAAATTTCCAAGTTTTTGTGCAATTTTATCCCAAAATCTCCATTTTTCACTTAATGACCTACAAAATGCTAAAACACCAAAACTACAAAATACATCAATGGAAATTAAATCTTATAAATCTATCAAATACTAATTACAACAACAAAGTCATACATTAGTCTATCTGATTAAGGCTTATTCAAAATATTATACACATAAAGAATGGTTATACAAAAATACGTGTCACATGCGATACAAGCCATATACACAAGCTATCTAGGTATTGGCCATCCTATTTTCACTGTTGCCTCTGAGTCCGCCTTTAGCAACAAAGAACGTATATTGGATCCCTTTAGGAGTTCATTACCTTCACTTATCGTTGATGCCTTGATTTGCACACAAGATTAATTAAAGAACTACCCATTTAAGATTCAGGAGTTGGAGAAGTTGGAGGAGTTTGTGGAAAGTTATGATGAACATGGTAAATGTTTATAAATTAGTTATTTATAAATTAATTTTGCTTACTTCTCATTATTAATTAATTCATTTTAGTTATTTATTCATTTAACTCAAACTTCTTCTATTGTAGTTGACCCTCACAATCAACCTTCAAATTTAAGGACTAAATCATCTTTTTCTTGATATTGTAATTACAATACAATTGTATCAAGTACATTTGTGATTTGTACATGCTCGTACCTTGATACTAGAATGTTAAGTTTAAAAGCTTTATTGTTGTTACCTCCACAAGATTTTGCTAGAAAACCAAACGGGAGTGATGTTGGATTTGTTCTAAAGCACGTATGGCAAACAAGATTATCATATTTTGATTGTGTTTTTAATATTTTTTTTTATCTGTTTTTATTTTTGTTTGGTTGAATTTCTCTAGTAAACTTTCTTGCTTTGAATCCACTTGAGTGGAAATTGTGTTTTGCATGCTTATGGAAGTGGAAGTTAATAGGTTTATGTTTGTGTTAGGTTTGATTGATTGAATTTTCATTTATATTTTGAATGTGAGTGTACGGACTATGGATATGATTGTCTGGATTGTAAATTTTTTTATGTTGTGAATCTTCATTTATATGCCCAAGTATGTTACCTACTTATCTATGAATATGTTTTGTTTGTAAAGATATTTGTAATGATTCTCTTCATTTCAAGTAGCAAATAATATTGATCCAGATTACTTAATAAATATTTTTATTTAAAATTGTGATGTTTTTTAATCTCATAATTTATAACTGTCTTAAATTTATATGTTACTCTATTCTTGATTTTATTTAAAATGGTGGATTGAAAAATAGAATAGAGTTCGAATATGGACTAAGCATACTAGAAAAGGAGTGACATTTTATTGTAAGAAAACACAATTATCTTATTCCTTTTAACTCTACAGTATGAATGAATCAAATTATTAAAGTAGTTAAAATGATATGGGTAGAAGAATTAGAATTAGCTTATTGTGCCTGAAAAGTGCTAAAGAGTGCACATTTTTAGGCCAAAAATTGCCTTGAAAAGTTAAAGAAAGAAGAAGAAGAAGAAGGGCCTAAAATGTTTTAAGTGAGCCCAAAAACAGGCCTAACACCCCCAATAGGCCCAAAAGGCTCAACTTTAAAAAGCAGCTATAAGATTAATAATTACTAACCGATGTTTATAAAATAACCACCAACAGCCTTATGCGTTTATGATTAGCGGTTTGATGGGATAACCGCTAACCATGACCGTATTTTCACCTCTATATCTGAGAGTTATTTTCGAGTGGTCCTGAGCGGCTATATGATGTGGTGTTGAGGTGATTTGGTGCATTGCATTTTATTGTAGTTTGGGTGCTCCCTTTTGTTAAAGCACAAGGTCTTTGGATAGGAACCCATGTTACTTGGTTGTAGAAGTTGAGGGCACAAGTGAAGAGCACGGGAACATGGAGGACTTAGAGGTGCTAAACGTGGGTAGTTGGACACGTGAAGTATTCTAGATGTGGGTAGTGGGGCTGTAGTTATGACGTGGGTGGTGGGAGTAGAATGCTGCAGTAATTATTTTATAAAAAGTCTTATGTTGTTGTGTTATTATTTGGTGTTATTGTTATCCACGCCTAGTCAATGTGGGTAGAGTTAGTGACTTAGTGTAGTGGTAGTTTCCTTATTAAGTGGGTAGTTATTTGAAAGTAGTTTAAGACTTAGGCTTGGGAGCACGGTTCAAGCATTGAATATTGTATTGACATTTGCCATTGTGGTTTGTATCCGGTCTTAATTGGATTTGTTATCTATCATTGTGGTCTCTCCTACCTGAAAGGAGTTCATTATCTATCTATTTCTATTCAATTAGTGGTGGGTTCCTATCAACTTCTGGGCTAAAAGCTATATATACATTATTTTGGCCTTCTGTATCAACTCACATGTCGGGAGAAAGTATCAACTCACATGTTGGGAGAAAATTCCTTTGGGCATTCAAATGGATCCAAGGGATCGAATGGTTTTGCTAAACTGGATTTTTCCCGTTACTCGAGAGAAGATCCCACAATTTGGTTGGAGCGGGTAGTTCAATACTTTGACTACAGGCAAACACCAAAAGAACAGAGGGTGTCATTGGCTGCCTTTCATTTAGAAAGCGAGGCCAATCAATGGTGACAATGGATGAAGAAGGTGTACAAGAAGAGCTAGTTGCCCATTACGTGGCAAGTATTTGAAAAAGAGTTATTGATCCGATTCGGTCCTATTGAAGTCGAAGATTATGACGAAGCACTCTTAAGAATCCAATAAGAAGGGACATTGTGAGAACATTAACAAGAATTTGAGCGATTGGCAAACTGGGTGGATGGGTGGCCTCAAAAGGCACTTATGGGAACATTCCTTAGAGGATTAAAAAAATGATATTGTATCTGTTTTCCGAATGTTCAAACCAAAGACTCTCCGTGAAGCCATTGAGCTAGCACAAATGGGAGATGATAATCTCTCTAGAGACCGGAAGACTACAAGAGGTCAAGGGCCAAAACCACACCAGACCGAAAGCTTTCCCAAGTCCAACCACTCAACCGTTTCAACATATTCAGCCGAGTACTTAACAAATACTACACGCCCATATTCATCCGGTGCTGCCAAGAAATTGTCGTGGGAGGAGATGTAGAAAAGAAGGGAGAAAGGCATGTGTTTCGGTTTCAATGAAAAGTTCACAACGAGACATTGTTGCCACACACCTCAAGAATTCTCTATTAAGGTTTCTACACCAAAGGAAAGGTATGAGGAGTTTGAAGATGGCAACACCGAAATTGTGGAAGGTAAGCACAGAACCGGAGAGGTTGAACCCCTCATCAATTTCCACACATGAACCTAGAGGACAAGGTTCCTCTTCAAGGGAAGATGATTGATGGGTGATAGGTTTTGAATGTTGTACATTCAAGCCTCTTAACTTATATTTGTTAAACCCTTAGCTTCAATATAACATTTTGCATTGCTTTTGTGTTCGAAGCAATTGTAGGTTGCTAAGGGAAAAAGACACAAAAAGCCATCAAAATCGAGCTAAAAGGGAGCAACATGTTTTCTGCCAAGGCAGTGGGATCGAGCGCACCAATCTTGAGCCCGAGCGCACTCGATCTAGGATCGAGCGCAAAGTGCAGCGCTGAAATGCAGAACTGTAAGCAGCAATTCTGAAATGGAAGAAAAAGATGGAATAAATCAGCAGCACGTGACTTGATTCTTGGGCGGTGCATAAACGTCATGGGAGATTCCTTTTTTCAAGGGAAGGAAAGCTTTTGTCTATAAAAAGAAAGAATAACGTATCATTTGGGCTTTCTCCTAAGGGATAATTGCACCACTGATCCCTGGGGTATGCCATAATTACGAATCACTCCCTATGGTTTAAAAAGTTCATGGGAGGTCCTTGTGGTAAACTATAATTACAACTCGATCACTGGAGTCAAATTCAGTTACATTTTTTGACAGATTCTGTTAAATGTCACGTCAGCACCACATTAAATCAATAAGATGGCGACACGTGTCCATCTTAATAAAAAAATATAAATTTATTAAAAAAAAAAAAAAAACTTATTTTTTTTAAAACAAAAAAACAAAAAAGGAAGGGGTAGCTGCGCGCCACCCCTTCCCTTTTTTGTTTTCTTTTGTTTTTTTTTTTTTTTTTTAAGTTTATTTATTTATTTTTTATTTAAATGGGCACATGTCACCATCTTATTGGTTTGATGTGGCGCTGACGTGACATTTAACAGAATTTGTCAAAATTTTTAACGGAATTTGACTTTAGGGATCGATTTGTAATTATAGTTTACCACAAGGACCTTCCATGAACATTTTAAACCATAGGAGTGATTCGTAATTATGGCATACACTAGGGACAAGTGGTGCAATTATCCCTTCTCTTAGCTTAGCTTAGTTTTAGGTTTTAGTTTTTGTAGTTTTCTAAAAACAATGAACGTGAGGAAGAGTTTTTAGTTTATTTCTCATTACAGATTTTTGGAAGCAACTTATGATGGATTGCTCATCAACTCCAAGGGATTCAAGGACCTCCATGAGTGGCTAAGCTCTCTATAGGGTTTTGATGAATCCTATCTAAGTATCAATGGCTTAATTGTTTTTCTTTGGGATTTTTCTATTTTTAGCATCAATGATTGTATAACTATGAGGATTACACTTTTGTAATTGGTTTTAATATTTAAATGCAATCTTGATGAAATGTTTATCTTGTTTTAGAAAGCTCTTTATCTTGATTGTATAAGTATTCAAATTATATTTATTGTCTAAAAAAACAAAATTATATAATGGTTATGCAATGGTATTATTTGAACATGCAACAAGTGATTTTGATAGTTCATGCCTAGGGTAGACAAGTCATGCTACATTTTAGGTTAGAATAATTTAGGTAGATGATTTGCACTAACTGAAGATTAGCTACACTTAATCCTTGATTGTTTGTAACCAAGTTAATGAATTTGATAATCCATGCTTAACAAAGATGGATTACACGTATTTATTGATGATGGTCTTTTCTTGACAACTTTGTTATGTGCTTGACAAACACACACAAGTAATATCATGCCCAGAACGAATTTTCCCATGTTAAATATAATGGCCATTGTTACGAGGATAACGGTGAAATCAATTCCTTATTTTTTATTTCATTAAGTTCAACTCTAATTTATTTTCCAGCATTTAATTTTAGTTGTTAGTTTAAAAAGCAAAACTCACAAAAATATCATTTTCTAGGAGATAAATTAGAATTGATTTTACTAAAGCTTGATAGATACAACCAACTTAATCCTTGATGATCGACTCCCTCAATATAAATACTATCTTACAATGATTCGTGCTATTACGAATTGTATTATTATTGACGTTTGAAAAAGGACCACATCAATGGGAACCCACGTTACTTGGTTGTGGAAGTTGAGGGCACAAGTGATGAGCATGGGAACGTGGAGGACTTAGAGGTGCTAAATGTGGGTAGTTGGACACGTGAAGATCATGGCCACGTGAAGGACTCTAGATGTGGGTAGTGGGGTTGTAGTTATGACGTGGGTAGTGGGAGTATAATGCTGCATTAATTATTTTATTAAGAGTCTTATGTTGTTGTGTTATTATTTGGTGTCGTTGTTATCCACGCCTATTCAACGTGGGTAGAGTTAGTGACTTAGTGTAGCGGTAGTTTCCTTATTAAGTGGGTAGTTATTTGAAAGTAGTTTAAGACTTAGGCTTGGGAGCACGGTTCAAGCACTGAATATTATATTGACATTTGTCATTGTTATTTGTATCCAGCCCTAATTGGATTTATTATCTATCATTGTGGTCTCTCTTTCCTACTTGAAAGGAGCTCATTATCTATCTATTTCTATTCAATTAGTCGTGGGTTCCTATCAACTTTGGTGCTAAAAGCTACATGCATTATTTTAGCCTTCTGTGGCCGGGCTAACCCTAGTGGCCTTCGAGTGGAAGGGGGAATAGGAAGAAGGCCTTGTTGTAGCCAGGCCCAACCGTCATGCGATAAACTGGCCATAATGGCAGTCAACAATTAGATATACCATAAACCTTCAATTATTAATTAAACAACATTAATTGTCTCATTATTAGCATATGTCAAAATGGGCAACAAAAGTGTATTAAAACCGATTGTAAGCCAT
This sequence comes from Alnus glutinosa, assembly GCF_958979055.1. Taxonomy (NCBI): domain Eukaryota; kingdom Viridiplantae; phylum Streptophyta; class Magnoliopsida; order Fagales; family Betulaceae; genus Alnus; species Alnus glutinosa. The sequence continues at coordinate 10,162,119 of NC_084892.1, forward strand.
ATTAATGAAACACGAGTTAAATGATAATGTTAATTGATAGCGATAATAATAACACATGATAATGTGAATTGTTTTTCTTTTCTGGGATATGATAATGTTAATCAAAATCATGTGATGTTTGGCTTCTTTGTGGGTGGGGGTTTTGTAAATGACGTGGAGTTATGTTCAAACTTCTATAAACCTTGGGAGAGGAGAATATGATTGGTTCGTATTTCATTAGACTTTGACAATCTTTGTGATAGATTGTGGAATGTGTATTAGTTTATTACAAAAGTTAGCTCTTGTAAGCTACTTGTTAGAATATAAATGATTAAATTCATATTTTTGTTATTAGTTTAGACTTTTATTAGCAGAGGTTATAAATTTAAACCATGTCTTTATTATTCACCTCTCATTTAATTAAAATATCTCACGTGTTGGGCTCACCTATTAATGGAGAGTTTGAACCTACACGTAAGGGGGGTGTCAAAATATAAATGATTAAATTCATTTTAACAGTTTTAAATATATGCTTGACCTTGTTTTTTTTTTTTTTTGACATGTCCACACAAGAGGCGTGGTCTCCAACCGATTAAGTTACCTCTTGGAGCTATGCTTGACCTTGTTAAAGAGCCTACAATTATAAACCAAAATTGACCTAGTATTAATACATATACATTATGTTAAAAAAACATGATGACTTATAATCCTACAAATCTTGTCCAATGTACCCTATTTTGGGGAAATTAAGAGGGCGTGGAACTTAGGCATAGATGATAGAGTTTATAAAATCTTAACAAATAATTATAGGCCAAAAAAATATAGCAGAAAAATTTAAAATTTTTTATTTACCATATAATTTTACTACAAGATATTAGAGTTTCGTCACTCTTTACTTTTAGGAATGTCTAAGTACCGACCCTAATGATACAATATTGCATGAAGGGAGGTCACCTCCATCCCGAATCTTGGTCTAGCTAGACAGATGGTGTAGGGCTTATGCTAAAAAAATGTTTATAAATAATGTTACTCTTCACATTCATTTTATATTGGTTGACATGTCGTATTTTAAATAGTTTTTTATGTCAATCACTTAAAAAAAAAGAAAAGATACATCACCCGATATAAATAAGTATAATAAATGAACGTGAAGAATAACAGACTTGTTTAGTAATGCTTTTTTTAGTGGATATTTTTTGCTTTTTTATTATAATGAAACATTAAGGTGAATGTTATTTTCAGTATTTTACGAATATTATGTGTTTGGAATTATTTGGTAATGCTTTTACCCTTTTTTTTTTTTTTTTTTTTTTTCTTAAAAAAAAAAAAAAAAAAAAAATCCAAAAAAAGGTTATACATTGGTATTACTCTACAGGGAACACGGAAAACACACTCATATGGATCATCGAATTCGTGGCATATCTTCTGCAATCATCTCTAGACTAACACGTGTAATCAAAGAGGACGAGTCCCCATCGACTCCTTGGTAGGTCGCATCCGTTGCGTTGATCTCCACCCTGACAACGTGCCAGCCTTTTCCCTTATATCTGCTCACGCACCTATGCAGTACATATCTGGTCTACTCGCTTTCTTATAAGGCCACGTGTTAAAGTAGACAGATGGCTTACCTCTGTAGCGCGTGAAACCACATGCACGAAAGGAAAGGAGAGGTCAGGATGAGGAGGCGAACGGCCGAGAAGTGGAGAGCGAGGGAGGCTATTGATACGGCGCTAGAGCAGAAATGGCGTGTGCCGAGTGGTCACGTGACATGAGTACGGCTGTTCCAGCCTAAAGCAACCCTAGGCCATGTTTGGTTAGCGATTACAAAACCTGCTTTTAGACCCATCCTATCAGGACAAACCAAACGTTCCCTTATTAGCATTTTCTGTTTCTCTATGGATTCCTTTTAAAGACCAACTTGTAACGTCATTTTGAAAGCAGCGTCTCTCTCTCTCTCTCTCTGGTCGCTAGTCTGTCGTCCTGGAGGAAAACCCCGCTTTCAGAGTCTCAGACCCTTGAAGTTCCCCTCTCTGTTTTTTTGGTTCTCGTTCGCAAAGGAAGTTTGAACCCAGAAACCTTTCACTTTTTGTTTTCGTTTTGTTTGGGTGTATTTTGAGACCCCCAAAAGCTTTTATGGCGGAGTTTCCTCCAAACTTGGACGATGGAGAAGTGTGGCTTCCCTCTGATATTTTCCTCAGCCAAGTGCCCTCCAGGCTAACACCCCACCACCGTTCTACCATGGACGACTTCACTGAACGTTTCGCTGCTTTCACGTTGCTCCAATCTCGCCGAAACGTTTCCAAGCCTTCCCTTGAGGTCCCTGCTCTCTCTCTCTCTCTGAAGCTCTTCAGCAAACCCACCTTCACCTTGCATTTGCATGGCCATCTTACAGTTACTTTTTTTTTGGTGTTTTGTATTGTGTAGCGGTTCAGACGACCGGTTCGTTGCGGTCCAGTTTCTCGTGTACCTGAGGAATATATGGGCGTCAACGGCGGTCTGGAAGTTGAAGAGATTGGTCACGGGCTATACGGGCCCTACTTTCCTGGACACAAACTGTCATACGAGTACCAGCTCCTTGAACCGGCTCAACCTCAGGTGACGAGGAAAAAACCGGAAACCTGAACCGGTTTCTTTACTTGTCTTTTCAGAGAGCATTTTTGCTTTTTTCAGCTTTAATAAATGTGTGGGGTTTAGAGGGTTTTTTTTGTCATTTGCAGGAAGTTGCTGATAGCTTTAGGGCTAGGGTTCTGAGGGCTCAGCAAAACCGCCTCCCAAACCGGCTTTTACCATTTCAGGGAAGCGGTGGGTTTGGAGTTGGTGCTGGTTTTGTGAAAGAGTCAGGCGGTACTGGTGTCTTTATTCCCCGTACTTTGAATACCACCACCGCCAAAAATGTCACAGCCACTGATATAAGAAAGAAACGGGGTGAGTTACCAGCTATGCTTTTTCGCTTTTTTTTTTTTTCTGGTTCTTTTCCTTGCTACTTTTTAACAGGTTAACATGGGGTTGTGTTTAAGCCTTTTTGCTTTAAAACTCATTTATGGTTTATTTTATGCACAATAAACTGTTTTTCCTTTAAAATAGTCGAGATAAAGTTTATCTCTGATGTACAAGTATTATGGCGGGTTTCGGTTTTGTATGGTCCACTGTTTTTTATTTTATTATTTTATTTTTAAGTTTTAAATTTTAAATTTTTTTCTGGTTCTTTTTCTTTAACTATTTTTTAACAGGTTAACATGGGGTTGTGTGTTTTAATAGCCTTTTAGGCACTCTCATAATGCATTTGTTTCTTTTTGCTTAAAGTGATTTTTGGGTTTTTATTTGTTATTTTTAACTATTTTTTAGTTTTTGAATCTTTGGCTAATTTGAACTTTGAAAAGATTAGAAGTAGCAGAAAGAGCTACTTTAGAAAGCACTTTTCAGCCCTAGGAAGGCATTAATTACTGAATTTGTGCACAATATTGCTTGCTTTTTCTTATATTTACTTGTTAATTAACATGGGTCTTCCTTTTGAAATCCTTGTTGTGTCAAAAGTGAGAGAGACTGTTATTTATGCTCTTTGTACATTCTTTTCCCCCAAATCACGAAATGGGTTTTTATCCAGTGGACTGCAATAATGCGAGTCTATCTTCTTCATTTGACTGAGGAATAAAAGCAAGAATCTATTTTTATTCAGCTATGGCAGTTTTGAGAAAGGGGCAGGAGATTCAAGTCACTCAACAGGGGAGCTGCCTGAATGGGATTGGTATGGGCAAGCAAAGGGAAAGCAGCCATCACTATCTTCCTCCTGAGATGGGCTTGCCTCAGGACTGGACTTACTGAGCTGAGCTAATCTCTCCTACACTTTTTTTCTGCTGTAAAGTGGGTCTTTTTATCAAGGAGAAGAATAGAAGGTCAGAAAAATCTTTTGGGTATTGTGTAGTATTATAACTAAGGAAGAAATGGAACTGTTTTTTGTGTTTCCCTGTGCTTTTTTAGCTTTGTAGAAATAAAATAAATGTATGGAAAGGGGTCTTCACTCTTCACTAGGAAACTGAGCTGTTTCTACAGCTTATATATTATCTTATTATTATTACATTAATAGAATATTAGTATTGTTGTGTTGTCATTAATTAGTGGTAATAATTTTGATGTTTTGGAAGACCCTTGTTCTGTTTGTTTGTGGCTTCTGGTGTGGCAGAGGTACCCAAAATGCACTTTTGCCCTTTCAGTCGAGGTTTTTGGGGTTGGATGGAAAGGACAAAAGAGAAAACATTTATGGGATATGGGACCCCTTCTCCTTCTGCGTGAAAATTAAGAGGGGCGGCTACCGTGTCAATCTCTAAGATTGACATGTGAGAGACGATTAATATTTAGACAAAAAAAAAATATAATAGAAGTATTAAAGTTATTTTTATTCTTAAATTCAGGTATAAATTCAGGTACTATTTATAAAATAAAATTCAAGTATAATAAGGAATTTAACTCGTAACAAATTTGACGATTTTTAAAAGTTGGCATCTGTTTGTGAAAATGTCCGAAATTGGAAAGCTCATCAATTCAGTGGGGGGGGGGGGGGGGGGGGAGGGCTGGTCTTCATTCCGTAGCAGGTGAGGGCCGAGTCAATGGTATGACCCTACCTACTCTGTAAATAAAGGCTAGTTTCCCAATAGGTTTGTCTTCCAAGTGTTTGAGAATATGTGTGAATCACTAGCACAATTCGTATCAGAAAAGCTCCATGACTGAATTCCGTGATTAGGTACAGTTGCATGCCTTGGTGTGCAACACAATGAACGGCTAGGGTTTGTATGTGGGGATTAAGATTTGCTCTCAAGAGTCAAGACCTCTTGCATCTCTCCTCAATTATGAATTATGGCCAAGAGGGTGGACTCTCATTTTCAAGATTCCCTTAAATATTTTGAATCCCAAGCAAGGTTGGACTTGGAAACCATGTCTTTAGTCCAATCACTCCTACGCTTAATCCCACGTCAACGAGTCTTTTCCTTGTGGAATTTGGCCAAGCCCTTGTAACTTGTAAGTAATTGTCATCTTGAGGAGAGACTTAAAGAGAAAATAAAATTAGCTCCAATGGACATAAGACATATGTCATCTTATGACTTGTATTTAATATGATTGATCAAGAGCTCCATTAACTTCTTTAATTGCATTTGACTCCTCCATTAAATATTCATAGTGAAATTAAATTTAATTAAAAATTTATTGTGACTTTATTTCTCTCTCTTCATCCTTGAGTTTCCAATTTAATCTTCTACTTTTTTTTTCCTTTTTTTTTTTTTTGTTTGGTAGAGATGTCAATTCCATTAATCAAGAGTAATAAACTTGCTCAGCAAGTAATAGACTTCCTCAGTACGGACACGATCTAACATATGCACTAGAGCAGATTTTGCCAACATGTGAGAGGCTTGGTTCGCCTCTCTCCGTATATGCAGGATCTCAACATTAGGAATGTCTAGCAACCAAAGTTTTGTATCCTCCAGAACTGGTTCACAGCTGCTCCAACAGGGGGAAGCCTTGTTAATGGCCGGACAACTTGCCAAGAATCACCTTCCAAGACCACCGCATGAAGGTTGGTCTTCGTTTCGTAGGGTTGGTCTTCATTGAGCATATTTTAGTTTAGTAACTCATTACTAAAATACTTAGGCCTGGGATTCTGAATAACCATCTCTCATTAAATCTATCTCATTGATTCCAATCAAAGAAATTAAGAATTCCATATTGAGGAGTAGTGTTCTCACAATGCTAGATGTGATCACCCAATACATCGATATTTTGATTATAAAAGATCTCACTCTCAAATGTATCAAAATGATCTACACTTCACATTTGAGTTTGCATTCCTTTCAGAATTGAGAGTTAATGTTATAAGCAGTTGTAAGTTCAAGCTATTCAATTGACAACAATTTATAGAATATCAATGCATTTGATCTAGTTCAGTGTATTCCAAACACACTAATATATCAATCAGAAGTCTTCACTTCCATGAGTAAAATAGATCATCATTATTGATATATTATAGTCTTATGAGATGGAACACCCAATCTCATCATTGATTATGAACTAGAGGTTATAAGTCACAAGGTATTATGATTTAAACCTTCTATGCGATAATCTCATTAACACACTCAACCCATATTTAGTGTAACTTATTGACTACATAAACATAAATGTCGCACAAATATATAAAGGTATGCCCAATTAAATCTTCTCCAAAAACAGAAGGGGGTCTTGGCGTTGTTCTCGTAAAATAAAAAATTTGATTAATAAATGAAAATTGTCACATAAAAACAAATTGGGTTTTAGATCACCATCCTTAACAGTCTCTCACTTGCTTTCAAAGCCAATTTGGCATACTTGTGACAAATCCATTTAAATGAGACTCAAAAGTCTTATGGGGTAAGATCTTGGCGAAAGGGTTCGGTAGATTCTCTGTAGAAGCTATATTTTCCATGGTCACATTCTCATGTGTTGCAATCTGTCTAATGAGAATATATTTGCGCTCAATGTGCTTCATTCTCTTATGGTTTCGTAGTTTTTTGGATTGTGCAATCGCTCCACTACTGACATAGAACAACATGATAGGACAGTACTCCACTCTCACAATACCATAACTTTTTGAGTCAAACAACCTCATTTGCAGCTTCACAAGCAACAACATACTCAACCTTCATGATGAGTCAACAATATAAAATTTCTTGACATTCCTCAAACTAATGGCTTCACCATCTAAGATAAACACATACCCCCGAGGTGGACCTCCAATAATTATGGTCTGATTGTAGTGTCTAGGAGTGTACAACCGGTTGCAGTTGCGGTTATTTCCTTATAACCGCAACCGAGGTACCCGATTATTCACTTTAAATAACCGCAACCGGTAGTTATTCGATTATTAAAAATTGGTTATTAATCGGTAACCGGTTTAGGGAAATTATTGTTTTTTGGTTTTTGTTTTTTTCTTTTGAAATCCATCCGTTCAATATCAATCCTAAATACTACTGGATGTGCATAATTTCATTCACCATTCATTCATAATTTAACAATTAACATAACCTTATTTCTCAATAAGCTCAGCTCCCAATCAAGTCCATAAATTAAATAAAATGATTGCAAAGAAAATCAAACAAACAAACAACATTACAAATCCAAAATCAATCTAAAACCAGTTTCCTCTATTAAGAATAAAAAAACATTACAAATCCAAAACACAAAAAATATAAAAAAAACAAAAAATCAGTCTAAATGGGGTGGGAACATTGCGGCTAAGGCTGGGCACGAGGCGGGGTGGGACGGTTTCCCACATTTTTGGCCCATGCGGGTTCGGAAAACCCTACCCGCAGCTCCCTAAAAATTACTTGTATCCGTGCGGGGCAGATTGTGCAGGTTGAACCGGGTGGGGCGGGTTTTTTAGAGAGAGAACAAATCGGCTAGAAAGTAAAAACTACTAGAAATTTCAATCGCACTCCCCAACAGAATCAAGAGAGTAAGAAACACATTAGAATCGAAATTTTCTTTGGGAATTCTGAAAATTTTTCCTCTTTTTTTTTTTTTTTTTTTTTTTTTTTTTTTTTTCTGGTTCCAGCAACCAAAAACAAGCTCTTTTTTTTTTTTTTTTTTTGGTGAGTATAAGAACTACTCATTAAAAAATATTCAGCAACCCAATTATTTGATCGCCTGATCAAACCTAATTTTTATGATCTGGATGCTTGTTTTAGTCGGTAAATGGACTTGCTGTAGTGCCGTAGATTATTAACGGTCACATTTTTAAATTATTATTTTTTTCGTAATGGTCATATTTTTCAAAAAAGGTCATATGCTTTCAATATAAATAAACGTTAGGTTAAGAAATACAAAACGGAGAGATAAATGAACATTTGCTTTGAGTGTGAAAAAAACATATAAAAAAAAG